>NC_142461.1:134612500-135237500 GCF_049115385.1 Moschus berezovskii | reverse complement strand
ATTCATTTTTATTACCTACTATGTAAGACAAGAATATTTCATTCCAAATAAAGAATTCAGTCTTTAATTATACAACTGAATAAAATCTAAAGCCTACAGAAAACACCTTCAGAGCTCTCACAAAATACAAGAAAAAAAAAAGGCTTAAGTGAAGACCTGGTTGGCTTGGTTATGCCACGACTTCAAAAGGAAAGTATAGTAGGGCTAAAAACTCCAAGTAACTCTGGGTTGGCAAACGTTAATGGATTAATGAGCGGGTTCTTTCAAGCTTTGAAGCTGTAAGCAGACCATTGTCAAGAAGACTGTAGGACTTTCCTTCTGATTCACTGTTGACGACATCAGTAATGCAAATGTATGATAAGTGGGAGTTTAAAATATTTTCATTAAGTTGTATACTTTTACATATCAGTGAGATATGTATAGTAGAAATGGAAAAGAAAAAGTTTCAGAAACAAGCTTGAAGAAATGCTGCAGCTTCCGAAGAAAGCCAAGCAGCATTCTTTCTGGTTGTGCCACCCACACGAGGGAGGAGGCTGACATCTTTACAGAAACATCATCCACTGTAGTCACTTGTTTCTACTTTCAGAATCTTAACAACGACTTACTGGATAAACACACATCTGCAAAGACTGTTCCTTATTCTCCTGACTATACATTGAGTTTTCGAAAGTGGTCCTTTCTTAAGCATAAGGTTCAGAAGTTCAGGGGAGTTCTTAGAGTTAAATGAGAAACTTGATGGTCTTTTACAGGGAGGGAGAAATGGATCCCTCCTTTGCAGCATATTCTTTGGCTTTAAACAGTCGGAATGTCCCCATGTTAGTTTTCTTCAAAAAGTGTAACATTTATGGGATAACTTGCCTGAAAGAAGGTGTGAACATTTTCCACAAACCCTTTACATAAGTGAGAAACATCATATGAAGGAATATTTTAACAACTAGTCTTAAAACAGCCTGCCTGAAACTTTTCAGCTTATCATAATATGAAGTTCAAAGCAGAAGCTGATGCTCGTTTTCTTTGAGCAGTATTCCTATGTGATTTTAAAAGACTTTACAGGAATATTGCAAAGAGTTTGTTTAGTTCTATACTTAATCAGCTCTATGTTTTCTGTTGATACCATAGGAAATACTTTACTGTGGAGAGTCTGGATAGCATTAGTACTAATAATATCCTCATTAAGTTCTCTGAATATTGATGATTGAAAACTACGAAGCAACTACTCTGAATTATTCTTTTGTTGAGATACGTTTGTTAGCTGACAACACTCTCTTTAAGGGCTCTTCACTGTTGGATACTTCCCTCTCCTGTTTATAACGCAGCACAGTGTTTTATTTTTCCCTGTCTGAGAAGCGCAGATAATCTGTTAAATGCTGACTTCTTTCCCCTGCTGTGTGTCTTCATGTAACAGTTTCTCACCCACGGATAATAAATTTGCTACATGCTCTGATGACGGCACTGTTAGAATCTGGGACTTTCTTCGTTGCCATGAGGAAAGAATTCTCCGAGGTACGTGTACTAACAGTACTGATTGGAATATTTAAATAGGGAAGGCATCTGTGGTTTAAATCATCACAGTACCACAATACCAGCTTACATCTTCATTCAGTTGTTTTACATACACGCCATCTCAACCAGGCTCTTTAAAGAAACCTGAACTCTTTCTGGTTCACAATCACTTTTTGTCTATTTTTACTATTAATATTTTGAGCTATAAATTAAACACATACGCATTTGTTAGGGCTATATTCCTTTTCCTGCCTTGTACCCAGGTTGGCTTTCTCCAACATATTGACACTGTAATTTTATTTATGTAACTCAAATTCTTCTGACATTCCTTTTTTCAATAGGCATTAACCAAAGTCTCAGTAGCTACACTTCTTAATATTGGTATTTCTGAAAGGAGGTGGTTTTTCAGTATACCACATTTATACTACATGGCCCACTTGTTACTAAGTATTGGAGGGATTTTTATTTACTTTTATTGGTTTCATAGTTATAAACTAACATCTGTGAATTACTCTATCCTAGAAAAGAAATCCATATTTTCACTTGGATTAACTTAATTTTCTAAGGTGGGGCTGTTGAAATAACTCACAGTAGTACATCAGCACTATTGATGTGAATTTAATAGTGTTAGAGTTAAGGAATTAACTGTGTGTTTTATATATTCAATATAAATTTTGACACAAAAAACATTTACGTCCATCTCAGTTTATTATTAACTAGGAAGGTAGTGTTCTCGGGTATTAACAAAGAGTACATTGTCTTCCATACTCTTGACTCCATTCTGCCATAAAAGTATCATCTTCCTCTGACACGCACATGCATAGTGAGAGAATGGGTGCCACAGACATTGGGTGTCAAGAAATTACGATTCAGAGATTGCCCTTTTTTGTTCAAGAGTTGGTAAAGTGAGTTATCTTGCTTGACTTGTTTCTCACACCTTTTCAGAGTTTTATTTACAGCATATAGAGCTGATGCTTTCTAGACAAGAAGTTTAGTGTTCTTGATATTTAACCCATATTTCAAGCCAGTGTATTTTTTTAATCACAATTTTTAAACATTCTTGGCTTTGCACATTTTGTGGGTTTTATCCACAGTAATGTATTGTGATAGCTAGCATAAGGATATCGTACCTGTCCTATTGAAGGGGTATACTCATGATGAGATCATAATATTGACAACTTCAGAAACTAGAAGGAGCCTTTGAAATCATCTAATCTGCGCTATTTTATGGATGAGCACCAAGACCCAGGAGATTAAGTGAACAGTCAAGGTAAAATAAGTTCAGAGCCAGGATTAGCATCCTATCACTTGACACCTATCCTAATTCTACTATGAGAAGTCTTAGCTGTTAAACAATGGTAGCTTTTTCTAGACTTTGAAAATCCTAAGAAATATAGAGGAGACCAAATAATTTTATATATTGATGTAATTCTAAAGGATCAAAACCGTTAATTTTACACTGGCCTAGACTGTAATAACCATGAAGTCTGATATAATACCACTATGCATCTTGTATTAAATAAAGAAGAAAAACTAATACAAGATAGTGTTTTTAACCCCAAGTGCCAATGAAGTGTTACTCAGTATTATTAATGAAACTGTTTCTAAACAGTGCTTAAGAACTTGATTCTTCTGAGATTTAGAGTGTAAGTTAGGTATTAATTAGCAGTTAAATATTTTCAAATTTGAGTCCAGGTGAATTTGGATAAAATTACGTGACTGCTGAATCATTACCTGTTCTTCATATAACTTAAAAAACACACCAGTATCATGTCTGTATTAATTGAGAGTTGAATTTTATATTTTATGTGGGTATTCTTTTAAGTTTTTACTATGAATATTTAAAAATGCACAAAAATGCAGTGAACCTCCATGCCCTTTTAGGATCTGTATTCTAGCTTACTCATGCTGTTGTCTTCCTGTAAACAGTGTTATATTTTCTTTATGGTCATGACTTTTTTCTTAAGTACCTTAGTGAGTACATGAGAAATAGAAATACAGTCAACCAAGTTAATTAAACCACCTATGTAGTACTTCTGATAGTGGATCTGGTGTAGTGGATGGGTTTTTATTTAGGTTCTAATTATCTGACAGAAAACTATCATTCCTCATTTTTCTAAATTTTCTGAATTTTAGACATGATTATAAAGTAACGAAACCACTGTTGTCATAATTTTCCTATTCACTTGGTGGGTTGGGGATCAGGGGATTATGGAACTCAAGTTGTCTCAAGGGATGAGGTGAAATTCTTAAAAAATGAAGTGAATTTAATTTAGTTCTATTCATAGAGAATTGAATCCCAAAGTTAAGCAAATAGGAGGCTTTTAAAATGTCTCTTGCCCTTTATTAAGGTACGATAGGCTCTGTGACGTCAGGCAGGTAAGCACACTTCTGTGGCATGTTAGTGTTGTGCATCAGACTATCACTTGGGATTAAGTTAAGAAAATCCAACAACATTCTGATTGAAGGGGATGTTTGTGAGCACATAGTCCAACTGTTTATTGAATACTTTCCTACATCATTCCCCCAAACCATTTTTCTACTCAAAAAACATTTTTAGTGATGCAGTATTTACTATGTGTGCGTGGTTAGTTGCTCAGTTGTGTCTGACTCTTTGCGACCCTATGCTCACCAGGCTCCTTTGCTGATGGGATTTCTCATGCAAGATTACTGGAGTGGGTAGCCATTTCCTCCTCCAGAGGATCTTCCTGACCTAGGTATTGAACCCGACTGTCTTGCATTGGTAGGTGGATTCTTTACCACTGAGCCACCAGAGAAACCCATACAATATTCACTACCTCACATGAACCTCTCAAAAGAGGTTCAGTTTTATATAGCTCTAGTTTTCAGAAAGTTCTCTCTTTAAATCAGAAGCCTACTTTCTTATAACTTGTCCTGCCCTCTGGTACACAAAAAATTAAATCTGAGCTCTTCTACATGGCAGCCCTTCAGGTGCTTGAGGACAGCTCTCCTATCTTCCTAATGTCTTGTAGCTGTAAGCTTACAGGGTCCCTGTGTGTGGCAGAGGCCATTATATGGCACTTTTGAGTACAGAATTTACAGTTCCTTTTTAGTGCATGTCCTTACTGAGATTGTTCTTAAGCTTCTTGGAAAAAGAAGATGTTACACAAGAGAAAATAATCAGTATTTTTAATGTTTAAATGAGCATCGATCTGTTGTCAGATTTGCTACTTTGAGGTTGTCATATTTGTTTCATAGATGGGAAAAGGAAACACTTGTGAAGTTGAATATATTGCAGCATTGAGAAATACCATGTGCGTGCCCACCCATTTCCAAAGCATATGCAAATCAGCATAATTTACACACATTTATCTTTCTTTTCTAGTATGAATTACAGCACTCAATTTAGGGACTGGGATTAAAATAACCCTTAAGCACCAAGAATATGTGTCTAAATGAGCCTCTAAGGTATTTATGCACTTGACTTCAAGTGAAATAGAGGCATTAAAATCTATTTATTAGTGAGCATATATTGTATTCATGCTATCATAGGTAGAACACATTTTTAAAAAATAAAGTATTATGTCTTCTACCCTCATGCTTCTTAAAGTTTGTTTTCACAAACTTAAAATGTTGGGTATTGGGGGAAAGAGTCAATGAGAGTCTTAGAAGTGTGCTTTTATCAGTATAAAGTTAGAAACAGATCATTTGTGACTAAAATGAAAATGATAAAGATTGGAGATACAGAATCAATAAGAATAGTTAATTTTAATGAGAAGCTAAATTTTATTTTTTTGTGCTTAGTTGTGTCTGACTCTTTGTGACCCCATGGACTGTAGTCTGCCAGCATAATATATACTATAGAAGAATCCAATTCACTAGCTTTAGTGTGAATTGTTTTACCGTCTTGATTTTAGCAACAGTAACTGACACATTACTTATTCTAAGTAGTTCATTTAATCTTACCAATACCTCTATGAGATAAATATAGTTTATTCCACGTTTTAGAAAAAAGTGAACTTCCCCATGGTCATGTAACTTGGAAGAGGTGAGGCTCAGATTTGAACCCCTCTTATCTCAACTCTAGGGTTCATTCTCTGAAGCGTTATGTTAAACTGCCTATTTTATGTTTTAAAAGTATCATCAGCATGGATATAATAATGTCTTCCTGAGCTGTGAGATCGAATTGTAGAATAAAGGTTTCTGCAGGGAAAGAAGAGAAGTATTGGGCAGAGAGAACTATAGATTCTCAGTTTTGTTTTGCCATTCTACTTTAAAGCTGTCCATATAGGGTATAAGTTTTCAATCACAATGAATAGTTCAAACTGCAAATGAGTTACAAGCTATATACTGGGTAAAATAAATAAACATGGACATAAGGAGTTAGACTTACTCAGGAGGTAAGATCTGTTTTCAGTTTTAAAAAACACCTTTCATGGAGAGGAAATGAACCCCTGAGTATACATAGCATAAAAAAATAGTACTGTTAGTATTTTTGATAAGTCTCTGTGTATCTCTGCCTGACTGCATGTGACTGTGGTTCTTTAATGAGATAAGCCCCTCTGTGAAGATCTTTTGGTTTAGCAGTGTGTTTCTGAACTGTGTGAAGACATATTTACAAAGTCGTGAGTGTTCAAAAAAGTCTCTGATGCTTTTTTATTGGTAATGTTTTATTTCAGATTGGCAAACCATGAAGTTTGCGATTAAGGGAACTTTATGTATTTGCACAAGACATTCCACAGAATCCTTTGTGTTCTCCCCAAGATGAAAAGCAAATACTCAGCTTCCTTTAAAATAGCCTGTAGCAGAATAACTCCTTTCACTAACATAGCATGTTTTAATATTAAAAGAACTTAGGGCACATCTTATATAATCATCCAGTCACTCACGTGGGCCCATAAATATATTGGTTGATAACCTGTTTTCCCTGTGTTTCCTTATGTTGAGGAAGTGTTTATTGAAGGCTCTTTTCCCCCTGCTCCCCTGAACAGACTGGATCATGGTATGTTTTCCTACGTAAATAATTATCTGGGTATATCATGAGAGGGAAGAAGACTTAATATGTGTGTCTAAAGCAAATTGTTTGAAGAAATTAGTATAGTAGGATCCTGAAGTATTCATTTACTGTGATCCATTCATGTTTTACAGTGTCATTTTAGGTTTTTATACTGAGCTTTGTTCTAACTCTGTACTTATTTAAAATATTGCACATATGTTCCAAAAACTTGTTGAAAATAGATCTTGGCTTTCTTGGGATGCCAGGGCTGCACACTGTTACAGTCATTCTGTGTTTTAATTAAGAGACATTTTAATTTCCAGTCCGTGGGGTCGCTAAGGGTCTGACACAACTGAGCGACTTCACTTTCACTTTTCACTTTCACACATTGGAGAAGGAAATGGCAATCCACTCCAGTGTTCTTGCCTGGAAAATCCCAGGGATGGGGGAGCCTGGTGGGCTTCCGTCTATGGGGTCACACAGAGTCGGACACGACTGAAGTGACTTAGCAGCAGCAGCAGCATTTTAATTTCCAGACATTCTTTTGTGTATAGAGATTCCAAAGTTTTGACAGCAACAAATCACTTTGACTGTCATCTAGGCAGTCAGTTTTTATCTTTGCATTTAGTAAATATTCTGTAATTGTCTGCTTCAGTTTGCGTGTGGCTTAAGTTTCTGTTTGCCAGTGAATTAGTTACCCTCTAGAGCTCGGCTGATCAAGATTTTTATATTTATTAAAATTAAAATTCAGAACATTGGAAAGAGCTGATAAAAGTAAAGGTATAATATGCTTTTGGCATCTTCATTTTCAGTGGGTAGATCCTTTAATAAAAATAGTATAATTAAAATATGGTATCACCACAAGTAAGTTGTTTGCCAGTGAAGGAGGTTAAGTACCAAAACAAATATTGTTTTTTTCATAGTCACTTTCTTCCTTTACTCACTTTTATTATATACTGAAAGCCATCTTAAAATTTGATTTATATCAGATCTTAAGAATTTCTAAGAAGCACGTACAGTGCTGTGATCTCTTTAGTTATAAGAGATTAAGAATTTCTATTTGAAGGAAGAAATGGTAGTTTCTTGGTCATTTATCCTTTTTTATTGTCATAAAATAGTCTTAATTTGTCCAAAACACACTATTATGATTCAATCTGCTGAGGCTTCTTTTTTTTTTTTTTCTTTTCCAGTGAATATATTTTAATATAGTTCTCTCTGAGAGAACTTTACCGTCTTAGCCTGGTTTTAGAATGTCACATTACTTGCATTATCCCAGTGAAGTGTATCTACTTTAATTTGATGTTTTTAACTACTGAATTGGTTTCTAGGGAACCCCAAGAAGGGCCCAGCCACCACAAGGTCCTTTGAACAGGGATTGGTAGAGCTTCTCTACCGGTGTGCAGCCCAATGTGCTGCTGTATGATAGCCTTGTCCTGACTGTGCATGCCCCTTTGTAGTTCTGAACAGGCAAAGGTACAGATATCGTGTAGAGATCCAATTTAGGTTATATAACTTTAAAAGTGGCTGAGTTGCTGCTGTTTAAATCATAAGTATTCTGCTACGTTAAAACGGGAAGTACTGAGGGAAATCAAGATGAATGCAGACCAAAGAGTACTAAAGTGCAAGGTGCTTAGTCGTGTCCAACTCTTTGCTACCCTGTGGACTATACAGTCCTTGGAATTCTCTAGGCCAGCATACTGGAGTGGGTAGCCTTTCGCTTCTCCAGGGGATCCTCCCAACCCAAGGATCGAACCCAAGTTTCCCACATTGCAGGTGGATTCTTTACCAGCTGAGCGACAAGGGAAGCTCAAAAATACTGGAGTGGGTAGTCTGTCCCTTAACCAGCGGATCTTCCCGACCCAGGAATTGAACCAGGGTCTCCTGCATTGCAGGTGGATTCTTTACCAACTGAGCTATTAGGGAAGCCTAAAGAGTACTAAGGTGAGTCCAAGAGACTTCATACCTGGGAGCTCAATATTTTATCTGCAACAGAAACTTCTTACATAAAACAAAAGTAATTTGTGATACCAGGAGTCACCATAGGTTAGAGTAGTTGGTCTTAGTCCTATAAAGCCCACTAATTGCTTTTAAAAAATAAATAGTTTTACTCTTCTGAAATGAAATTTATTGATAATAACCCATACATATAAAACTTTTTTTAAAAAAAGGTACTAGTGCACATCCAAACAGACTCTGAGAAGAAAAGTCTACAGAATGCTTATGAAGAGACATTACTGTTTCCGTTGAAAACCAGTGGTTTGGAATAGAAATAGGACATGCTAAAGCAACCCTAGTTTTATAGAATTACCAGAGGGGGAGATAAAGGCATTGTTTCAATCCATAGTCAGTCTTTTGAATTAATCTGTAGGTCATGGTAGATCATGGCATTATAGCTGCATGACTGACTGGTATTTCCAGAAAAGTTCATTGGATGTTTGTTTTCTATGAGGCACGTATGCAGCAAGTGCTGCAAGATCCTTTACTTGGCCTCTGTCCTGTTTAATACTTTTTATTAAAGATGGCTTTTGCAAGTTAACAGGTGATTCACAACTATAAGCAGAAATTCTCATCTAGGGAGAATCCATTGACTCTTACCATATTCAAGAGGATAGTGTTGTGTTAAAGCTAGTGAATAGAATATTATTGTATAAAATTTTAAATAGAGATAAATGTAAAGTTCTGTATTTAGGTTTTCCATCTCAATTCTGGAGTTTACTAGATTGGTATATGAGAGTTCATATAAAAATAACCATGGGTTTTAGCTGATAAGTGTGAATTCTTGAGGTGTCATGCCATCCCTCACTTGTAAAAAATGGATGTTTCAGAATGATATGTGTGTGTGTTTAGTCTCTTAAGTCGTGTGCAACTTTTTTGTGACCCCATGGACTGGAACCCACCAGGCTTCTCTGTCCAAGGGATTTCCCAGGCAAGAATACTGAAGTGAGTTGCCCTTTCCTTCTTCAGGGTATCTTCCTGACCCATGGGAATCAAACCCATGTCTCCTGCATTGCAGGCTTGTAGTTAGATTTTACGACTGAGTCACCAGTGAAGTCCTTCAGAATGATGGGGCATAGTTATTATGGGAGATGATTAGAATGGAGAAGAATCTCGAAATCATGAGGAAAAGTACAGGGAAGTTTAGTATTCAGCTTGGATAAGAGAATCTGAGGAAAAATTTTTGTCTTCTTCAAATATTTAAAGGCTTTTGTATGGGAGTAGGATTGGATTTATTGTATATAGCTCTATTAAGGAGATAGGGAGAAAATTAGGACATCATCATTATGCTAAATCATTTCAGAAGTAGCCAACTCTTTGCAACCCTAAGGACCCTGTACAACCCTCTAGGCCCCTCTGTCCATAGAATTCTGTAGGCAAGTATACTGGAGTGGGTTGCCATGCCCTCCTCCAGGGAATTGTCCCAACCCCAGGGATTGAACTTGGATCTCTTACATCTCCTGCATTGGCAGGCTGTTTCTTTACTAGTAGTGTCACCTGGGAAGCCCTGGGACTTCATATTTGGAGTTAATTATGGAATTTTTTTTTTTTTTAGAAAGATAAGATAATGGGCTATTATGTGAGCTATCCTTTATCCTTTTTTAGGCTTTCCTTTGCTGAGATTTTGCCATGTTTAGCTTTGCCAGCTCTTAGGGAGATTTTAGAAGGCATTGCCTTTTCGGGTGGATGGTTCTATTTTAAAATAATTAACCTGGATTAGATTGTCTGTTTCCTGTAGTTTGTTGTTTTAAGGCAGACCCAAAAGCCTGAAAGTCAAACATGTGAATACATTCATTATCAAGGGTTAAAATGGGTAGGGTATATCTCATGAGGAGATGCTGCCACTTTGCTCTGAAAACACTTTTGGTAAGACGGTAGGTCATTTAATTAATCCTATTGTTTGAAGTAGTAAATAGAGCCTCAAAGTCACCTCATGTTTTTAAAAATATTTAAAAGTATTTATACTCTTAAATCATTATACATATGTGTATATAGTAAAGTATACAGATCTTAAGTTTACAGTAATGAGGTATTTTTACATACTTAAACATTCATCTTAGATCAACAACATACCTCTTAGATCAAAATTTTCAGCATTCTAATGATTCCTTCATGCTTCTTTTCCACCTAAGCCTTTTATTAAGTAGTTTAGGCTGTCAAAGATATTTTCATTAAGTTATTTTCCTTTTTCCCCACTGTACTTTGTCGATTTGTAGTTTCTGTCATCTCACCTTGTCTTGTGTACAGCTTTCTTAATTTCCTTTCCTTGATTTGTGTCTGTTCTTTTGAAAATGTCTGTTTACTTTTTCTGATTTTACTAGTTTTTCATTTACTAGTTTCCTGTTACATAACAAAACTTAGTTTATAAAGAGATAGTATTATGTATTACCACAATCACAGGCTCTGGAATCTGAATGTTGGTCACCGTTTTAGCTGTTAGCAACTGTGTGAATCACATTGCTTTGGTATGTCCTCATGTGTATAATGGGGATTAATAATAGTGCCGACTTATACTAAGTTGTGAGAATTAAATGGGTTAGCAGAAGAAGCACTTAACTAGTGCTATAACAAGTGTTCAGTGAATGCTGTATGTCAGTTTCAGAGCTAATTTCAGAACCTGTTTCCCTAGCTCTGCCTAGTTAAGGACAAAAATGGTTGTTTCAGAAGTGTATTTTACTTTTCTTGTTAAATGTTTTTCAACCATTGTCATTGGTGTTTCAGTAGAACAGGTTTTATTTACAGGTCATCCGTAAATAGGAGTACTTGTTTAAACACAGTTGTCATGATTTTCTAATGTTTTCGGGTATAAAAAAGTCAGCACTTAGAACTGGGTTTTTTAGGATCTCATATGGAAACATTTAAGGGATTCCCAGGGGGCTCAATGGTAAAGAATCTGCCTGCCATTGAAGGAGACACAGAAGACTCAGGTTCAATCCCTGGGTCAAGGAAGATCCCCTGGAGGAGATCTTCCCACTTCAGTATTATTTCCAGAAGAATCCCATGGACAGAGGAGCCTGGTGAGGCACAGTCTGTGGCATCACAAAGAGTCAGATGCAACTGAGCACGAACACATGGAAACACTTCAAGGTTCTGTTTTGTTAGATGAACTGAATGTCTAATGACTACCCACTGTTCAAGATTCTGTGCTTGATTCTTCTGCGGATACATGGCATGATCTTGACACTTAAGCCTCATTTTCAACATTTCCCTAGTTCTTTTATTTTTTCAGATGTTTTGTAAATCGGCCTAGTCCCATGGTGAACCAATTCAGAGTGCTGAATAACTGAAAAATAACTGAAGTTATTCAGTCTTCACAGTTTATCACATTGCAGTAGACTGCGGTAATTGGTGTCTAGACAGCTTCATCAAGACAGCATTTATTTTTCTCTGAGGAAAGAACAGGTATTTTACGTAATGACCAAATTGATCACAATTTTAAACTTCAGACTCCATTTAGCAACGTAATAAAGTTGGGCGAGCTAGTGATAGCCCTAGTAAAATGTCCTTTTTTGGTCATCTTTGATGAATAATGTGACCAGCAGTAAGTTAGAAGTCTTGGGGAAAGAATATTCCACATATTTTTTTTCACAGTAGACAAGACTTAAACACAGAAATCTAGTATCGTCTGTTTGGGCTTCCTGATCATGCTCTCTCCCTGTCCCATCCAACTTGGCAGGTGACAACAGACTGGCTGGGGTAAGGCTTATTTGCTGGGTAGGAACTAAATCTTTACATAATGTGGAGCAGATATGGGCCCAGCTGATAAAGTGAGCAAACAGGATGATGTTATAGGACATATTAGAAGTTAAAGAGCATTGTAAGTTCCATGATTTATGAGTGTAAAGCCTGCTTCTCTCGAGGTCGCATAGTACAATGCTCACTTGTAATGCTCTCTGTAGGCCCTGTAGTGTTCTCTCCCAGCTAATGCCTGTAGTTTCGGCCTTCCCTAGTGACTCAGATGGGAAAGAGTCTGTCTGCCATGGGGGAGTTTGATTTGATCCCTGGTTTGGGAAGATCCCCTGAAGAAGGGAATGGCAGCCCATTCCAGTATTCTTGCCTGGAAAATCCGATGGAACAAGGAGTCTGTTAGGCTACAGTGCATGGGTTGCAACAAGTCAGACATGACTGAGCGACTAATGCTGGATAGTAGGCCCTGAATGTTTTTAAATACTTCAACCAAAACTTTGGTGTTTTTAATATTTTGCATATTTTTTGTAATGGTCAAATCAGGTCATTTTATTTAGTTCTCAGAGATTTATGGAACTTTGATTTACATAGTTTCCAAGTGGCTTGTCAATCTAATTTTTGAGGATATTTCTAGTTTTACAGATTTAATGTTTTAATATATCATACAAATATAAATCACCAAGGATGTTCTGGGTAAAAATAAAAGGTTTATTAAAACAAACATTCAAGAGTATATGTTAGGCAAGTTATTTGGTTTATTCAATTCTAGCAAAAACATCATTAAATGTTACATAGATGTTGTTGTAAATAACCTTTTCAATTAAGTGTTTTTAGTTTTTTCCTTTATATTTTGGACCATATTTTTAAAAAGGAAAATTTTCTGTCCTCCCACCATGAGGAAATAAGATGATGACACAGTTCTGATTTTGGGAATTGGATATTAGAGATTGAAGCCTGTGGCATGATGGGTATTAAAAGACTCACTGTGTTAGAGGAGAGTTTCAGTCCTGGTGGAAGCTCACCAAGGACTGCGATGATTGAAAGGGACAAGGCTTGGCACTGTAGTTAAGGTCTAGACTGTAAAAAGAATAGTAGTCAGTATTGTGATGTTTCCTTCATCATTATTTTACAGTCACATGTGAATAAATATGTTAAAATCCAATGGGTCATTAATTCACATTGCTTGAAAGAGTTAAATTTAGAAGAGATTTACAGAGAAGGTTGGATTTGGCAGAACAGTCAGCCTTCTTGGATTACTTCTAATACTCTGGTACAAATGTTAGTGAAAGGATATAAAAATAAATAAAATGTAACATGAGTATTTACCAATATTCTCTAAACATTGTGGACTCATTTACCATGTGGACTCAAGGGAGACCACAAGCTTCCTTTTCCTACTCTAAGTTACACTGGCATTACATGCTTTTGAACACTTTTTATTGATACATAGAAGTTGTGGTTTTTAACTGCATGACCCCCTCAGATAAGTGTAAATCATTGCTTGTCCTGCTTGTTTAGTAACTGGGTTTTCATGGCCTGCAAAAAGTGAATCTGACAAGGGGAATCAGATGGTAACGCGTGTAGCACGCGGATAGACGCAGTGGTGGTGAAAGTGTTTCTTCTCAACCAGAATGCCCACACAGTGCACGTTCCTAAGGAACGATGTGCCTTTGCAGACAGCGACTTCCATGTTTGAGACCTCAAGACTGAAGTTCCTGGCATGTATTCTGTGGCCAGGGAGGACACAGTAGACACCTGGGAACTGCATGCATTCCCCTCTGTCCCCAACCCTAGACATGGCAATCTTCCAGTTTTATGTGGAAAGTAAGTAATGGGTGATTTTTTTGTTTGTTTCATTATATAGGGCTTTTTTTTTTTTTTTTGAAAAGCAGATTTTATAGTTGACAAATTAAAAGATATTTTCTGTTTTTTTCTTTGGTCCAGAAACTTCTTTTTTATTATTATTATCCTCAGGTTTTTCAAGACTTAATAGTTTTTAACTTTTGTGTTAAACATATAGTTATGAATAGATTAACTTTAAAATATTTTTTGACAGAATCCTCATTTTAGTGTCTGTGGTAGATTTGTTTCTATTGTAGAAACTTGTTTGTTCTAAGTTGGAAGATTAATTCTTATGAAAATAACATTCAGCTGTGAAGTGAGAGTTTTTCACACATTTAAAAAAATCTTTCAGTGAGAAAGTACATATTAAAAATCTTCTTTTTCTTCTTATAGCTAACCTGTTATCTAGGTTTTTCCAGTAGTTATGATGAGCACTGTTGTTTAAAAAAAAGCAAGCAAGAGTTATTTTCTTTCACCTTTTCCTTATATATACCTTTGGTTTTATTATTGCTGTGTATTTCCATGGGATCCTTGGTTTTAAACTGCTTTTGAATCTGGATGTACCCAGACACTTGTGCATGCCTCCACTTGAAATGACTCTTGATAAACTCCTGCTTATTCTCCTAATCAGCTTGGCTAGACAGGTTTCTCCTATGCCTTCTCAGTATGACTGGCAGTAATGCTTTTTATCTGAATTGTTCGACACATTTTATCATGGTTTTGACATTAAAACCAAAATGGAAGAAATCTTACACCAAAATCATCCAAAGTGGCCTTCCTTATGAATAATGAAATGAGTATTAATAAGCCATGTTTGAGAGTCATTTTGTAACCCTAGAAGACCTAGTCTGATTTTATTCTGCAGTTAGTATTGACAAGTATACCTGCAGTCAGAGACCACCAGTTTGTAGTTTAACAAGTTGTATTTATTACTGAGCACAGCAAAGAACATAGGCCTTAGGGAATTTGAGGTGTCTCAGTAAGAGGATCTTATAAAGGTTATATTACAGGCTTTGGACTGGATCATTGGGACGAGGGTTTAAGGACATGAGGGCTGTCATTCTTTTCGCATAAGAGAGACGTTTGGTATTTTGTGATTTATGCAGGACCTTATTTTTGTCTCACCTCATCATGACCTCAGAATGACTTAATTTAATAGATGTTTAGTGAGATTGTCCAACAGGACAGAATGGTTTAGCTGTAATTGTCAGGTCAGTTTGTAATAACATTGAGGCTTAGTTGTGAGCATCAGGTTAGTTCTCAGTGGAAGTGACTGCTCCGCCCTCCGGCCTCCACAGATTTTAAGTCCAAGTGGCCTTTCATTATGTAGGAACCAGCTGGGGGGGGCCAAGATTTAATAGCAGTGACATATTGGGTCTGTCACTTGAACAAGCTGCGATGATATTGACAGGGATATTTTTATAAAACAGCAGCTGGGAAGCTTGCCAGTTTTCAGCTGGTTATAAGTAGTTATAGGTTTCCCCCACTGTCCTAAGGTAGGACACAGCTTATGAACAGATGTACAAAATAAATCGAGACAAAGCATGGATGCTCAAAGTTGCAGTGCACAGCTACCATGGCTTGATGCAGAGATGCTGAGTGTAGTTCCTAAGGAAGGAGCTTGACGGCACCACTTTTGTTGTTCAGGGAGACCACTTTTCTATATTGGCTTTGCTGCAAAACTTGAATGCTTTTGCCTCTTTTGTAAAAGCAGAAATTCTCTTTGGATTTCCTTCTGTTAGTGCTTTTCACACGTTGAGGGTCTGTTTCTAACCCTGTGTTGCACAAGCCCTGTCATGCCATTTTCCAACAGCATCAGTTTTCATTAAGGTATGTACACTGTGTTTTTAGGTACACCGCTGTAATACACTTAATAGACCACAGTGTGTGTGAGCATAAGCACTGGGACACCAGAGGTTTGTGTTCAGTTCAGTTCAGTTCAGTTCAGTCGCTCAGTCGTGTCCGACTCTCCGCGACCCCATGAATCACAGCACGCCAGGCCTCCCTGTCCATCACCAACTCCCGGAGTACACTCAAACTCATGTCCACAGAGTCGGTGATGCCATCCAGCCATCTCATTCTCCGTCGTCCCCTTCTCCTCCCGCCCCCAACCTTTCCCAGCATCAGAGTCTTTTCCAGTGAGTCAACTCGTCGCATGAGGTTTGTGTAGTTTGCTTTATTGTGGTGTTCTAGAATCAAACCCACAACATCTCTGAGGTATGCCTATACTAACGTAGGTCTTTCATAAAAGTGAAGCGGTGTAAAGTGAACTTTGGAAAAGCAGGGGATACCTGTAGTGGGTGAAAACATTTTCTTTTTCAGAAATAAGATGAATAAACTTTTATTAATCTCTCTGGGAATCCTAAGGGTTTACTCTACTAAATTTAGCATCTCAGGATTAGTTTTTTGTACTTCAGGAGTTCTTTCCTTACATCTGGGAAGAGTCGACTGTCTATTTTCTGTATTGTCTATGTTAATACATAATATACATCAAAGGGATTGTAAAGGTTTTAAAGACTTAAAAACACTGTTTGGAACCTTACAATTAATAATTACAGTAATTGTAAAACTCTTTATGAACTCTCAAGGCAAAAATAAAAGGACCATGTTTTTCATAACTCCACTCTAGTCATATTCATCGAAGGTCACTGAAAAGAGATTTATATTTATTCATTTATTCATTCCTGTTTTCATGAGCAATACAAGTGATAGCTGGAGATTTTTGGTTTAAAAGCATATATTTTAATGTATCTTCATATATATTCTAAAGCAAGCACTGCATTTTTTTTTCCTCTTCCAAGTCTTTTTTTCAATATGTTTTTTAATTGAAGGATAACTGCTTTACAGGATTTTATTGTTTTCTGTTAAATATCAACAAGAATCAGCCATAGGTACACCCGTGTCCCCTCCGTCCTGAGCCTCGCTCCCATCTCTCCCCCCACACACACTTCTAGACTGTTGCAGAGTCCCTGTTTGAGCTCCCTGTAAGCACTGCATTATCGTAGTGCATAAAGAAGTATCCCTCTGATTCCTGAGGTAGTTCTTACAGGTTTGTAATTTTGAAAGTGGTAACTTTTTAAAATCAGATATTTTAGAACATCTGCTCATGCAAGCCTGGAGATAATCTTTTTAAAATTTGAAGGTCTTCAGAACAAAATTGGCCTCCTCGGAAACTGCAGAATAGGCTTTTTCTGTTGTATTTTACCTTGAAAAATAAACTAAGAGTATTTGCCTTAACACCGAATCTTTTTATCATTTGGTAATAGCTTAGTAAGTTTTAATACTGGAAAAATTAGGTTTGTAATTAAGAGTTTATTAAAAGTATAGAGCACATTTGGATAGTGTCACATGATAGAATTAAAAATGTTTAGCTCCAGTAGACAAGCAAGACACATTGTAGGTAAATTAGTCTCTTCATGTGACATTACTGGTTCTGCCATTGGTGTATAGAATTTCCCTGTAGATACAAAGAATATAATCACATTTTGTCATTAAAATCGTCATGCTCGCTTTGAATGTTTATGAGAATCTCAAAAACCTTTAAGAAAGAATTTAGATTGCAAAACTTTTGACATCTTGATGCTTTTAGTTAGTAGCATAAAAAATATGGTTGATTTGGACCAAACTAAGGGCGATAGCTTTTCAAAATAAGGTTTTTTTCTTCAAGACCATTAAACATCAAAAAATGTGTTTTTAAAAAAATGTGTTTGATTGTGGTTTTAAACACTCTATAATGAACTATTATTTAGATTTTATTTCGTAAGTACAATAAATATTCTTGCATGGGAAAGAGTATTCCAGAGTTATCACAGATTTCAAGATTGATAGGGAACTTACTATGGTACCATTTTTAATCTGTGTGTAAGTTACATGTAGATGTCAGAATATATCTCCTTGTAATTTAGACACAAAGGTTTATAATATGTTCTCTTGATTTAAAGTAACCTTTATTTAAAGCTTTTATAATTTATCTGGGCAGCATCCCACTTTCGTGATCCCCACAAAATTGACTCTTCTATTGTTTACTGTAACCAGTAGATTTGCATTTATGTTTTCTTTGTAGCTATCCACTTACCAGAAGTACCAGAATAGTACAAGTATACTATGTCTTTACATAGTCAATGATGTGTGCAAATCTTATTTGTAATATCATTTTTTTTCTATAAAAAACAGAGGGATAAATTCTCTGCTTTGTGTATTGTAACCTTTAAAATATAGGAGAATATAGTGTAATTGCTATTTCCAGTGGTTAAGGGACAAGGAAGAAGAAATCATTAATGTTACTGAACCTCCTTCTAGCTGTTCCAAATTCTGGGTACAGTTACAGTTTCTACTTGGGCAGTCTTTGGTTTTCCTGCAGAGTACCTTAAACATTACTCACTCGAGAGCAGCAGGTCTGGCTTTGAACCCCAGCTCTGCTGCTGGGCAAGTCAGTCTCTTCTGTATGCATTCCTCCTCTGTAAAGTGGGGCTGATGATACCTACCTCACAGGGTTGTTGTGAGGGTCCCAGAAGTACACAGAAGGCACTTCTTATGTTGTAGGCTTGAAGCAAATGTTTGTTGTTTAAATCATATATGTGCTAGGAAAGATGGGAAAAGCATGGAGGATATAAAGAACGCAACATTTAAGTTATTTTAAGAGGAGGTTGAAATTGATGAGGAAAGATATTATAAAGGGTTTATTTATGAGGCGATTACTAGATCAAGAATTGGGATGGGTTATATAAGATTATCCTATTTTGGTAGTGATTCTTAGGTTTAGAAGTGTCATTGATAAAATTAATTGTATTGTAAGCCATATTTAAATAAATAACATTCTACTGAAATGGAAGTATGACTTATTTTTTGAAGCTTTATTTATATAAGTTCTCATACTTTATTTCCACTGTCATCTTAGAACCACAGCACTACCTTAAGGCAGTTGTTCACTTCCATTATTCCCCATGCACTGTCTCCAAAGTTCTGTTCTTTTCCTTTTTTTGGTTGCTTGTTTGGCTTTTGAATAGATACTATATTTGAATCTTTCTTGAGAATCACTGGGCTTCCTTGGTAGCTCAGCTGATAAAGAATCTGCCTGCAATGCAGGAGACCTCAGTTCGATTCCTGGATCAGAAAGATACCCTGGAAAAGGGATAGGCTACCCACTCCAGTATTCTTGGGCTTCTCTGGTGGCTCAGCTGGTAAAGAATCCACCTGCGATGCAGGAGACTTGGGTTCGATCCCTGGGTTGGGAAGATCCCCTGGAGAAGGGACCAGCTACCCAGTCCAGTATTCTGGCCTAGAGAATTCCATGGACTGTATAGTCCATGGGGTTGCAAAGAGTCAGACACAAATCACTAGCTGGTTTTTTCAGTTCTGGTTAGGTAAATTTATATTTGGTGAATATATAAAATATACTGAGATATTCCGTAGATGCAGCAGAATATTCTTTTTCAACCTTATTACTACTAGGATTATAATATCTTGAAAAAATATAAAGGCTAAAAAAATGATACATCTCTGTGGTGTGAGTTATTTGAGCATTTTAAATAGACGTTTTACTTTAGATCGAAATCACATTCTCCAGTTTTAGAGATATTTATATAACTAGCAAT
The DNA here is from genome assembly GCF_049115385.1 of Moschus berezovskii. Taxonomy (NCBI): domain Eukaryota; kingdom Metazoa; phylum Chordata; class Mammalia; order Artiodactyla; family Moschidae; genus Moschus; species Moschus berezovskii. The sequence goes on along the minus strand of NC_142461.1, from coordinate 135,217,922 downwards.
ATGGTCACATTATAAGTCCTTATTCTGTTTTTCTTCAGTCTTTGATTTTCTCCTTCTATTTTTGCCTTTTCTGAAAATTAGTAGTAAATGAAAAACCATTCTTCAAGCACAGTAAGGTTGAGAAACCTTCATTCTGCCACATTGCTTTTATTTGTGTTTGGTGTGATGGCTAGAGATGAGAATTAAATACCAGAAACTGAGAACTGCGTGGTCCCACACTCCTCACTGTCACACTGGGCCCACAGACTGCAGACAGACGGTGTTGCTGCAGATACCTGGCTAACCTACGTTTTCTCTCTGGGAAACACTGATGATACAACTTAGTGTGGTTGGCTGGCAAAGAAATACATAAACTGTGTTTATGCATGTACACAAATGTGTCTAAAATACAATCAAGAGACTGGAGCCCACTGTCAGTATTTACCTTCTAAGAGGTGTCCTCACTAGTTAAAATGGGTTTATGTTGACTTTTCCACATCTTGTCCTGTCACCAGAAAGATTACAAATGATGAATACAAATTCAGGCTGACTTCATAACACTTACTGAACCTACATGTGGATATCATTTGCAACCTTGGCTTCGTTAGCAGCACCATTCCCTAACCAACCAGGCTGAAGACCACATGCAACATTAAGATGCATTTTTTTCCATCAGTCGTACATGGCAACAAGTATGTTCTGTGTAACACATGGAGGTGAGCTTTGGAGAGAATTGTAATGTCTGGATTCACACATTCCCACCCTGTGCCACATGGAGGCTGAGATCTATGATACATCAGTGTTGGGGGAAGGGAGGGGTGGAAAGGTAAGGAAAGAATTGGGTGGGATTAATTTTGAAGCTTTTCTTTATAATTTTCTGCCTTTTACAAAGGTAATAAAGGTTCATAAAAAGTTCAAGCACTTAGAAGTAAAAAGTCAGTGTCTTCCCCCTCCTCGTCTTGAGAGGTAATCAGTATTTCATTCATAGTTTGGTGTGAATGTTTCCGCAACTCTTATGCATATATAAAAAGAGGTTGAAGAAAACCTACTAAAATGAGATTATACTACATGTATTGTTTGGCTGTTTGCTTTCCTCACGACACAGTATATCATGATCGTCTTTTCATGTTACTATTCCAGTCTTCTCAGGTAACTGCTCTATAACATTTCATAGCTTGAATGTATCATAGCTTATTTCACCATTATCAGTGATAGACATTTAGGAATTGCAAGTTTTCACATAGTTTTGCACCAAGCTTCCTGTACCTTTATGGTTGTTCCCACTTACATAAATTTTCCTTTCTGATAGAATCCTAACAGTCAGCTTAATGGATCAGAGTATGAACATTCAAACTTTCTTTTGAAAGGTACTTCTGAGATTTCCTCACCATCCTGGAGTCATTAATGATTAAGAATGTTATGGTCCAGCCAAAAGTTATAGATTCTGTAGGCTTAACATTTTAGAAAATTTCTACCATTTAAAAATGTAAGCTTATTTTATTTACGTTTATTTTGGGAGTTATTTTTTGCCGTGCCTCGAGACAGGTGGTTTCTTAATTGGTTCCCTGACCAAGGATAAAACTCACTCGCCCTGTAGTGGAAACTCAGAATCTTAACCAGTGGACTACCAGGGAAGTTCCTAACCTTATTTTTAAAATTTATAAATAAAACGCACATGTAAAATTTTCTCCAGCACCATAGAGGGATGGAATTTGGACAGTCTTTTTAAACTGTTCCTGTGGCTACCATCAGAATTTAAAATAATACATTTCTTGGTATATCTGCCTGACACAGTACCTGTTTACTTCCTATCATGAAAGGTGAACAATTTCAAGTACTGACACCACCAGTCATGCCTTTGTTATGAATTATGGTTTCTTTGATAGTTTCTCATATAGCTTTAAATGTTCTTAGTTCTTGATTTTTAGGGGCCATCACCTTTTATACAACATTCCTTGACTCACCATTTTGTTATTTTGTTACCTAAGGAAATCTATGCCCTCAGTGTCTTTCTACCTTTTTTTCTTGTATGTCTATTTAAAAATAAACACTAAAAACACTCCCAAGGATTTTTAACTACTGAACATTCTAAAAAAAAAAAAAGCAATAAGTAGAATTGTGACTATGAATGATCCTACTGATCTCAGAAACAAATAGTGTTATCAGATTTATAATAAACTGTTGGCAGTTAACAGTTGTCCTACTTGAATGTCAAGATCAAGTGAGAGTCTGTTTTAACCATTGACTTATAAACTGTTAAAATAATGTCATAATTTAGTTTTTTTTTAAATTTCTAATTACTTTCTTTTCTTAATGGCACTAAAAGCCTTTATCATAGGAAGTTTTTAAATTCTGCAGTGACAGTCAATATTTTGTTTTTGCTTTTGAAGATACTTTTCACCTGGTTCTCTGACTTCTTGCTCTAATTTGGACTGATTGTCTTCTGTGTCTGCAACTGCAGACGCACTGGGATTTCTTTGCCTTTTCTTATTAAGTCCACTCCCCGCCTCCCAGTTTAAAGATACACTCTGCTCACCACCTTCAAACAGTGCTTGAGAGGTAAATACCAAATTATGTCTGAGGTCTATAATTTGCCATCATACTTGACTCATAGTTTGGGTTTTGAATTGTAAATTTGAAATCCTTTTCCCTCAGAATTTTAAAGGACTCCACTGCCTTCCCTCAGTTCTGCTGATGAGAAGTCATATGCTATTCCAGTTCTCATTTTGTATGTAACCTGGCTTTCCCTTCTGAATGTTTTTTAAATCATCTCTTTTTCTTTGTGGACTTTTTTCTTTTTTAATTTAAATTTCATTTCTTTTGCTCACTTTGGTGTGCAGTCTCAAATCTTTATTCCATTCAAATGGTTTTTGTCTGTCTTTGATTATCATTTCCCATTATCTCTGCTGTCTTAGGGAGCTCAGTGTTCACCTCTTGGAGCTATCTACCTTGTATTACCTTTTCTTTCATATTTTCGTTTCTGTCCTTTTTCTAAGTATTGGGGGATTTCTTCTGTTTTATCTTCCAGAATACAGTCTTCATTCATGCCCAATCTGATACTCAACCCTTCTGGTGAAATTTTTATTTTATCCACTGCATGTTTAGTTTCCAAGACCTCGCGTTGGTTCTCTGGTCTTTCCATTTTTAATGGTAGTCTGTTTTGTTATTTATTTGAAATGCATGTACCCTTTAAAACTCTTCGCATAGTAATTGAGGTGTTTGTATATGTGTGTTTAGTTTGATTGGGTCTGTTCTTCCTGTGTTTTCCCTAGAATCACTTAAGTTTGTTTCTTTTTCCTGGTCTTTCTTCCTGTTTGATTTTTCTCAAATGTCCAGTGATGCTTGGTTGGCCAAATATTTGAGTGAAAATTTGTGTTGGTTAATATAAGTCACAGTCTCTTATTTCTTTTGCAGTTGAGTAAGTCGACTTGCCCAAAACACTCCTTTGTCCATAGTAGACCTCCCTCTAGACTCTGTCTGTGTGTGCCACACTCACGGGTGTATGTTTGTGGGTAGTGAGCTGAATGGGGAAGAACAATCTTGAAGTAAACAGGCAACTACCACAATTGCCGGAGTAAGTGTATTGTGTTCTGAGGTGGAGTACTCGGTTTATTTCACTCTTGGTTGGATGGACTTCCGCTCTTCCCCTCCCCTTTCCTCCTCCTCTTCTATCGAATCTCCCTTCTCCTTTCTTTCTTTTTCACTTCTCCTTTCTTTTTTCTTCTCTCCAGGGTCATAGTGTGGCATTGGCACAAGTTTTGCGCTTTCCTCCCCAACTTTAAGTCCTGTCTGGGATTTCTTCCCAGACTACCTTTTGCTTTGTTTAGAAAGCCATTGTCTGGCTTTAGTTGAATGCTGCTGTTCTATATAAGTGGGAAGGCAGGAGGAGAGGCCTGGACAAGTTGCTGTATGGAGAGTTCTGTCGTTACCCTCATTATAGCATCACAGCCTCTGTCACTGAGCTATCCTGGAGCCTTTTTTTTTAAGGCCCTAACATCCCATTATGTGTTATGGTTTTATTTTCTGCTCTGGTTTATTCATCACTGAACCCATCTGTTTTTGAAACATGTCAACATTTAGGTTGAAGTTTTTTGAAATTTTCATAAAGTTTGTGGTCAGTGACAATCTTGGAATAAGTACATCCACTGTAAATTTTTTAAAAGTAATTTAGGAAGGAGCTTGGGACATAATTTTACTTATTTTATTATCTGTCATAAAGAGTAGTACCTGTTTTTCTTAGTTAATTAAAATACAGTCAAAATAATAAAGGCAATGATGACTTCAATTTTGTATGTCTTCCAGTTCTGAGAGAATAATGGCATTAGGTCAAGTCTAATACTTAGGTTGGGTATTGGTAATTAGAACTCATGGGTTATTTGAAGACTGAAATTTAGGAAAATCTTAAGAAGTCTGACTTCTGGGAAGTACTCTCAAATGGAACCATTTTCTGCTTTCCCATACTCTGTCCATGGTAGTGACAGCTCTTGCTGAACAACTAACTCTACGTGGGAATCTCTGTCCTTGTGGTGAGCTTTTTCCAGGCAGAGATTGGATCAAAGTAAGAATTTGTATAATTTGACCATTCAAAATGTGTGCTAGACATGGTGCTGAGTGCTTCATACATTTCGTTTCATTCTTGAAACTGCCCCAATAATTGAGTAATCCATGTTACACGTGAAAATATTAAAGTTTAGCAAGGGTTATGTAAATTATATAAGGCCAGAACTGGTAAATGATATCTGAGGTTTAAACAGATGGTTTACTACAAATCTTTTCACTATTAACCGTTGTATAGCACATGAACACTAAACATAGTACCTACATAAATTATATTTACTATATCCTTGATTCCAAATGAAACTGTTCTGACACTGTACCTGTGGGCCTGTTGGACAAATCTCATTTTATCTCTTGATTATTTCTTCCAGAGGGAAGTAAATATAGTAGATTGTACGTGAAGTTGAGAATCTGTTCTGTGATTCACTCTTGACACTGCTCAGAGAGGGAGGCAAAATTAAACATTGATCTGTTGTTTTCCCCCAAAACACTCTTTTGTTTTGTTTGTTTTTGAACTCTGGGCTTTTCATCATTCATTCAACAAAGTACAAGATGGCGGCAAATTTTAAACATCTCCATGAGGAAATCATGGTGTTCTTTATAATATGTTACATTTAATTTTGAGCTGTTTTGTATTTTTGCATTTCCTAATAAGCATTACTTGGTTTCCACATTTCTGGAATAGTTAATTTTTTTTATTTCTGAGATCTGTGAGTGAAATTCTGAAAATTTAGTATATGCCTTCATTTATAATGAGTCTATCAAGGTTTTGTTTCTGTGTCTTCTTGCTGCCAGTGATTTGATGAGAAGTTTTATGGTAGTTGTGGAATGGCCCTCAATTGGGATTTATCTGATATTTTTCTCATGACTGGTTTTGGTGTGGTGTTCTGGAATTTAGGGAGGAAGATCACAGAGGTAAAGTGCCACTTCTGTCACATCAGAATATGAGGTGTATACTGTCAGTATGACTTAATGTTGACTTTGATCACCATGTTGAAGCAGTGTTTGTCAGTTTTCCAATGTAAGGCGACTTCTTTCCCCCTTCTCCATACAGTTCTCTTTGAAAGGAAGTCATGAAACACAGCCCACCCCTAAAGGATTGGGAATTATGCTCCACATCCTTGAGGGTAAACCTAAGTTGTTTGGAATTTTCATATATGAGTGATTCAGCTGCTCTCCTCCTCTTATTTATATCACTATGAACTAATGGATATTTATTTTATTGGAATGTGTTTTCATTATGATGGAAACTAGGTAACATGACCAAGCTTTCAGTTGAGGTTTTCTCCATCATCTTATTTCTGCTTTGAAATAGAAATGAAAATAATGATCAAGATCCAGTTGGAGTGTACAGCTGTATCTGAATATTCTTTTGTAGAAAAAATTCTGAGTTATAGTTAGAAATTACACAGCCTGTAGGGACTCATGTGATATACACTTACCCCAGCAGTATTTAGGGGTTCACATAACCTTTTTGTTCTGATATAGATAAATTTCTTTAACTTTGCCATTGTTAACCTTCCTTTCTTCCAAGGCATGAGTAATAGTAGGTGGGCAGAATCATATAGGGAACCACATTTACCAAAAGTGTGCAAATATTCCCAAAAAGATTCTGGCAAACCTCAAGAGATTCAGAGGATGGTTGATACTGTGAATGGCTATGATTGCCCTGGGGTTAATAAACTGTACTTTGACCTGGATTATGTGTTGCTTTTATCTATCTAAACTTTCAACTTTAACAAAATGGTCTCTTTAATATGTCCAGCTGGGTGAATCATAGTTTTACCTGTTTTCAGAAGGAAAGCTTACCTTTGAAGTACCCAAAAGTATCATTGTAAATGGTTTTTTCTTCTTTATTAGGAGCTTCAATTAGGAGTTCTCTTCATTCTTGGCCAAGGTATCTTCTGGCACTAATAGCTTTATTATTAATGTTGCATAGGACTTCTCTTTCTGGTAGTCCTATTGATTCTTTTAAAGTTTTTTTTCTTTTTTTACATTTTCTTTCTAATTTTTCAAGCAATGACTATATGCTTTTTTCTTGACCCTTTAAAAGAATATTGTACCATCTGTATATTACTATTGAATTATGTATGTGCGTAGAAATGTTTACTAGAGAACCTTTGACTAATTACACACAGACACACACACACACCAGTGTACCCTTTCTTAAAAAGGACTTTGCTGCTGGTTTTTGCATTGTATGAGACACCGGTTATCTCCTGTCTTAGACAAATAAATGACTGAAGTGCTTTGTAATATTTATTGTTAACCTTCATCAATGGGGGAGTATATCAGCAATGAGGCTGAAAGAATATTTGGTTGTTGCATTCCTTCCCTTTAATCTTCTTTGATAAATATTCTCCAAAATAGCCTTGTATTTTTTGAATACTTTAAAATTTTAATTGGCCTCAAATTATGCACTTAGTCATATATTCTTTTTTTTTTTCATTTTGTCAGAAGTAGTTACATGGCATTAATTTTGATTTCAATTTTTAATGTACTTGACAATTTCTTTTAGGTCAGCTTTTGTCAGTACTATGTAAACACATGGTACAAACGTACAGAAACCATTTTCCTTACATATGCAAATCAAATGTGTAAGTTAAGAAGGTTGGCAAATTTAAGATGTATCTACCTCCTATTCCAGATGAGTTTTTCTGTTTGTATACTCGATGCTATTCTGACACTATATCTTCCACAGTTTTTATAACCTGATAAACACTTTTGTGTTCCCATTCAGCTCTGTCAAACCTTTACCTTTTGGCTTACATATTTATGAATTTTAAAAAGAAGTACACATTACAGATATGGTTAAAGGGCCTTTTACTTGTTCCTCTCCTGCTCCAAAACTCTCTGCTGACCTGAATTTACATTCATCATTTCAGCTAGCATTTCAGAATTTTGCAGATTGGTCTTTTGAGGGACTTGGAAGTATTCTGAGGAAGAAAGACTCATGGTCAAATTCTCACCTACAGTTGTGTCATATACATTGAAAGCCTTATAAGGCCCTCAGACATGGAAAGAAACTTGTCAATTTTTAAAATTCGGCATTGCCCAGCTATTTGACCAGAGAAACCCTTCACCCGTGATTCTGTGCACTGCTGTTGCTTAGAAAATGCTTTGTGTAAGCACTGCTTAGAGGTGCACTCTTTCCAAAATTTATTTTCCATTTAATTTTAGTTTTTTTGCTAATGTACCTTCCTGGATATAAATGACAAAGATAGTAATTACTCCCAATTGATGTTCAGTGTTGGATCAAATTTAAAATCATTCTACAAAAAAGGAAGGTAAAAGTGCTAATAAATTGCATATTCATTGACCAGTGTACAAGTAACTTAATGTTCCTTAATTTTTAAAATTCTTAATTCTGCTGATCTGCTGAAATGTCTGGCTATGGACCATGATTACACATTCCCTTTGCCTTAAACTGATCTGTTAATATTTTCTGTTCTTGTGGCTGAAAGTAGCTTGAGTTTGTTGTTAATGTTTGACACACTTTCTTGAATAGCAGTTCTTCAACTGTTAATGTGCAAAGTGGTACTTGAATTTTGTTTGCTTTTTTTTCCTTCCTGTATTAGAAAATCGTGGTGTTTTGTAAGCTATGTATGAAAGAAAACTTTCTTAAGATTTGTTCGTATAATGATCTGATCCAGGAAAAATAAAATGGGAAAATGGACACTATTTCTGACCTTCAAATAAAATTCTGTATCTTGCTTTTCAGACTGTTCACCAAACCTTGGGACATCTGCACTGTCTTAAGGCAGGGCTGTTTACCCATTTGGGCTAATAGGTCCCTTAGGGTCTGGTGAGGCTGTGAAGGAGAGATGAGGTTCTTGAAAAATGCAAAGGGGCACTGAGTTCACATACAGTTTCACAGAGGCCAGGGAATCTCCTGTAAGGGAAGATCCAAAAACAGACCTTGTTCCTTTGTCGGCTTCTAGCCTTCACTGCACTAAACGATTCTGGGATAGGAAATGATTAATAAACAGGAAGGCTCCAGTTTCTACAAAAATATGCCTAGAGCTGTTCACCAAATAGCTAAGTACATCTATCCTGTTATTCCTAAAATTTTACGATTTATTAAGGAGTCTCTGCATTATATTTCTAGGATAGCGTTTAAGAACAATAGCATCTAAACATTTTATCATTAGGAAAATTTTTTTTTTCCTGCATTCTGTACCTTATTTCAAGATAGTTATGTAACATTTATTTTAAAAGGTACTTTGTTTTGTGGACAGCTATCTAAAAAACCTGTATTAGTTTTTGCTGGCTTAATTTCCGTCTATATTCAGAAAACTTTTTTAAGCATTAACTTTCATGAAAGTTTTTGTGCCTGGACTTTGTGGTTCCACAGATACATCCCGAGTTCAGTTCTGTTTCGTTTGCTGATCACCTACTTTAGAGACTGAGCACCCGTAATAGGAGCCCAATAAGTACTGTTGAGCACTTTTATTTTGAATTAGTGAACAAGTGAAGGATAGATGAATGTGTGAAAGAATAATCAGGTGGAATAACTAAAATTATTGTTAATCTCCCCATTCAGTATAAATTCCAATGCACAATTAATGATTGCTTTTTGCAAACAAGTATTATGAAGTAATAAGCTAAACAGTTCTGGATGTCAGACACTGGTTAACCCACAAAGCAAATGCCACCTGTCTCCAGAGATGCTAATTCTGTCACTATTCATTTAGTGAGGATCCTGAAGGAATGTTTAGCTACCAAAGAAATGATGCAGAACTCACTGCCCTCAGAGTAACCCAGTATGATTAGATTGATTTGGAATTTCTTTGGGTGGAGTTGAGTCATGGTTGCCACATTTAACAGGACCTTGATCTTCAAGGTCAATGTGATTACGTCTCAGTTAAAAGTAATTCTTATTTTTGTGTTTAGGTTTCACCCCTAAATTCTTTCCATATTTTCAAGATGGAAAGATATTTAGAAGTTTTCCTTCTGCACCCTCCTCATTTACATTTGTGCAGGCAAAATTTGAAAAAACAAAAGAAACTCTTTGCCCCTTTATATAGATGTTTTATGTTTAGTGAGGTGAAGGGAAGATTGGAAATGGGAAGGAGGCAGTCCTGGCTACCAGTGGTCAGTGGACTAACCCAAATATGTAACTTTGCAGGTCTTCACTAGCTCAAGTATTGATTGAAGATAATTTTTTGTTGTTGCTGTTCATTTTGTAACTGAGATAGTAAATAAAAATAATGTGATTATGGAATTTTAAGAAGAAAGTTTTTTTTTTAAATGACTGTCTAAATCAGTGTTGTCCAATAGGACTTCTTGTGGTGATGGAAATATTCTATATTTATGCTTCCGATATGCTAGTCATTAGTCACATGGGGCTGTTGAGCACTTGAAATGTTGGTAGTGTGACTGAGGAACCTATTAAAACATTTAAATAGCCACATGTGGCTAATAGCTACTATGTTGAGCAGTGCAAGTTAAATTCTTAAGTATTATAAGCATTCAAAGGGAGTCTCACGTGTAGATTTATCATGACAGTCTTATTTTTCATTTGATAAGTTGCAACTGGGATATATTAGAATTTGGCAGTTGTACCTCCAAGTATCAATATTGAAATCTTTCTTCAAGCACAGCCTCCATTTCTAGTTGCTGTCAAATACAGCCAAGCTGGGCTTCCTTGATATCTCAGAGAGGAAAGAATCTGCCTATAATATTGCGGGAGACCTGAGTTCAGTCCCTGGATCAGGACGATCCCCTGGAGGAGGGAATGGCTACCCACTCCAGTATTCTTGCCTGGAGAAGTCCTGAACAGAGAAGCCTGGCCGGCTGCTCTGTCTGTGTGTGGTCTGTGTGGTCGCAAAAAGTTGGATACGGCTGAGCGACTAACACTGCTACTACAACCTAGGTGCTTGTCACCTTTCTCAGGGATCCTGGAGTTGTTATTTGGCAACCATGTGCCTGCATCACTGGCTTCTTGAAGCTCTGCCATCCTAATGATAATTGCATGTGTTTACTACAGTCTACCTGTAGACTCATGTCAGTCCCCTACAGGTGTACACGTTGTTCCTTTATAGTATCTGGAGCAGGTTTGAGAGTTTTATCTTTGTATTTTTTATGAGCTTAAACCTGAAACATTTAAATGTCACTTTAAAAAATGCTTGGTCTTTCATTGTCCAGAAGTTTTTAGTCCTAAAACCTTGAGCCATTAGCAAGATGTTTCTAAAATATCTAGGTCACTAGGCCAATAAAAAGTTGTCATGTGGATGTATTAATTGCTTTAGTATTAAAAATACTGCATTCTTGAAATTTCCATGTTTGTGGATAACAAAGCACTTTGAATGATTCTATCCTGAAATTCTGGATCTTTGAAATGATAAAAATTATTGTAAAGGCGTCTGTAGGGTTAATGGTTGAAATTGATAAGCCATGTGTTTGGGACTCAATTTATTTTTCCATGAGATAATAATTTACATAAGGTTAAGTTTTTATATATGGCATGCCAGGTCACACAGCCTTTAATATCTTTGAACTTAATTCAGTCATACCAAGTAAAAAAGCTTTCAATGAAAACTTGCATTCCCACCGAGGCTCTGAAGTGTATCTCCCTGGGACCCTAGGCACTGGTTAGTTCTGTACTGGCAACCACAGGTGCTAACTGGCATCAAGTCAGTCCCTTGAGTTTTGAATAGAAGGAAACCAGAGGCAGTTGCCGTTATATAGAGTAATAGAATCACATGTTGGAAATTTCAATCAGTGTAGAAGAGTAAATTGCTTCTTAAACCCATACCATTTCTTCTCCCTGACCTATTAACAGCTTATGTTTTCTTCTTTACAAATGGAGCTAAATTACACCTTGCTTTTCTGCTTAAGATTTTAGAAATCAGGTTTATTGAGATATAAATTACGTATGGTAACATTTATCCTGTTTAGGTGTACAGTTCTATGAATTTTAACAAATATATGCTTGATAATCAGAGAAGGCAATGGCAGCCCACTCCAATACTCTCACCTGGAAAATCCCATGGACGGAGAAGCCTGGTAGGCTGCAGTCTATGGGGTCGCTAAGAGTCGGACACGACTGAGCAACTTCACTTTCACTTTTCCTTTTATGCATTGAAGAAGGAAATGGCAACCCACTCCGGTGCTCTTGCCTGGAGAATCGCAGGGACGGGGGAGCCTGGTGGGCTGCCGTCTATGGGGTCACACAGAGTCGGACACGACTGAAGTGACTTAGCAGCAGCAGCAGCAGCATCATGCTTGATAATCAAGATATGTAACAAGATATATAACATTTTTGTCCCTCCAAAAAGTTCCTTCCTACTGCTTCATTTTTGTAACCACCACCATAATCAAGATATAGTCTATCACTTCAAAACGTTTCCTCTTTCAGTCCCAACCTCAATTTTAATAGCTGTACTGTATTCAATTATATTGATGTATCTAAATTTTTCTAAATAGCCCCTTATTGATATAGATTGTTTCCAGTTTTATAATTCAAATAAGGTCCAATAAATACCTTTAAATATAAATCTTGGTGTGCTTTTTATAGTTGCAAACATATGGTAGATTCCTACCAGAGGGATTACAGAATTAAAGGCTGTAAGCATATAACATTTTGATTGGGCCAAAAGCCCCTGGAAAGTTGTGCTAATTTCCTTTTCAACCAGTTCTGTATAAAGTATCTATAACTCATTAACAGAAGCCGCCTGCCAATGCAGGAGACATGGGTTCGATCCCTGGGTCAGGAAGATCCCCTGGAGAGGGAGATGGCAACTCACGCCAGTATTCCTACCTGGGAAGTGCCTCGGACAGAGGAGCCTGGAGAGCTAATCCATGGGACTGCAAAAGAATCGAACACAACTTAGTGACTAAATAACTATCTTAACACTGTGTCACCAAAATTAATTTTTGCCAATTTGATGGATAAGATATTACCTAGCGAAGTAGCTTGCATTTTTTTTCTCATTTTAAAGGCATATCAGAAAGTTCATATATACAGAATCTACCCATGTTATTTATGACTAAAACCACAATATTTTAGGAAATGTGGATAGAAAAATCTTACCTTTATTCTCACAATTTCCAATATAATTTTCCTTTCCTGCTTATCTGTGTGTACAATTTTATAATGATTGCGTGCATGTTTATAATCATCCTTACAGCATATGCACAGTTTGTGCATGTATTGTTTGCTTTTTAAAAGCCCACTTTATTTCATGAGCGTTTTCCTTTGTTCCCGGAAGCTTCATTGTGGTAGTTGTATGTCTGTTCTGTTTGGGACTGTGGCACAGTTGATTTCGTCATTCCACTGCTAAACTGTTTTATACCTTTTTTATGAACAAGGCTTCAAATACCATGTTTTGAAAATAAGTTTTAAAAAATCCTTTAAAATTATTTTCTTAGGATAAATTTCTACTTGTTTGATTCTTCTGGATCTAAATGTGTCATATTGACAGGAGAGGGTAGAATTTCATCATTTGAAGTTTCTGTCTCTTCATTGGGAATTCAGTAACTTTTTTTCCTGGGGAAGGAATCAGTTGCATATTAGTTTCCTTCTATGCCAGCTCAATCTATTTTCTTCTTTTTCATGAAAAATTATGAAAATGACTTATGCTACTTGTAAAGATTTCATAAAGGTAATCAATCCGTTAAGTAAATTAAATTTTTTAATTAAAATTTTTTCTCTGAAGATCATTTGTTTTCAATATTTTAAAATTACCAAATAATATACAGTGAACTGTCCTTACTCTTGTTCTCTCAGTACCCAGTTCTCATTCTTTGTGGCAGTTAATATTATCAGATTCTTGCATATCCTTTCAGACACATTTTATGCATTTTTGAGCAAATGTATGTGTGTCTTCTGTGTATGTTTGTGTGTCTTTACTTAAGCCAGAAATGTTAGCAAGCTACACATACTTTTTGTACATATATTCTTGGATTTTTTGTATTTATTTTTTTAAGTAGATAATATATGTACATTTTTCAAAGATAAAATAATGTAAAGATTTGCGTAGCCCCCCTTGTATTTCAGTACCCTGTCTGAAATATACCGTCCTTGGGTGAGTCTTTATGCATAGAAAAGCAAATATTCAGTAGGAAGGTACATATTTTTGCTTTCCTCTTTAACTCTCAAACTGACCTTTCACATGTAATGAGGCAGTGTGGAATAGGCGACAGGAGCAGTGGCTTGGGGGCCAGCTTGCTGCATTCATATATCTGCTCTGCCACATAGCAAGTGTATAATTCTGGGCAAGTTAGTTAGCCTATCTGTGCTTTGTTATCACATGTAAAATTATGGTTCAGTATGCTTTTGAACTGTGGTGTTGGAGAAGACTCTTGAGAGTCCCTTATACTGCAAGGAGATCCAACCAGTCCATTCTAAAGGAGATCAATCCTGGATGTTCATTGGAGGGACTGATGCTAAAGCTGAAACTCCAATACTTTGGCCACCTCATGCGACGGGTTGACTCACTGGAAAAGACTCTGATGCTGGGAAAGGTTGGGGGCGGGAGGAGAAGGGGACGACGGAGAATGAGATGGCTGGATGGCATCACCGACTCTGTGGACATGAGTTTGAGTGAACTCCGGGAGTTGGTGATGGACAGGGAGGCCTGGCGTGCTGTGATTCATGGGGTCGCGGAGAGTCGGACACGACTGAGCGACTGAACTGAACTGAACTGAACTGATACATACTCTGCTTAGAGTAGTACCACACATAAGGAGTATATATGTTTGCTAGTGGTATTATTTTTATTATTAGGGACAGTGACCAATAAAATAATATTCAAGAATCAGTCCAGATCAATTTGACTTATATTAGTGATATGTATGAATATGGGTAAGTTCATTTAACAAAAAGGGATGAATGGGATTTCTCACTTGTTTGAATTCTATTTAAATATTTTAGAAAACTTCAAAAAACAAAAGTAGAGCAACTAAAATATACTGTGTTGTTCCTTTCTTATGGATTGATAGGGTTTTTTGGGGGGGTGTTGTTTCTGCATATACGTTTTTAAACAGATATACTTTATGTAGTAAAATTGTCTCAGAGAAAGTGAGGTAAAGGTGACTGCTGAGAATGTGAACTTTTTTTGCATAGTGCATCACATTTAAAAAATGCTTTCTCATGCGCTTTCTACTCAGATTTGGTGAAAATACATATCTATTGATAGTTAATTTTAGGTGATAGTGACCCATAAAGTTTAAAAATTCTCTGGCCATATCTTTTAAGGATAAAATTGTTAATGACATTTAAAGTTCTTAAGGCAAACAAGGGGCTGGGAGCTTGATTTATATTTCTATCCAAATTTTCCATCCTCAGTTCTTAATAAAAAAAATTAAGGGAACAACAAAACCTCTTTCCCCTTTCCCTTTGTTGGTTATAAAATAATATATATTTATTGTAGGAAATATAAAAGCAGAAGACAGAAATAATTACCTTGAAATTACTATTCAGTTTAATATTGTAACAGCTTGGTATCTAGGCTTCTTGCCTTTTCTCTCTATGTAGCTGTGCACACACAGTCCCTCATGTTATTAATTTGTTTGCCTTCTATAGTGATGGCATCAGGAATGCTATACACAGTTGTTTTCTTTAATAAACTTAATATCATGGTCATTTTAATCATGCTGTTATCTATAAAATCATTTATAACAGGTGTATCATATTCCATTGAGCACATGTGCCATACTGAAATTTAATTTGTAGTATATTTCCTACTCAAGAGCATTTAAAAATCAACTGTATCAGTAAATATCCTTACAAGTCAAATTTTATGGACACACATGATATCCTTATGATCATTTGTGAGACGTGGAGTTATTGGGTTGTAGAACATACTCCTTTTTCATGCTTTTTCATACACATTGCCAAACTGTTCTCCAGATAGGTGGTATCTTCCGAGTGCTTGCTAGCACAGGGATGGTCTCTAGTTAAGTCCTTGCCTATTTGAGGTGTGAGTTCCCTTTCTGCGTGGTGCATATTCACTCTCCAGTGCCTCTGGAACCATCTCTTCTTCCTTCCTTCCTGATTTCTCTGTTCTTCTGTATCTCTCCTCCCCACTTCACAGAAGCCGGATTTGATCCAGGGTAGAGAAGGAGCTATTTCAAATGCTGTTTACCTCTCTCCACTTGGTTCTCAGTGTATTTGCTGTATAAAATACTCTTGAGGCTCTTTTTGTATAGCAACCAAGTTTTCGAAAATCCTGCTCTTTTTTTTTTTTTTTCAGTTTTGTAAATTCTGATTTTTGCTTCAGTGATTTTTAGTACGCTTACTTTATTATGCTTGTGAAGTAACCATAGTGGTTAAGAGAACTACTATCCCTAATCCAGGAGACTAATCAGGTTCCAACTCCTGTTCTTGTTGAGGAGAACAGCTTTCCTCAGGATTTTGTGAGGATTTAAAGAGGTGATGCTTGTAAGTGCTTCATACACTGCCTATCATACAGTGAGCACTTTATTGTCTAGCGTTTATTATCATCTCATCTGACATAAGTGTGAGTGAAGCAGGGATTATTTTTCTCATTCTATATCTCAGGAAATGGTATCAGAAAGATGGAATGCTTTTCCTGTTGTCACGTCTAGAAAGTGATGATGTCTGAATTTATAACTTTCGATCTGTAGGGACTACTGCAAAGTGGGAAGCTAAAGTAAACAGGAGTTGTTTCTAACACTTAGGATAATACATAGAAGACCATGAAAAGTTTGAAAAGCTTTATATACAGGGGCCTGAGAGGTAAAGCTTTCAAAAAGTCTTGACTGGCCTATCAGCAAGTAGGTGAGAATAGTTCCAGAAGAGAAATGGTTCCTGTGCATTGTGGCATTGAAGGGGAGGTTGCATTTTAAAGTTTAAGAAGACTGAGCACTAGGATCAAAACATTTAATAGATATCTCTGCTGCTGCTGCTAAGTTGCTTCAGTCGTGTCCGACTCTGTGCGACCCCATAGATGGCAGCCCACCGGGCTCCCCTGTCCCTGGGATTCTCCAGGCAGGAACACTGGAGTGGGTTGCCATTTCCTTCTCCAGTGCATGAAGTGAAAAGTGAAAGTGAAGTCACTCAGTCATGTCTGACTCTTAGCGACCACATGGACTGCAGCCTACCAGGCTCCTCCGTCCATGGGATTTTCCAGGCAAGAGTACTGGAGTGGGGTGCCATTGCCTTCTCCGAATAGATTTCTCTACTTTGGTTTAAATTAGAATGGAGTCCTGTTTTAAATATCTATGCTGATTAGGTTTTTATCTTGTTTCCGACAGGGCATGGTGCTGATGTGAAGTGTGTAGACTGGCATCCAACGAAAGGGTTAGTTGTTTCAGGAAGTAAAGACAGTCAACAGCCAATCAAGTTCTGGGATCCCAAGACTGGGCAGAGTCTTGCAACACTGTAAGTGATAGGAACCCCACCTTGATCCTTAAAAAAAGGGGAGCGTAGCTGACTGAACTGTTAACTAATTAGCCTTCCTTCCTCTGATGTATTCCTGAAAAAGTAGTGTAGACAATAGATAAACTCTTATCTATAAGCCTTTTATTTATTAAATGTGATTTCTCTCTAAATTCCTCATAAAATCAGGCTTGATGTTTGTTCTCCCACATACATATAAATTTAATTTGGGCACCGTGGGGGTGAGGGGTAGGGAGGAGGTGGTTATTACTACTACTCTAGATTACTCGTATCATTGATAGACTTGGCACTGCATGGAATTGATATGTGTGCCGTGTGTTAGACAGCCCACCTTTCTCCTCCCTGCGGCTCTTCAGAGAGAGAAGTTTTCCCTCCATTTTTAAATCAGTTCTCATTTTTTTGTCTGAGGTGTGTAGTTACAATACAGCCACATCGCAAAATTTTCTCTTTGACTCATCTGTGAACATTCACAGTTCATTTAATATGTTGTTGATTTTTTTTTTTCCGTCTAAGCAGCTGTTTCCTACTCCCTCTGATTGAGAACTGAGCCATGTCCAGAGTGAGCTGGCTGGTAGCAAGGCTGCCTTGTTGCAGAGCTCCAGTGGCCACAAGCAAATAGAACACCTTGTAAATGGTGCTCCTAGCAGACGTGTATTGTCCTGGCCTCAGCAGTTGCAGAGTCTTTAGTTCAAATTAACCCTCAAACTATCTCAAGTTCTTTTTTAATGTTTGACTTAATAAGAGCAGCTTATTGAATTTCTGAAATTTAATGAGCTGTACTGAGTATAAATTTATGTGTTCAAGTGCTTTCCTTGCTTCACCGATAAAATTTTCTACCCAGTTGAAGTTCTGCTGCTGTTTTAAATTGGTCAGTAAAAACTGCTTAGATAATGGACATTATTTCTGTCTTTGGCCTATTTCTTTCATGTATATTTTAACTGTAGTCCTGTAATATTACATGTGTTATTACTTCTAGGCTAAACTTCTTGCCATCTTGACTACCATGTGCTTTTTAAGAAAGATGACCATTGATTTACACTTGTTTTGAATTCTGACCAAGGATTATTTTCTTGGTACTTTGTTTCTAGTCATGCCCATAAAAACACAGTAATGGAAGTGAAATTAAATCTCAATGGCAACTGGCTACTCACAGCATCACGTGACCACCTCTGTAAACTTTTCGACATCCGAAATCTGAAAGAAGAGCTTCAAGTCTTCCGAGGTCATAAGAAAGAAGCTACAGGTCAGTGGCTATGATATGCTTCTCATTCTATTACTGTAGAATTCTGACATCCTAATAATTTTGTCTTTCTCTATGTTTTTGTTTACAGCTGTGGCCTGGCATCCTGTTCATGAAGGACTTTTTGCCAGTGGAGGGTCTGATGGCTCTTTGTTATTTTGGCATGTTGGGTATGTGGCACTTACTACGTAAAGAAGTTGTAAATTTTATGAAGACCACACCCGAAAGTGAAAAAAATGATAGTGTGTTGTATTTGTGTCTGAGTGTTCATATGTCCTGTATCTGTAAACCCAGTTTGGAATAGAAAACATAGCACCTCTCTTTCTGGCTATGGAAGTCATAAAGGGAGAGTAAGGCCAGCCTCCTTGTTTCCTGTGGTAAGGTAATTTCTAAGGCATTTCCCCTCTGAGGTGCTCTTTGGAAAAATGTTACTGATCACAACTGGGTACCTCTGAAACATGTGGAATTGACCAGATTCAAAGTTACCAAGTTTGGTAGCTTTGTATTATGCTAAAAGAAAGTACCTTCTTTGGAGGAGGAGAAGCTGAATAACTTTTGTGAAAAAGACTGGATTTTGTGGTGCTGTTACAGAGTAGAGAAAGAAGTGGGTGGAATGGAGATGGCCCATGAAGGAATGATCTGGAGTCTGGCTTGGCATCCCCTCGGACATATTCTCTGCTCAGGCTCAAACGACCATACTAGGTAAGCTTTATGTCAAAAGTAACAAGGAATTGCTGTGTTTATTATGGAGCAGCTGGAGATAAATGTATATTTAGTTTATTCATAGATGAATGTATTTATTTATTTTCTAACTTTTAAGGACATGTTCTCAGTGGTTTATAAATACATACATTACAAGGAGATTGAGTATTGAATATGATTTTGTTATTTGAATTTTTATTTGAATTTTGTTTTACCTTCTAATTTAAAAAGGTATCTTTCTACATTAAAAATTTTTAGAATAAGGCATTTTAAAACTCTGTTGTTTTTGCCAGAGGACTGCTTAGTACTACTGTTAAGTGCCCAGAGATACACTGAAACTCTGCTTCTCTCCTCCTCCCTCCAAATACTTTTATTTTGACAGCAAATTTTGGACCCGAAACCGACCAGGTGATAAAATGCGAGATCGATACAACCTCAACCTATTACCTGGAATGTCTGAAGATGGAGTGGAATATGGTGAGGTTCTTGCATGTTTATTCTTCTTTGAAATATGATATTCTATAATAAAAGTGTTAAGTATTGAGAATATTATATATAATGAATTTTAGTTTTATAGTTTATTGATTTATGAATCTCTAACAATAATTTTTATAAAGTGTCAATTTTATTGGCCCACTACATTTATGAAATCTCTATTGACAATGGCTATATTCCTATTTATAGATGACCTTGAACCTAATAGTCTGGCAGTAATTCCAGGGATGGGAATACCGGAACAACTAAAATTAGCTATGGAACAAGAACAGATGGGTAAGAGAAGCTGTACCTATAAATTTAACTTTTTCTTTAATTTTACCTATTTCCTATAATTGTGACATTAAGTTATTTTGAAAATGTCAAAATGATGTATGTTGAGAAACATTGATAAAAGTGATATAAGCTGTACAACATTTAGAATTTGTTGTTTCAAAAATACACTCACTGATGAGAGGGCCGCTTTCTTTCATTTCCTTGGCTAACCGCTTCTCTTCTTGGTTGCAGGGAAAGATGAATCAAATGAAATTGAAATGACAATTCCAGGTTTAGACTGGGGAATGGAGGAGGTGATGCAGAAGGATCAGAAAAAAGTGCCTCAAAAGAAGGTTCCGTATGCAAAACCTATCCCTGCTCAGTTCCAGCAGGTGAGTAACTCCTGGTGCACCCTCATCCCCTCCCCGTGCCCTCCTCACACGCTGGAGAACTGGTGAGTCTCACTGAGGCGCAGGGATAGGTTTCCCTTGTGTTATCTCACCTGTTGAAGGTATGTCTGTCTGTACTATAGACTTTCTGGAGCTTTCTTCACATATTTCAGGCATTATTAGTCATAGTCTCCATCTGCTGCTTTGCAATTAGTGCTGAGTTTCCCATGAATCTTCTCTGGATATTCTTTTATTCTCACCTCCTTGTTATTATCCAAGCTATTGGAAGAAGAAAAGAGACTTGGCGTGGAAAGAGTATGTTGACCCTCATCAACATATTTTTTCTGTCTTCCACTTTGTTTGTTCCCTCACACAATGTGCAAAAGTGCACATACCCTTTTGAAGAGGCTGGCAGGCTTTGCATCTTAATAAAATGTGAAATCTTGCAGCTTTTTCAACTTGGCAATTTCTACCTAGTAATGTGCTTTGCTTAAGTCTATTCCTGTGTCGCTAAGAATTAGAGAATTAGAGTTAGAAATAAAGATAATTCACCAGCAGCACAAACTTGTATTCACCAGGTTGGAATGAGCCGGTGATATTATAGAATGGTTTTCTCATTCTGTCATTACAATTTACACACTTAGGGTATACTTTAATGTTCTCTTCATTCTCAAGGCATGGATGCAAAATAAAGTTCCAATTCCTGCCCCAAATGAGGTATTGAATGACAGAAAAGAAGACATTAAATTGGAAGAGAAGAAAAAAACACAAGCAGAAATCGAACAAGAGATGGCCACGTTACAGTATACTAACCCACAACTTCTGGAGGTATGTGACAGTTTTGAGGGAATTCAAGATGATCTAAGAAAGTAGTAGTTAATGTTTTTTTATTGATATGCTCCTGAGGAGAAGGAAAGGAACTCTTGCATGGGTCAGATAGCAGTATCATTTCTTATTGCCACGTTAGGAAGCTAGTTTCTAGCAGAATCCTGTTTCTAAGACTTTTAAAACCAGACCAGTCAAGCAATGAGTAGACCTCAGTTGAACATACGTTTTTAATAGACAAGGTAAAACCAACAGTTTTAATTTGGATTCACATATTTATCCATAGATAAAAAGAATTTTCTGTTAGCTTTAGAGCAGGTGGTTTGTTCTTATTTTTCCTACCTTGGCAGGATAAAACACTAGTAACTTGTTGGGCTTTCCCTGATCAAGATGGATAGAAATAGTCCTGGCTGCTGTTTCCCAGCACCTGGAAGAAGCATTTTAGAGTCTGGAAGCCTGAGTACCTTCAGAACATCGGAATATCATATGGATTCTAGTTATTGTTGGGGCATTAACAGGTCAATCAATAATGTCTTATGTTTGTTTTGAGATTCCCCAAACAAAATAAGTGATAGTAATAATGTCATATTTATTAGCATGCCTTTTCTCTCTTTCTTTCTAGCAACTTAAAATTGAAAGACTTGCACAGAAACAGGCTGAACAGATTCAGCCTCCTCCTTCATCTGGCACCCCTCTCCTGGGACCCCAGCCCTTTCCAGGACAAGGTCCAATGTCTCAGATTCCTCAAGGTTTTCAACAGCCTCATCCATCTCAGCAGCTGTCAATGAACATGGCTCAAATGGGGCCTCCAGGTCCACAGGGACAGTTTAGAGCCCCTGGACCACAGGGACAAATGGGACCACAAGGCCCTCCACTGCATCAGGGAGGTGGGGGGCCGCAAGGATTCATGGGACCACAAGGGCCCCAGGGACCGCCCCAGGGGTTGCCGAGGCCTCAGGACATGCATGGGCCCCAGGGAATACAAAGGCATCCTGGACCTCATGGCCCTCTGGGACCTCAAGGACCACCTGGACCCCAGGGTAATGCTGGTCCTCAGGGTCATATGGGTCCTCAGGGCCCACCTGGCCCCCAAGGTCACATAGGCCCCCAAGGCCCACCTGGTCCCCAGGGTCACTTGGGCCCTCAGGGACCTCCTGGTACTCAAGGTATGCAGGGACCACCTGGTCCCAGAGGAATGCAAGGACCTCCCCATCCTCACGGGATACAAGGCGGGCCAGGGTCTCAAGGGATCCAAGGTCCTGTGTCTCAGGGACCTCTGATGGGATTGAATCCAAGAGGAATGCAGGGTCCTCCAGGCCCCCGAGAGAACCAGGGTCCTGCTCCCCAAGGGATGATGCTGGGTCACCCGCCTCAAGAGATGAGAGGACCTCATCCTCCAAGTGGACTTCTGGGACATGGCCCTCAGGAGATGCGAGGTCCTCAGGAGATGCGAGGCATGCAGGGCCCTCCACCCCAAGGATCGATGCTGGGCCCTCCCCAGGAATTGAGGGGCCCTCCAGGCTCACAAGGTCAGCAGGGGCCGCCCCAGGGCTCTTTGGGACCTCCACCCCAGGGTGGCATGCAAGGGCCCCCTGGACCTCAGGGACAGCAGAACCCGGCAAGAGGGCCACATCCATCTCAAGGGCCAATACCATTCCAGCAGCAGAAAACAGCTCTGCTAGGTGATGGGCCCCGGGCCCCCTTCAACCAGGTATTACTTATTTCCAACTTGTAGGCATTACGCTTTGGGAAAATACACTCTGCGCTGAGGCGGCACTTCCAAATGCTGTGAAAGGAAGAAACAGCTGGTGTAGACATCTCAAGTAGTGACAGTGGCTTGAGAATAGCATCATGGCTGAAGAAAGAAATAAGAGGAATTAAGTAGATCATTAAATATCTTGCAACAGAATCTTTACTCTCAGCCTCTTCCAGAAAAGACAAACTCCTGATTGAATACAGTTCGTATTTGTCCCAGGGCTCTAAAAGAGCTGTGGTTGCTGAGGAGGGAGCATGGGGGGCTCTGGGTCTATCCTGCTCCCTTTTCTGGGCTCTTTACTTCACAGGCTGGTGTTTCATGGGCTTCCAGACAACTGAGCCACTTGGTGATGTGCCTGCCGGCTCTACTTTTAAGATAGTCTGGGATGTTTAACTCTTGAGTATACTGTAGACTATGTTCTCACTATTTTCATTTCATTGAATACTCTTAGAGATGTGAGTTCAGAATTGCACGTTTTCAAATGGTGACCCTTTGGATGAAACTCTATTCAAGTTGTTTTTAGTTCACACAAAGAATATTTTCAAGAAGTATTTTTGCAGAAGTTTTCTTGGCCCTCTAGAGAATTCTATTATTGTCAGCCAAGCTTTTTTAAACCCATGCTGAGCTGTGCTTGAGAGGTAGTGAAAGTTCAGTTTTCTTGGGCCGAATTACAGAAAAATGCATGGGCATGAGTGGACTGAACACTGTTTGGCTCTGTGGGTTTTTATGTTTTACTGAATTTCATAGTCTGAAAGAATTATTTGGGAACGAACAACTTGGTTTGTGTCCTTGAAGTCAGTCATGGACCAAAGTGAGTGAATGAGCCACTGTTGATTCCCTGGGTCTTCACCTTTTGAAAGCACTTGATTCCCGCGGAAAAGGGCCTGCTGTGGATGCTGTGCATAGAACATACACCACCTCTGAGTGTCTGTAATGTGAAGGTGACCAGTAGATTCACCGAATTAAAATAACTAGATTATGTTCCTCTTCAGCACATCTTCCAGAAGTTAAAAATGGCATAGCAATGAAGAATTTGATGGCATTCGAATCTATTTCCAGAATTTATTGGGCACATTTCAGAACTTAGGATGTTTAATAAATCTAAGTTTACCATCCAGAACTGTCCTAAAACTTAAAAATATTTTATATTTTAGTAATACAGTGTATATTTGTGTGTATTTTTTATATTCAGTTCAGTCGCTCCGTCGTGTCCGACTCTTTATGACCTCATGGACTGCAGCACACCAGGCCTCCCTGTCCATTACCAACTCCCAGAGTTTTTATATTTATATTATAAATATTTATAATATTTACCTACCTAACCTTATGTTAGTGAATGAACAGTTTTCATTTTGTAGGCTAAAAATACGATGAACTTTAGCTATCACTTTGCGACTGAAATTACATAAACATGTCAGATTCCAGATTCCGGGTCTGTGGGAAGAATTTAATGTTTTTATTGTATCATATAGTAGAAGATTTTATACATGAAAAGCAAAATGGCTCTAAAATTTAATTTACCTGTAGAAATACTGGAGTGAAATGGAGGGTTAATACATTAGAGGGCATTTCACGTCTCAGAAGTTGTCTGATGAAAAGCTTTGCTTATATTTCTCATGCTGATATCTGACTTTCTTCACCTTGATCAGGTCAGTTATTTAAATCAGTCGTTCTAATTGATTAAATTTAATGGAATTGCTTTCAAGTGTTAAGGTAATGACATGAAAGATGTTGAAAAGAGCTGCCCTCCAGTAAAAGTCACAGGAAACAAAGGAGTGTGGACGTTACTGGTATTGAGTTCCTGGTGGCAGTTTATAACTGCAGAGCTATAAATGAGTCCTGTCAAGGCTGCTCTTGTAGCTAGTTTGGAATGTGAAAGCAGTTTTGCTATTGATGGTAGGTTCAGTCACTAATGCTTTTTTTTATATGAGGGAATGACTAGATGTATATTTGATTATTTGTTTGTCAAGAGTCCAGATCCAAGATCATTGGACAGTGTGGGGAATCAGAATTTAGAAATGGCTTGGTAAAAATACAGAATATTAGGACTAGGAACAAGCTAGGGTTGAGCTCTGGGGCTGTAGAGCAAGGAGGTTAGGGGGATCAGAGCAGCAAGTACATGTCAGACAGAAGCTGTGAGAACCCAGGAACCCATAGTCCCGGGGATCAGAGCTGCGAGCGAGCAGTGGGTGCTGGGCTCAGCGGAGTTAGACAGTAGAGAGAAGGCAGTGAGAGAGCAGTGAGTGAACGCCTTGCTTATCAGGGACCCCTTTCCTACCCTCCTGCTCCCCGTCTCTTAAACCTGGTCATAACCTTTTGAGAGGATGAATTATTTTCTGTAGCTGGAAAGGGATCATGGATGCAGGAGCAGAGTTTACCTGTCCTGGAAGGTCTCCAGGTCTTTACTTTTGCCAGAAATCCCATCTCTGTGCAGAGTGTTGTTTTTATGGTATGATTTCCGACTTTGCATTGAGGTTTTGGCTTGGGATTACAACTAAAGATCTAGCTTTAAATAAACCTATCAGCAGGTTTAAAATATGTGTTTCCTTTTATTATGGTCAGAGAAGTATCTTCTTCCCCCTTGATATAAGGACAGTTCTGCTAGCTGTTTATGTACTGCTGGAAGATTTGCGGCAACCTAGTGTTTTTATCTTGTCACATTATAAAATTGCTGTTCATGAAGCATAAGCCTTTGATTTCACACCCCCGCTTTAAACACATCTTTTCAGGAAGGACAGAATGCAGGCCCCCCACCCCTGATACCAGGACTAGGGCAGCAGGGAGCACAAGGTCGCATCCCCCCTCTTAACCCTGGACAAGGACCTGGCCCTAACAAAGGTAAATATCTGCTCGGCTGAATAAGAGATTATATTCTACCTCCTTTGGGTAAATCTTTCAATAGTTTTACTGGTAAGTAATTGATAGAATGTGATCATTTGAACCTCTAGGAAAAATAAAGAGCATAGTCAATTCAGGTCATAGCTTTGCCTTATGCTGTCTTCATAGATTTGCTTTGGTTAGCCTGAATGCTACCTAGAGGGCACAACTCCTCACTACCAGAGGCGGGTGATGAAACCGCTTGGATAGCCACCAGGAGCAGGGCCTGTGCTGCAAGCCAGCCTCCTGGGAATGGGAGTGGTTCCTGTGTTAATCCGATGCAAGTGTATCTTTTTACCATGCCAGAAAACTGAACTGTTTCCGTTTGAATTTTTGATGGGATAAAGAATTCAGACATTTTAGCAGTGTTTCTAATATTACCCCCTCCTTCCCCTCAAATTGTGTCATATAGTGTTTCCTGGTTGCATTGTTCTGTGCCCTTTGAAAAGAAGAAAGCTGTGTTCCAATGTGTTGTGCCTCAGGTTGTTGATACTATGAAAAGCACAGAGTTAAGAATTGTCAGTGTAGAAGTTAAGAATCAACGCTAAGTATCAAAGGAGGGCACGTGCAGGAGTCTTGTTTTTCAAGGTGTTCAGCTCTTCACAGGAGTGCAGTGGGGAGGGGCAGCAGTTGGAGGCAGTTAGAGGGTGGAGCTGGGAGGGACGTGGATGGATGGAGTTGCACATTCAGTGCACCTTTTCACGGGAGGAACATACCAGAGAATCCTGAATATCGTGGAGACATCACTGCAGAGAATTGGACCCCTTTTACATTGTAATTGGCTAAGCCCACAGCACCTTGTAGTACATGTGAGGGTTCTGCCCCCATTTGATCTGATTAGGCAGAGTCCTTGTTAGCATATTCAGTGATGGGACTTTGGGAATTTAAAGCTTAGTTGTGAATTTATGGGAGTTGTTAGAAATAGGAAGGGAGAGGTAAAAGAATTAGGAGAATGTTTCTTTTAGTCTTACCATGTGGAAGTGGTGACCACCAGGGAAAACGAAAGCATCAAGAGCCAATCTCTGGATTTGGGGACCCTGAGAAAAGAAGTCTGTTACCCACAAGGTACAGCCATCAGCAAACTGAGAGCCTGCCTCTCTCCCTCTCCCCTTCCTGTGTCTGTCTCCACCTACTTCCCTTTCCTCCTTGCTCTTCCCCTTTTCTCTTCACTCCCCCCCAGCCCCCGCGCCTCTCCCTCTTCCTCCTCTCTTTCTCCTCCCAGGGACCAAAGGGAGAAGGGGGAGCTGAGAAAGTGGCCCTGCCATCCCCTACTGGATTAACCAGCGCTGCCGCCCCGTCACCGGCGGCTACATTCCTTCTAATTTGTAGTGGTGGGTTTCTTTCCTTGGAGGAGCCAGGGTACTTTTAAGCAGGTAGAGGTAATGGGAGGATTGTTATTCATGGGTAAGTCCAAATGGAATGTGTTCAGCTTCTTCAGGTCAAAGGTCTGCAGTGTCTGAGGTCACATCACTCAGAAGTCTGTGACGTCAGAGAATGAACCATTAGCTGCAGGATCACACTGGGGAGTGAGGGGCTGTTTACCAGGAGGAAATGAGCCTTGGGGTATTTGAACAGAAAGACAGCTTAGAAGACACTTTTCCTCAGCACAAGAGGACTGGTTTAATGGAAGGAAAGAAGGCAGAGGGGATGGAAAAAGCTAAAGAAAAGAGAGACTCGTCTAATGGTGTTTTTAGAAGAAAAACACTTCTCATGGTGTGTTTTTATACTGAGATTTTCAAGTTTTTTACCCATGTTGAATGATGAAGAAGAATTGAAATGGCTAAGAGAAATGAGTAAAAATGAAAGAGGAAGGTGTTGGGAGGGTAAGGATTATGATTGACTGTGACGTAAGGAAAGGAAGTTTGTCTTTATTGCTGGGAAAAAACAGTAAAAGTCTCAAGCTGGGAAAGTGCAGGGATGACATTTTTAGAAGTTAGAAGCAAGGGTGTCCCTTTTGCTATGTACCTTAAAAAAATATTTGATTTAAATTGTATGTTGACAAAAAAAGAGCTGTACATTTACAATGACTGCAGTCATCATTCAGTAGCCAGGAAAACAAACCCCTTTACATTTAGGAGATAAACTAAGTGTAATTGGTCTCTTTCCATTTTTATTCAGTAACTATCCGGAGAAGGCAATGGCAAGCCACTCCAGTACTCTTGCCTAGAAAATCCCATGGATGGAGGAGCCTGGTGGGCTGCAGTCCATGGGGTCGCTACGAGTCTCACATGACTGAGCGACTTCACTTTCACCTTTCACTTTCACACATTGGAGAAGGAAATGGCAACCCACTCCAGTGTTCTTGCCTGGAGAATCCCAGAGACGGGGGAGCCTGGTGGGCTGCCGTCTATGGGGTCACACAGAGTTGGACACGACTGAAGTGACTTAGCAGCAGCAGCATACAGCATATATTAAAATATTTTAAAAAAATCTTTAATTTCCAAACACTGTGAAGAATGGTGATGATACAATAGATGAAGAATATTCATAGAAAGGGGCAGAAAAGTGTTTATATAAACCCTGAAACTGAAGTACAGCAGGGCTGTTTGGTCACCCAGCAGTTATTAGAGAGGCCCATGCTTCCACGTACGCTGCAGAGGATTTTGTTAAGAAACAAAGCATCGGTTAAAAAATCAAGTTAGATGGACTAGGAGTTAAAGGAAAGACCTCAGGGCAGTGTGGGCCCAGTGGCCCTCTGGTGGGCTTTGCAGGCTGTTAGAAGTGCAGAGGTGAATTCCGTCTACTTGGCTTCCTGGCTGACCTTCAGCATGAGTTCCCTGGGTGTGGAGCAGTGGGCCCAACACTCTGAAGGAATAGGGGCAGGAAGGGAGGCTTATCCTTACACCTGTGATGTTCTTGTGTTGTAAATGAGCCTTTACTGCAGCTGTTGAGTTGCTTAGCCAGTGAACTGATGAAGTTGAAATCTGTACCCGCAAACCCTTGTTCTTTTCGTTATATGATGTCTTAGAGACATTTGTCTCCTAAGTACGCTGGGAACCAAGGAGGGAAAACACTCTCAATAAAAGAATGCATTCTGAAATTTTAAGATGCTGAAAATCAGACCTGTGTTGACAGGATTTCTGGAAGACAAGGTAAACATCAGTTTTGTTTCCTTTAGGTGATTCGCGCGGCCCTCCAAACCATCACATGGGCCCAATGTCAGAGAGGCGGCACGAGCAGAGCAGCGGCCCCGAGCACGGTCCCGAGAGGGGGCCTTTCCGGGGCAGCCAGGACTGCAGGGGTCCCCCTGATAGGCGCGGCCCTCACCCCGAATTCCCTGATGACTTCAGCAGACCAGACGACTTCCACCCCGACAAGCGCTTTGGCCACCGGTTACGAGAATTTGAGGGGCGAGGAGGCCCTTTACCACAAGAAGAGAAGTGGAGGCGTGGGGGCCCTGGGCCTCCGTTCCCCCCTGACCACAGGGAGTTCAGTGAGGGGGATGCCCGGGGTGCAGCCCGGGGCCCCCCAGGGGCGTGGGAAGGCCGCAGACCTGGAGACGACCGCTTCCCCCGGGACCCTGAGGACCCGCGGTTCCGAGGGCGCAGAGAAGAAAGGTGGGCCAGACACTGTGTGGGTCCATGTCCTCCTCCCTGGAGCTCCCCATCTGTTCTGTCCACGTGGCTCTCTCTCCTCCACTGGGGGAGAGTGCCTCCCCTCTGTAGGTTTTGTGTTTAGACCTAATGTAATATGCCTTTCAACAGCTATGTGGTTCTTCATTATCTCTGAAGGTTAGAAATCTGTTTCTTTTTGCTTAACTTTTTGGTCTTTTTAAACTAGATAGGTGGGCCTGTGTACTATAAAGTTTCTTGGATTTGAATAGAAATCTCCAGGTTCTCTTGGTTAGAATGATGAAATATGAGACAGAGATCTAGACAGAGAATAAAGGAATTGTTGAGTTAGGATAGTTTTTGTGTAATTGCTTAAAGATCTTAACAGAACCTAATCAAGCTGAAGAAGAATCTTGCTTTTCAAATAGGCTGAGGTCAGGCTTGGACACTTGACTTGTTTGGGGTAAAAAAATGAATAGAGGAAGTAGGGAGTAAGAAACAAGAATTAGTGAAATCTCAAGTGAGACCCAAAATAACCAATGATAATAACTGAGTATGTACTGTGTGCCGGATGTTACTTCATTTGACTGTTGCAGTGAGCTGTGAGTTTAGGTGTTACTGGCAGCCTGTACAGGTGGGGGATGCCCCTGAGAGAGCAGTTGCTTGACTTTGGAAGGTCCCACGCATGGTACGTGTAGGAGCAGCTCCCGGTCTGGCCATCCAGTTGCAGAGCCATGCTGTGCTGCCCAGCACCCCTGTCCTCCTGCCAGTCATCTCTCCCATGTCTTTGCTCATCACGCTATTATTGTTGCTAGTAGGTAATTGAGGTAAAGGTTGGTGATCTCCATTCTCATGGGTATGTTAGAAAAGAGTGGCTGATAAAACATCCAGGGAGGGTGAAATGGAGGGTTCAGGGGAAGCAGCTCTCGGAG
Source organism: Moschus berezovskii (assembly GCF_049115385.1). Lineage (NCBI taxonomy): Eukaryota > Metazoa > Chordata > Mammalia > Artiodactyla > Moschidae > Moschus > Moschus berezovskii. Next base: position 135,187,997 of record NC_142461.1, on the reverse strand, counting down.
GGGAGTTTTTAATAAAAACATTTAAGAGCTCACTAAATGATATCCAAGTATTCACTCTTTGAAGTGGCTTTTTATGTCTGCAGGAGCCCTGTTTCCAGTGGCTTTGGCACCAACATAACTTTGATTGATTTCTTGAATCTCTGTGTCTGGGCAGAGTTTAAGATTTTACTCTGTTTCAGTTTGTGTTATATTTCATCTGTCATTAGCAGGCCCACACCTGGACACTTGTGCTGTTCACAGTTTGTGCTCCTCTTCTGACATGCCAGCCATGTCCTGCTCATGTTGTCCTTGCTTTTTCCTTTGCCAGGAATACAGTCTCCTGGGTGTTTGTGGCTCAGTGCACTTCGATCTTTCCTCATGTCCCTTTCCTCTGCTTTATGTTCCTTCAGAGCGCTTAGCAGTCCTTGACATTGAGTGATGTGTTTGTCTGTGTATTGTGTCTCGCAGAAGCGTGACACACTCCTGAAGGAAGGGCCGCAGAACCGAGAGCAGTAGTGGTGACACCCTGTGGGTGCTCGGTGACTGCTGAATGAATGAGTCTGTTACAGAGGGAGACAGATTATAGAGGGGTCAGCTCATTAGCAGGTGCACTACTCAACTAACAAATATGGACAACAGAAATTGATTTTTCTCACAGTCCTGGAGGCTAGAAGTCCCAGATCAAGGCCCAGCAGTGTAGGTTTCTGGTGAGATTTTTCTTCCTGGCTTGCACACAGGCACCGTCTCCCCTTGTCCTTGCATGATGGAAACAGACTGAGCAAGCTCTCTGTGCTATCTCTTCTTCTTAGAGCATATATCCCATCATGGGGCCCCACCTGCAGAGCCTCGTCTACCCGAAATAGCTCTCAGAGGTCCATTTCCAGAGTCAGTTTTGGGGGTGGAGCTTCAGCATATGAATTTTGTGGAGGGGACAAAAACATTTAGTCCGGAACAGGAACTGTTTTCTAACTAGGGCAGAGTAGGTTCCCTCTGTCCTTTTGTAGTCAGGGCAGTTGTATAATGGATGCCTGGAGAAGGGAAGAGTCCTGCCGTGTGTGGGGCTCCTCCCTGAACCTGCCTCGGGGGAGGAGCGCCCTCTGCTGACACTCCTGTCCCACTTCTCTCCCCTTGTCAATTCCACCCTCACCCATCTGGAGTGCCCCTCCTTGGCTTGCAGCAGTATGGCTCATTAAGTTCCAAAACAGGTATTAAGAACGTATCTAGATAGTTGGAATGGTGGAGTGAAAAAGGAAAGCTCTTTTTACAGTAAAACAGCAAGTTACAGATATAGACTTAGAAAATCACTTATTTTAAGCAACCAGTGTCATAATTCAGGCAAGGATCATCAGCAGATGCGGAAAGCCATCAAGTAAAAGGATTGTGGAAAAATCAGTGTATTTTCACACTGCCCAGGTATCACTCCACAGATTACTTAATTGCAAATGAGAAAGCGGACCTTTACAACAATGAAATTTGGTTGCCATATCACTTTCACATCCTAAACAGTGAGACTGACTGGCATCACTGTGAAGGTATAAGTTTTACCAGAAACATTTTACCTGAATCGAGTCATGGGAAAATCAGAAGAATTCAAATTGTGGAATGTTATGTAAAACCCCTGTATGGACCCTTCAAAAATGTCAAGGTCTATTCCAATAAAAACTAAAAAGTCAAGGTCACAAAAGATAAAACAGGAGAGGGGGACTGTTCTAGATTAAAGAAGACCAAAGAGATGGGACCACTAAATAACAGTGTATATTGAAAACTATAAAGGCAACTGTAAAGGACATTTTGAGGATAGAGAAATTAAAATTGGATTGTGTTTTAAATACTATCACATGTTATTTAGAATGCTAGTAGTGTTGTTGTGTAGGAGAAAGTCCTTATTCTTAGAAGAAATCTGCTGAAGGATGAAGAGGTGAAGCATATGTCACAGCTGGTTTTGAAAAGGCTTAGAAAGTGAATTAGTAAATAGATAGTGAAAAGACAGGGTTTGTGTGGCAGAATCTTAAGAACCGATTAATGAATTGTGGTGAAGAATGTATGGGCATTTGTAGCTCTGTGTTCATCTTTACATTTGAAAGTTTTCAAAATGTTGGGGTGTAAGATAAACAGATGGAAACTCAGGAGAAAGCAGACGGCCTGGTGGGCCCTAAGCCCTTGCCCCTCTCTGATCCTTTCTCCAGTTTCCGTGGCCTCTCTCGGTTCCTCACGTGCCTTTCCTGCTGGCCGGCCCCTCTTTCTGCTTCCTCACAGGCTCCTGCTGCAGCTCTGGCACCCCTCATTAATAGTCCTGCTTCAGGAGCACTCCTGGCCCACTTAGTTTCCCAGTCCCAGAATTCTTGGGAGGTGGTGAAATGGTCCACTAGCCCAGGCACGAGATTGTCAGCTTGGCAGTGGTGAGCTACCCACAAACCCGATGCCTTCCTGTCCATCAGTCAGCTGTGGCTGGGGCCACTGGTGCAGCTTACGGACCTTAGGCCTGCCCTTGAGTAGAGAGGTGGGCCAGGGCAGATGGCAGAACAGACGCCCCAAGCAAGTCAAGTACAGTGAGTAGGCATGATCCCTAATGATCTCTGTCCCCTTCCTTTGTTTTCTGATTATGTAAGTCATGTTTGTATATAAAAATGTGAATGGTAAAATGAAAAATATTTGGGAGGCAGTGGTAAAGAGCCTGCATTGAGTGTCAAGACTGGCTGAGATCAAATCCCAACACTTAACCGTGTGTCCTTAAATAAGTGACCTAACTTCTCTGGGTCCTATGTAAATACACATGGGTAGAATAGAGTCATTTTCATAAGGTGGTTGTGAGGATAAAACAAATGAAATACTGCACTGTAAAGCACTTGGCATGAGATAAGCACTTTAAAAATGCTCACTGTTATTATTCCTAAAAACCTAAAAGAAAATTAAAATAACCCCACATTCTAGTACATGTCCCTCTTGTCCGTTTTTACCTGCCATATTATAAAATGGGTACTTTAAAAAATACATAATTGTGTTTTGTTTTTCTCTCATTCAACATTGTATCATGTTTCCTCACATAATTAGGCTTTTTTGAAACATGAACTTGGAGCTACAAGGTATTACATTAGATGGATATCCTGTTGTTTTTCCTAACAGCTTCAGACGAGGGGCACCCCCAAGACATGAGGGCCGTGCTCCCCCCAGAGGAAGAGATGGCTTTCCTGGCCCCGAAGACTTTGGACCAGAGGAGAATTTTGATGCTTCTGACGAAACAGCCCGAGGAAGAGATCTCAGAGGTCGAGGTCGGGGTACCCCACGAGGTAAGCTGAGAGCCGTGGGTCCGGGAAGGACAGGGATGAAGGGTTAGGTTGTTGTGAGCACACCTGGAATAGTCTGTGAGTGTGGTGGTGTTTTGTTTCATTGTGTAGGAGGACGGAAGGGTTTGCTTCCCACTCCTGACGAGTTCCCTCGCTTTGAAGGAGGACGGAAACCAGACTCCTGGGATGGAAATAGAGAGCCAGGTGAGGCAGTAGAGCTGCTTGTGCCTTAGGGTTCCTCTGACTGACAGTTCTGAGTGTGGTCTGAGGATTCTCCCAGGGATCGGGTTCTCTCTTCAGCAACTCACCTCTCCCTGGGAGGCTGGGTTGTCTTCATATCTTCAACCTACAGTGTGAACCGAATGCAGGAGCAGGTGGGGGAATCTAGCTTTCTCCTGCTGAGCCAGATATTAAAGAGATTGGTCAAAATGTCACTCGTTTCACTAAAGTTTTGTTTTTGGAAAATATAGTTAAATGAACTAAAGTTTTCTCAGTCTTAATTTCTAACATGGCAGATGTTGTTAGAACTCTCATAAATGAAATCTCTTTGGGGTCTTCAATAATTTTTAAGAGTGTGAAGACATTCTGAAACTGAAAAATCTGAGAACCACTTTTCTGGACCTTACCAAGTCCTCTTATTTTAGGGGGTATGTTGATTCCTAATCTTGACCTTTCTGTGTACTCATGATGTCACTGGCCTATGGTGGGTATTTAGGAAATGTTTCTTGCATGAATGAATATTTGTTTTCAAGTTGCTACTTAATAGTATAATTTTTGTCTTCTTTTGGTCACATTGTACTTTAATATGGCGTTCCCTGGTGGCTCAGTGGTAAAGAATCCACCTGCAATGCAGGTGATCTGGGTCGATCCCTGGGTTGGACAGATTCCCTGGAGAAGGTTATGGCTACCCACTCCAGTATTCTTGCCTGGAGAATCCCATGGACAGAGGAGCCTGGCGGGCTACAGTCCATGGGGTCGCAAAGAGTTGGACATGACTGAGCAGCTGAGCATGCATGAACGTACTTAAATATAATGAGATTGTCAGATTCTTAGCCTTGTGGATCTGTGCTTCCTATTTTAGGGCCAGGACATGAACATTTCCGTGATGCTCCCCGCCCTGATCATCCCCCTCATGATGGTCATTCCCCAGCTAGCAGAGAACGGTCCTCTTCTCTCCAAGGCATGGACATGGCATCTTTACCACCCCGAAAGCGCCCCTGGCATGATGGGCCGGGAACCTCTGAGCACAGAGAAATGGATGCCCCAGGAGGTCCTTCAGAGGATAGAGGAGGCAAAGGTAAGTGAGGCTGGTGATTACAGCTTGGGAGCTGTGGGTGCTACAGCCCTGCCAAGAAGGCTTCAGGGTTACCGGAAGCCCCATCCCAGTGTGTGCCTGTTCTGTCTGTCCCTACTGGGGCACCCCCCACTGGGTACTAGGGGTCCTTTACCCTCCAGGGCTTAGACTGCAGAGGTACGTGTTCCCAATTGTGGTATAGCCAGTGGGTGACTGCAAGCTCAGTCTCTGCACAGGTCTCCTCCACTTGCTTCCAGGAGTGCCTGGTTTGTTCACGTTTTCCACTCCAGCTCTTTTTCAGATTGTCCCAGCACTTTCTCTGCTAATCTGTGAGAATCTTGCTCTGATTGGCAGATGTGCCCTTGTAATGGCTGCTCTGAGCCCTTGAGGCTGTTCTCAGTGGCAGGGAGGGTTGTCTTCTTTGGGGTTCTGTGCCTTTGTTTTTAGTTTGGACCCAGAAGGAGCTCTGCTTGTGGCCAGAGTCTCAGACTTTGGGGAACATGGTCTGGAAGTGGTTTTCTTTTCAGGGGGGCAATGGATTATTTCTGCCGCTTGAAACTCTGGATCTTTATAGAGGCAGCACTGACTTTCAGCCAGGAGTGGTAGCTGCTGAATGCTAAGCACAGCTGTGGTCTCAGGTGAGGCTGGGCTGATAGACGTGGAGTGTACCTTGGAGGCCGCTGGAAAGAGTGCCATGCGCCCCAACCTGTGCTCCACTCCCCAGTTCACCTGCCTCCTGTTTAATCCCTTCTTTACAGAGTTCTGCCTTTTGTTCTTGGTAGTTTGGTTCTTCTAAGTGCAAAGCTCTCAGAGGTAACTTCGTGTCACCAGTGCCCACCCACATATACATTTTGTTGCTGGCTGGGGTGGGCACTCAGGACACACCTTGTAGGTCTCAGGCTGAGTCCACATGGCTAGTGTGGAAGTGATAGCCTAACTGATAGCTTCTCTGCTAGGGTACCATAAGGGGGCCTAGACTGAGCTTTGTAAGAAAAGAAGCCAAAATTCCTTTCGCTATCTTTCCTCACCTTGTCTTAGCTGGATTCAGATTCCATTCAAAAATTTAAGACAAAGTTGCCAATAGTTTTCTGATAGTGCACGATGGGAGATGTGACCAAACGCTGTCATCTCAGGAAAAAAAAATTTTAAAAGTCAGAATTTTAATGATACCTAGAGGTTTGTGTCGGAGAAGGCAATGGCAAGCCACTCCAGTACTATTGCCTAGAAAATCCCATGGATGGAGGAGCCTGGTAGGCTGCAGTCCATGGGGTCGCTAAGCGTCGGACACAACTGAGCGACTTCACTTTCACTTTTCACTTTCACACATTGGAGAAGGAAATGGCAGCCCACTCCAGTGTTCTTCCCTGGAGAATCCCAGGGATGGGGAAGCCTGGTGGGCTTCCGTCTATGGGGCCACACAGAGTCGGACACGACTGAAGTGACTTAGCAGCAGCAGCAGCAGAAGTTTGTGTGTCTAACCCTGAAACAACTAAAACTATCCCTGGGAGAAGCACTAAAAGCTAGTGTTTCTCTTTTTGTATTTTTGTTTTTCAGGGAATATTTTATCTAGCTGTTTAACAAGAAATCAAAAGTGCCATATAGTTGTAGGATAATCATAGTAAATACTTACTCTGTAGAGCACTTGTAATTAACATCATCAGCAGTTTGTATTTACTTGCTTCTTATATTAAGTCAGTGCTTTTCAAACCTTCCCCCAGAACAGCCGTGGTGGCATAGGAAGGTGAAGATAGACTTCTCGTAGACTGTAGGCACAGTCCAGCATGGTCTGTGACCCCCAGAAGGGGCTCTGTGTGTATCTCTTGGCTCCCCAGTGGCTCCATCACAGCCTTGGGGAACACTGTGTCTAGCTGATGCTGAGGGGCACAGCCACAAGCCAGACTGGAATGGGAAAAGGAAGAGTGGAGGCACAATGTTTACTGCTCTGAGTACCATGTTAATGTTTTGAGAACTCTGTTTAAAAAAACAAACAAAGCCAGAAATGTTCCACTGTCTGTCATCATAGAGTAAATGTTTGTACCAGAAGTTATTAAAAAGTTGAAATAAAAGTCACATGTAAAACCACTGTTTCATTTCAGGCCGAGGGGGCCCAGGACCTTCTCAGAGAGTGCCTAAGTCCGGACGTTCCAGCTCCTTGGATGGAGACCACCATGATGGATACCACAGGGATGAACCTTTTGGGGGCCCTCCAGGCAGTGGTACCCCTTCAAGAGGGGGCCGGAGTGGCAGTAACTGGGGTAGAGGGAGTAACATGAACTCTGGCCCACCACGGCGAGGAGCTTCGAGGGGGGGTGGGAGGGGTCGGTAGAAGCTGGGGCTCAGAACCCCTAGGCCTCTCTGGACAGTATTTAAGAACTTCTTGTGGACTTTCCAAGAGAAAGCAAAGGAGACCTGCACCGTGTAGCCCTGAACTCTCTGGGGCAACTGAATCCCAGGCGCCCCTACTGAGGTCTTCAAGATGAAGAGACTGCTGCTGGCTACCCAGAGTGGCTGGCCTTGTGTCCTGTCCACCCTCACTGCCCGAAATCCCACATGGGTTTGTGGAGATACAAGCTGGAATCTTTTTTTTTTTAAGTGTCACGAGACATGGAGCACCTCCACAAATTTAAGTTCATGTCCAATCGAAATTTGTTTCTATATGTACAGTTGTCAGAGAAAAAACATTAAGTTGTTTTTGTATGAATACAGAATGTGATTTACGCAAGAATTAACAGAAAACAACTAGTCGTCAAGTGCTTGCCTTAAGGAAACCTTTAGTTTCCATTGCATCCGGTCTGCTGAGGGGTGTACAACTACTGCTTACATTTGTGAAATCCTTGATGGGGATCTCTAAGTCACCTAAATTAACTCATCTGTGAATTTTGTTTTTAAACAAATTCTTATCTAGCCATTCTGTCACACTTTGTAGCATAGGGAAAAATACTTCAAAACTGTAATGTGGTTTGAACTTAGATTCAAAGCATTATTAGTTAGACCTGCTGTGGCAAATGGAAAATTATACACCGAAGAAAAAAAAATTTGGATGTCCAAGTAGAGGTCTCCCTCGGCTGCATCTTCTAGTAATTACACCTTAGACTTGAGTTGCTTTGTTCTGATGAGAGGAACATAAGCTAGAAATCATCTACACATACCTTCTGAATACTGTAAATCATTTCACAAATGGTTTTAAGTCGAAAAGGAATGGATCAAAATCTTTCTTAAAATCGTTCTTCAAAATTTAAACAATGTCTTCCTCTTCCACACTAGCTATGTGGAAACACCAGTGTTTAAGGTGGAGGATTGTTCAATTAAAAGTAAGCCAGGAAGGTCTCATCCACAGCAGATTCATTTAGTTTTAAAGGAATGGGACATTTGGCCCACTCTGAATTGGAAGCCAAAAGTTCAGTTTGAGATAACCCCAGGATACTTTCTATATTGACCCCTTACTTTGTTTTTATAAAAAGGCTTTTTTATTCTTCAGAGGACATCCTGTGGTCACCCTCACTACTTTGACAACTTCAGTTGGGCATCGGAGACAGGTTTGTTTGACACATTTAGTGGTGCTGGAAAGTGTCAGTAGTTGCTTAGGAAAGGGATATTGGCATAGTTGGAGTATATAAAAACTCCTAATTGGTTCTCTATTAATTTAAAAAATGGTAAAAAGCTAAGTTACTTCTGCAGATAAAATGTTCACCACACATAAACACTGTTTTTTTTTTAGGGTGTTAGGACCTAGAGGCGTCTAAGAGATTTTCTCTTTACCTTGCAGTTTAAAACATCCTATTTTTCAGCACCTTGCTCTAAACACACCTTTAGGAGGCTCAAGATTGCTTTAGGTTTGTGGATATTCTTTATTTGTCCTCTACTGGTATAGCTTAAAAAGAAATTAAATTCTAAGAGGATAAAACGGGATCCAGAGAGCAAAACCATAATAGACAGTTTATTGTTGTTCAGTTGCTAAGTTGTGTCTGACTCTTTACGATCCTATGGATTATAGCATATCAGGCTCCTCTGTCCTCCACTGTCTCCTGGAATTTGCTCAAATTCATGTCCATTGTGTCAATGATGCCATCCAACCATCTCATCCTCTGTCGCCCCCTTCTCCTCCTGCCCTCAGTCTTTCCCAGCATCAGGGTCTTTTGCAGTGCGTTGGTTCTTCATATCACATGGCCGAAGTATTGCAGCTTCAGCATTAGTTTTTCCAGTGAATATTCAGGGTTGATTTCCTTTAGGATTGACTGGTTTCATCTTGCAGTCCAAGGGACTCTGAAGAATCTTCTCCAGCCTCACAACTCAAAAGCATCAATTCTTCAGCACTCAGCTTTCTTTATGGTTCAACTCTCACATCCAGACATGACTACTGGAAAAACTATAGCTTTGACTATACAGACCTTTGTCAGCAAAGTGATGTCTCTGCTTTTTTAAATTTTTTATTGGAGGCTAATTATTTTACAATATTATCTTGGTTGGTTTTGCCATACTTTGACATGAATCCGCCCCGGGTGTACATGAGTTCTCCCTCCTGAACCCCCCTCCCACCTCCTTCCTCCCTTTATCCTCCCTCTGGGTCATCTCCGCACACCAGCCCCGAGCATCCTGGAACATGCATCGACCCTGAACTGGTGATTCATTTCACATATGACAACATACATGTTTCAATACCATTCTCCCAAATCATCCCACCCTCACCCTCTCCCACAGAATCCCAAAGACTGTTCTATACATCTGTGTCTCTTTTGCTGTCTCGTATACAGGGTTATCATTTGCATCTTTCTAAATTCCATATATATGCGTTAGTATACTGTATTGGTGTTTTTCTTTCTAGTGTCTCTGCTTTTTAATATACTGTCTAGGTTTGTCACAGCCTTCCTTCCAAGCAGCAAGTGCCTAAGAAAATAAAATCTGTCACTGTTTCTAATTTTCCCCTATTAATTTGCCATGAAGTAATGGGACAGATGCCATGATGTTAGTTTTTTGAATGTTGAGTTTTAAAGTTTTTCACACTCCCCTTTCACCCACATTAGGAGGCTCTTTAGCTCCTCTTCACTTTTCTGCTGTTGGAGTGGTATCATCTGCGTATCTGAGGTTGTTGATATTTTTTCTGGCAATTTTGATTCCAACCTGTGATTCAACCAGTCTGACATTTCACATGATGCTACTCTGTATGTAAGTTAAATAATCAGGGTAACAGTATACAGCCTTAATGAACTCCTTTCTCAATTTTGAATCAGTCTGTTGTTCCATGTCCAGTTCTAACTATTGCTTCTTGACCTGCATACAGGTTTCTCAGGAGACAGGTAAGGTGGTCTGGTAGTCCCATCTCTTTCAGAATTTTCCAGTTTGTTGTGATCCTCACAGTAAAGGTTTTAGCGCAGTCAATGAAGTAGAAGTTGCTTTTTCTATGATCCAATGGATGTTGGCAATTGGATCTCTGGTTCCTCTGACTTTTCTAGAGATTAGGCTCCTTTTTTTTTTTTTCTGAGACTCATGTGGTAAGAACTTTATATAAGATTTTAAGGCTTTAACTTCAAAAAAACTACCTCAGTAAGCAGATAACCAGGTCACATTTTGAGAATGAATTCATTTAGAGAAAACTGAAAACTCAACATTATTTATTACTTAATGTATATATCTGCATTTTAAATCATCACTGTCAACATACATACAATATATTGTGCTTTGAATTTTATAAAAACAGGTTTCCCAACAGTGAATTCTTGGGAAAATGCTGGAAAAACAGTTTAAAAAAATAGCATCAATATAAAAATGGGCTGAACGTGGTAATCTTCAGCCTAAAATTTAGAACCAAAATACAGATTTAACTAGGGGGTAGAAAAAGCAGCCAATGGTACATTTTCCAGTCAAAAAAATAAATCATTCCCCCAAAAAGGTGGATTTGCTTTTACAAATACCCAGTAGTTGTGCCTCTTGAGGTAGGTAACCCTATTAACTGATAGGGGGGAAAAGCAGCCTTCTTTCAAAATAAGGGGGATGGGAGTAAGTCTACTTTAGTCTCCACCTCTTGGAGCAGGGCTTAGGACACTGATCAAGACCTATAAATATAAATTTTGAGGCTGGAGCAAGAGGCAAAACTCTTGCCTGACAACCTGTTTAAGCAATGCTAATCCAGTCCCAGGAAACAATTACTTTCAAGTTTTCTCAACCTTAGCAGAAAAAGGAATCAATCATCTGGGAAGCTTAAAAAAAAAATTGATGCCAATCTCCCCCTGCCCCCACCCCGCCCAGAGATTCTGACTGGACTGAGATTTGGCTCAAGTACCTCTGAGAACCACTGGCATAGAATTAAAACTTTTAAAATACAGTTTCAGTTTACTTCCTAGTTAATATGTAGCTAGTGACAAAACGTTGTTTTATTTATGGACTTAACCAGAATACTGAACCCATTCTTTCTGGCAATAAATTAAGGGAAGTTCTAGACCAAGGTGCTAAATCTAAAAATGAAGAAAATTTGGTAATTAGATATGAAAAGCACCTTACAATTGCATTAAAATCAGAATATAAAGTGTAAACTATGGTAAAAAGCACACCATAAAATTAGGAATGAAAAACTAGACCTTGTAGGAATCCATGGTTTCCATCCAATAGGATAACTGGACGTGGAATTATCTTCCTGTCTCCTAGGCGTTTCCTTAGCTGAGTTCTGTCCATGGACCTCTGAGCATTTACGTGCACCTTACTGGATACCACGCTTCTTGGTCCATGGTTTCCTTATGTAATTCAGAACCAACATAAGACATCATGTTAACAAATTTCACTAAAACAAGAAAAACCTGAGGTAAACCGTATTAACTAAAGCACTTGAAAAAATTCCAGTGGCTAAAGTCAGCATTTAGTCTGCTAACTCCTATGGATACACTCACGTTGAAGAATAAGGGAAAAAACTTCCAAGAGCGAAAGAAAGCAAGTTTACTGGAACTAAGCTAGTGCGATCTACCACTGGATTTTTTTAGGTGACAAAACGTGAAAGAGAAATCCGGGAAAATAAGGGCAGTCAATCAAATGGGAAAAGCTATTTTTTTTTTTTTTTACTGAGTGTAATCTAAGACCACGGTTAACGCAAAAGCAATTTATCACTAATGTTTCATAGCGTATCACCAATTCAAAACAAAATCTGGTTTTCACAGCACTTGCTGCCGAGTGTAGCACAAAATGCTGAAATCGAGGAGCTTCCCCAACTGCTCGTGTCTCAGTTTACAGTTCGCTGGCACAGTAAAGGAGCAGCTTCTACCCCATGCGGTCTGGGATCGGGCAGGCGCAGTCCTTGGCTTGGCTGGCGCTGGGCCTAGAGCCGGTTCCCCCTGTCCTCTCGGTGGCGCATCCTGGGGACGGATTCTGCGTCCTTCCGACGGCGCGGGCCGCGGGCCTCAAACGGGGAGCGCCTTGGCGAGGGCGGCGCCCGGGGCCAGGCGCCCGAGCGTGAGGCGCAGAGCGGTGCCCGCACCCCGGGGTAGCACGCCCAGCAGCGCGGCCAGCAGAGCGGCCACTTGTGCGCAGGCGCCCAGCGCTGTGAGCAAGGTACTCCGCAGGCACAGCGCCGCGTACAGCGTCGCGCCCAGCGCGACCACGTAGAGCAGCGCGGGCCGCGAGGGCGCCTCCTCGCCGCGCAGCAGGCGTCCACACGCTGCGCCGCCTCGCAGGAGCGCGCCTCCCGCCAGTGCCAGCGCCGAGCCCAGCGACCACAGCAGCGCGAACTTCCGGGCGCGCAGCAGCAACACGGGCGCGTAGAGTGCGGCCAGGCCGAAGCAGAGCGCAGCCAGCAGCAGGCACACGCCACTCGCCGCCAGCCGCTGAGTGCGCGTCACGCTGGGCAGGCACGTCTGCCCCGCCGCCGGCTCCGCGGGGCTCTGTGTCCACGTCCAGCGCAGGCCCGCGCGGCTCAGCCACGGCCCGGCCCCCGCCGCCGGCTCCTGCGCCTCTCCCGCGGCGAGCAGCGGCTCCGCGGCCGCCGGGCCGCCCGCTTTCCCCTGCGCCAGATACTCCTGCAGCTGGCGGTTGAGGTCCGCCATATTGGACGGAGGCGTCCGCGCAGTGGGGGCGGGGCTGCCGCCCACTTCCGGCTCTGCCCGGTCGGCTCGGACCTCGGGCGGCTGTTAGGCCGCCGGGACGGAAGGGGCGGGGCCTGTGGCGCCGCGGCCTCCGTGGTCTTGACTGGCGCTGGCGCTGGGACCGCGGCAGATCACTGCGTGTAGCGTCCGGACGCTTTTCTTCGGTGTCCGCTGTAGCCGCTGACAGGGCTTGGGTGAATTATACCAGAATTAGAAGTTAGTTGAGGGGCGTGAGCCCCTGTGGCTATAAATGAAAGAAACTTGTGTGTCTTGACTTTGTGGATATCAGTATCGTGATTCTGTGCTGTAGTTTTCCAATATTTGGCCATTGGGGGGAAATGGGGAAAGGCTATACGATCTTAAAACTATGCTAATCTGTCATTTAATTTTTAATTTAATTAAGAAGGTCACGCTGCAGGTTTCTTTGGGAAAGCTACAGAGCCGAAGCAGAGTTAACCGCACACTCCCACTGATGTGCTGCTAGTTTCTTACCCGTTTCGGCATAGGTCTGGCAATATTATTGTTTCAAGCCCCAAGTCATGTATTTGTATTTTTGGCCCACATTGTCATGCTTCTTACACACCTCTGGGTACAGGTTTCTTGACCCATCAGATAATTCAGAAGAGCTTGTTCACGGTCCGGTTAAATTCTGGTCTGTTCTGACGTGCCTCCCACAGCCCTGCCCTTTTTTCAGATCCTCCTTGAAGTTCCTTGGCTTGTTCTGTGGGTCACAGCCGTCTGGGTGTCTGCTGGGACTTTTGGTTTCGCTGCTCTCTCTGGTTTCTGCTTGGCTAATTCCTGTTCGCAGACATTCAGAGTAAGCTGCACCTCTTGTTTACGTCTCTCACCTAGGTGCGCTTTCTCTGAGTTCTCATCTCTCCTAGTTGTGAACGTTTATTTGTTCAAGGCAGTGCCAGCAGCTTGAGGACAAGTTCTCTTTCATCTCCCTTTTCCTCGGACCTGGAAGGCTACAGCAAAGGCGCTCAAACGAACGCTGACCTGATTGACACAGCTGTCAATTTGAGTGCGGTAAAGGTGCTTGAAAGCCTTTGTAGATGTAGAAGCCTTCGGTTGAAAAACCTATTTTTTAAGTGTCTGTTGTGAATTGAAATATGATGGCATGGAAGCCTTCTTGTGATGTAAAGTGCAACCCAGTTAAGTACTACAGCAGTGTGTGCTTGTACAGGTCTCTTGATTTTCTTGCCCCAGAAGCACTGGGGACGGGAGGCAGGGCTGAGCTCTGTAGGCTGTTTCTTCTGTCCCTGCCTTTGGAGGCACTGCAGGAGAAGAGAGGGTGTCTCCCTGTGTCTGTTTCTTCTGTCTGTGCTAGCCCCCCTCACCCCCTTGGTACTGGCTTCCCCTGCACAACTCCAGCTGATGACTGGTGACCCTCCTTTGTCCTTTATGACAAGATAAGTATTAATGATTTCCTGCTGTTGTCATGTCTGACTTTTCAGTTTTCCTGTTACCTGTGTAACCAGTTTTCCCCTGTTAAATTATTCCCTATAATACTTTGTTTTCCTGGTTGGATCTTTACTATTGTTACTGAACAAGCAAACTTGGTTCCACTTGCCCAATGTGCAGCAAAGCCAATCTGCTGACCCTGGATTGTGGTGGAGGAAAGTATCGTGTTTATTGTAGGGTGCCAAGCACCTTGCTTACATGACCCGAACTCCCCAGTGGCTTTCAGGGACGGGTTTCTGAAACTGTGAGGAAGAGTGTCACAGGGTGCATGGTCAGCTCATGCACAGTTATCTGATTGGTTGATGGTGAGGTAACTGGGTGATATGGGAATCTCAACTGCCAACTTAAAAAAAGTACACAATGTGAGAGTTGTGAATGAAGTTTTATTTGGGGCAAAATGTGAGGACTATAGCCTGGAAGACAGTATATCGGATAGCCCTGAGAAACTCTTCCAGAGAGGTAGGTGAAGGTCATTATATATGTGATTTTGCTGAAGGGGAAATATGGAAACAAGCACATTTTTTTTTTTTTTTTTGCAAAACGGTTCTGCTAGTCATGAGCAGTTGGCACCATTTGAGTGCTTTTCTAGATATGAGAGGACACAAGAATTGGGCTCATAAAATTGGCTCCTGAAAACATCTACCTGAAGACCTGTTCTGCCAGTTTTTCCCAGAGCATCAGTTCAGTTCATTCGCGCAGTTGTGTCCGACTCTTTGCGACCCCACGAACCACAGCACGCCAGGCCTCCCTGTCCATCACCAACTCCCACTGTTCACCCAAACCCATGTTCATCAAGTCGGTGATGCCATCCAACCATCTCGTCCCTGTCATCCCCTTCTCGTGCCCTCAATCTTTCCCAGCATCAGGGTCTTTTCCAATGAGTCAGTTCTTTGCATCAGGTGGCCAAAGTATTGGGAGTTTCAGCTTCAGCTTCAGTCTTTCTTTCAATGATCACCCAGGACTGATCTCCTTTAGGATGGACTGGTTTGATCTCCATGCTGTCCAAGGGACTCTCAAGAGTCTTCTTCAACACCACAGTTCAAAAGCATCAATTCTTCAGCACTCAGCTTTCTTTATGGTCCAACTCTCACATCCGCACATGACTACTGGAAAAAAACCATAACCTTGACTAGACAGACCTTTGTTTGCAAAGTAATGTCTCTGATTTTTAATACGCTGTCTAGGTTGGTCATAGCTTTTCTTCCAAGGAGCAAGCGTCTTCTAATTTCATGGCTGCAGTCACCATGTGTGGTGATTTTGGAGCCCCCCCAAAATAAAGTCTGTCACCATTTCCATTGTTTCCCCATTTATTTGCCGTGAAGTGATGGGACTGGATACTGTGATCTTAGTTTTCTGAATGTTGAGCTTTAAGCCAACTTTTTCATTCTCGTCTTTCACTTTCATCAAGAGGCTCTTCAATTCTTCTTCACTTTCTACCATAAGGGTGGTGTCATCTGCATATCTGAGATTATTGATATTCCTTCTGGCAATCTTGATTCCAGCTTGTGCTTCATTCAGCCCAGCATTTCTCATGATATACTCTGCATATAAGTTAAATAAGCAGTGTGACAATATACAGCCTTGACGTACTCCTTTCCTGATTTGGAACCAGTCTGTTGTTCCATGTCCAGTTCTAACACTTGCTTCTTGACCTGCCTACAGATTTCTCACGAGGCCGGTCAGATGGTCTGGTATTCCCATCTCTTTCAGAATTTTCCACAGTTTGGTGTGATCCACACAGTAAAAGGCTTTGATGTAGTCAATAAAACAGAAATAGATGTTTTTCTGGAGCTCTCTTGGTTTTTCTATGATCCAGTGGATGTTGGCAATTTGGTCTCTGCTTCCTCTGCCTTTTCTAAATCCAGCTGGAACATCTGGAAGTTCACGGTTCACGTATTCCTGAAGCCTGGCTTGGAGAATTTTGAGCATTACTTTGCTGGTGTGTGAGAGGAGTGCAATTGTGCGGTAGTTTGAGCATTCTTTGCTTGGTTACTATCATTTAAAACCTCTTGAGTGAATTTTATTAAGGCTTTGGTATGGCTGATTACATTCTCCAGTCCTGTTGAAGAATGTAACATACTGAAGGTGCAAAAATAGCTGCTAAATAATCATACCAGTGAAATATAGTTTTCTTGACTTATCAGGCTCATACCAATGGTAGACTGGTTGTTACTGGGCTAGTACTAATGGTAAATTGGCTGGGGTCATCTCTAAATTGTTACATATATGACCCTGAGTCCAAGGAAATCCTAGTGTCCATCTTCCTGTCCATCCCAGTGGAAGGCCATGGACTAGTATCACAAATCCAATTAGGTACAACCCAGTGAATCCCTGGTCATCTGACCTTTTTGGTTCCATACTGTCACTATCTTTAAGGGCAGTAATATGTAGGCATTGTTCATAAGGCACCCATCCAAATTTCCTAATGTTACTAGGATGATCATCCTTGGTACAATTTAATTGTTCCCACCAGAGAGGAACTTTTAAACTAAATGACCATAGCCATAGTGTTAACTACAAAAATCAATCCCATAATTGTGGGAGGTTTCCTTCTAATAAATGGAAAGTTACAACTTTTAATTGAAACTTAGCTTGTTCTGATTGAGCTTGAGTGACCCTAAAAGAAAATTCATATATATGGCCAGGGTCAGAGCAGGTATTATTAACTGGCCAGATGAGAGGATCCCATCTAGTAATATCAAGAGTAGTCTGAGCAGCAGGAGTTAGCTTGCTGCTGCTGCTAAGTCACTTCAGTCGTGTCCAACTCTGTGTGACCCCATAGATGGAAGCCCACCAGGCTCCCCCGTCCCTGGGATTCTCCAGGTAAGAACACTGGAGTGGGTTGCCATTTCCTTCTCCAATGTGTGAAAGTGAAAAGTGAAAGTGAAGTCGCTCAGTCGTGTGCGACCCCACGGACTGCAGCCTACCAGGCTCCTCCATGCATGGGATTTTCTAGGCAATAGTACTGGAGTGGCTTGCCATTGCCTTCTCCGAGGAGTGAGCTTACTTTCTTCTAAAATGAATTTCCTAAGGGCTGGCCAGTCAGAGACTTGGAGGTGAGAAATCCACCAAGGTAACCAAGAAGTACTAGACACAGGTAATTGGCCACAAACCCAGCAATTGGATTGATTTTGAAAACTAGCATAGGATCATGCCCATGATAGAAAGACCTGTGATTTGTATGTAAAGGTTCAAGAAGTTAAGAAAACGTAAATGATTATGCGAATCAGGTCCAGCGTCTTGGGTAAGCTGTCTGCTGACGGTGTCTTCTTGTCTTGGCTTTGTCCTCTGCTTGGATGTTGTTTTAAAGTGAGCTTGAGGTCAGCAGTCCTCTCTAGAGGCCAGCCCAATGCGGAGGCCCTCTTTAAGTGAAAAATGTGAACCCAAGAGTCAGCTCCCTTTAGTTTTGCTGCACATGAGCTAGTTAAGAATGCCTGGTAAGAACCTTCCCACCTGGCTTGTAGTGAGTCCTTTAAATGATATATTTGCCAATATGTATAATCCCCTGGTTGCAGGGGCATCTCAAAGGTAGATTATTGAGATACGCTTTAGAAACAAACTTAGAGTGTCCTTTTAATAATTCAATTTAACTTTATATCAATATAACTTAACAGCAAGGAACTATCTGGGAGGTAAGTCTAGTAAGTACAGATCCCCATTAACAAAATTGGAATTTAATATTCATTGAAACATACTCTTTTTCCTCTCTAAAATTACCCTCATTTTTACCAAGTATAACCAGATTAAGGCTCGTTTGCCAAATAAGTCTGGTCTCAGTAAACTTGGCCTGATTTACATAAGTATGCTTGATCAGATAGACATTTTGATTGCTGAAACTTTTATGAGGACTCTTGGACTGAACTTTTTAAAAGACGTCTTAGGGGTAGGAAAGTCACACCAAGGGCTTGTCACAGATTTCGCCTACTAGATTTGGGTTAATTCATCCCTTTTCAAGGACCCCAAAATACCTTGAGGTTTCTGTAACTGTTCGAGAGGTAGCCTTCCTCATTTATTTGATAAAGCTGCTGGGAACCTAAGAGTTTCTAATCTCTGGAGGGATCAGACAGAGAAGTTAAATGCTTCAATTCTTGCAAAGGTATAATTTGCCAAATTACTGTAAGTCATAATTAAAGGGAAAAGTTTTCTTTACACTTGGAAAACACAGATTCCAGCCTGTAATTTTTCAGATAGAAACCATAAAAATTATAACCCTATTCACCAATTCACTCAGTGCTTTTGTTAACTTTTTATGAAGCCATCAGATTTTTCACTGAAACCCTTTAATTTCTTATGAAGTTCAGCATTATGGTGTGAAAGTCAGAAACTTTTATTTATCCAAAAACCCTTTCTATAAATGTTCCTGAGGAGGAAGCATTTTTGCAGAGGCAACAGAATAAAACTGTAACTGTCTATGACAGAAGATTTAAGAGATGTTTAAAATCTGATTACAGTACAGTCCAATTGACTAAATTAGTTACTGTTGTAACATACACCACTTAAAGATAGTAACTAGATTTATAACAATATTTTATACGACATATCAGAATTTTAGGAATTCTATATAGTTTCTAGAATACCTATATTAATATTCATCATACACTGTAAGAAGATTTATTAAGCATTTGACAATGCTTCCTATGTAATTTAACATACTAAATGAAACTGTTTAATATATCTCTTTGGAAAGTGTTAGGGACCATTTGAGGCATCCCAAAGTTAGCTAGAGATCAAAGGACTTCATTTAACTTTGATTTAGAAAGTTTTGTCAAAGAAATAAAACTATATCAAAAGGGTTTAGAACACTCAGTCAGATAGGATCATAGTTCACTGTGAAACAATAGTTATTCACTTGGTCAAAGTATTAATAAGAATAAAAGACTTCAAATACAGAACAAATCACTTAAAAGGTAAAGAAGCTTAAAATCTATTACCCAAGGCAGTTCAGTATTTTAAGAAAACTTGTCCTCTTAACAAGAGAGAAAAGCTAAGCCAAATTCAAGTTTCAGTTCAGTACAGTTCAGTTGCTCAGTCGTGTCCGACTCTTTGCGATCCCCATGAATCACAGCACGCCAGGCGTCCCTGTCCATCACCAACTCCCGGAGCCCACCCAAACCCATGTCCATCGAGTCGGTGATGCCATCCAGCCATCTCATTCTCCGTCATCCCCTTCTCTTCCCGCCCCCAATCCTTCCCAGCATCAGAGTCTTTTCTTGTGAGTCAGCTCGTTGCATGAGGTGGCCAAAGTATTGGAGTTTCAGCTTTAGCATCAGTCCTTCCAAGGAACACCCAGGATTAGCACCAACTTTTAAAATTTATTTACTCAAATGAATTTATCCCTTAGTCCTGACCATACACAGAACTCTTTGCGCGGGGTCCACATTCCACAAAGCTTTTTTTTATCACTTTCTGTATCTATCACTTTATTTTTCCATTCAGAAACAGCCAGCTCTAAGTCAGACCTACTTACTTGTCACTTAATAAAATGCAGTTTCATTCCTCATGCCTTCTTTACTGAAAATATACATCCTACTTTGCTACTGTATACAAAAATATTTTGTCTATTAGCTTTAATTACATTTAAAAATTAGAATCCTCAGCTTTTTTTTTTCTTCTTTAGATTGGAATATAATTCCTTTAAAATGTTGTATTAGTTTCTGCTGTACAATGAAGTTAGTCACTGTATTGATCTATGTGACCTCTTTGACCCCCTCCCACCCCCCCATCCCACCTGCCTAGGTCATCACAGACCACTAAGCTGAGCTTCCTGTGCTTTACAGCAGCTTCCTGCCAGCTCGTTTCCTCATGGCGGTGTGTATATGTCAGTCCCCATCTCTCAGTGTGTCCCACCCTCCTCCTCCTGCCCACGTCCGCATGTCCATTCTCTAGGTCTGTGGCTCTGTCCTTGCCGTGAAAATAGGTTCACCTGCATCACTTTCCTAGATGCCACACATACGCATGAATTTACGGTGTTTGGTTTTGTCTTCACTCTGACAGGCTCTAGGTCCATCCACACCTGCAAATGACTCTTACTTTGTTTCTTTCAGTGTCTGAGTAATACTCCATTGTATATATGCACCACATCTTTATCCATGGGTCTGTCAGTGGACATCTGGGTTGCTTCCATGTCCCGGCTATTGTAAACAGCGCTGCAGTGAACAGTGGGATACATGTGTCCTTTTCAGTTGTGGTTTTATCAGGGTGTATGCCCAGTAGTGGGATTGCTGGGTCTTATGGTAGAATCCTCAGCTCTTAAAACCTCGATTTCTTGTGAAAACTAAGAAGTAAGCAATTATGAACTGATTTTATATTAGCATTCTGTAGTTTCGGGAACATAAATACCAGTGATAATATCTAAACACATTTGCTTTCTTATAGAGAACATGGCACGAGACATACTCATTAATAGTCCTAAATACTTTTTGTTTTTAGGTAAAAGGAAGCCAGTGTTCAGTAACCAGTGTTTCAGTATCTTTTATTTGGAAATGATGTAAGCTTCTATCGGTCATTAAGCTATTCAGTAAACTTCCATCAGTTAACTTATTTTAGCACATCTCTAGAGTTTCAAGATACCAGAATCTGGAAAGACTGTTTTAGATAAACATTTCTAAAGCATAATTATTCTTAACAGAGTATCTCAAAGCTCTTATCTCACATTATCTTTCTTTAAAACTTTCTTCACATAAAATTACATTCTTTGTTGACAAATTTGCTATGGATATTACAAGACTATTTAAGTTAAATCTAGGTTATATAAAAGTACTATACTTAATGTTGATGACTCTAAAGTCATGTCTGTATTCCACTTATTAATTTAACGCTGGATATTTCCCAGTTTATATGAGCCTGAAATTAATTGTGCCCAGTTATTTCCTCTGTTATTTTTTTTTTTAGAATTTATATAAGCCCTTAATTTCCTTTAATCCAGTTAAATAGAGCTCACTTGTGAATTTTGATAATCCCATAGAGAGGTAAAAACAAAGATAAATGCATAGGTAAACATACAGACAAACAAAAGGAGAGATCTCATAGCTTCATTTTCTAAAGTTAGTCGTGAATCACATATCACAATGTAAAACTCACTAGTTGTAATTAACATTTGGAATATGTTTTTTCAACCCAAGAAAGCCCACACACAGCAACAAAGGCCCAGAGCATCCAAAAGTAAATGAATAAATAAAATTTTTTTAAAAAAGGAAGGAAAAGCGTTATCTATGAAAATTATGAACCTTCAGTTCAGTTTAGTCGCTCAGTCATGTCCGACTCTTTGCGACCCCATGAATCACAGCACGCCAGGCTTTCCTGTCCATCACCAACTCCCGGAGTTCACTCAAACCCACCTCTGTCGAGTTGGTGATGCCATCCAGCCATCTCATTCTCTGTCGTCCCCTTCTCCTCCTGCCCCCAATCCCTCCCAGCATCAGAGTCTTTTCCAGTGAGTCAACTCGTCGCATGAGGTGGCTAAAGTATTGGAGTTTCAGCTTTAGCATCAGTCCTTCCAATGAACACCCAGGACTGATCTTTAGGATGGACTGGTTGGATCTCCTTGCAGTCCAAGGGACGCTCAAGAGTCTTCTCCAGCACCACAGTTCAAAAGCATCAATTCTTCGGTGATCAGCTTTCTTCACAGTCCAACTCTCACATCCATTCATGACCACGGGAAAAACCATAACCTTGACTAAACGGACCTTTGTTGGCAAAGTAATGTCTCTGCTTTTTAATATGCTATCTAGGTTGGTCATAACTTTCCTTCCAAGGAGTAAGCGTCTTTTAATTTCATGGCTGCAATCACCATCTGCAGTGATTTTGGAGCCCCAAAAAATAAAGTCTAACACTGTTTGCACTGTTTCTCCATCTATTTCCCATGAAGTGATGGGACCAGATGCCATGATCTTAGTCGCACCAATTAAGTACACAATGTCAGTGGAAGGTTAACCAACTTTTGTTTAATTCCCAAAGGGTAGGGAAAACTAGCTTGAAGGAAAAATGTTTGAGTTCTGACCCTGAGGAAACAAGTCCTACCTGGAAAACTTGATTTTCTCTTTCTGTGCCAGAACCTTTACAAAGATTTTTTTATGTCTCAGGAATTAGAGATGATTTAGATAAGTGATCCTCAGTGTTCTGAGATCCAATAGCTCTGAGAAACTGTTCCCAGGCTGTAGTCCTTACTTTGCCCAAATAAAACTTACAGCTCTCACATTGTGGGTTTTGATTTTTTTCCTTATGTTGGTACAGTCATCAGCCTTCTGGTTCCTACTGGTTTGGGGTCTTCTTGGTGGTGGTGGGCTTGCAGCTAACTTCTTCCACCTGGTGGGGGTCTTAGTATTTGCGAAACAACTCAAGGATATGGCTCAGGGTATTATCTACAGCCCTTGAAGAACTAAAGGTTCTCAGCCTTTTTAATGGTTAAACTTACTATTTTGTCTTGCTTGCTTCCTTTCCTTTGTTTCTGCGTTTTCTCATTTCTCTGATTATATTTGCTCTTTGGAACTTGGGGGACACCTGAAAGGCTGAAGCTCTTCTACAGATAAGGGCCGGGAGACATGGGGAGGTCTGTTCCAGGAAACATCTTGCTTGGTTTCAGTATGCTTTTTCAAAATACATTGCAATTTGTTATCTCACTTGTGTCAATATAAATAAAGGGGTAAACTGAGGCAAGCTCAAATTACTAGAAATTGAATTTATTCAGGAACAGCAGAAGAATTGCATTTGGGGAAAAATAAACTGTAGCAGCCACAAGGGAGTCTGTTGTAGGTTTGGGCTGTATCTATGGGCCAAGGGCAGGGAGTCTAGCCAGAGTCCAGCAATAAATTCACTGGCTTAAAAATGGGGCGAGATTCTTGGTGAATGTTCAGTTCTGGAGCCACTAGCCACATGGAGCTGTGAACAGCCTGACAGGTGGCTGGTGAGACAGAAGAACCTCATTTTAAATTTTAATTAAGTCATTATTTGTAATGAATTGCATTTATAATATACTAAAATTTACATATGTTATCATACATAATATTTAAACTGTAACTTGTTATATATCATCATTATATAGTCGTATTCATGAGAGCCACATGTGGCCAATGGCTCCTGTACTGAAGTGTCTGGAGCGTGTTAGAAACACGGGCGTTTGGTTCTCATCGTGATGGGGGTGCTTCTCAGCTGGTGCTAGTTGCAGTGAGGTGTGGGTTTTGATTCCTGGATCAGGAAGACCCCCCTGGATGAGGGCGCAGCAACCCACTGCAGTATTCTTACCTGGAGAATCCCATGGACAGAGGAGCCTGGAGGACTATAGTCCATGGGGTCCCAAAGAGTCAGACACGACTGACGGGACTCAGCACACACACAGCTCTTGTGTGTGTGCACCTGAGCAGGGACACCGGTGGCTCTGTTCCGTGGTGCCTGTGGGGTCAGGCATTGATAAAAGTCCAGGTGTCTTGGCTGGGTGGGTTTCTCAGCTCAGCTCTGCACACCTCACTGCTGCTGCAGCACTGGGCTGCCCGAGTCGGCGTCCTTTCCTTGGGCTGTCTCCTCAAGCTTCCTGGGTAGTCAGGCGGACTTACAGGAGCCCCGCATGACAGCATGAGGGCCCATCGTAGGGTGTCTCACTGTTGCGCAGGGCTTTGTATGTCCAGCTCGCGTGACCTGAGACGTCCCCGTGCTGTTGCCTTGGGCAGCTGCCCTGGGCGCTGCTGCCCTTCTGTGGCCACAGTGTGACAGTGCTGACCTTGCGTGTCAAATGCTTGTTGTCCTTCAGGATTCGTCAGGACCTCTTACTTGTCACTCGCAGCTTGATCTGACTGCAGTCCAGCAGACTTCTCCCCCCCGCACTGATCCCCAAACTAGACCTTGGCTCATTTCTCACTCAGAACCCCAGGGTGAAGTGGGAGCTGGTGCCCTGGAAGGGGCCACAGCTCTGCCCCTGCCTGAGACCTGGTGGGTGCAGAGGAGGCAGGGTGGTCTGTGTCGGGGCCTGAGAGCATAGGGTGCCAGGGACGAAGAATGTCACCCCCGCTGACAGGATGAGGGAGCTGCAGACGTGACAAGTGTGCCTGTCGGGGTAGCCTGGCTGGGACAGGCCCGGGCCCAGAGGCGGAGGAGGTGTGGCCCAGTCAGGAGCAGAGGAGCGCCCAGTGACTGGAGGCAGGGGCCAGGGGACGGTGCCGTCTGAGGACCTCAGGAGTTCTCCCAGGAAAGGGGCTCATGGAAGGGTACGTTTGTGTGTGTTCTAGGATTTTCTGAGGAGAAAATCCTTGATGTGTGAATGTGTGACTTTAGGGTACTTCACTCAGTTTATCTCAGGAGGTGTGCTCTGTCTGTCTGTCCCAGGACCTGTGCTGTGCTCTGTCTGTCTGTCCCAGGACCTGTGCTGTGCTCTGTCTGTCTGTCCCAGGACCCATGCTGTGCTCTGTCTGTGTAGGACTCATGCTGTGCTCCGTCTCTCTGTCCAGGACTCGTGCTGTGCGCTGTCTGTCTGTCCAGGACCCATGCTGTGCTCTGTCTGTCTGTCCAGGACCTGTGCTGTGCTCTGTCTGTCTGTCTGTCCAGGACCCATGCTGTGCTCTGTCTGTGCAGGACTCATGCTGTGCTCTGTCTGTCTGTCCAGGACTCGTGCTGTGCTCTGTTTGTCCAGCACCCGTGCTGTGCTCTGTCTGTCTGTCCAGGACTTGTGCTGTGCTCTGTCTGTCCCAGGACTCATGCTGTGCTCTGTCTGTCTGTCCAGGACTCGTGCTGTGCTCTGTCTGTCCAGGGCTCATGCCGTGCTCTTCCTAAGTCTCTTCCGGTACACCAGCCACAATCTCTGTATCTCATTATTGTCCACTTAATAGTCTGTGAAATCCTGATGTTTTCCTTGAACTTAAGTGGAAAGAAGGATCAAGCAGCTACCAATTGTTTACTTATTCTGCAATATTTTTTTACAAAACAATTTTATTTATTTTTGGCTGTGCTGGGACTTCATTGCTGTGCAGGCTTTTGTCAAGTTGTGGCGAGCAGGGGCTCCTCTCCAGTTACAGTGTGCAGGCTTCTCATTGCGGTGGCTCCTCTTGTGGAGCAAGGACTCTAGGGTGTGCAGGCTTCAGTAGTTGTAGCCTGTGGACTCAGCAGTTGTGGCTCGTGGGCTCTGGAGCACAGTCTCAATAGTGGCATACTGACCTATTGCTCCAAAGCATGTGGGATCCTCCTGGATTGGGAATCAAACCCATGTTTCCTGCATTGGCAGGCAGATTCTTTTTTTAAAATTTCTTTTAATTGGAGGCTAATTACTTTACAGTATTGTATTGGTTTTGCCATACATTGACATGAATCTGCCCCGGGTGTACATGTGTTCCCCATCCTGAACTCCTCTCCCACCTCCCTCCCCATCCCATCCCTCTGGGTCATCCCAGTGCACCAGCCCCGAGCATCCTGTATCATGCATCGAACCTGGACTGGCGATTTGTTTCACATATGATAATATACATGTTTCAATGCCATTCTCCCAAATCATCCCACCCTCGCTCGACCTCTCCCTCAGAGTCCCAGAGACTGTTCTATACATCTGTGTCTCTTTTGCTGTCTCGTATACAGGGTTATCATTATCATCTTTGTAAATTCCATATATATGCGTTAGTATACTGTATTGGTGTTTTTCTTTCTGGCTTACTTCACTCTGTATAATAGGCTCCAGTTTCATCCACCTCATTAGAACTGATTCAAGTGGCTGAGTAGTACTCCATTGTGTGTATGTACCACAGCTTTCTTATCCATTTGTCTGCAGATGGACATCTAGGTTGCTTCCATGTCCTGGCTATTATAAACAGTGCTGTGATGAACATTGGAGTACATGTGTCTCTTTCAATTCTGGTTTCCTCGGTGTATACGCCCAGGAGTGGGATTGCTGGGTCATATGACAGTTCTATTTCCAGTTTTTTAAGGAATCTCCACACTGTTCTCCATAGTGGCTGTACTAGTTTGCATTCCCACCAACAGTGTAAGAGGGTTCCCTTTTCTCCACACCCTCTCCAGCATTTATTGCTTGTAGACTTTTGGATAGCAGCCATTCTGACTGGCTTGAAATTGTACCTCATTGTGGTTTTGATTTGCATTTCTCTGATTATGAGTGATGTTGAGCATCTTTTCATGTTTGTTAGCCATCTGTATGTCTTCTTTGGATAAATGTCTGTTTAGTTCTTTGGCCCATTTTTTGATTGAGTCGTTTATTTTTCTGGAATTGAGCTGCACGAGCTGCTTGTATATTTTTGAGACTAATTCTTTGTCATTTGCTTCATTTGCTATTATTTTCTCCCATTCTGAAGGCTGTCTTTTCACCTTGCTTATAGTTTCCTTCATTGTGCAAAAGCTTTTGTTTTTGTTTTGTCCCATTTGTTTATTTTTGCTTTTATTTCCGTTACTCTGGGAGGTGGGTCGAAGAGGATCCTGGCAGGCAGATTCTTTACCACTGAGCCAAAAGGGAAGTCAGCTTTAAAAATGTTTGAGTGTTGTCTCGGCCCTGTGCTCCTGGAAGCAGTGACGATTGAGAAATCCCCAGGTCTTGCATCCAATCTTTATGTCTGAGACACAGGCCCCTCTACCCCTCATCCCCATGACCCCTCCTCCACCATTTGCCTCTATAATACCCCAGACCCTTTCCTCTTTGAGACATTCCTCATTAATGAACAGTCACCCCCGCACAACAGCCCAAGTAAAGCCACGTCCTTAGGTGTCAGTGCCTTTTGTCTTTGACAGTTTTGGTGCCATGACTTGTTTAGTCATGACTTGTTTTGGTGCCATGACTTATTTAGTCATGACTTGTTTTGGTGCCAAGCCTGTGCTTGGATCCCTGCTTCCTCCACCCTCACGAGCAGCCTCTTCACTCCTGACCATAGATCTGGGACCAGCGTGATCTGACTTCTGCTCCTGTGCTCTGGACTCGTGTCCATCCTCAGCACAGGGAGGATTCCATTTTGATTCTTTTTGAGTGCTCACCTGGTTCCTGGTGCTGGATTCGTTTGGTTTCATGGTCTGACCATTTGGGGTATAGAGATCCTGTCTCTGTTGGGTGAAAGGTGGCAGGGAGTCTTGTTTGTCACTCTTCCCTGTTCATCTGCTTTGAGCTTATCAGTTAAAGTTTCATATCCGCTGGGAAGAGAATAGCTCTTTGGTGTGGACTAGTGATTTCTGTTAGTCTGTAGTGACTGGTGCCCGGGCTGAAATGTTGGAATGGCAGCGCTAAGCCCTCAGTCTGTGTTGGTCATCCAGAAAGGCTGTGAATTCTCATTGTGTGTAATGTTTTCCTGTCTGGGTGGTATTGCCAAGGTATATTATGAAATTGCTTAAATTAAAGGAGCTCTAGTTTGATTGACTTAGAAATAAATAAGCACCTTATAGATGCAATATTCTTAAAATTCCCAGAAGTTAAGGAAACTGAACTTCTGATACTTTCAAAGAACAGAATGCATTCTTGCTGAAATTAACTCAAATGTTTTAAGAATAAGTTCACACTATTTAGGCAATGAGACTAGTTTAATGTTTTTGGTTTAATAAAAACAGCTATGTCTTCTCTGACCACTAAGTGCTTACATTTTTATTCTACTTGGGTATATATTTCTTAAATTTGTATGAGTTTAGTGATCAAATAAGCTAGCATTACTTATGTTAACTGTTTAAGATTATAAAACACATGTTTGTATTTAACCAAAAATCATTATACTGACAAACTTTATTTCAACAGTAATTATTTTTCCTGAAGATAATTGCCAAAATGTTTAGGTAACTTAAATCCTTAGATTTAGAGCATATTGTATTAGTTAAGCAAACATACCTAGATCATCACTTAGTAAGAGAATGCTGAGACCTTGTTGCTAAGCGTAATTTAGATTTTGTACTCCTTTCATCCTTCCTTCTCTCACAGCTTGCAGTATCTTAGTTCGCTGAGCAGGGACTGAACCCAGGCCCGAGCAGAGAAAGAGCCGTGTCTTACCCACTGGACTGAGAGGGAATCACCTAGATCTACGTTCTTTTGCTTCTGACTTGTATTTGCTGCAGAGAGCTGTGTCTTTGTGTCTGCAGGGAGTGTGCTCATACCCGCTCATCTCTCACTGTGGGAGGCTGAGGCCGTGCCGAGCTGTGTGTGTGTCCTCACGGGCTCTGCTGGTCTGCAACCGCTGGTGTGCCTTAGGCAGGGCACAGTTGTCCCCTCCTATCTCTGAACTGAAGTTGCTTTGGTAAAAGTTGCCATTAATGTGTAGTTTAGACCAAGTTGGAGAAACTCATCTGAGTACACACATCTGTTTTTCAAGGAAGCCAGTAGTTTTACCCTAAAGAAGTATGTTTGTTAGTGTCCACCCCTTCCTGCACTCTTCAGGCTTATTGGGAACCCCAGAACCTTTCTCTGTGCATGTAACTACTGACATCCCCTGTTTTGGAAATTGAGGAAGCTTTGACACGCTTACTCACTGATTGATTTGACGATAGCAACAGTGAGCACGCTGCACATTAGTGATATCTTAGTGAGGCTATGAAATTAGTTCTGACCATGTGAACACCCAGTGTTGTGGTCTGAAAATCCACCCCCTAAAATACATATGGTGAAATCCTGTCTTCTCGAGATGATGGTGTTAGCAGGTTGGGCTTTTGGGAGGAGGTTAACTCATGAAAAGGATTAGTGCTCTTATAAAAGGGACTGCAAGGACTTTGGAGAAGGCAATGGCAACCCACTCCAGTACTCTTGCCTGGAAAATCCCATGGGTGGAGGAGCCTGGTAGGCTGTAGCCCATGGGGTCGCGAAGAGTTGGATACGACTGAGCGACTTCACTTTCACTTTTCACTTTCATGCATTGGAGAAGGAAATGGCAACCCACTCCAGTGTTCTTGCCTGGAGAATCCCAGAGACGGCGGAGCCTGGTGGGCTACCATCTATGGGGTCGCACAGAGTCGGACACGACTGAAGTGACTTAGCAGCAGTAGCAGCAGGGACTTCCCTCTTGGTTCAGAGGTTAAGACTCTGCACTTCAGTGCAGGGGACCTGGGTAAGATGCCTGGTCGTGGAACTGGGTCCTGCATGTTGCAACCAAAGATCCTGTGTGCTGCAGCTAAGACCCAGTGGGGTCAAATAAATAAATATTTGTTTGAAAAATGAGGCTCAAGGGATCTCCCTATGCCTTTCAGTTATGTACATGTATAAGGAGAGGTCTGCCACCTGGAAAAGGGTCCTCATCCCACCACACTGGCACTTAAATCTTGGATTTCCAGCCTCTAGAACTGTGAGAAATACATTCCTGTTGTTTGCAAGCAATGTAGTCTGTGGTATTTTGTTACAGCAGCCTGCATGAGCTAGGACATCTTGAGATTGGTCTAGAGTATAGTGCCCGTTTGTCCCAGAATATCAGAGTTCAATGAAAGAAAAAGTTTGGAAATGAATTTTATTTGCCTTGATTTATAATACCAGAATTTGAAAAGTTAAAATGTTAGCTTTGCTCAATTTCATGGGCTTGTTTCCTTGGTTTACTGTTTTACTGGTTTACCTTCACCTAAAACTTAAAGGATCACTTATTCTGTTATTTAATCTATCTAAACAACAAAAATTGTGCATCTTACCAGAAAAGCCTTCTATAATTTGTATTGATTTATCATGTCTTTGATTAATTAGGAGCCAAAGTTCCTCATTTAAGAATGGGTTAATATTCTTTGCAGGGCTTCCCAGGTGGCTTAGTGGTGAAAAATTTACCTGCCAAGACAGGAGACACAAGAGATGCATATTCTATCCCTGGGTCAGAAGGATCCCCTGGATGGGGACATGGCAGCCCTCTCCAGGATTCTCTAGAAAATCCCAAGGACAGAGGAATCTGGCAGACTGTACAGTCCATGGGGTCACAAAGTGTCAAGACACGACTTAGCAACTGAGCATGAGCAAGTCTTTGCAATCATACTGTCGTCTATGTTTATTTGTCTTCCTGTCACTTTGAAATGAATGGCCAAACATTGTTTCTCAGGCACCCATGATTGATTCCTATCGTAAGTGTTCAAATCTGACAACTTCGATTTTTATGTTCTCAATATTGGAATCCTAAATGAATAATGAAATAAAAATTGCAAAATTCCAAGATCTCACCGAGAATGTTGTATTTGAGAATGCCATTCCTTCAAGATATCTTTTACACTTAAAATTGTCTTTGAATTTCTCCAAGGATACCTGGCAAATCACAAATCATTTGTTCTTGTTTATTCTTCTTTGGAAATAGGGTTAATAATGTGTATAATTGTTTTATCTAGATTGGGGGGGCTCACTTAATTATCTTGTCTTGGATGCTGCAGAAATTATCAGATTTCCTTGTCAGTTGCATGGTTCTGGCAATGAACTCTCATCCAGTCTTTAACTTTTGAAAATTATCTGATGTATAAGGAACTACTTCCTCTGTTCTTCTCAGTTATCTGTAACTCACAACAGTATAGTGGACCATTATTTAATAAGCAGAAACATGTAATTTATAAAATAATCTTATTCTTCCTACCTGACCCCTCCAGAATCAGAAACTCTTACTGAGTTCTCTTATTTTAATAGCAATGTGAGTTATTGTAAATTCAATAAGATTCTGTCTTCATCATATAAAATAGCTGGAAATATTGGTTATAAAACCAAAGTGTTGCTTGAAATACCATGTTTGAGAATGATGATCATTTAATCAGATATGACCAGACAGTTTTCAGAAGCTCAGGTTGACTTTATGGAACCAATACTTATAAAACCTTTGAAACACCAGGCTGGTTCCTGGCTTACAGGTCCCCTAGCTTTACAAGTGAGTAAGGAAGGTCACTTTCTGGAAGGCTCAGAAAACTTAAGATATCTTGGGAACCTTGAGAAGAGAGGTATTCAGGTACTGCAGGTGAGGTGGCAAATTCTTCGCTTGGTTTTCTAGCCTCAAGAGGCTTTTAAAAGTGCAATCCTGGTGGTACAGTGGATAAGAATCCACCTGCCGGTGCAGGGACAGTAGTTCGATCTCTGGTCCTTGAAGACTGCACATGGTGTAGAGCAACTGAAACCCATGCACCACAAGTACAGAGCCTGTGCTGCAGAGCCGGCAGGCAGGTACTCAGCACGCGCGCTGCATCTGCTGAAGCCCACACACCTTGAGCTGCGCTCCACAAGAGGGGCCACCTCAGGGAGAGCCCCTGCACCGTGAGCCTCTGCTCATCACAACTGGAGAAGGCCTGAAAAGTGTAGTCTGAGATTCTGTATGAAAACGTCCAGGAAACTGAGGAAGGCTGATGGTAGGTGACCAGCCTTGCTGCACCTGTGAAAACACCAGGCCAGATCTAATGAGACTAGACTTATTTCAAGGGCAAAATTAGTCTATCTTTTCTACCCCACGGAAAAGAAATGCAAAAAAGCAAAATGGCTGTCTGAGGAGGCCTTACAAATAGCTGTGAAAAGAAGAGAAGCGAAAAGCAAAGGAGAAAAGGAAAGATATAAGCATCTGAATGCAGAGTTCCAAAGAATAGCAAGGAGATAAGAAAGCCTTCCTCAGCGGTCAATGCAAAGAAATAGAGGAAAACAACAGAATAGGAAAAACAAGAGATCTCTTCAAGAAAATTAGAGATTCCAAGGGAACATTTCATGCAAAGATGGGCTCGATAAAGGACAGAAATGGTAGGGACCTAACAGAAGCAGAAGATATTAAGAAGAGGTGGCAAGAATACACAGAAGAACTGTACAAAAAAGATCTTCACGACCAAGATAGTCACGATAACGTGATCACTGACCTAGAGCCAGACATCTTGGAATGTGAGGTCAAGTGGGCCTTAGAAAGCATCACGACGAACAAAGCTAGTGGAGGTGATGGAATTCCAGTTGAGCTGTTTCAAATCTTGAAAGATGATACTGTGAAAGTGCTGCACTCAATATGCCAGCAGATTTGGAAAACTCAGCAGTGGCCACAGGACTGGAAGAGGTCAGTCTTCATTCCAATCCCAAAGAAAGGCAATGCCAAAGAATGCTCAAACTACTGCACAATTGCACTCATCTCACACGCTAGTAAAGTCATGCTCAAAATTCTCCAAGCCAGGCTTCAGCAGTATGTGAACCATGAACTCCCAGATGTTCAAGCAGGTTTTAGAAAAGGCAGAGGCACCAGAGATCACATTGCCAACATCCCCTGGATCATGGAGAAAGCAAGAGAGTTCCAGAAAAACATCTATTTCTGCTTCATTGACTAGGCCAAAGCATTTGACTGTGTGGATCACAATAAACTGTGGAACATTCTGAAAGAGATGGGAATCCCAGACCACCTGACCTGCCTCTTGAGAAACCTGTATGCAGGTCAGGAAGCAACAGTTAGAACTGGACATGGAACAACAGACTGGTTCCAAATAGGAAAAGGAGTACGTCAAGGCTATATTGTCACCTTGCTTGTTTAACTTATATGCAGAGTACATCATGCGGAATGGTGGGCTGGAAGAAGCACAAGCTGGAATCAAGATTGCTGGGAGAAATATCAATAACCTCAGATATGCAGATGACACTACCCTTATGGCAGAAAGTGAAGAGGAACTAAAAAGCCTCTTGGTGAAAGAGGAGAGTGAAAAGGTTGGCTGAAGCTTAACATTCAGAAAACAAAGATCATGGCATCTGGTCCCATCACTTCATGGGAAATAGATGGAGAAACAGTGGAAACAGTGTCAGACTTTATATTTTGGGGCTCCAAAATCACTGCAGATGCTGATTGCAGCCATGAAATTAAAAGACGCTTACTCTTTGGAAGGAAAGTTATGACCAACCTTGATAGTATATTAAAAAGCAGAGACACTACTTTGCCAACAAAGGTCTGTCTAGTCAAGGCTATGGTTTTTCCCGTGGTCATGTATGGATGTGAGAGTTGGACTGTGAAGAAAGCTGATCACCGAAGAATTGATGCTTTTGAACTGTGGTGTTGGAGAAGACTCTTGAGAGTCCCTTGGACTGCAAGGAGATCCAACCAGTCCATTCTAAAGGAGATCAATCCTGGGTGTTCATTGGAAGGACTGATGCTAAAGCTGAAACTGCAATACTTTGGACACCTCATGCGACGAGTTGACTCACTGGAAAAGACTCTGATGCTGGGAAAGGTTGGGGGCAGGAGGAGAAGGGGACGACCGAGAATGAGATGGCTGGATGGCATCACCGACTCTGTGGACATGAGTTTGAGTGAACTCCGGGAGTTTGTGATGGACAGGGAGGCCTGGCGTGCTGTGATTCATGGGGTTGTGGAGAGTCAGACAAGACTGAGCGACTGAACTGAACTGAGATTGGAGACTGAATGGGAAAAAAATATGTTTCAATAGAAAACTATGCACAGTGTATAGTTCTAGGTATTCAGATTCTAGCCCTGTTCATTGTCTTTGAGCCACTTTGCACCTCCTTTGTAAGTTACGGGTAGCTGATGGAGATACGAACCTTATCTCACCTGGCAGAGATTAATTGACCTCTTCAACACTGTAGAAGAATCAGTTTTGGCACCTACTTGCACACTGAACTGGATCCTGCTTCCTTTCCCAAACTGTCAAACCTTACTACATTTTCAGTGTTCTCAGTTTGCATGCATATCTGGCCACAACCTTCCAAATGAAT
Organism: Moschus berezovskii; assembly: GCF_049115385.1. Lineage (NCBI taxonomy): Eukaryota > Metazoa > Chordata > Mammalia > Artiodactyla > Moschidae > Moschus > Moschus berezovskii. The sequence goes on along the minus strand of NC_142461.1, from coordinate 135,154,346 downwards.
GTTTCCCGTTTTCCTCTTTTCTACCTGACTTAACATCAGCAAGGCTAAAACCTGAACAGCCAGATCTCTGTTGGATCTCTGGGTCACCTGGCCATCTCCCCAGGTTCTGGAGAGATCCTGTGCAATGAAGCCTGATGACTTGTTACAAATCTGGAAGGACTCACCACTGCAGGAGACCCTTCATGAGCTGGATTTCCCAGGACAGGTGGGCAAAAGGCTTGTGTCACACATGTCCTATGTGGAGGCAACCGAGATTGTCAACACTATCATCAAGAACATTGACATCTAGTAAGGGGGCTTTAAGAAACTCAATAAGCGGGGCTGCTGCATGGCTGAAAGCTTTTCTTCCACTGATTTCTTGGAATCCACTGTACTAGATACTTTCAGGTTCAACTTGCAGCTCTTTAATACAGTTTCTGTATTAATATTCCCCTTTCACATTTAGGCTTCCCTCTTTTAAGATGTCTGATATCTGGGACCCAAAAACAACTGACCTTTGCCACCAGCTTCCAACAGATGGTTCAGCTGGTTTCATAAAGTGACACCAACAAATGCCTGAGATACAATCATTTGGGCCCCTCTTCACCTACACGGGAGATTTATGATTGCCTCTGAGTTCAACAACTGACATTTGAGGGAATAGCCATGTTGAATTTTATTTGAAATCTGTGCTCCTGGAGAGCAGTGATGATTGAGAAATTTCTGACCCTCTAGTGTTCTGGGAGACAGCTAACTGTGAAGGACCACCCAGTGCTTCCAGACTGGACCCCTCTCCACCCTGTCTTATGACTCTCTTGTTTATCTGCCTCTGTAAAGTCCCAGACCCCCTTCTACTTCTTTGAGATGTTCCTCATTAATGAACCCTTTTCCTTAGTGCAAAAGGCTGAACAGAATCATCTCTTTAATTATCCAGCACATTTTGTCTTCCACAGTGTTAAAGTTTTAATTTGTTATGTCTTATGCAGTAGATCAGGCTTCCCTGGTGGCTCAGCTGGTAAAGAATCCGCCTGCAATGTGGGAGACCTGGGTTTGATCCCTGGGTTGGGAAGATCCCTTTGAAAAGGGAATGGGTACCCCCTCCAGTATTCTGGCCTGCAGGAGTCCAGAGTCGGACACGACTGAGTGACTCACTCACTTATGCAGTAGAACATTTTCCAATAGTGCCAGTTAAGTTGCATTATCACTTTCAGACCAACAATTTATTAGAACTGAAAGGAACTGAACGATTTAAATATTTGAAAGACAAATCGTATCTCTCCCAGCTTTTAAAATTGGGTACTAAAAACTACCAGAGCATACCTTCAGGTTAGGTTATCAGGCAGCTTTGACTAGAGAGGTACACACTGAGAGACCAATAAAGCCTATGCATTCAATATTGCTGGATGAAAAGTCAATTAAAAAATCACAGAAGTGGATCTATTTCCAGAATGTTGGAGTGAAGACAGGTGGACTCTCCCCAACAACCATTTAACTGGAAAAATTCTTAAAAGTCTCTGGAAATTGTCCTAAGGGCATACAGCAAACAGAAACATTCATTCAAGAAAATCTAAATCTCACCAAGATTTCTTTGGCAACTAAGCTAAAACACACTCCCTCCCCTGCCAAGTCCATCTTATAGAAACTGCTTCAGGCACCGTACTTGGTGCAACCAGGAAACAGAGGGATTCCCCTCAGACTCTACCTGTAGACCAGAAGATCTACTCTAGATGAGGAGCCTGAGAATCCTGGGACCTCATTCCCAACTCCCAATGCACACCCAAAATTGCTTACAGGGGAGAGATTCTGTACCAAGAGGGGCAACCCAAGAAGACCAGGAGCCCACTTTTACAGAAGACGTGTTGATTCTAAGATAAGTGGGTTGCTGTCCCTAAGCCTAGATCCTGTGCAATGGTGCAGAGATTCTGTCCAGGGGAGAGTCAGTCTGTAAGCACTAAGAACTCCCTGATCTGTCTGAGGGGACTGATTTTATTCAGAGCAGAGGGTGAAAGATCCCATGTTAAGAGTGCTGTTGAAAACAAGGGCGATTTTGGTTGAAAGCAATTAAATGGGGACTCATAGCTCTATGATACTAATAGCAATAAGCAAAATGGCAGAGCAGCCAGATACTTGATAGAGAAAACCAAGGAAAGAAACAGCCAAGAAAAATGCTTCTGGGATTACAGTCAACCATGGGTGTCAGGAATTCTGTTATACAAACATTAGGCTTAGAGTGAAACCACTTAGGAGCAATCACAGCAGGATGTGAGCGGACTTGGAAACACTTTCCAGTTCGCAAACTAAGCAAAATGTGGAAGCCTCACTGGCATGAGGGCCTTAAGCAGAAGTTCTGAAACAACGATAATTGTACAATAAGCTACTCTAATGCAGAGGCAGTGCCTAGGAAGTCAAGATTTAACATAAAGAAGTTTGGAAGACTGCATGGCCAAATCTGAACATTCTTCAGGTGGTTAGAGAGGGACAATCCAAGTTACTGGTCTCTAGCTGAACGTAGGCCAAGAAAAAATCCTCAAACTATAATAGCAGCATCCAAACCATACATACATCCAATGGTAAAGTGTAAAAATACTAACTGTTCAACGGGGCTTAAGTACAACCTTTGACCAGTAAGTGGCTTATGCTGACTCAGGGGTGACCCCCGGGAAACCAGATTAAAAACAAAATCTGAGTAGGGACTTCAGAAGTTTTACACTACAGGGGAAATAGACATTACAGAATTAGTTTAGCAAGTCACTGAACAAATAAATGACCAAGCAAACAACAACATCAATTCCTGAGGGATAAAGAGAATAGTATCCAAGGTTGCATGATATCTAAAACATCCAGTTTTCAACAAAATCAATTTGACACACAACAATAATGCATGACACATACAGGGAGCAGCCATTATAAATATTTGCAAAGAACTAAAGGAAATCACTTTCAAAGAATTTTAAAAAGGTCTCCCCTGGTGGTCTAGTGGTTAAGAACATGCCTGCCAATCAGGAGACATCATGAGTCTTGGAAGATCCCACATGCCATGGGACAACTAAGCCGATGCTTGGGAACAAGAGAAGTCACTGCCATAAGAAGCCCTTGCACTGCAATGAAGAGTAACCGTTGCTCACTGCAACAAAGAACCAGCACAGCCATAAATAAATCTTAAAAAAAAAAAAAGAAAACGTGGGAATTCCCTAGCAGTTCAGTGGTTAGTACTCAGTGCTTTCACTGCTACGGACCAGGTTCATTCCCTGGTTGGGGAACTAAGATCCTGCAAACCACGCCTTGTAACAAAAAAACAAAAACACTTGATGACATTGCTTCATAAGATAGAGACTATCAAGAAAGAGAACTTTTAAAAAAAATTCTGGAGATGAAAATTTTGGTACACTTAATCAAAATGAAAAAATTCGTTGAGGATTTCTACAAATTTGAGTGGGCAGAAGAAAGAATCAGTGAACTTGAAGACAGATTCAGTAGAGATTATGTAATCTGAAAGACAGAGGAAGAAAAAGAAGAAAAATAATCAGAGCCACAAAAAAATCTGAGACACTATTAAGTGCACCAACATATACGTAATGGAGAAAGGGGGCATAAAATTATTAGGAGTCTTGGCTGAAATTTTCCCAAATATTTTGGTAGAAATTAATCTATATGTCCAAGAAGTATGATGAACTTCAACTAGGATAAATATAAAGAGATTCACACTGAAATGTATCACACTTACAACACTGAAAGTCAAAGAGAAAATCTTAAAAAGCAGTAAGAGGAAAACAGTTCATTACATATAAGATTAACAGCTGACATCTCATCAGAAACAATGGAGACCCGCCAGTGCTTAAAGTAAAAAGCTGTCAACCAAGAATTCTATATTCAGCAAAATTATTTTTCAAAAATAAAGACATTTCAAAATTAAGGGAAGCTGAGAAGATACATTGCTAGCAAGCCTGACTTACAGTGCTAAAATAAGTTCTTCAGACTAAAAGCAAATGACACAAGAGAGTAATTCAAATCTACATGAAAAAAAAATTGTTGGTAAAGATGCATAATTACAAAAGACAGTGTAATTGCACATTTTCCCTCTTTTATTCTCATTTAAAAAATAATTAGGATGTGTGCATGTAATTGTATTGTTAGGATTTTCACTTATAGAAACATAATGTGTCAACATTTTATCAAAATGTTATCTGACAATAACAGTACAAAGGAGGGAGGTGGGAGCAAAGCTGTTTTGGGGTAAGGTAGTGATAACTCACATCCACAGAAGAATCAGACATGGTGAAAAAGAAATTCAGTGTAACAAACTCTAAATATATAATTGCTCCACTTTTGTCTCACAGGTTCTTCAAGACAGAGGATTATGTAAAATAGGCCTATAAGACTGTATTGTTGGGTTTATAATATATATGGAGGTAATATGTGTAGTCTTCATATATATATAGTATATATATATGCACACACACAAAGATCGTGACATCCGGTCCCATCACTTCATGGCAAATAGATGGGGAAGCAATGGAAACAGCGACAGACTTTATTTTCTCGGCCTCCAAAATCACTGCAGATGGTGACTACAGCCATGAAATTAAAAGGCCTCCTCCTTGGAAGAAAAGCTATGACAAACTTAGACAGCGTATTAGAAAGCAGAGACGTTACTTTGCCCACAAAGGTCGGTTTATTCAAAGCTATGGATTTTCCAGTAGTCATATATGGATGGGAGAGTTGGACCATAAAGAAGGCTGAATGGTGAAGAATTGATGCTTTTGAACTGTGGTGTTGGAGAAGACTCTTGAGAGTCCCTTGGACTGCAAGGAGATCAAACTAGTCAATCCTAAAGAAAATCAACCCTGAATATTCATTGGAAGGACATGCTGAAGCTCCAACACTTTGGCCACCTGATGAGAAGAGCTGAGTCACTGGAAGAGACCCTGATACTGGGAAAGATTGAAGGCGGGAGGAGAAGGGGACAGAGGATGAGATGGCTGGATGGTATCACCGACTCGATGGGACATGATTTTGAGCAAGCTAACGGAGATGGTGAAGGACAGGGAAGTCTGGCGTGCTGCAGTCCATGGGGTCGCAGAATTGGACACGACTGAGTGACTGAACAGCAATATGTATAACAGTAATAACGAGAAGAGAAGGAGACATCTGTAGACCACTCAACCCCAAAGCAGCAAAATATACACTCTGCATGGGCACATGTAACGTTCTCCAGGACAGATCACATGCTAGGCCAATAAAGCAAATCTCAAAACAGGTAAGGTGACTGATATACAAAATAAGTTCTCTAATCACATGGAATGAAATGAGAACTCAGTAACAGAAGGAAATTTGGGAAATTTATAAATATGTGGAAATAAACATAGTCCTAAAAAACAAAAGGGTCAAAGAATAAATCACAAAGGAAACTAGAAAATATGTTGAGATGAATGAAAAGAGAAATAAGCAAAAACTTGTAGGATGAAGAAAAAGCAGTGCTCAGAGGGTAATTTCAGTCAGTTCATTGGCTCAGTCGTATCTGACTGTGACCCCATGGACTGCAGCACGCCAGGCCTCTCTTTCCATCACCAGCTCCCAGAGTTCACTCAAACTCATGTCCATTGAGACGGTGATGCCATCCAACCATCTCATCCTCTGTCATCCCCTTCCCCTCCCACCTTCAATCTTTCCCAGCATCAGGGTCTTTTCAAATGAGTCAGTTCTTCGCATCAGGTGGCCAAAGTACTGGAGTTTCAGCTTCAGCATTAGTCCTTCCAATGAATATTCAGGACTGATTTCCTTTAGAATGGACTGGTTGGATCTCCTTGCAGTCCAAGGGACTCTCAAGAGTCTTCTCCAGCACCACAGTTCAAAAGCATCGATTCTTTGGCGATCAACTTTCTTCACAGTCCAACTCTCACGTCCATACATGACCACTGGAAAAACCATAGCCTTGACTAGACGGACCTTTGTTGGCAAAGTAATGTCTCTGCTTTTTAATATGCTATCTAGGTTGGTCATAGCTTTTCTTCCAAGGAGTAAACGTGTTGTAATTTCACGGCTGCAGTCACCATCTGCAGTGATTTTGGAGCCCAAAAAAGTCTCTCACTGTTTCCATTGCTTCCCCATCTATTTGCCAAGAAGTGATGGGACCAGATGCCATGGTCTTAGTTTTCTGAGAGGTAAATTTATACCTGTCAAATTATATATTAAAAAAGAAGAAAGATCTCAAATCAATAACCTAACTTTTCACCTTATGAAATTATAAACATGAGCAAACTAAATCGAGTGCAAGCAGAAGGAAGGAAACAGGAGAGGAAATAGAGAATGAGAAAAAATCAAATAAAAGTTGGTTCTTTGAAGAGATCAACAAAACTGGTAAACTTCTACCCAAACTGACAAAAAAACAAAAACCAACCACCCCCCTACACACATAACTAAAATCTGAAATGAAAGAAAAGAACCACTAGCAAGTTTACAGAAATAAAAGGGTTATAAGAGTATTATGAACAGTTCTATGCCCATAAATTAGATAATCCAGATGAAACAGACAAATTCATAGAAACAAACTACTGAAACTGACTCAAGGAAATATAGAAAATCTGAATAGATACATATCAAACAAAGAGACTGAATTAGTAACTTTTGAAGTGTTTTGTTTGTTTGGCTGTGACACACGACTTGCGGGATCTTCGTTCCACAACCAGGGATTGAACCTGGCCATGACAGTGAAAGTTTGGAGCTCTAACCATTGGCCTGGTGCAACCTCTCTCTTGAATTAGTAATTTAAAAACAACCCCTATCTGGCGTCTCTGCATGTGGCACACAGAGCTGAGGTGTTTACGGCGCCATTGCTTCCTAGGAGCTCTGCTCTGAAGTGCGGGATGCGAGGCCTCTGTCCGTGGCCTTCTGTGAGCCAGTGAAACTAGAATAAGCACAAAGTGGGGAAAAGGCTCAGAGATTTGAGCCCCCCTCATTGATCTGTTGTGGTTATCGTGTCCACATTCAGTACCACCCCCCTCGGGGTCTTCTGGCCTATCCCCCATCATCACTGCCCTTGTTTGGGCACAGTGTCCTCTGCCAGAACACATGCATTGCTCAGTAACTGCCCTTCCTTCCTCCCGCACGGCCCTGTCCAGTCCACCCTCCACAGAGGTCGAAACTCTCCTGTCTGCTGCTCACTTGTCCTCCATGGTGTTTGTATCCCTTATGATCAGGTTAGGCTGCTTGTTACAGAAAACCCTAAATTACAACCGCTCAGGCACTTCATTTCCATCACTTTCAAGGAGTCCGGAAGTAGCCATTCCAGGGCTGCTGCCAGGCTCCATGGTCTCACAAATCCAGGCTCTTTCTGTGTTACTGCTCTGCCATGTGTGAATCCTCATCGTCCAATATGGCTGCTCAAGTGCCAGCAGAATGTAGAATGTATCTACATTCCAGCCAGCAGGCTGAAGGAAGGGGAAAACTCATTCCTTCCTTTAAAGGCCCTCTCTAGAAATTGCACAGGCAACTTCCACGTATATCTTGCAGGCCAGAAGTCAATCTGTTGTCACACATAGCTGCAAAGGAGGCCAAGGCAGGTACGGCTTACCCTAAGTAATGGATATAGCATGAAAGATGTGTGCATGTGTCTGGACTTGGGTGGTCACATCCAAGACCAAGACAGAGGCCCTCAGTGCCTTCCTGTGTGGCTCCCAGTTTCGAGACCTCCCCCAGTTCTGCAAATTTTGACAAATCTGTACAGTCCTGTGGCCACCACCACAATCCAGACACAGAAGAGTTTCATCATCCCACTTCCCTTTGTGGCCCTTTGTGGTTGGCCCCTCCCCCACTCTCAGCTCCTGTCAACCACAGATACGTTTTCTGTACCCCACAGTTTTATCTTATCTATTAAGCCATATAAATGGAATCATGTAGTGTGTCGGCTTTTCCACTGGCTCCTTCTACTCCTTTGATTCATCCATGTTTTAGGAGTCTCCATAGTTCAATCATCTTCAGGGCAGAGTAGTGCTTCATTGTACAGTAATTCATTCTCCAAGTGAAGGACATTTGGAGTGCTTCAAGCTTTAGGTAATTATGAGAAAAACCACTTTAAACATTTGTGTGCAAGTTGAAGGAAACTAAGTTTTTGCCTTTCTTAGGTAAATTTCTGGGAGTGAGATTGCTGGGTCATAGGCTTCACTGCAAAACTGTTTTCCTTTTGTGACCCCACCAATGATGTTGCTCTGCATCCTCATCAGCAGTTGGTCATGTCAATTTCTTATAAAAATTATAGTCATTCTTGAGAATTCCCTGGTGGTCCAGTGGTTAGGACTCAGTGCTTTCACTGTGGTGGTTCCAAGTTCAATTCCTGGATAGGGAACTAGGATCACACAAGCCTTGCAGTGCAGCCAAAAAAAAATTTTTTTTTTTTTAGTCATTCTAATGTGGTATTTTGTTGTGGTTTAAAATTATCTTTTCCTAATGACTAACGATATTGAGACTCTTTTCATGTGCATATGTGCCATCCAATATGGTTTTTAAAAATATTTGCCTGTTTAAAAATAGGGGGACTCCCCTGGTGGCTCAGTGGTAAGGAGTCTGCCTGCCAACGCAGGAGACCGGGGTTCGATCCCTGATCTGGAAGCTCCCACATGTGCATGTGGAGCCACTGAGCCCACAACTATTCCGCCTGTGCTCTAAGGCCCAGCCCGCAACAGCTGAGCCACGTGCTACTACATCTGAAGCCCTGTGCCGCAGAGCCTGTGCTCCTCAGCGAGAGAAGCCACCGCGGAGAAACCAGGGCCCACAGCTCGAGAGCAGCCCCAGCTTGCCGCAACCGGAGAAAAGCCGGCATAGCAACAAAGACCTGGTACAAATAAATAAATAAAATTATTTTAAAAAATCTTCAGAAAAGGGAGGTTGGATTTTCTTATTGCTGAGTTTTGAGAGTTCTTTATAAGTTCCAGCTAGAGATCCTTTATCAGATCTATAATATTACAGGTATTTTCTCCTCGTCTCTGGCTTGCCTTTTTACTCTCTAAACAGTGTCCTTTTTTAAAGGCTGCACTACACAGTGTGTGGAATTTTCTCCAACCAGGAGCTGACCCCTCACCTCCTGCACTGGAAGCTCAGAGTCTTAATCACTGTACTGCCAGGTAAGTCCCAACAGTGTCTTTTGAAGAGCGTAAGTTCTTCATTTTGATGAAGTCCAGTTCATCAAGTTTGTGTGTGCTTTTTTAATGGATTGTGCTTTTGGTGTCACATCTAAGAAACCTTTGTCTAATACAAGGTCCCAGAATTTTTTCTGATGTTTGGTTCTAGAACTTGTATAGTTTTAGCACTTACATTTAAGTCTGTGATCCATCTTGACTTAGTTTTTGATTAATGTGTAAGGTAGTGACTTTATTTTGATGGCAGTAATACACGTACAGATTTGAAACCACCACGTCTTAAAATGAAAGACAATCCCATGCCCTCATTCTGCACTGGACCTCTCAAAGGCAACCATTATCAACTCGTTTAACTTTTTCTTCTGGTGTTTGTCTCCATATGACATGCTTATAACTCTTGATTTTTAACATTAGACACTTTTTGAGTTCCTGTCATTGCAGATCAGGTTCTTTCTCACATCTACCCATACAGCCCCTCCCCGACCCCATCACAATCCCGGTGTAGCTGTGTAACAGTTTTGCTGATTATTCAGTTCAGTGCCGATCTCATAATGACTGTATACATACTACTCACAGCGAAGCAAAACAGTGTGTTATGGTGCCACCTCTCTCTTAAGATTCTTTTTTCTTTTATAGTAACAGTTCATATATTTTCACTTATTTGATTTTGTAAGTGCTTTGTGACTGCTATGTTATCCCCATGTTCTTTGACAGGTTCTATCAGACCTCTCCACACAGTACGATAAAAGCAGATCATCTCAAGCATTTCTGCTTCTTGTTTCTTTAGATTTCCCTCTTGCTCCTTTTTTTGTTTGTTTTTTAATTTATTTATTTTAATTGTGGGCTAATTGCTTTACATTATTGTATTGGTTTTGCCATACATTGACATGAATCTGCCCCGGGTGTACATGTGTTCCCCATCTTGAACCCCCTCCCACCTCCCTTCCCATCCCATCCCTCTGGGTCATCCCAGTACACCAGCCCCGAGCATCCTGTATCGTGCATCGAACCTGGACTGGCGATTTGTTTCGTGTATGATAATATACATGTTTCAATGCCATTCTCCCAAATCATCCCACCCTTGCCCTCTCCCACAGAGTCCAAAAGACTGTTCTATACATCTGTGTCTCTTTTGCTGTCTCGTATACAGGGTTCCTCTTGCTCCTTGGGATGGGCACCCTCCAGGCCTGCCCCCTACCTGCCCTCCTGGGGCTGCTCCTCACCTGGCAGGGCCCATCATGTCTCCCTTCTCAGACACTCCTCTTCCTCTTTCCTGGTTGGTTCCCTGGTGTGGGTGGATACTTCACTTCCTCCAGAGCATCCTAAGGCAGTGCCCCCGGGACCCTGTGTGACCGAAATGTCTTTATTCTGCTTTCACCCTCGTGTGAAGTCTGGTTGCTGTACAGAAACCCAGTTTGGGTATCTTTTTTCCTCAAAATTTCAAACTTGTCACCAGTGCTGCTGAGAAGTCTGAAGCCATTCCGATGGCACTTTCCTTGTGCATGTTTTCTCATTTTTTCCCCTCTGGACTCTTTTAACGGACATGGTGTGGATAAGGTGCAGACCTGCCAACCAGGGTTCTGGGAGCAGAGACGGGGATGGCACTGGGGGTTTCATTTTTCACTCTCATAGTCTCTTATAACTTCCCCATCTTCAGCTGGCCCTCAGTGCCCTGTCCAGAGCCTCCTGGTTCATTTTGCCAGATGCAGGGTTGCCTACAGATGAAATATGGGATGCTCTGGATGCTGATTTGAATGTCAGATAAGCAATAATTAGTGTTTTGGAATAAGTATGTTCCATGCAATATTTGGGGCATACTTATACTAAAAGAATTGTTTGTTGTTTGTCTGAAATTCAAATTTGGTTTAGCTCTTGCTTTTCATTTGCTAAATATGGCCTTCCTATCCAAAATCAACTGTGTTTCTATAAACTAGCAAGAAAAAAATCTGTAAATTGTTACCCAACAATTACATTTAAAATAACACAAAAATACTTTGGAATAAATTTAACCAAAGTGCAAGATACATGGAAAACTACAAAACTTCACTGAAATAATATCTAAATACATGGAAAGACATCTGCATTCGTGGATTAGAAGACCTAATATTACTAAAATGGCAATATTGCCCAAATTGATCTATAGATTCAATGCAATTCCTGTCAAAATAAGAGCTGATTAATTTACCAAAATTGACAAAGCTGATTCTAAAATTTATATGGAAATCTGAGACCCAGAATAATCAAAATAACCTAGAAAAAGAAGAACCACATTGGAAGATTCACAGTTCCAAATTTCAGAGCTCACTGTGAAGCCACAGTGATTAAGAGTATGTTACTGGCATAGAGACAGACACAGCAACGGAACAGAACTAAGGACCAGAAATAAACTCATACATTTGTGGTCAGGTGGTTTTCAGCAAAGAAGCCAAGATGGTTCGATGGGGAAATAAAGAGTTTTTTCAACAAATGGTCCTGGGACAACCAGATGTCTGACAGCAAAAGAATGTAGTCGGACCCCTCTCATACCGCATATAAAATTTAACTCAAGATGGATAAAGGACGTAAATGCAAGAACTAAAACTTTGAAGTTTTCTCAGAAGAAAACGTAGGTGTAAATCTTCTTGAGCTTGGATTGGACAATGGTTCTTGGATATAACACCTAAAGTGCACAAGTAACAAGAGAAAAAAGTGATAAGGGACTTGGGTCTAGACTATATGAAGAACACTTAGACAAATAGTCCAACCTTAGAATGAATGGAGTATTGGGTAGATATCTCTCTAAAGAAGGTATATGAATGACAAATAATTGCATGAAAAGATGCTCATGATCAGGAAAATGCAAATTAAAATCACAATGAGAGACTTTCTTGGTGGTCCAGTCATTGAGAATCTGGATGCAGATTTGCAATGCAGGGGACCTGGGTTTGATCCCTGGTCAGGAAACTGAAGTCACATGCCAAGGAGCAACTAAGCCAGGGCACTGAAACATCTGAACCCACGTGCTGCAACGAGGAACTCACATGCTGCAACTAAGACCCTATGCATCCAATAAATATTAAAAAAAAACCCACAGGAGATGCCACTTCCCACAGACTGTTGTTATCAGTCACCACGTCATGTCTGACTCTTTGTGACCCTATGAGCTGTAGCACAATATGTTCCTTTGTCTTCCACTGTCTCTGGGAGTTTGCTCAAATTCACGTCCATTGAGTTGGTGATGCTATCTAACCATCTCATCCTCTGCCCTCCTCTTCTCCTTTTGCCTTCAGTCTTTCCCAGAATCAGGGTCTTTTCCAATGAGGTGTTTCTTTGCATCAGGTGGCAAAAGTATTGACACTTCAGCTTCAGCATCAGTCTTTCCAATGAATATTCAGGGTTGATTTCTTCAGGATTTTCTTTAGGATCTCCTTGCAGTCCAAGGGGCTCTCAAGAATCCAACACTACCATTCAAAAGCATCAGTTCTTTGGCACCCAACCTTCTTTATGGTTCAACTCTCACATTTGTCTGTATCTGACTACTGGAAAAACCATAGCTTTGACTAGATGGACCTTGCTAGATGGACCTTCTCTGCTTTTTAATACACTTTCTAGGTTTGTCATAGCTTTCCTTCCAAGGAGTAAGTGTCTTTTAATTTCATGGCCTCAGTTACCATCTGCAGTGATTTTGGAGTCCAAGAAAATAAAGTCAGTCACTGTTTCCACTTTTCCCCCGCTTTTTGCCATGAAGTGATGAGACCGGATGCCATGATCTTGGTTTTTTGAATGCTGAGTTTTAAGCCAGCTTTTTCACTCTCCTCTTTTACCAGCATCAGGAGGCTCTTTAGCTCCTCTTCACCTTCTGCCATTAGAGTGGTGTCATCTGCATATCTGAGGTGGTTGATATTTCTGCTGGCAATCTTGATTCCAGCTTGTGATTCATTCAGCTGACATTTCCCATGGTATACTCTGCATGTAAGTTAAATAGTAGGGTGACAATATACAGCCTTGTCTTACCCCTTTCCCAATTTGGAACCAGTCTGTCATTTCATATCTGGTTCTAACTGTTGTTTCTTGACCTGCATACAGGTTTCTCAAGAGACAGATAAGGTGGTCTGGTACTCCTATCTCTTTAAGAATTTTCTACAGTTTATTGTGATCCACACAGTCAAAGGCTTTAGTGTAGTCAATGAAGCAGAAGTAGATGTTTTTCTGGAACTCCTTTGCTTTCTCCATAATCCAAGGAATTTTGGCAATTTGATCTCTGGTTCCTCTGCCTTTTCTATGTCCAGTTTGTACATCTGGAAGTTTGTGGTTCATGTACTGCTGAAGCCGACCTTGAAGGATTTTGAGCAAAATCTTACTAGCATGCTAAATGAGTGCAATTGTATGGCAGTTTTAACATTCTTTGGCACTGCCCTTCTTTGGGATTGGAGTAAAAACTGACCTTTTCCAGTCCTTGTGGCCACTGCTGAGTTTTCCAAATTTGCTGACATATCGAGTGCAGAGCTTTATTTAATAGCATCATCTTTTAGGATCTTAAATATTTCAGCCAGAATTCCATCATCTCCACTAGCTTTGTTTGTAGTAATGCTTCCTAAGGCCCAGTTGACTTCACTCTCCAGGATATCTGGCTCTAGGTGAATAACCATACCATCTTGGGTATCCTGATCATTAAGAGCTTTTTTGTGTAGTTCTTCTGTGTATTCTTGCCACCTCTGCTTAATCTCTTTTGCCTCTATTAGGTCCTTACCATTTCTGTCCTGTATTATGCCCATTTTTGCATCAAATGTTCCCTTGATTTCTCCAATTTTATTGGAGATCTCTAGTCTTTTCAGTTCTATTGTTTTCCTTTACTTCTTTGGATTTTCATTTAAGAAGGCTCTCTTATCTCTCCTTGCTGTTCTCTGGAATTCTGCATTCAGTCAGGTGTATCTTTCCCTTTTTCCCTTGCTTTTTGCTTCTCTTCTTTTCTCGGATATTTGAAAGGCCTCCTCAAACAACCACTGAGGAGACAACAAATGCCTTCTTGCATTTCTTTTTCTTTAGGATGGTTTTGGTCACCGCCTCCTGTACAATGTTATGAACCTCTGTCCATAGTTCTTCAGGTACCCTGTCTACCGGTCTAATCCCTTGAATCTATCTATCACCTCCCCTGTATAATTTAAGTCATATCTGAATGGCCTAGTGGTTTCCCCTACTTTTTCAATTTAAGTCTGAATTTTGCAATAAGGAGCCGATGATCTGAGCCAGGTTTCCTTTTTGCCAGCTGTATAGAGCTTCTCCATCTTCAGCTGCAAAGAACATAATTAGTCTGATTTCAGTATTGACCATTTGGTGATGTCAGGTGTAGAGTCATCTCTTGTGTGTTGGAAAAGGGTGCTTGCTAAGGCACAACTCTGTTAGCCTTTGCCCTGCTTCATTTTGTACTCCAAGGCCAAATTTGCCTGTTACTCCAGGTATCTCTTGACATCCTACTTTTGCATTCCAGTCCCCTATGATGAAAAGGACATCTTTTTTTGGTGTTAGTTCTAGAAGGTTTTATAGGTTCTCATAGAACCAGTGAACTTCAGCTTCTTCACATCAGTGGTTGGGGTCTGGGCTTGGATTACTGTGATGTTGAGTGGTTTGCCTTGGAAATGAACCAAGCTCATTCCATCGTTTTTGAGACTGCATCCAAGTACTGCATTTCAGACTTTTGTTGACTATCAGGGCTACTCCATTTTTTCTAAGGGATTCTTGCCCACAGTAGTAGATATAATGGTCATCTGAATTAAATTCTCCCATTCCTGTCCACTTTAGCTCACTGATTCCTAAGGTGTCAGTGTTCACTCTTGCCATCTCCTGCTTGACCATGTCCCATTTACCTTGATTCATGGGCCTAACCTTCCAGAATCTTCTGCAATATTGTTCTTTGCAGCATCAGATTTTACCTTCATCATGAGACACATCCACAGCTGAGTGTCATTTCCGCTTTGGCCCATCTGCTTCATTCTTTCTGGAGCTCTTTGTAATTGCCCTCCATTCTTCCCCAGTAATATATTGGACACCTTCTTACTTGGGGGGCTCATCTTCTGGTGCTGTATCTTTTTGCCTTTTCATACTGTTCATGGGATTCTTACAAGAGACTGGAGTGGTTTGCCATTCCCTCTTCCAGTGGACAGGATTTGTCAGAACTCTCCACTATGACCTGTCCGTCTTGGGTGGCCCTGCACTGCATGGCTCATAGTTTCACTGAGTTACACAAGGCCCTTTGCCATGACAAGGCTGTGATCCATGAAGCTGCCCTATGATCCAGCAATTCCACTCTTAAATAAATGCCCCAAAGAACTGAAAACATATGTTCAAACAAAAACTTGCACCTGAATGTTCATAGAAGCACTCTTCACAATATTTAAAAAGTAGCAACAACTTATTAAATAATGAATAGATAAATAAATAGAAATGGATAAATAAAAGATGGTTTATCCATTCAGTCAGTATAGCAAAAAAAAATGAAGTACTGACATCTGCTAAACACAGGTGAGCACTGAAAACATTGTGCTCAGTGAAAGAAGACAATCCCAGAGCCCATAAATTGTGCAAAGAATTGAGAATAGGCCGTCCATAGAGACAGAAGTCTGATTAGTGTTTGCCAGGGGTGGGGGGTGGTAGAGGAAATGAGGGGGTGACTGCTAAAGTGTGTGCAATTTCTGTTTTTCTAAGAAGTATGAGTAGGCTGATTTTATTTATTATTATTAATTTAATGGAATATAATTGCTTTACAATTTTGCGTTATTTTCTGCTGGGCAGCAAAGTGAATCAGCCACCTATATACATGCTGCTGCTGCTAATTCACTTCGGTCGTGTCCGACTCTGTGCGACCCCATAGACGGCAGCCCACCAGGCTTCCCCGTCCCTGGGATTTTCCAGGCAAGAACACTGGAGTGGGTTGCCTTTTCCTTCTCCAATGCATGAAAGTGAAAAGTGAAAGTGAAGTCGCTCAGTTGTGTCCAACTCTTTGCGAACCCATGGACTGCAGCCAGATGTCACAGTCCCAAGTGTCTTTACAAGTTATTTCCTCCTATCTTTGGGATTTCTTTTGGGGGGTGATAAAATGTTCTAAAATTGGTAATAGGGACTTCCTTGTTGGTCCAGTGGTTAAAACTCCATGCTTCCAATGCAGGGGTGCATGATTTCCATTCCTGGTTGGGGAACTAAGATCTCACATGCTACACAGCGGAGCCCAAAAGTAAAAATTAAATTAATTTAAGAAATTGGCTGTGGTGATGGCTGCACAGCTCTGAATAGTACAGTATAAATCACTGAACTATACATTTTAAGTGGGTGAACTTTATGGCATGTGAATTTTATCTCAAAAAAGCTGTTATATGGCAAAAAAGAAAAAAAAAGCAAACAAATAAACTACTCACAAAGGAAAACCTAGGACCAGAAGTTTCACAGGGGAATTCTACCACATGTGCAAAGAAGATTTAGCACCAAATCCTTTGCAAGCTCTTCCAAAAATAAAAGAGGAAGGAACACTTCCCAACTTCTACTACGAGATCAGGTACTTGGTACCAACACCAGAGAAAGACAGCACAAAGAAAACCATAGACCAACATCTCATGAATATATAAGGGCTTCCCTGGGACCTCAGTAAAGAATCCTCCTGCAATGTAGCAGACCCGGGTTCATTCCCTGGGTTGGGAAGATCCCCTGGAGAAGGGAAAGGCCACCCACTCCAGTATTCTGGTCTGGAGAATTCCATGGGCCATATAGTCCATGGGGTCACAAAGAGCTGGACACAACTGAGCATATAAACAAATTCTCAATTGATTATTAGAAAACCAAATCCAGGAACATGTACAGTGGATTACACACCATAATTAAGAATAATTTATCCCAGGAACGTAAGCTTGGAATAAAATATGAACATCAATGTAATGCACCACATTAATAGAATAAAGAACAAAAATGACATAATCCTTTCAATCGATACAGGAAAAGCATTTGACAAAATCCAACCACCCCTCCATGATAAAACATAAACAACTAAAGATGGCACAGAAATTGCTCAACATGATAAAGGAGGTTTATATTAGCTTATAAGAGCTAATATATTTCATGGAGAAAGACTATACTTTCAGGCTAACAGCAAGAACAAATTTTCTATTCAGCAGTGTACTGGAGGTTCCAGCCAGAGAAAATAGGCAAGAAAAATAAAAAACATGAAGATTGCAAGGGAAGAAGTAAAACTATCTCTATTTGCAGATGACATCTAGTATGTGGAAAAACTTAAGAAATCCTCTATGAAATTTTGAGGATTAAAACACAAGTTCAACAGGATTATAGGATACAAGATCAGTATACATATTTTAATTGTATTTCTATACACTAACAATGAAATATCTGAAAAGGAAATTAATAAGGCAATTGCATTTGCAGTCACATCCAAAAGAATGAAATACTTGGGAATAAAGAAGTGCAAGACTTGTTCACTGAAAACAATAAACATTGTTAAATAAAATTAAATAAAATCTAGATAAATGGAGACACAACTCATGCTAATCGATCAGAAAACTCCTTTACAGTCACACTTCAGTCACTCAGTCATGTCTGACTCTTTGCGACCCCATGGACTGCAGCACGCCAGGCCTCCCTTTCCATCACCAACTCCCGGAGTCCACCCAAACCCATGTCCATCGAGTTGGTGATGCCATCCAGCCATCTCATCCTCTGTCGTCCCCTCTCCTCCTGCCTTCAGTCTTTCCCAGCATCAGGGTCTTTTCAAATGAGTCAACTTTTCATCAGGTGACCAAAGTATCGGAGTTTCAGCTTCAACATCAGTCCTTCCAGTGAACACCCAGGACTGATCTCCTTTAGGATGGACTGGTTGGATCTCCTTGCAGTCCAAGGGACTCTCAAGAGTCTTCTCCAGCACCACAGTTCAAAAGCATCAATTCTTCTGCACTCAGCTTTCTTCACACTCCAACATTCACATCCATACATGACCACTGGAAAAACCATAGCCTTGACTAGATGGACCTTTGTTGACAAAGTAATGTCTCTTCTTTTTTTTTTTTAAACTTTTTTTTTTTTTGGAGGCTAATTATTATTATTTTTTTTCATGTTTATTTTATTTATTTTTTTTACATCAGTTAAAAGTATTTTTATTGAAAAAGCACAAATGCAAAGAAATGAACAGAGGAAAATTTATGCGTCGAACCTGGACTGGTCACTTATGATAATATAGATGCTACAATTCCATTCTCCCCAATCATTCCACCTTCACCCTCTCCCACAGAGTCCTAAAGACTGTTCTAAATGCCTATGTCTCTTTCGCAGTCTCTTATACAGGGTTCAGGTTACCATCTTTCTAAATTCCATATATATGCGTTAATATACAGTATTGATGTTCTTCTTTCTGGCTTACTTCACTCTGTATAATTGGCTCCAATTTCATCCACCTCATTAAAACTGATTCAAATGCATTCTTTTTGATGGCTGAGAAATACTCCATTGTGTATATGTACCAAAGCTTTCTTATCCATTCATCTGCAGATGGACATCTAGGTTGCTTCCATGTCCTGGCTATTATAAACAGTGCTGCAATGAACATTGGAGTACATGTGTCTCTTTCAATTCTGGTTTCCTCGGTGTGTATGCCCAGGAGTGCGATCGCTGGATCATATGGCAGTTCTATTTCCAGTTTTCTGAGGAATCTCCACACTGTTCTCCATAGTGGCTGTACTAGTTTGCATTCCCACCAACAGTGTAAGAGGGTTCCCTTCTCTCCACACCCTCTCCAGCACTTATTGCATGTAGACTTTTGGATAGCAGCCATTCTGACTGGTGTGAAATGGTATCTCATTGTGGTTTTGATTTGCATTTCTCTGATGATGAGGGATGTTGAGCATTTTTTCATGTGTTTGTTAGCCATCTTTATGTCTTCTTTGGAGAAATGTCTGTTTAGTTCTTTGGCCCATTTTTTGATTGGGTCACTTAGTTTTCTGGAATTAAGCTGCAGGAGCTGCTTGTATATTTTGGAGATTAATCCTTTATCAGTTGCTTCATTTGCTATTATTTTCTCCCATTCTGAAGGCTGTCTTTTCACCTTGCTTAGAGTTTCCTTTGCTGTGCAGAAGCTTTTGATATTAATTAGGTCCCATTTGTTTATTTTTGCTTTTATTTCCAATATTCTGGGAGGTGGGTCTTGGAGGATCCTGCTGTGATTTATGTCGGAGAGTGTTTTGCCTACGTTCTCCTCTAGGAGTTTTATAGTTTCTGGTCTTACATTTAGATCTTTAATCCATTTTGAGTTTATTTTGGTGTATGGTGTTAGGAAGTGATCTAGTTTCATTCTTTTACAAGTGGCTGACCAGTTTTCCCAGCACCACTTGTTAAAGAGACTGTCTTTTCTCCATTTTATATTCTTGCCTCCTTTGTCGAAGATAAGGTGTCCATAGGAGCGTGGGTTTATCTCTGGGCTTTCTATTTTGTTCCATTGATCTATATTTCTGTCTTTATGCCAGTACCATATTGTCTTGGAGGCTAATTATTTTACAATATTATATTGGTTGGTTTTGCCATCATTGACATGAATCCGCCCCGGGTGTACATGAGTTCCCCCTCCTGAACCCCCCCTCCCACCTCTCTCCTCCCTTTATCCTCCCTCTGGGTCATCTCCGCACACCAGCCCCGAGCATCCTGTAACATGCATCGACCCTGAACTGGTGATTCGTTTCACATATGACAACATATATGTTTCAATGCCATTCTCCCAAATCATCCCACCCTCACCCTCTCCCACAGAGTCCCAAAGACTGTTCTATACATCTGTGTCTC
Organism: Moschus berezovskii; assembly: GCF_049115385.1. Classification (NCBI taxonomy): domain Eukaryota; kingdom Metazoa; phylum Chordata; class Mammalia; order Artiodactyla; family Moschidae; genus Moschus; species Moschus berezovskii. The sequence goes on along the minus strand of NC_142461.1, from coordinate 135,134,433 downwards.
TTTTGCTGTCTCGGATACAGGGTTATCATTTGCATCTTTCTAAATTCCATATATATGTGTTAGTGTACTGTATTGGTGTTTTTCTTTCTGGCTTACTTCACTCTGTATAATAGGCTCCAGTTTCATCCACCTCATTAGAACTGATTCAAATGTATTCTTTTTAATGGCTGAGTAATACTCCATTGTGTATATGTACCAAAGCTTTCTTATCCATTCTTCTTCAGATGGACATCTAGGTTGCTTCCATGTCCTGGCTATTATAAACAGTGCTGCAATGAACATTGGAGTACATGTGTCTCTTTCAATTCTGGTTTCCTGGGTGTGTATGCCCAGGAGTGCGATTGCTGGATCTCTCTTCTTTTTAATATGCTGTCTAGGTTGGTCATAACCTTCCTTCCAAGGAGCAGACGTTTTTCAATTTCATGGCTGCAGTCACCGTCTGCAGTGATTTTGGAGCCCCCCAAAATAAAGTCAGTCATTGTTTCCACTGTTTCCCATCTATTTGCCATGAAGTGATGGGACCAGATGCCATGATCTTAGTTTTCTGAATGTTGAGCTTTAAGTCAGCTTTTTCACTCTCCTCTTTCACTTTCATCAAGAGGCTCTTTATTTCTTCATCTGCATATCTGAGGTTATTGACGTTTCTCCCGGCAATCTTGATCCCAGCTTGTGCTTCTTCCAGCCCAGCGTTTCTCATGATGTACTCTGCATATAAGTTAAATAAGCAAGGTGACAATATACAGCCTTGAAGTACTCCTTTTCCTATTTGGAACCAGTCTGTTGTTCCATGTCCAGTTCTGACTGTTGCTTCCTGACCTGCATATAGGTTTCTCAAGAGGCAGGTCAGGTGGCCTGGTATTCCCATCTCTTTCAGAATTTTCCACAGTTTATTGTGATCCACACAATCAAAGGCTTTGGCATAGTCAATAAAGCAGAAATAGATGTTTTTCTGGAACTCTCTTGCTTTTTCGATGATCCGGTGGATGTTGGCAATTTGATCTCTGGTTCCTCTGCCTTTTCTAAAACCAGCTTGAACATCTGGAAGTTCACAGTTCACATACTGCTGAAGCCTGGCTTGGAGAATTTTGAGCATTAGCGTGTGAGATGAATGCAATTGTGCAGTAGTCTGAGTATTCTTTGGCATTGCCTTTCTTTGGGATTGGAATGAAGACTGACCTTTTCCAGTCCTGTGGCCACTGCTGAGTTTTCCAAACTTGCTGACATATTGAGTGTAGCACTTTCACAGCATCATCTTTTAGGATCTGAAGTAGCTCAACTGGAATTCCAGCACCTCCACTAGCTTTGTTGGTAGTGATGCTTCTTCCTAAGGCCCACTTGACTTCACATTCCAGGGTGTCTGGCTCTAGGTGAGTATGAGTGATCACACCATCGTGATTATCTGGGTCGTGAAGATCTTTTTTGTATAGTCCTTCCATGTATTCTTGCCACCTCTTCTGAATATCTTCTGCTTGCGTTAGGTCCATACCATTTCTGTCCTTTATCGAGTCCATCTTTGCATGAAATGTTCCCTTGGTGTCTCTGATTTTCTTGAAGAGATCTCTAGTCTTTCCACGTACCCCCTCTCCAACCATTCCTAACGTTGTTTCTATTGTTCAGTCGGTCAGTCCTGTGCAACTCTTTCAGACCCCGTGGACTGCAGTGAGCCAGACTTTCCTGTCCTTCACCATCTCCTGAGACTTGGTCAAACTCCTGTCCATTGAGTCGGTGATGCCATCCAACCATCTCATCCTCTGTTGTCCCCTTCTCCTCCAGCCTTCAGACTTTCCCAGCATCAGGGTCTTTTCCAATGAGTCGACTCTTCGCATCAGGTGGCCAAAGTATTGGAGCTTCAGCATCAGTCCTTCCAATGAATATTCAGGGTTGATTTCCTTCAGGACTGACTGATTTGATCTCCTTACAGTCCAATGGACTCTCAAGTGTTTTCTGTAACACCACAGTTCGAAAGCATCAATTGCTTGGTGCTCAGATCTCCTTAGAGTCCAACTCTCACATCCATACATGACTACTGGAGAAACCATAGCTTTGACCATACAGACCTTTGTTGGCAAAGTAATGTCTCTGCTTTTTAATATGCTGTCTAGGTGTGTCATAGCTTTTATTTGCAATTTTTAATTTCAAAGTTGTTATACGAATTGCACAGTATGTCATCTTTTAAGACTGGCTTTTTTCCCCACTCAGAAAAATGCTCTTGAGATATGTCCACATTGTGTGTGTATCATTTGTTTTAATCCTGCTCTCTCTGTAACCCTTGAACGTTTTTTCAGAATTCCATGTTGCTTCCTCTACAGTGTTTTTTTGTTTGTGTCTCTTTGTATAGATGTTTTAGTACTTGCTCTAAAAAGTTGTGTATACATAACTTATCATGGTGTACTAGGGTCAGTATTTTGCCATTTTGCGATAGTGTTACAGGCTCCTAGGGGGCTCTGCATGTTGTCAGTGTAACTGTGTTCAGTGTGGGTAGTTTACCCTCCTCTATCCTGGCCTTTCTCAATCTGGCTGCTGGGAACAGGCATTACTTTTGGCCCAATGTGGGTGCCTGGCACTGTTTCTGCCTACTCTTTTGGGTGTTTTTTCTCCCCCCAAGGAGTTGTTTCTCATATACACATGCTTGTCAGCACTTGTTTGGATACCTGAGGGCGACCCTCTGACCTCGGAGTTCTCTGTTCCTCCCCAGGGTCCAGCTCCACGAGGTGCAGCCGCCTTGGTGTCCCTGGGCTCTCCACGCCATGTCTACGGGAATCCCCTCAGCTCTGCTTGGGTTCCTCTTCTGGCGTGGGTTTGGGAGCACTCTCCAGACAATAAGCTGGGGCAACCACTGTCCACCGGTCTGTTCTCCTGTCTCTTACGGATCACCGTCCTTTGCTACCTGCTGTTCAGTTTCTGGAAAACAGTTGTTTCATATATTTTGTCTCTTGTTCTACATATTTTGTCTGGTTCCTGCTACTTCATCTTGGTTGAGCATAGAAGTCTTAGTAATTATTCTTTGTCTTGGAAAACATAGTTTTTATAAACATATATTGTGTTAATATGTAACAATATTCTTATTGATCTTAAATGAATTGATAACTAATCACACATTTTCATTTTCATTTTTAATATGGTAAATATTGATAGATATGACCCACATAAATAAAAGCATCCTTGCTATACCTTGGTATATCCAGGCTACCTAAGTATCTTTGGTATCCTCAATACTTTGAAGAATCACTTACACATATGGGCTTATTTAATCCCCATGATATCTCTATTAGGACTATAGTTACTAACCCTGTTGATAGGTGAGGAGACAGGCCCAGAGCAGGGAAGCAGTTGTCCATCATATGGCTAGTTAGTGCCAGACAATATTTGACCCCATGTAGGGGAGAAGGAAATGGCAACCCACTCAGTGTTCTTGCCTGGAGAATCCCAGGGACGGGGAAGCCTGATTGGCTGCCGTCTATGGGGTCACACAGAGTCGTACATGACTGAAGTGATTTAGCAGCAGCAGCAGCAGCCTGATTCCGTGGTCTATGCTCTCCCAGTCACTAAGCCACACTGCTCTTAAGACCATGGATTTGCCCACTTGTTACAACATTTCTAAGCTTCAGAGTGACCACTGGATGCAGGCCTAGCCCTTTCCCCCCAGGTGTCTGCACCCTTCTTGCCCAGCAGAATCCTTGGGCTCCAGTGTCTTCATATGGACATCTTTCTGGTGGCCCTAGAGAAAAAGATGTACAGCTGACTTCTGCTTTGCCCTCATGCCACCCCACATTAATGGACTCAAACCTAACTGATGGACGTGCAGGTGGAATTGCAGCTTCTCTGCATGGCACTGGCCAGAGGCCTTGCCCCTCCCTGTAGCTGGTCAGTCAGTGAAGCAACATTAGCGCTGGTCAGAAATGACTGTGCCTTGTCTGGTGGGGGGGTGCGGTGTGTGTCCCCAGACCTGCTTCTCCTGGGACAAATTGCAGACCAGTGAACCGCTATGAAAATCCAGCATGTGTAAGATGAATTTGAGCATCAACTGCATTTTCAAACAGATTCCAGTTTTAAAAAAATACTTTCCATCAAGACTTCTTCAAATTACAGATTCACTTAGGTGTAAGTACACTTTTTTATTTATACAAATTCAGTTCAGGAATTTATGTGTTGAGTAAAATGGTATCTGAGATGCTTCCAGCAACAGGAATGTGATATGCAGTTTACAATTAGGCAGCTTATCATATATGTACAAAACTGACCAAGAATATTCAAAATAGTGCTGAGCAGCTTCTCTGAGTAGAACCCTGCCCTTGGTGAACAGGAGTCTATCCTTGGAGAGTTTACGTTCTGGTGTATAGCACATTTATGGCATGAAGACAAGGCATCCTAAACAACACGGCACTATGGCGTAAGATCGCTGGCTCTAGTGAATAGCCGCGCGCCTGCTCTGGGTCTGGCCAGCCCTCTGCTGGGTGCTGTGTTGGGTGTGTAACGTTTGACTGAAAAATGAAAACCAGTTATCCTCATAAAAGTCGTACACATAGCGCTCATGAATGCCGGCCCATCCCTTGCAAGCAGCACGAGTCCAGGGAGATCCCAGGGCAGCATTTTTGTACAACACAGTGTGACTAATGCTCAGCGCTGGACAGCGGGGCAGTCCGGCTCAGGGCCAGACAGTGTGGACATCTGCCACGAAGACACAGAACGTGGAACTGGGAACACAAAAGAATCACAAAATAACTGCAAAAGGATCAGAAAATAACTGCAAAGGGATCACGAAATTACTCTACCCAGATAAGACTGGAACCAAAGTGTCATTCTCATCTTGGGTGATGCAGCTCAAGGTAAGTGTTCTTCTTACTGCCTCTTGGTGGTTCCTGATACATGAAATTTTTGTAGCAGAAAATTATAATTAATTTGATGAGGTAGAAATAATCCTAAGAATTCCCTTCTTTGGGGACAATAACTGACAGGGAGGTGTCTCAGTAACTTTTCTTAGGTTACTCCAAGTGACTGCAGATTCTCTCTTCTCATGTCCTGTAGGGGCAGCTTTATGGTGTGAACCTGCTCTAAGCATCAGGCTTCCCAGGGGCTCATGAACCCCGTTTAGCGAACGCTCAGTTTAGTGGTTGCATGTGGAGGCCACCCTGGCTGCTGTACCTTTGCCGGCTCCTCTGATTTCAGAGGGCAGCTGTTGCTCCATTTGTCCTGCAGCCCTGGCTTCTGGCCTGCAGGGGAATAGACTTTCAATGGCCCGCCCAGCAGGCACCTCCCCAGGGAGGCCAGCCCTTCCTTCCTTGGCTTCCTCCATCCTCTCTGGACCCTCAAAGTGCCTCTGGCTCCGCCTCCAGCTCTAGCCCAGCCTCCTGTCCAGGGAGAGATGGGCCAAAATGCCTGGGTACCTGGTGGTGGCTGGACACTCCCAGCCGCTGCCCAGGCTTCTCCACGTGCCCAAGAGGGCCGGGCAGCTGCTGTTCCCCAGAGAAGTGACTGGCAGCACTCCACTCGGGGCAGGGAGCCACAGGAGGAGGCCGAGGGGCAGCTCAGCCCTCTGAGGTAGAGACATTCCACAGTGCCCACTGAGTGGTGCTTGTTGCTCTCGAGATGTGTGTGGGGCCCAGCCCGGCTCTCCCTGCCGTTCTCTTTACGGCTTCTAAGTGGTCATGCTGCTGCTGGGGTAAAGGACCGGCTGCAGCGGGGATGCTCATCTTGGCTGGATGCTGGGCCTCCTGCAAGTCTGGACAGGTTGCGGGGGGAGGCTGGGGAGCACCTAATCTTTGTTCTAGACACAGGCTGGAGATGCTTCAAGGGGAAGGTTAGTGGTTGGTTGTCCTCACGAGAGAGGGGAAGCAATGTGAACCTTAGCGTGTGGAAGAATGGTGCTTTTGGAAGCAGGGGAGGCTGGTGAAGAGCTCTGTGTCGCTGTGCACAGGTGGTTTCTTGTTGGGTCACTGAGGCCAGGATGCTTTGAGGTGCAAAAATGTGGCTTTGCTGAATGCCAGCTAGAGGCATTTCTTGGTCCAAACTCGGCCACTCTTGGTCCAAACCTGGGAGTTGAGTGAAGTCTGTCCCAGAGCTAAGGTAAGAGTGAAATACATTTCTCTCTTCGAAGTTCAAGGCAGGCAGTCTTTGGAAAGGAAGCAGAGCCATGAGCTGTACAGCTCCTTGGTTCAGCTCCACCCCTGAGTAAACCAGACTCTGAATAAGGGTCCTGTGTTCTCTTTACATTGAAAAACATCTCTGGGTCTCAGTGGTAAAGAATCTGCTCTGCCATTCCAGGAGATGAAAGAGATGTGGGTTTGATCCCTGGGTCGGAAATATCTCCTGAGTTGGGAATATCCCCTGGAGAAGGAAATGGCAACCCACTCCAGTATTCTTGCCTGGAAAATTCCATGGACAGAGGAGCCTGGTGGGCTATAGTCCATGGGGGTCACAAAAGAGTTGGACATGACTTAGCGACTAAATAACAACTTTGTTTTTCTACAACTGTTAAAAGAATTAGTGGGTTATGATACCACCAGCTTCTTTCACTGAGTTCTGCATGGTCCAAGAAGTAAGTACATTTTGTGCTGGTCAGATGCTGTGTTCTGAGGGCATGCTCACATTTTAAAATAGAAAAACTTAGGAATTTCCTATGGTCAGAACACCATACTTGCACTGTAGAAGGCGTGGGTTCGATCTCTGGTAGGGTAACTAAGATCCCGCATGCCGCATGGCACAACCAAAAAGAAATATTTAAAATAGAAAAATGGGTTTGTTAAAATGACAGATGCCCTGCTGTGTGTGGGTGCACAAAGGCGGGTGTGCCGCCCACTGTTTGTTTCTCTGCCTGGGGAGAGGCTCCCACTGGAACAGGCCAGGTGCTTCCCTGCCCTTCCCCAGGGATTCTCACAGGCCCCTTCGGAACAAACTTCAGGCTTGAAGCAGCTGGATGATTTGTGTTCTGTATCTCTACTCTACGAGGCTCAGTGTTGAACCATCCCCAACACCCTGAGAGAGAAATGCCCAGACCAGTTCCAGGGAGGGGGAGCCCCTGGGGCGCTCACATCACAGGGGCCGTTATTAACCAGGCATGACACTGGTCCTGCCTGCTGGGAAGGCAGTCTGCTCCTGAGGGGGACCTGAGACCGCCTCCCTCTCCACTCACACCGCACCCCCACGTGGCTCTGGTGAAAGGGCGGTTTGCTCAAGGCACCTGGAGGCCCCAGTTCTCACTGCTGCTGACGTGGCCATGCTGGTCCAGGGAGGCCCAACCCCTCCTTTGGCCCCCATGACCGCCTCCCTCTCCACCTGCCATGGGACCTCCAGGGAACTGAGTTAGCTCAGGTGTGGCAGTGGGGAGTGAGAGGGTGGTGTGGGGCAGCCAAGGAAATCCCCTGGGAAGGCGGTGCTCACAGAGAACTGGAGACCCAGAGGGCACGGGGCCTGCACCTAGAGGGACCCTGCACCTCCCAGTCCTCACGTCGCCCACCGCTTGCTCTGTGGCCCAGCCTTGACCTCTGACATCTCAGAGCCTCATCTGTCCTGCTGTGATTCATCACATGCAGTGGGTGATTCAGTCCTCACTTCTGAGTGTCAGCAGCTCTCTCCCTGTCAAACTCCAGCCTCCGAACTGCACCCTTTCCTCCTCCCTCCCTCACATGACAACTGCCCACTTCTCTGCTCTCTTTAGAGCGGGATTTCTCCAAGCAGTTATAAAGTTCTCTGCCACCTCCATTGCCCCCATCGGGTGCTGTGTTCCCCACACCAGGGAGCGCTGTCTGCAGGACCACAGGACTCTGGGAGAGGGCATTGCAGGGCCCTGCCTTACCCAGGTGGCACTAGTGGTAAAGAACCTAACTGCCAATGCAGGAGATGTAAGAGATATGGGTTCAATCCCTGGGTCAGGAAGATCTCCTGAAGGAGAGCATGGCAATCCTCTCCAGTATTCTTGCCTGGAGAATCCCATGGACAGAGGCGCCTGGAGGGCTACGGTCCATAGGGTTGCAAAGAGTCAGACAGACACGACTGAGGCGACTTAGAATGCATGCATTGCCTTATCCTTCCAGCTTGTCCCCTCACTCCCATGGGTCTCCTCCTGACACCAAACCCAGGTCCCTCGCTGACCTGCACCTGAAGCAGCTTGCTCAAGGGAGCAGAGAGTACTCGTGCTCTCCAGGCTTCTGTGACACCTCATCCCCACCTCCACATCCTGGCTTCCCTCCCTCACTGGGACCCCTGACCTCTCATCCTTAGAGGGCTTCTGAGTCAGCACAGACACCTTCAGTGACCTCATGAGCCCCAGGGTGGAAACCCTCTCTGCACAAAACCGTCCACATCTTTGCAGAGATGGGACCTCGCTGAGTTCCAGGTTCATGGCACCCACTCCCCTACTACCTTCCCTGGGATGCCCAAAAGTATCTTCAGTGTCACATACCCCTCATCTGACCTGCCCAGCTGTCCTGCCACATGGCCAACAAGCAGGAGAGAAAGAAAACCTGGCGATCATCTGGAGTCTAACAGAAATCACATCCACACCCACCACAAACACCCCAGTCAAGCATTCAGCGAAGCTCAAAGAATTTTACCGCGAATGCTCAGATACGCGGGCTTCCCTGGTGATGTGGGTCCAGCTCCTGGATGGGGAAGGTCCCGTGGAGAAGGAAATGGCAACCAACTCTAGTATTCTTTCCTGGAGAATTCCATCGACAGAGGAGCTTGGTGGCCTGAGTCCACGGGGTCGCAGAGTCAGATTCCAGGGAGCGACTGACTGCAGCAGGAAAACTAGTCGGCGGTGGAAAAAATTGAGGATGGTGGCTACCTCAGGGAGCTTGAGATAATGGAGCAGGCCTCTTTGGCTTAAGGCTGCTTTCTGGGTCATGTCTGGGGTTCACGCACGCTGGTGTCGGGCGCTGACTGCGCCTGGGCTCGGGCCCCGCCCTCTCCCTTATTGCCGATGCCCCGCCCTCGAGTTCTCCGTATCAGCTTCTTTCTGACCTCACAGCCCCTGCGCTCGCCAACTTTTTCCCCATTCAGTCGCCACCGCCACGTGCCTCTGCACTCTGAAGCAGCCCTGTACACTGCCTTTTCTTCGCAATACTGTTCCTGACTGAAAGCGTATTTGTTTGTTTGCAGTTTGTCCCGCACCCCAGCTGAACTCGGTGAGAACCTGGCCCCGGTCCTCTTTTCACAGCCGAACCCCCAGTGCTCATAAACCATAAACAGTCTTGAATGAAGGGGTGATGAGTGAGTGAAATCTGAATAGCCACTGCCAGCTCTTTCCTGCAAATCTGACCTGTGGCAGCACTGCAGGAGGCTGGCAGACAGCTCCTTGAGGCTCCACCTCTCTAGCAGGGCTGAATGATGGCACAGTCGCCACCCGGCTCTTGCTGAGTTTGCCCTGGCCCAGAGAGGAGGCACTCTGAGTGACAAGTAAGCTGCAGAGAGCTATGGTTTGGCCACAGGTAGATCCCCTCCTGCTCAGTGACCATACAAAGCGGGGCTAGAAGGCTGGAGGGCAGGCATGGGATCCCCAGGTGGGGAGCAGTTCCCTTTGGTGTTCTGCTGTCTACTTTTCATCCCCTTTGGTTCCCACAAAACCCCAACATTCGATTAAGCCTCCGGTCCATTGCTGGTGCACAACCTCAAACACATTTGCGTCTCTGTGTCGGCAATTATGAAAAGCATTTCTCTATCAACAGGTGGATGACCCAAGAACGCATCCATACTTTCCACTTAATCATCAAATTGCAGTTAATCAGAACCAGCCAAGACATATTTGCAAAAAGAACTGCAAACCGCAGTAGTTTCAAGATATCAGCTACTTAGGAACAGGTGCCTTTTCCAAGCTTGTTCTGCAGGTATAATGCTGCACACTGCTATCAACTCATCGCTCTGAATTCCACTGTTCATATGTGGGTTGCTACTTTGCATGGCCATTTCTAGATAGTTTTTGTCTGTTTCCAAGAATTAAGGCAGTGTTCAGTTGGTTTAACAGACCAGGCTGCTCAGTTTTATCCCAGCCGTGGTATTTGGGCTGCCTTGAATTACGAGCTACACTGCACTGCCACGCTAGAAATTTCTGCTTTTAGGTGGAGTAAAGGTTTTGTTTATTTAACATTTTTATTCAGAATATGTTTCCTAAATTTTTATAGTTCTCCAGGTCAGTTTAATATTCGTCTCTAGCTTTCCTTGGTTCTCCTCAACTTCTGGCGTTTGGTTCATCTTTATAGAGTAACTTCTGCTAGGTTAGGGGGCTGCTCACAGACTCGGATGACTTGGGTATCTCCGGGGGGAGGGCACTGGCCTGTAAGTATGCAGAATGAGGCTCCTGACTCAAAGGGGGCGCCCCTCGACCTTGACTTTCCTGGAAGCGGGACTCCGTGGACTGGGAGTCCCCAGTGCCCCGGGAGGGAGTCGGTGTCCAGATGCGTCTGTCTGCAGAATTAAAGCGTGAAGGTGACCCCGTCTCCTGCCCGGGGCCGCAGCGGGGACTCGGGGTTGGTGGCTTCAGCATCTGTCCCCCGTTACTCCCTCCCCCGCACGTGTCCGCGTTCCAGGGCAGCCTGGGACAGCCGCGGCGGGGGAAGCTCGGGGCGGGGCGCCCCAGCGGGGCAAGGGGCTCGTTCGTGTTTATTATAACTTCACTCCCTTTTAAAGGAAAGCTATGCCCGGAATCCGGGAGGTGGCGAGCGAAGCCGGCGCGGAGGACGTGACCCGCGCGCTCGGCAGGCCGAGTTCGGGCGTCCGGGGAGGCGAGGCTGCGCGGGCCGCGGCGCCCCCTCCCCACCTGCAGCGCCCCCTCCCCGCCTGCAGCGCCCTCCCCGCCTGCAGCGCCCTCCCCGCCTGCAGCGCCCCCTCCCCGCCTGCTGCGCCCTCCCCGCCTGCAGCGCCCTCCCCGCCTGCAGCGCCCCCTCCCCGCCTGCAGCGCGCCCTCCCCGCCTGCAGCGACCCCTCCCCGCCTGCAGCGCCCTCCCCGCCCCCAGCGCGCGGCCGGCCCACCCCGCCCTGCCTGCAGGGCGAGCCCCCACCTCCGGCTCGGCGGGCGGGGCGGGGCGCGGCGGGCCCAGCGGCTCCGGCCTTTTTTGGGCGTCTCCTCGCTCCGGGCGCGGACCTGCCGGCGGGCGCTCGGCGGCGCGGCGGCGGCGGCTCAGGGGTCCCGGGGCGGCCCGGGTCGCGCGCGCGGCCACCATGACGGGAAGGTAACTGCCTCTCCCCGCGCCCCTGGGTGGTGGGCGCCGTGGGCCCGGGAGGGGGCACCTGGGGCGCCAGGCTGGGCGGGGCTGCGGGGCGGGACCCCTGCGGGCACCCCGGCCTCACCAGGCCCCGGCCCTCCGCCTCCGCCGCTCCCCGGGTGGCAGCGCGGGTCAGGTCAGGGGCGCCTGCCCGGCTCCCGCGCGTCCAGCCCTGTGGCCGGCGCCGGGCAGCGGCAGGTGAAGGGTCTGTCCTGTCCCGGACGATGGAGCCATGACCACACCCGCCCCCTGCTCCCGAGGACTAGCGCTCCGAGGGGCCAGGGACTTGCTCAGGGTCACTACCAACTGAAAGGCACGGCGTCAAAACCCAGGCGGTCGGCTCCCACCGGCTTCCCCGTCCCCTAGCTGGGTGGTCCTGGTGGCAGGTCACCTCTGGAGCCTTCTGTTTCCTGCTCTGTAAGATGGGGGTGGTAAAAATGGTCAATGGTCGGTCTGGGGACCTAGCCAGACCTGCCCCCAAACACAGGCTGCACAGGGATGGGTTGAACCCGAGAAATTCCCCCAGGCCTGGCCTGGTTTCCACTTTTATATCCCTTGTGGCCATTTCAAAGATGAGATGACTGACGCCCCATAGGCCAAGTGACTCACCAGGCCAGTCACACGTCCACCAGTGTCTGGCCAGTGCTGGCCCCCAGCAACCCTTTCTGGAGCCTGGCTGGGTACAAGTGCATGACTCAGGGGTGGGAGGGGCTGGTCTCTGAGGCCCACAGGCCCCCTTCTAGCCAAGCCCTGGGAGGAGGATGCTCTTCTTTATGACCCCTTGACTTGGGGCTGGAGGCTGGAGGGAACCCGGTGGCTTTGCTAGGGAAAGGAGCTTGGAGAGGCAGTACCCAGAAATGGGGAGCAGCCATAGAGGGCAGAGTGGTGGCCCCAAAACCTAGGTGATGTGTAGGGCAGTCACCCAGCCTTCAGGGTCACACAGATCGCTATGAAGGCCATGGCCTGGAGTCCTAGGGCAGTCCCAGGAGCCAGCACATGTCCTGTTATCTGGGGAGTCCTAAGCTTCACATGCGGTTTACTGCCCACTTCCCAGACCCCCGCCCCAGCCCAGGTCTGCCAACAAAGCCGCTCCCAGTGCCCACCCCTCCCAGTGTGCTCTTGCCTTCCTGTCCCTCGCAGGGCACCCCTGCCGGCTGCCTCACTCCCCACTCTCTAAGCTCCAGAGGAAAAAAAGGGGGAGAGAACAGGGACAGAATCTGGAGCAGCAGCAGATGGGTGTTGGTGTCGGGCTGGGATGTGTGACAGGTGGTTTTCCAGGCCCAGCAGAGATCGTGTAAGGCCGAGCTGCAGGATGTCAGCTTCCACAGTAGCTTCAGCTCTGATGCCCTGGGGTGGGGAGAGGCAGAAACCCAGACACACCTCTGTTCCCTCAGCAGGAATTCTTTCCCCCCGAATCCCAGGGGTCTTCCAGGGAGAGGTGGGAATCAGACTGGCCAGAGGGCAGTGCCGCAGGAGAAGCTGGGAATACAGGCCAGGGTGGGAACAGGGGCCAGCCTGCTCCAGCTGCTGCCTGGCTCCAGTGGGCACCCTGAGCCCGAAAGACACTAGTCATCAAATGACACAGGGACTGGAGTGAGCCTTGGAAAACTCTGAGTTGGGTTAAAAGTAAAACTGCTCATCTTAGGGAGTTAGGGGCTCCCCTGGTGCCTCAGACAGTAAAGAATGTGCCTGCAATGTGGGAGATCTGGGTTCTATCCCTGGGTCAGGAAGATCCCCTGGAGAAGGGAAAGGCTATCCACTCCAGTATTCCTGCCTGAAGAATTGCCTGGACAGAGGAGCCTGGCGAATTACAATCCACTGAGGTTGCAAAGAGTTGGACACAACTGAGCAACTAATAATTTCACTCCCTCACCAGGAAAAACCCAGAAACAAAGAGGGAACAGAAACATTAACAGAAAGAAAGAAAGAAAATAGCCTGTGGTTCCACTCTTCAGAAATGCCCTCAGTAACATTTTGGTGGTTTTCTTCTTTTCTTGTGTATTCTTCTGCTCTTTTGTTTTTCACAAGCTGTGAGTGGTCTGTGAGCCCATGCTCCTTTGAAGTTGGCCTACCGCATGTAGCATCCGTGCCAGGGCTGGCTGACCTCCCTTCCACACGCAGGCATAGGGGCCAGCCTGGCAGAGGAATGGACATCCGACCCAACTTTTGGGGTGGGTGAGGTTTTCCCTGTCTCAGAAGCTGTGGAGTTTCATTTTCTTTCTGTTTCATGCCACCGTGCCCTCTACACATCCACTACCCCCATGAGATGCCAGGGCGCTTCTCACACCTGGATGCTGGTTTTCCCCACATCATCCCTTGCTGTCCAGACCAGACTGATTTTTGGAAATTACCCTCTCCTTGTACACCTCCTGCACCTTCTGGGCTCTCCCTGCCAACAGTGTACAGCCCCAGCCCTCCAAGCAGGCGAGACAAGAGGGAGGTCAGTGGGGGAGCCGCTGACGTGACCTGGAGTGCCATGCATGGCTGGGCACTTTGGAACTACTCCTCTGAGTACTGTTAGGAAAGGGGCTGCTGAGGAAGATATAGGGAAGGAGACCAGCCAGGTGGCAAGCAGTGATGAAGCCTCGCCTTGGCAGCCGTGGGGAAAGAGAAGAGGAGAGGGATTCAGGGGTCCTGGGAGGTGGAGTCTGGACCCAGGGCAGGTGCCCAGTTTGTGGTGGCAGGTGTGGGAGTGGACACAGAGCTAGTTTGGGTGATGAAGCATTTGGAGAGTGGTGGTAAGTCTCGGGGGAAACCCTGAGACTGGGCATGAGGGCCTGTAGCCCAGGAGAGGGCTGAGCTAGGCCAGAAGAGTGAGTGAGGCCTGGGACATGGGCGTGGTTATTCAGGGAGCCTTCGTGCTGTGGGAAGAGGCTCAGCCCTGGCTGCAGCCCTGAGAACTCTGGCCTTAAAGACACCGTGTCTTTGTCCCAGCTGAAGGGACCTTTGACGTCAAGGTTTTCCAACCTTGGGTGGGTTTCCTCCCCTGCCCAGGGAGCTGACCTGTCAGCGGCTGTCCTCCAGAGGGAGCCTGGGGCATGGTGCGCACAGCTGTGACTCAGTGGCTTGGCCAGTTGGAGGGGAGGCCCACCCGCCACATGACCGACACCCACAGAGGCTGCCAGGTCACAGCCGGGCCCCACAGTTGGTACAGTGCAGAGCGGGGCTGCCGGACCCCTGTCCTCACACTTAGCAGCACCCTCCCCCTGTCCACCACATCCCCCCAGTGCTCCCAGATGGTCCCTACCCTCCTCAGGAATATGCCCAGTGACTCCCTCAGCGGAGGAGCCTGCCAAGGAGCAGCTAGTGTGGCAGCCAGAGCACCTGGGACAGCACATGGGGCTGTGATGGACTCAGGGGTCTAGGCAAAGTGTGAAGCAGGTGGCAGGGGATGTGCAGCTAGGCCCTGAGCCCCAGACTGGGCCTGATGGGGCCTCACCCATGGCCCTCACCTCCTCCCTTTTCTTCTTCTGGTGGAGACTCCCCTCTCTGGCTGGCCAGGGGAGTGCTATGGGGCTTGATCTATAGGGTGTGCGCAGTTCCATGCTGTAACACCTCTTACTTGGGCTCACTTCAAGCTACCAAGGTGATGTGAACCAGTCCCCGGAATTCCTGAAAACTGAGCACTCAGCACTTGTGAGCTGGCGTACTGCTTGCGGGGGGAGCGGGGTTCTGGGCTCTCCCTGCACAGCAGCTTACCTACCTCTCCAGCCACATGGCCACTCTCTGCTCCCACCTGCTATGTGCAGTCACACTTAAACCATCCTTAGGGCTTCATTTCTGCCAAGGGGGTTGGGGAGGAAGGTAGGGGAGCAGAGGGAGGCACCTGACAGTCCTTGTTCGGTTTATTCAGATCTTCTAAATTTTGGATGATGACTGTTCATTCGAGATAACCTAATAAGATGATCTTAATGAGATGCTCACGTGAGATGACCGTATCTCACTAAGATGAGATGTCTCATATGTGTGTATATAGAACCAAACATATATGCACAGTAAGAAAATACAGTCAGTCAAACTGTCCTGATGAAATTATCATTCATCTCAGCCATGCCAGAGGATCTGGACAAGTTGTCTTCAGCCCCCCAGTGAGACTGGCTCTGGCAGAGAGGCTGTGGTGGTGTCGCTGGCTGCCCTGGGGATGGCACTCACCGCCCAGAAAGAGATAGCAACCCCACCTCCCAGCTCCCTGCTGCTTCTGGGGCCCTTGTCTCTTAGTAAGCAGCATAGTTGCATTCTTCACTATGTGTGTGCTGCTTTGACATTGGAGATATGAATCCCATGCCATGAAATTCACTATCAGAGTGTGCAGGTCAGTGGTTTACAGTATGTTTACCAGGTTATGCAACCATCACCACTAATTCTGAATATTTTCATCACCCCCCAAAAAATCCATTTGCAGCTAATCCCTTCTTCCCTCAGCCCCTGGCAATCACTAGTCTGTTTTCTGCCTCTACAGGTTTGCCTGTTCTGGACATTTCGTATAAATGGAGCCATACATTATGTGGCCTCTTCTTTTTTTTTTTTTTCTGCCTAGCTTCTTTCATTTAGCATAATGTTTTCAAGGTTCATTTACATTGTTGTATGAATCAGTACTTTGTTCCTTTTTTGACCAAATAATATGCCCTTATGTGGATAAACCACATTTTATCTGTATATTCATTTGTGGTGGAAATTTTGTTTCCACTTTTGGCTCTTATGAATAAGTGCTGCTGTGAATATTCCTACATATATTGTCTACTATCTGGAGACTATAACTAGGAGTGGAATTTTGGGGTCCTATAATAACTTTATGTTAAACTGAGGAATTGCCAAGCTGTTTTCCAAGTAACTGCATCAATTGTACATTCACATCAAGAATGTCTGAGGGTTCCGTTTTCTCCACTTACCGTTACCTGTTTTTGTAGGTGTAAAGTGACACCACATTATGGTTTTGACTTTTATTTCCCTAGTGACTTGTGATCTTGGACACTTTTGCAGGAGCTTATTTGCTGCTTGTTGATCTTATCTGGAGAAATGTCTAGTCAAATTCTGTGCCTGTTTTAAGATTGGGTTCTTTTTATTGCTGGATTGTAAGAGTTCATGTATTCTGGATACCAGATATTTGTCAGATATATAATTTGCAAATATTTTCTGCTGTGGGTTGTCTTCATTTTCTTGGTAGTGTCCTTAAATACACAGAAGTTCTAAACTTTGGTGAAGTCCTACTTATTTCTTTGTGCCTAGAGTCTGAGCTGCAGCTGCGGGGTCTTTTGTTGCTGTGTGTGAGCTCTCCTGGAGATGGCAATGGCACCCCACTCCAGTGCTCTTGCCTGGAGAATCCCAGGGACGGAGGAGCCTGGTAGGCTGTGGTCTGTGGGGTCGCACAGAGTCAGACACGACTGAGCGACTCAGCAGCAGCAGCAGCAGTGAGCTCCCCAGATGTGGCACATGGGCTGAGTTTCTCTGCACACGTGGGGTCTTACTTCCCCGACCAGGGATGGAGCCTGCGCACCCATATTGCAAGGCAGATGCTTACCCAGCAAGTCCCTATTTATTTATTTCTGATTGCTTGAGTTTTTGGTGTCATATCTAGGAAATATACCTAATTTGTAAATATTTACACATATGCTTTTGTTTCCCTGGAGTTTTTAGTGTTAACTCTTTAATAGTTCAGATTTCAGTACCTGAGTCAGTTTCAATTCTTGTATTTTATGTCAGTTTTTATATATGACCTGAAATAGAGGTTTAAAATCATTCTTTTGCATGTGACTGTTCAGTGGTTCTAGCATCATTTGTTGACAAGACTATTCTTTTATCATTGAATTGTCTTGGCAGGCTTGTCAAAAGTCAGTTGACCCATAATAAAAGCCATATATGATAAACCCAGAGCAAACATTATCCTCAATGGTGAAAAATTGAAAACATTTCCCCTAAAGTCAGGAACAAGACAAGGGTGCCCAGTCTCACCACTACTATTCAACATATTTTTAGAAATTTTACCCACAGCAATTAGAGAAGAAAAAGAAATAAACAGAATCTGGATTGGAAAAGAAAAAGTAAAACTCTCACTGTTTGCAGATGACATGATCCTCTACATAGAAAACCCTAAATACATCACCACTGATTACTAGAGCTAATCAATGAATATAGTAAAGTTTCAGGATATAAAATTAACACACAGAAATCCCTTGCATTCCTCTACACTAACAATGAGAAAACAGAAAGAGAAATTAAGGAAACAATTCCATTCACCATTGCAACAAAAAGAATAAAATACTTAGGAATAAATCTACCTAAAGAAACAAAAAACCTATATATAGAAAACTATAAAACACTGATGAAAGAAATCAAAGATGATACAAATAGATGGAGAAATATACCACGTTCATGGATTGGAAGAATCAATATAGTGAAAACGAGTGTACTATCCAAAGCAATCTATAGATTCAACGCAACCTCTATCAAGCTGCCAATGGTATTTTTCACAGAACTAGAACAAATAATTTCACAATTTGTATGGAAATACAAAAAAAGCCCTCAAATAGCCAAAGAAATTGAGAAAGAAGAATGGAACAGGAGGAATCAACCTGCCTGACTTCAGACTATACTACAAAGCTACAGTCATCTAGACAGTATGGTACTGGCACAAAGACAGAAACATAGATCAATGGAACAAATAGAAAGTCTAGAGATAAATCCACACACCTATGGATACCTTGTCTTTGACAAAGGAGGCAAGAATATACAATGGAGAAAAGACAATCTCTTTAACAAGTGGTGCTGGCAAAACTGGTCAACCACCTGTAAAAGAATGAAACTAGAACAGTTTCTAACACCATACACAAAAATAAACTCAAAATGGATTAAAGATCTAAATGTAAGACCACCAATCAAAAAATGGGCCAAAGAACTAAACAGACATTTTTCCAAAGAAGTCATACAGATGGCTAACAAACACATGAAAAGATGCTCAACATCACTCATAATCAGAGAAATGCAAATCAAAACCACAATGAGGTACCATCTCATGCCAGTCAGAATGGCTGCTATCCAAAAGTCTACAAGCAATAAATGCTGGAAAGGGTGTGGAGAAAAGGGAACCCTCTTACACTGTTGGTGGGAATGCAAACTAGTACAGCCACTATGGAGAACAGTGTGGAGAATCCTTAAAAAACTGGAAATAGAACTGCCATCAGTTCAGTCCAGTTCAGTTCAGTCGCTCAGTCGTGTCCGAATCTCTGCGACCCCACGAATCACAGCATGCCAGGCCTCCCTGTCCATCACCAACTTCCGGAGTTCACTCAATCTCATGTCCACATAGTCGGAGATGCCATCCAGCCATCTCATTCTCTGTCGTCCCCTTCTCCTCCCGTCCCCAACCTTTCCCAGCATCAGAGTCTTTTCCAATGAGTCAACTCGTCGCATGAGGTGGCCAAAGTATTACTATTTCAGCTTTAACATCAGTCCTTCCAATGAATACCCAGGACTGATCTCCTTTAGAATGGACTGGTTGGATCTCCTTGCAATCCAAGGGACTCTCAAGAGTCTTCTCCAACACCACAGTTCAAAAGCATCAATCCTTCGGCGATCAGCTTTCTTCACAGTCCAACTCTCACATCCATACATGACCACGGGAAAAACCATAGCCTTGACTAGACGGACCTTGGTTGGCAAAGTAATGTCTCTGCTTTTTAATATGCTATCTAGGTTGGTCATAACTTTCCTTCCAAGGAGCAAGCGTCTTTTAATTTCCTGGCTGCAATCAGCATCTGGAGTGATTTTGGAGCCCAAAAAAATAAAGTCTGACACTGTTTCCACTGTTTTTCCATCTGTTTCCCATGAAGTGATGGGACCAGATGCCATGATCTTCGTTTTCTGAATGTTGAGCTTCAAGCCAACCTTTTCACTCTCCTCTTTCACTTTCATCAAGAGGCTTTTGAGTTCCTCTTCACTTTCTGCCATAAGGGTGGTGTCATCAGCATATCTGAGGTTATTGGTATTTCTCCCAGCAATCTTGATTCCAGCTTGTGCTTCTTCCAGCCCAGCGTTCCTCATGATGTACTCTGCATATAAGTTAAATAAGCAAGGTGACAATATACAGCCTTGGCGTACTCCTTTTCCTATTTGGAACCAGTCTGTTGTTCCATGTACAGTTCTGACTTTGCTTCCTGACCTGCATACAGGCATAGGACCCAACAACCCACAGCTGGGCATACACACCAAGGAAACCAGAATTGAAAGAGACACATGTACTCCAATGTTCATCGCAGCACTGTTTATAATAGCCAGGACATGGAAGCAACCTAGATGTCCATCAGCAGACAAATGGATAAGAAAGCTGTGGTACATATACACAATGGAGTATTACTCAGCAATTAAAAAGAATACATTTGAATCAGTTCTAATGAGGTGGGTGAAACTGGAGCTTATTATTCAGAGTGAAGTAAGCCAGAAAGAAAAACACCAATACAGCGTACTAATGCATATATATGGAATTTAGAAAGATGGTAATGATAACCCTGTATACGAGACAACAAAAGAGACACAGATGTATAGAACAGTCTTTTGGACTCTGTGGGAGAGGGCGAGGGTGGGATGATTTGGGAGAATGGCATTGAAACGTGTATATTATCATATGTGAAATGAATCGCCAGTCCAGGTTTGATGCATGATACAGGGTGCTCGGGGCTGGTGCACTGGGATGACCCAGAGGGATGATATGGGGAGGGAGGTAGGAGGGGGGTTCAGGATGGGGAACATATGTACACCCGGGACGGATTCATGTCAATGTATGGCAAAACAATACGATATTGTAAAGTAATTAGCCTCCAATTAAAATAAATAAATTTTTAAAAATGTAAGACCAGAAACTATAAAACTCCTAGAGGAAAACATAGGCAAAACACTCTCTGACATAAATCACAGCAGGATCCTCTATGACCCACCTCCCAGAGTAATGGAATTAAAAGCAAAAATAAACAAATGGGACCTAATTAAACTTAAAAGCTTTGGCAAAACAAAGGAAACTAAGCAAGGTGAAAAGACGGCCTTCAGAATGGGAGAAAACAATAGTAAATGAAGCAACTGACTAATAATTAATCTCAAAAATATACAAGCAGCTCATGCAGTTCAATTCCAGAAAAATAAACGACCCAATCAAAAAATTGGGCCAAAGAACTGAACAGACATTTCTCCAAAGAAGACATACAGATGGCTAACAAACACGTGAAAAGATGCTCAACATCACTCATTATCAGAGAAATACAAATCAAAACCACAATGAGGTACCATCTCACGCTGGTCAGAATGGCTGATATCAAAAAAGTCTACAAGCAATAAATGCTGGAGAGGTTGTGCAGAAAAGGGAACCCTCTTACATTGCTGGTGGGAATGCAAACTAGTACAGCCACTATGGAGAACAGTGTGGAGATTCCTTAAAAAACTGGAACTAGAACTGCCTTCAGTTCAGTTCAGTCGCTCAGTCATGTCCGACTCTTTGCGACCCCATGAATCACAGCACGCCAGGCCTCCCTGTCCATCACCAACTCCCGCAGTTCACTCAAACTCATGTCCATCGAGTCGGTGATGCCATCCAGCCATCTCATTCTCTGTCGTCCCCATCTCCTCCTACCCCCAATCCCTCCCAGCATCAGAGTCTTTTCCAGTGAGTCAACTCTTCACATGAGGTGGCCAAAGTATTGCAGTTTCAGCTTTAGCATCAGTCCTTCCAATGAACACCCAGGACTGATCTCCTTTAGAATGGACTGGTTGGATCTCCTTGCAATCCAAGGGACTCTCAAGAGTCTTCTCCAGCACCACAGTTCAAAAGCATCAATTCTTCGGTGATCAGCTTTCTTCACAGTCCAACTCTGACATCCATACATGACCACGGGAAAAACCATAGCCTTGACTAGACGGACCTTGGTTGGCAAAGTAATGTCTCTGCTTTTTAATATGCTATCTAGGTTGGTCATAACTTTCCTTCCAAGGAGCAAGCGTCTTTTAATTTCCTGGCTGCAATCAGCATCTGCAGTGATTTTGGAGCCCCAAAAAATAAAGTCTGACACTGTTTCCCCATCTATTTCCCATGAAGTGATGGGACCAGATGCCATGATCTTTGTTTTCTGAATGTTGAGCTTCAAGCCAACATTTTCACTCTCCTCTTTCACTTTCATCAAGAGGGCTTTGAGTTCCTCTTCACTTTCTGCCATAAGGGTGGTGTCATCTGCATATCTGAGGTTATTGATACTTCTCCCGGCAATCTTGATTCCAGCTTGTGCTTCTTCCAGCCCAGCGTTCCTCATGATGTACTCTGCATATAAGTTAAATAAGCAGGGTGACAATATACAACCTTGACGTACTCCTTTTCCTATTTGGAACCAGTCTGTTGTTCCATGTCCAGTTCTGACTGTTGCTTCCTGACCTGCATACAGGTTTCTCAAGAGGCAGGTCAGGTGATCTGGTATTCCCATGTCTTTCAGAATGTTCCACAGTTTATTGTGATCCACACAGTCAAAGGCTTGGGACCCAGCAATCCCACAACTGGGCATACACACTGAGGAAATCAGAATTGAAAGAGACACATGTACTCCAATGTTCATCACAGCACTGTTTATAATAGCAAGGACATGGAAGCAACCTAGATGTCCATCAGCAGACAAATGGATAAGAAAGCTGTGGTACATTTACACGATGGAATATTACCCAGCTATTAAAAAGAACACATTTGAATCAGTTCTAATGAAGTGGATGAAACTGGAGCCTATTATACAGAGTGAAGTAAGTCAGAAAGAAAAACACTGATACAGTATATTAACACATATATATGGAATTTAGAAAGATAACGATGACTCTATTTGTGAGACAGCAGAAGAGACACAGATGTAAAGAACAGACTTTTGGACTCTGTGGGAGAAGGCGAGGGTGGGAGGATTTGAGAGAATAACATTGAAACATGCATATAACCATATGTGAAATAGATGACTAGCCCAAGTTTGATGCATGAAACAGGGCACTCAAAGCCAGTGCAGTGGGACAACGCTGAGGGATGGGATGGGGAGGGAGGTGGGAGGGGGGGTTCAGGATGGGAAACACATGTACAAACATGGCTGATTCATGTCAATATATGTAAAGTAATTAGCCTCAAAAGAAAATAAATAAATTAAAAAATCAGCTGACCATGGATGTGTGGGATTATTTCTGAATTCTCAGTCCTATTCCATTGATGTATCTGTCTGTCCTTACGCCAGTACCTTACTGTTTTGATTACTGTAACTCAGTAGTAAGTAAGGAAATTGGAAAACGTGAGTCCTCTGGTTTTGTTCTTCTTCAAGTTGTTTTCAGTAACTATTCTGAGTTCCTTGCATTTATTTCCATGTGAATTTTAGGATTACCCTGTCCATTTCTATTAAAAAGGCAGTTGGAATTTTGATAGGGATGGTGTTGAATCCATCGGTGGTGTGTGGGAGGGGGAAATATTGCTATCTTTAGGTTTTCTAATCCATGAACATGGGATGTCTTTCTATTTATTTAGGTATTCTTTAATTTCTTTCAACAATGTTGTGTAGTTATCAGTATGTATAACATGTGTGCAGGTTCAATCATGTCTGACTCTTTGCAACCTCTTGGGCTAGCATCCTCTGTCCATGGAATCTTCCAGGCAAGAATACCAGTGAAAGTGAAGTCGCTCAGTCGTGTCTGACCCTTTGTGACCCCATGGACTGTAGCCTACCAGGCTTCCTGTCCATGGGATTTTCCAGGCAAGAGTACTGGAGTGGGTGGCCATTTCCTTCTCCAGGGAATCTTCCCGACCCAGGGAGTGAACCGGCATCTCCCGCATTGCAGGCAGATGCTTTACCGACTGAGCCACCAGGGAAGCCCAAGAATACCAGAGTGGGTTGCTTTTTCCTACTCCAGGGAATCTTCACGACCCAGAAATTGAACCCACGTATCATGTGCCTCATGCATTGGCAAGCAGATTCTTTACTGCGCCACCTAAGGTTTACACTTCTTTAGTTAAATTTATTTCTAAGTATTTTTTCCTTTTGATGCTATTTGATCCTATGGACAGAGGAGACTGACAGGCTACAGTCTATGGGGTCACAAAGAGACACGACTGAAGCAACTTAGCATGCACACATAGCCATTCCTGTCTTCTTTTGGTTGCTGTTTGTATAGTATATCTTTGATATTCTCTTACTTTCCAGCTTTCTGTGGTTTTGAATGTAAAGTGAGTCTCTTGTAGAAAGCATATAATTGGATCATGTTTTAAAATATTTATTTTTAAAAAGTTAAAAAACTTTTTGATTGGAAAGTTTAATATATTTCAATTCAGTTCTGTCAGTCGTGTCTGTTTGCGACCCCATGGACCACAGCATGCCAGGCTTCCCTCTCCATCACAAACTCCCAGGGCTTGCTCAAACTCATGTCCATTGTGTCCATGATGCCATCCAACCATCTCATCCTCTGTCATCCCCTTCTCCTCCTGCCTTCAGTCTTTCCCAGTATCAGGGTCTTTTTCGATTTGTCAGTTCTTTGATCAGGTGGTCAAATCATTGGAGCTTCAGCTTCAGCATCAGTCCTTCCAGTGAATATGCAGGACTGATCTCCTTTAGGATGGACTGGTTTGATCCATTTATGTTAATGTAATTACTCATAACGGGTTTACATCTGCCACTTTGCTATTTTTTTTCTATGTATCATGTCTTTTTTTGTTTCTCAGTTCCTGCACCATTGCCTTCTTTTGTGTTACATTATGTCATTATGCAGTCATCTTTAAGCCAAATGGGAGAAAAGGTTTACAAACAAAAAGTACATTTATATTGTCTTTTATATTTATCTTATGGTTACCGTTACTGCTCTTAGTTTGTTCATGTGGATTCGAATTGTTGTCTAGTGTCCTTTCATTTCATCCTGAGGAAATCTCTTTGGTATTTCCTTTTAACTCTAGGATTTCTGTCTGGTTCCATTTTATCATTTCTATCAATTCACATTCTACATTTGATAATGCATCGTTTTCATGCTTTTCTTTAGGCTTTTAGAACTGGCTTCCTTTAGTTCTTTGAACATATTGCATTAGCTGATTCGATGTCTGTCTGGTAAGTCTCACGTCTGGGCCTCCTCAGGGCTTCCTTTCTCCTGATTGCTCTTCTTTTTTCCTCCTGCATTTAGGTCACTTTTTGTCGTTGTTTCTTTGCATGCATCTTACCTTTTGCTGAGAACTGAACTTCTCAAATAAAACAATGTGGTGTGGCAGCTCTGGAAACCAGATTCTCCCTAATCCCTGGGTGGTGTTGGTGCTGCTTATGATTTGTTTGTTTAGTGACTTTCCTGAACTTATTATGTAAAGTCTGTATCTCTGTCATTTGTGGCCACTGCAGTCTCTTCTGGTTAGTTTAGTGGCCAGCTAATGACTGGACAGAGGTTTTCTTTTTTTTTCTTCAACCATGCTGCATGGCCTGTGGGATCTTAGTTCCCTGATCAGGGGCTGAACCTGAGTCCCCAGCATCCCTGCATAGGAAGCTTGGTGTCTTAGCCACTGGACTACTAGGGAAGTTCTTGGATAGAGATATTTTTGAATGCCTGAAACTGTTGACTTAAACAAATGCACAGTGTGAGAGTTGTGAGTTAAGTTTTATCTGGGTCAAAATGCAGGCTATACCCCGGGAGATAGCATTTCAGATAGCTCTGAGAAACTGCTCTCAGTGGGGTAGGGAGGAAGGACAGTATGCATAGGATTTTGGTGACAGGAGAACATGTGCTATTAAGCACTTTTTTGGGGGGGGCAAAAGGTTTCTGCTAGTCATGAGTAACTGCTGTCACCATGAAGGATTTTAGTGCACTTCTCGATATGAGAAGGTATCTAACTATAGTACCTGTTCTGCCAGATTTTCTCAGAGCACAGAGTGCCTCATTTCTGCTGTCCATCCTAATCTCCTTTCAGAGAGTGTTGAAAGTTAGCAGATACAGCAGCACCTGATTTAACCCTTGTAGAGGTAGATGGCAAGTGCCAAAATTTGTAGTTGACAAAGTCAGTGTCCCCCAGCTTTTACTGAAGGCTCTGAATGTATTTTCGGGCATGTTTTCAACATTCAACCAGACGTTTTACAACTCTGCCCTAGTCCTCACTTCCTGCTGTACAGAGCTAAAAGGATCTGTCAGAAGTGAGAGCTTAGGACATTCTAAGGTCTTTCTGAGCATATACACAGCCCTGGGCATGTGCATGGCCTTCTAGATTCCCAGGGATATGTCAGTTCTTTTCAGAGCTCCTAGCACATCTAGTTTCTTGGTTTTTCCTTTTAAACTTCTTTAAGTTAGTCATGTTTGCCCAACTGTTATCCATTGTCTGTAACAATGATATCACAGGTGGTTATGATAGTCATATATTTGAAAAACTCTCCCTAGGAGAGGCTTTCAGCACTGGGTTGGTATGAGTGAGGTCACATAAAGAAAAGCCTTCAAGTGTGATCTTCAGGGGAAGACCAGGTCATTCTTTGTGAATGAAGGCTTGAAAGAATTTCAGCCCTCTTCTCTCCCGTTACTGGGAATATCGGCAGTTACTTTTCTAGGCAGCTATGGAGTTAGGAATTGGGGATTAACACTTTAGGTTGTTTCCGTACCTTGGCTTTTATAAATAATGCTGCAGTGAACATAGGGGTGTGTCTATCTTTTCAAATTAGCGTTTTTGTTTCCTTCAGATAAATACCCAGAAGTGGAACTGCTGGATCATATTGTAGTTTTATTTTTAAATTTTTTTGAGGAAACTCTATACTGTTTCCATGGTGGCTGCATCAACTTACATTCCCTTGAACAGTACGCAAAGGTTCCTTTTTACCCACATCCTCACCAATACTTGTTATTTCTTGTCTTCTTGGTAATAGCCTTTCTGACAGGTGACAGGCAATATCCCATTGAGGTTTTGAGTCACATTTTCTTAATGATTATGATTATAATATATTGAGCATATTTTCCTGTACCTTTTGGTCATCCAATGTCTTCTCAGCTTTTTTTTTTTTTTTGCTATCTGGTTACTGCAAGTCTTTGGTTAATTTTTAGAGCTCTGAAAAAAGTGACTCTGACAGTTTGTACTGCTTTTTCATTGCTTTTGTTGTTGTTGTTTAGAACCTAAGTTGTGTCTGACACTTTGCGACCCCGTGGACTGTAGCCTGCCAGGCTTCTCCATCCATGGGATTTCCCAGACAAGGATACTGGAGTGGTTTGCCATTTCCTTTCCCAGGGGATCATCCCAATCCAGGGATTGAACCCATGTCTCCTGCATTGGCCAGCGGATTCTTTACTGCTGAGCCACCAAGGAAATCCTTCATTGCTTTTACAGAAGGACAGACTTTCAGAGGTCCTTATTCTGCCATTTTTGCTGTGTTTTTGCAACTGTGTTCTCTGGAGCCAGAATGCTGGACAGGGAGGCCTGCATGACTAGCACCCTCACCCTGAAAGAGAGGCTGCAGAATGGGAAAACAAGGCTATGCAGAGATTTGGGATTTGGACTCAATTAGTCACTAAATTTCTCTCAATTTCTAGCCTCTGGTGCCCCTTTTACAGTAAATATTTGTTGAATCAATTAGTGTTTGGTAATCTTGAACTTGAACTTCATTTAAAATGATGATGTGCAAAACAGTTGTGGCTATAGCCTCCCTCCCAGGTCTGTCCACCATTGTGACATGTTCCCTCATTAAATGTAACTGTGTCTCTGGTTGAGAGCTCTTGGTTCTAGAGATCAGAATTTCCATACGGGTCAGGTTGAATGGAGGCTGGTAAGAGGGGCATAGGCCCTGGGCCATTAACTTGAAGCTTCCCTAAGAAAACTCTATACCCTAGCTTTCTTAAGCATTCAGCTCTAAATCAGAAGGCAGGAGGTGATCCTTCTACTTGTTGGTTCCAGGCTCAGCTTCTCTATGCCCTTTTAGCCCCTGGTGCCTTTAAGAAAATATTTATTGAATTGATCAGTACTTGGTACCTTTGGAATCAAGGTGTATTGACAAACTGTACTGCTCACAATGCTTGTAGTCACCTGGCTGTGTTTGGGGGCTGACTCCCAGAGCGGTTAATGAGTACTCACTTCCTTGAGTTTGAGTTTATTGGGCGATGTTCATTCTTTGATGTGTAGGCCTGGCATCTGAGTGCTGATGGATCCCCTCTAAAGTTTCCTCCTTCCCCAGTGTCAGAAGACCAGCATCCTGCTGTCTGGAATGATGGAAGTCAGGGGAAGGTACTGCTCATGCTTTCTGACCTCACTAGAGAGGTTTTTCAGGGAAATGGAATCAACGTGATAGATTTCTGTGAGTGCTGTGGATCCTTATTAAATGCTGATCGTGGTTCTTTCTTGGCCATCAGTGGCCACAGTTCAGATGCTGGTCATGGGTGTTTGCACATAGATCACAGTAGCCCCACCAATAAATACCTTTAGGTACAAATGCATGGAAACCATGCCTTCCTGGGGGTCTTCCATAAGATCCTGCTGTTTCTGCTCTCCGTGAAGAGTTGGGGGACTGCATGCCCTCCAGGTTTTGACCGTGTGAACTTCTTTTGGAGTGGATGGTTATTTGTTGGCCAGGTCCAGGGACTGGGCTGCCCTGGTCTGGGTCTCCTGTGCTGTGCTTAGTTGCTCAGTCGTGTCCAACTCTGAGACCATGGATTGTAGCCCGCCAGGCTGCTCTGTCCAAGGGATTTCCCAGGCAAGAATACTGGAGTGGGTTGCCATGCCCTCCTCCAGGGGATCTTCCCAGCCCAGGGATGCAACCCAGGTCTGCCACATGGTAGGCAGATTCTTTACCGTCTGATCTACCAGGGAAGCCCAAGAACACTGGAGTAAGTAGCCCATCCCTCCTCCAGGGGGTCTTTCTGATCCAGGAATTGAACTGGGGGCTCCTGCATTGCAGGCGGATTCTTTACCAGCTGAGCTACCAGGGAAGCTGGGTCTCCCTGGGGCTCCTAGGTGGCTGCACTTTCTCAGGGAAGGAGCCAAGGCGGAAAGTGGGCACATGTGTGAATCCCTCATCAGCTTCTTGACTGCAGGATTCCTAAGCTGACTCAGCTCCATACTACCTTCCTCAGAGGAGGACATACCATCCTCAGGGGGCTTAGGATTTCCTCGGGGGCTCCTGACAGCCCGGGATCTCTAGGCAGCCTGCCCTGCCACTGTGGACTCACCTCTGTGCTGGTTGGGATCTTCCCAGCGCGTCCCCTCCCCAGTCGGAACCCAATCCTGCTAGCTTCAGCTTTCACTGCGCTGCCCCCGCGGCGGGAACAATATCCTTTCTATTTGGAGTTGACTCCGCTGCCCTTTGGAGATCGCAGTGCGTAACGTGAGCTCCGGTGCAGAGGGGTGGGTGCCGAGGCAGCCCCCTCCCGCAAGCCGGGCGTCCGGGCCGCTGTGTCCGGTCGTTGGTGGCTGCCCGCCGCCGCACCCGCCCTCCGAGCCTGGGGTCCCTCGACCCGGCGGAGCGGGCGGCAGGAGGGAGGGAGGCCCGTGCCATGGCCACCCGGCTGGGCGCGCTCGCCGCGTCGGGGCTGTACCGGCGGCGCCAGCACCGGCAGAGCCCGCCGCCCGCGGCGCCAGGGTAGGTGGCCCTGGGGGCAGGGCAGGGGCGCGGGGGACAATGGCCGGAAAGCTGCGGCCGCGGGCCTTTCCTCGGACACCCCGCCTGGCCCTTCCGACGGCGGCGGCCGCCCGGCTGCCTGCAGCCCGGGGCGTGGGGACAGCGCCTGGCTTGGCGGCCAGAGTTGGGGCAAGGCGCGGCTTCATCCAGCCGGGATTACTGATCTGGGATCAGCACTCTTGGGCAGGGCGCTGAGCATGGGGCGCTCAGATAAGTTGTCGAAGTAACCGCCACTACCGCTTTCAGGCTCCTGGAAACTTTTTGGCCGCTTTCTAGCGGATGGAACTGAGCGGTCAAGGAACCTGCTGGACATCACTCATCTATAAAAGGGGCTAAGCGGTGACTTGAAGCCAGGTTGGACTGACTCAAAAGCCAGAACTGCTCTATCCTGGGGAGAACTGCTGGGGTAGACCAATGATGAACGCTTCCTTTGGGACTGGGAGGGGGAGCCTCTGGGGCTCAGGATGCACCTCAAGGTGTCTCTGAGGATGAGTTAATCTGGGGTGGAGACAGTCTGAAGGGCACATAGATAGTGGAGCCCTCGGAATGAAAGTGGAGCTGGGGGAGGGGGTCCTGGACTCCTTGCATTTGCAGCATCTCAGGGGCCATCTGGGTGGAAAGCTCTGCTAGAAATTGAGGCAAGAGAGCAGTGGGGGCTGTGGGTTTGTTGTGTTTTGCATTAGAGGAAATGGCAACCCACTCCAGTGTTCTTGCCTGGAGAATCCCAGGGACAGGGGAGCCTGGTGGGCTGCTGTCTATGGGGTCGCACAGGGTCAGACATGACTGAAGCGACTTAGCAGCAGCAGCAGCAGCAGGTGGGAACCCTAGGGTGTGGGGGCAGAGTATGGGGGAGGACTTGAAGGTTGGGAGGAAGGGGTAGGGATTCAGGGATGAGACAGAGCAGCAGTCATAGAGGTGGGGTGCCTGGAGGACCCAGGAAGAGGAGGAGGTTTAGAGACTGATGCCCAGCGGTGGCCACAGAGCACTGTGCTGGGTGGACGGGAGGGGAGTGAGCCCGCAAGGACGTCTGGGAGTAAGAACACAGCAAGCAAGAGGCTGTCATGTGGGCAGTGGAGAGCAGAGGCTGCAGAGAGGCACCCACCAGATACGTGTTGCAGCTGGACTTGTAGCCGCACCAGTGTTGCAGGTCCCTCGCCAGAGGCCACACCAGGGCAGGAACTGGATAAGCCCACTGCTCCGGTGGGGAACTTGGGGCTTGGGAGGCCAGGCGACTTCCCCGAGTGAACAGAAGCCCTCACCGGTTGGTCTCTGGATGACCCTAGCTGTGAGTGGAGGGAGCCATGGGGCAGGGAGCGGGTGACAGGGCACTGATGGGCCAGAGGCCATTGTGGAGGCTGGTTTCATGGTATGAACGCAGCACAAGAACTTGGTCTAATGCAGGGAGGACGGGGCTGACAGTGAAGATCAGGCATCAGGAATGTCCCACACACACGCGCACGCACACATGTTCATATGCCAACCTCAACTTCCTATTGCCTTGAGCTTCTGGCTGGTGACCTGGCCTCACCAACACTGACTCACCCTTGAGTGTGGAAAGTCCCCTGTGGCTGGCCCTGCCTGTGCCCAGGCCCTTTCGCTGGCTTTCCAGGGTTGGGTGGGTGGGAGGCTGCAATGGAGGTTGGTCTGAGGTTGTAGGAGAATCAAGAGTTTTGAAAGGTCGTGCCTGCATGATGCCACCAGGAGCTGAGGGGACAAGAGAGCACAGATCCAATCCCGTGTGACCTCAGCAGGTTTCTGACCCTCTTGGTAGGTTAGTTTCCTTATCTGGAACCGGCAACCTCCCCTCATGAGGACCTGGCTCGGAAAGGACTCCACCCACCACACCCCAGGCTAGAGCTCCAGATGTCTTGCATCAGATTCCCTTATGTTGGGTATGAAGACTGAGGGTGTCTGGGATGCTGGGGAGGCTCGGAGAGGGGGCCAGGGTGGGGTGACCACCTACCTCCGGCCCCCTGGTGCCCCAGCTCGTTCGTCTCAGGCAGTGTGCACACCTGTGGGTGAGTCTCCACGCCCGCCCCTGCACCCTGCCCGCAGCAATGGGGTTTGGCTTCTAGGTGCTAGCGGGGCGGTGGTGTCTCCCTGGTGTTAACTGGGCACACTGCGCTCCCCGTTCTCGGGCAGAATGTGAAGGAGGACGTGGAATGCCTGCCTCCTCTCTTTGCCCTCTTGCAGGGAGCACTGCAGGGCTGGGCGGGAGGTCCCTGGGCTGCTGGAAACAACAGCTCTTTTATCCAGCGCTTGGCCTGCCTGGCCCTGTGCTCCGCGTGCTGTCTGCTGTAGGCAGCAAGTTCTTTACTTCAGTTCTGGGGGGCAGTTACTGCTCCTCTGGCCACCTCCTCACGGATGAGGAAATGAGGCCCCAGGGAGCTAGTACCTTTCTCCAGGGGCACAAGGTGGCTAGAGCTGTCAGGATTTAAACACGTGGGGTTGAGCCCAGAGCGGCTGCCTCCTGCAGGGGACAGCTGGCATCGTCTCTGTTGGGGCTGTGACCCAGTTATCGGGCACACGGGCTTGTCTGTCCATCCCCCGTCTTTGATCAGTGGGTTGGAGTGCTGTGTTTCCAAGCAAGGACCGTGGGGATGCAGACGTGGAAGTGTCATTGGGGGCGCTGCTGACCAAGACTTGGGCTGGGGCAACCAGCGGGGCGGGAGGTGGGTGGTCTCCCCCGTGCCCCACCTACCTGAGAGGTGTGTAGGGGACAGATGCCAAGATTGTTGACCTGAGCCTCCTAGGGCCCCAGCAGGGAGCTGGACCCAGGCACAGTGAGGAGCCAGGCACTCTCTTAGGGGCCAGCTGCCGTGGCCATCACGTGGAGATGCTGTCTCCAAATGTCTGCCCTGGGGTGAGGCCCGGGCTCTGCAGGGGCAAACTGACGATGGGCCTGCTGCACGCTCACTTGGTCAGGGTCCAGATGTCTGGAACAATCTGAAGGCCTGGGGCTGGACTTGAATACAAGTTTTGGCTGCATTTTCTGGGTTCTTTGGGTGGGGAATTCCAGGCCCAGAGTCACAGGATTTCCTGTTGATTTCTGACTTCTCCAAGACCCGCCAAGGTCTTGTTCGTGGCCAGGCATTGGAACTTCCTCCCAGCTACCTTGGGTGTGTGTTTTGGGAGGACAAGGCCTCCAGGTTCACGGTGTCCTTGGGACAGGAAACTGTGCCTGTGCTGACAGAGTCCAGCCCAGCTCCTGGCGGCTTGGGTGATCAGTCCCTGCTCTGTTTGTTCCTCTACATGGTGACCAGCAGTGAGCTGGAAAGGAAGGTGGTGGCCGCTGCATGCAGAGCCTCCCTTGGGCTCTGCCCAAGCCCTCCTGCCTCTGTCCTGCTTCCTCGCCCCTTTGGCATAAATGTGGACGTGGGAGGTGGCTTTGGTCCCCCAAGGATACCTGACGGCAGGCGGAGGTCGGCTTGCTGAAGAGCCTTCTGGCCCTTCTCCTGCCGTGAGGGCTCCTCTGGCAGAGCAGAGAGGAAGTCCTGCCAGGGTGCCCCAGCCCAGCTCCCCTTCTGCGTCTGCAGCAGCGCCGTCTGCTAGACCTGCTGTGTGCAGTCCACCCCTGAGAGGCAGTGCCCTCGCCCGCCCCCCGGGCTCCTCCCGCCTGGGGGCTCCAGCACGAGCTGTGTCACTTGAGACTGCTCACAGTCTGTGGCCCTGAGAGATGGGTGGGCTTCAGCATGGCGGGAGGCGGGACAGGCTGGAAAGACATCCTCCAGAGATGGGCCGGGTGCCACTGCACGAGTCTACACGACAAGGCCGTTTGGCCACGTCTCTCCTCGCTGAGCCTGACCTCCCTTCTGTGCCCGCCCTTCCAGGCAGCCACCAACAATCCACCGGAGTTGACAAGAGACAAAGTCTGTCTGCCGCCTTGTAGTCAAGGTCGCGGGCATTAGGGTGCTGGGAATTTGTAGAGGCGCTTGTGGCTGACCGCCAGGTTCCTCCTCCTGTTTGAACCGGGGCCCTAGGCTGGAGCCAGCGTGTGTCTCTGTGGCGGTTTCCCCCTGGAGTTCAGTTTGGCTTTCACGCCTCCCATAAAGACAGCCATCACTTGCCCTGGGGACAGCAGTTGTCCGCAAGGATGACGAGGGTCGCTCCCCATCCTGCTCCCATTCCCAAATATTCACAGTCTCACCTTATCCATGGTAAGGTGGTTTTGTGTTTGGAGGGGGGTGGGGCAGGGATAAATCTAACTCATGGTGCAGGGGAAAGAGCCATTGAACTCGGTCCAACCTGAGTTCACATTTGGACTTTGTCATACGCTCTGTGAGTTTGCTCAAGTTACTCAATCTCTCTGAGTCTTAGAAAAGCAGGGTGGCCTCGGGGATGAAGTAAGTATGTGAATCCCAGGCTGCTCCCCTGTGCCCGGATGACGCTCTGTACTCGAGGCACTCTGGTTCCCTGAGTGGGAGACAGGAGGGGCAGGAGAGTGCCCGGGGGTCCCTGATGTCTTGCGAGATGGCCCGGCACCACGCCTGAGCAGCTTGGGAGCCAGGTCAGTGACAATGACAGCCACAACACTGTCCTCTGCAAGCTTGCGGTGGGCCGCGCACCCCATAGACAGCTTGTGTGTCTGTCATCTAAAGGCCGGAACACACGATCACGGCCGTGATGAGGGTCCTTCTCTGGCGGGGTGCCTGGGCTTGGAGAGCGAGGGCCAGCCCCGGCTGCACCACGAGTGGGAGCCTAGTCTCGAGCCCTGACTGCTCTGACTGGCATGAGCCCAGCGATGGCCTGACCTGTGCCTGCCCCTCCATAGAGGGCACTGGGGGCTGCAGGGTACGGGGAGAGACGGGGCTCCGGGGTGAGGGACTGGTTCTAATCTCGGCTTTGCCTCTGCCCACTCTGGCCCTGGGGGGGTCACTCTCTCCAGGCCTCCGCTCGTTTGTCTGTGAGCTGGAGATGCTGTGCGGGGCTCGCAGGGGTGTCATCTGGGAAGGCCACCACATCCTGGCACACACTGGCACCTGGCGTATCCTTGGCACACGGTGGCTACAGGGATGGGTGACAGCCACACGGGGTGACCCAGGCCAGTGCGGGGCAGCGTGGGTGACTGCATGACTGAGACTCCACGGTGCCACGGCCAGCCTGGGGTGAGGATGGTGCTGTCCGCTGGCCCAGAAAGCGCGTCCCTTGAGTGCGGCCCGCAGGTCCTGACCTCTGTTCCTTGTTCCTGCTCAGTAACATGTCCAACGCCTTGGCCAACGCGGTGTGCCAGCGCTGCCAGGCGCGCTTCGCCCCTGCTGAGCGGATCGTCAACAGCGGTGGAGAGCTGTTCCACGAGCACTGCTTCGTGTGCGCACAGTGCTTCCGGCCCTTCCCCGAGGGGCTCTTTTACGAGGTGAGAGTGCTCCCTAACCCTTGCCTCTGCTTCTCGGAGCCCAGGCCCCTGACCCTGCTCAGGGTCTGCCCTCTGGCAGCCTGCGGGCCTCGCCTGGCTGCGGTCCTCCAGTGACGGACTGGCAGATGTGCCGGGCCTTGAGCCGTGTGGTGCCCCTGCCAGCCCAGAACCTCACTGGTCACTCTGCGGGGGCCCAGCACTCACCTCTGTGAACGGTGCTCTCCCAGTGTGCGTGGTGCTGAAGGAGTCACCGTCCATCCTATCATCTCAGGGAGGCCCTGGGCTCAGACAGTAATCATAGCCAACACACACCTGATGCTGCTAAGTGCCCAAGCTATGAGGAATCCTGGTGGGGTGGGGGGTTGAGCAGGGAGGTAACGTTTGAGCAGACCTGAAGGAGGTGAGGGAGCACATGTGTACCTGCAGGAAGAGCTCTCAGCAGAGGGCACAGCAAGTGCAAAGGCCCTGAGGTTGGGGCGTGTGGGTTTTGGGGCAGTAGGAGGCTGGTGGGATGGAAGCAGAGGAGATGAGAGGGGGCAGCAGAAGATGAGGGAGGGCAGGCAGAACGGCTTAACCCTGCGGGCCTTCATGGGGCCTTTCCTCTCTGGTTGCTGTGCGGGGGAGAGACTGCAGGGGTGGGGACAGAAGCTAGGAGAACAGATGGCACCAGAAGCCAGTTATTTCTTTGGTAATCCAGATGGAAGGGAAGGGACCTAGGCTGAGCTGCCCTCGGTCCCGAGAGCAGATTGTTAACTTTTCAGCAATCCTGCATACTGGTTGCTAAATACAGTCATTATTAAAAGTTAAATGACGTAGACATACAATGAGGCAAAATTTCATTAAAGACAAAAGTAGCAGATACTCAAAACACGTCACTTCCTAATTGTTTTGTTATGTTCCACTGCCTGTTATCGTGTGTGTGCTGCCAGCGCAGTGCCGTGGCGGCTACTGACCTCTTCCCAGTTCCATGTCAGCGTCACTCCAGACTGACCGCGGTGGGATTATTTACACCACAGACATGGGCAGATGCTGCCAGGTCGCCTCAGGGCTGCCTGTTAAGCGTTTATAGGCACACCGCGGCAACGCTCAGAGGCTGGCTAGATTTTGAAGCCGAGGGGATTGGCTGACAGACTGCTGGGAGGTGTGTGATCTGCCTGACTGAACAGGAGCTACTGTTCCCCACGGTGCTTCCTGAGAATTGCTGGCCAGTGGCGGAGGTGCGGTAAAGAGGTGGAGTGGGACAGGGCTCTGTGGATGTGCCTATGATGATTTAAATTCCCGCTGCCCCTGCTGGGTAGGGCTCTAGCCAGGTGCAGCTTAATCAGACACTCTCAGGGAACAGGGGAAAACCAGATAAAATCGTCAAGGGAGGAAAAGGCAGAGGTAGGTGTTGGCCACACTTGGGGCCAGTGCAAGGGTCCTCCTTGCCCAGATGGGGACAGCATGCAGGACTCGGGGTGCTCTGTTGCACCCCATTCCTGCGCCTCTTCTTCTGGATCCCTTCCCTACATCTTTTGTCGCCCCTGGGGGAGTGGACCTCTCACACACGAAACAGGGCCAAGGGACACACAGAATTCAACCTTGATCCCTGGGCTTCCCGACATAAACATCCACCGCCAGCCCTCAGCCTGCCCCTGGGACCAACACGGCCAAGATCTTCAGCAAACAGCTGTGGCCCTTTGAGGGGCCAGCCTTGCCAAGTTGCCAGCTGCCTCGAGGTCCCTCACTTTGCACTCTCCCCAAGTCAAATAGGCCAGTCGCATCCCGCCCTCAGGCCTTGCACTGACTGCTCCCTGTGCGGAAATCCCTCTTCTTAGTACCCCTTCCCCTTCTGTCTTTCCACTCCTTATCACCTCCTCCGGGAAGCCCCCCACCCATGCTTCCTGTGGTGGTAGCAGGTATACAAAGTGGGGTGCTATCCAGCCTCCCCGAGGGCAGGTCCTCACCCCACCAAGCAGTGCAGCTCAGAGAATGATAGTGCCTTCCTTGTCCTTTCTCTGCTGGTCCCATCTGCAGTTCGAAGGTCGGAAGTACTGCGAGCACGACTTCCAGATGCTGTTCGCCCCGTGCTGCGGGTCCTGCGGTAAGGCTTCCGCGATGCCTGTGAAGTGGGGGTGGGAGAGTGGGGGCCCTGTCTCTCTGAGCACTGGCCTTCAGATCCCTGTGCTCATTACCTTCCCAAGCTCTGGGGCCAGGGGGGCTCCAGTGCGGAGGAACTCTGGAGGGGGAGGGCACAAGGCCAGCAGGGACGTTTCTCCTCCAGGCGAATTCATCATTGGCCGCGTCATCAAGGCCATGAACAGCAACTGGCACCCTGGATGCTTCCGCTGTGAGCTCTGCGACGTGGAGCTGGCTGACCTGGGCTTTGTGAGGAACGCAGGCAGGTGAGATGGGCCTCACCGCAGGCCCCGGCCTGGTCCAGGCGCCTTGGGCTGCCAGCGGGGCTGCCACCCCCGCCGGCCCTGCGAGGCAGGCAGGAGAACTCTGTCTGGTTCATGGGTGAGGACGGAGGCTGGAGAGTGAAGGGTGAGGAATCGGGGCCGCCACAGGCTCAGGGCTGCTCTTGGGAGCAGGCTGACGGCAGACGGCCTGCAGGCAGGGGGCTGAAGCGGGAGCTGTTGGTGCAGTGTGAGGCTGAGGAGCTGTGAGTTAAGCTCCTGCCTGCCTGGCCACCTGGGCCGCAGCCGTCCTCAGACCCCTTGGGGGCTGCTGGGGGGAAAGCACACAGCTGCGGCCCAGGGGCACTCCAAACTTCAGGCCCGGTTTCCCTTAGCAGGCTAAGCTGTCACCTTTCACTAAGACCTGCTCTTTCCTCCTTCCCCTCCCCTCCCCTCACTGTCTCTGCACGCCGCCCCCCCCCCCACCCCAGCCAGGACCTCCGCTCCTCTCCCCGCCCTGACCCCCCCTGCCCTGCACCTGTGCTTCCCTCCCTTGTCACAGCGGGGGCCGTGTCCCTGCACCCAAAGCCCTGCTCACTTCCCGCTCCTCCAACAGGGTTCACAGCTCTGGACCTCGCTGGCCCCTTTCTAATGGCTCAGGTGTGGTGGCCCCTGGTTCAAGGCGCCCTGTCAGCCTTCGCTGCACGGTGACTCCCTGCAGCCCTTCCCAGTGCCCAGCCAGTTCCTCCACCTACTTCCCCCCGCCCAAGCTGGTCGGGGCTCCCACAGCCGTCACTGCCACTCCCGCTTCTCTCCGGGAGCCCAGGAACCCATGCTCTGGTGGTCTCCTGCCTCCTGGCTGTGCTGTCCCTCTCCTGTCCCCGTTCCCCTTCCTCCACCCGTCTCTCTATGGCGGGCTCCTTTGGGGCTTTGCATTTGGCCCAAATGGCGCGTCTGTGTTGGGCCACCCAGATGTAGGCCTCCACCCTAGACCTTTCCCTCGGAATACCCCATTGCCCACATGCTATCTCCACAGTGTCTGGCAGGCATCCCAAATGCCACAGAACCCAACCAGCCAACTTTGAGTTTCTCCTCTGCTGGCAGTCAGGCCTCACGGAAGCACACACCTGCCTCACTAGCAACACCTCAGTTGTCTGTCTGCCCCCGGCTTCCTCCCTATCTGTGCGCTGGGCACCATCTCTGTCCCTGTTGGAGCCCTACTTCCTTAACGCTGCTGTAGTGACCTTGTCCGTCTGCCTGCTCCACCAGAGACGTGTGTTGTTCATCCTGGTGTCTGCAGGGTGCTCACTAGGAGCCTGAGTGTTGAGTGCTGATATGAGTGGCCATGGGGGGCAGACAGTGCAGCAGGGGTCCCGAGCTGCTCCCTGAGGTCACCTGCCGGGTGTGAGCCTAAGCTGCAGCTCACGCTGGGATTCCTGCTCTAGTGTTGCTGGAAAAATCCAGAAGAGGCTGGACTTGTTCAGGAAAGTAAAGTGTTGCTGTGGTGACAGGCAGGTGGGGCACTCTGTGGCCCAGGTTGGCACTCTGAAGCCCACAAGGCAGAACGTCAGAGTCTGTGTGGGGTGGGCTGGCTGTGGGGCCACCAGAACCACAGCCCACACTGCTGCCTGCACCGCCACTTTGTTGTTCTTGGGTTGGAAGGAAAAGAAGTTCTGGGGAGGGAGTTGCATTTACCAAACAGAATAACTTTCAGTTATTAAAGTACAGTTATGTTTATGATCAGTATGCATGCATGCTAAGTTGCTTCAGTCGTGTCCAGCTCTTTGTGACCTGGACTGTAGCCTGCCAGGCTCCTCTGTCCATGGGATTTCCCAGGCAAGAATCCAGGAGCAGGTTGCCATTTCCTTCTGCAGGGGATCTTCCTGACCCAGGAATCGAATGTGGGTCTCCTACATTTCAGGCAATCTCCTGCATTGCAAGCAGATTCTTTACCAGCTGAGCCACCAGGGAAGCCCTTATGATCAGTATAGCCAAGTACATAAAAGGACCCGTGAGGGGCATACAGGCCACCCTCTAAGCAAAACAGCTCACAGCTTGGCCAGCCAGGTGAAGGTGTCTTGGGGAGGAGTGGGACCCTGCCCCTGCTGGGTCTGGGTTAGGGGGAGATAGGTTCGTGGGCCAGGCTGCGGGCCCCCCACACCCGGCAGTGACAAAGCTGGGCTCCCCTTGATGCCCCGCCCCCAGCCTGTGCTCCCTCAGGACTCAGAAGGGACAGGGCAGCTGCCGAGAAGCGCTGGGGACTGTCGGCACATGCAGGTCTGTGTGTGGCAGGAGGGACCCACAGGCCCTGAGGTCACCTGGAGATCATCCTGAAATGCGCTTCCAATGTTCGGCTCTCATGCACTGCCTGTGTCCCCTAAACGCAGGGGCCTTTGGGAAAGGGGCCACAAACGGAACTCAGAGCACCTTGCACTTGAGAGGAAATCTCTAGACGCCTTCTCCTGACCCTCCACCGAGCGCTGTCCCCTCCCGTGCCCCCTCCTCTGGCAGGCCGTTCCCCCTGTCTCCTGTGTTCTCTCTGCCAGGCTTCGCCGCCAGGCGTTTCTGTTGTGAGAAGGAGGCCGGGAGCCTCGCAGGGGGCACTTGGGAAAGAGAGCCGCTCATTGTTCAGGAATGTTCCTCTGGCCTCCTTGCCCCTCCCCGGGGTCGGGGGTGGGGTGGGGGTCCAAGTCACTGAGTGTCTAGTGGCTGTGAATGAGCAGGGTCAGCCCGGTCCCCGCAGAGGAGCGGCCGTCTGGCCCCTTCGGGGCTGCCTCGCCAGGGACCTGCTGACGGCCGAGACAGGACGGCGCTGGCCGCCGAGTTGGGACCTGGAAGCAGGTGACGGTGACCGGCCGAGGCTTCGGTTTCTCTTCTGGGGGAGGTGGGCTCCTCCTCGGCGAGTCTGCGGGGTGGCCCTTGTGGGGCCGGGGAGGGCCGGGCCAGGCTCACAGCTCCGAGCGGGCGCTCAGCGAGCTCTCGTTGGTGCGCCCGTCCGCACTGGGCGGCGGCGCCGGGAGCCGCTTGCCGCACAGCAGGCTGCACA
Source organism: Moschus berezovskii (assembly GCF_049115385.1). Classification (NCBI taxonomy): domain Eukaryota; kingdom Metazoa; phylum Chordata; class Mammalia; order Artiodactyla; family Moschidae; genus Moschus; species Moschus berezovskii. The sequence goes on along the minus strand of NC_142461.1, from coordinate 135,094,864 downwards.
GGGCGTCGCGGAACTTCTCGGCCACGAAGAAGTACATGACGGGGTCGAGCGCGCCGTTGAGGCTGGTGAGGCAGGAGGTGATGCGGTTGCCGAGTGCCAGCGCGCGCTGCGCGGCGCACGAGGTGCGGCGGCCGCGGTAGCGCAGCACGTAGACGGAGCGGTGGACGTGGTAGGGCACGAAGCAGACCAGGAAGATGGCCAGCACCGCCGCGATCATGCGCACCGCCTTGCTTTTGAGGCGCCGCTCCACGCGCGGGCCCTGCCGCAGGCTGCGGATGATCAGCAGGTAGCAGGTGACCGTGGTGACGAACGGGAAGGTGAAGGCCACGGCCAGTGACACCAGGGCGTGCCGCGAGGCCTTCTCCCGGTACAGCTGCAGGCAGACCACCGTGCGGTTGGTCCGCACGGTCTGCGGGCTCACCAGCAGCGGGGCCATGGCCACCGCCACCACCGCCCAGAGGAAGGCGCAGGCCAGGTGGGCGTGCAGCGGCCTGCGGAGCTTGAGGGACTTGACGGGGTGCACGATGGCCAGGAAGCGGTCAGCGCTGATGCAGGTGAGGAAGTAGATGCTGGCGTACATGTTAAGGTAGAAGAGGAAGCCCGTGAGCCGGCACGGGATCTCCCCAAACGGCCAGTGATTCCCTGAGAAGTGGTAGACCAGGCGGGTGGGCAGGACCAGCACGCACGACAGGTCGGCCACGGCCAGGTGCATCAGGAACACGTTGGCCGGGGTGCCAGACTTGTGATCCCGGATGAAGAGCCACAGGGCCAGGGCGTTGCCCACAAAAGCGAGGATGAAATCCAGGAGGTAGAAGGAGGCGAAGAGGACGTTCTCCAGGGGCGTCTCTCGGCCGCATTGCTCCATAGGGGCCAGGGAAGAGTTGGCCAGTAGACCTGGGGAGGCCACCTCGAGGCCATTCATGCTTCAGCCAGAGGCAGAGGCACTGAGCCTGGAGGGAACAAGCAGACAGGCCAGCTTCAGAGAGCCTGGGACAGGTGAGGCATCACCCTCTGCAGACATGCGCTCTTGGAAGCCTTTAGTACCTGCCAACCCCTAACCCCTGGATAGGCTGTGCCATGCTCGGCATTGCCTCAGGGGCTACAGGGCACCTCCCGTGTCCAGCTGGCGGTGGGCCAGCGTCACAGTCGTGACCGACTCTTTGCGATCCCATGGACTGTAGCCTCTGCCCATGGAATTCTCTGGGCCAGAATACTAGAGTGGGTTGCCATGCCCTTCTCCAGGGATTCTTCCCCACGCAGGGATGAAACCCCTTCTGTTTTATGTTTTATTATTATTATTTTTTAACCTCAAGGCATGACCAGGGATCGAACTCGCACCCCCTGCTTTGGAAGGCTGCAGAAAGCAAAACCAAAACCAGGGCCTGGGTGCCAAACTACTGCTGGGGTCAGCTCCCCACCCTGCGGCCGTGTCCCTGTCGAGCATGGAGAGGTCTGGGCAGGGCCCTGGCATCCCTGAAGGCCACCTCTCAGGCCTGGGGGGTAGAGCCAGCACCACAGGGAGAGACAGCATGGTGACCTGTCTGTCTGTCTGAGGCCCTGGGGGGTGTGAGGGCTGAGGGAGGGGCCCGCAGCTTCTGTCCCTCTCCCCAGCGTGCTGTCTGACCGGTGGGCTGCATGAGCCCCCTGAGCTCTGCTGCTCATGGGTGGGGCACCTAGTCCTGAGAGCCCAGTGTGGGGGGCTCGGCCGACTCCTCCTCAGCATCGGGTGAGCCCTGCTCAGCCTCCCTGGCCCGCCTGTCCACTGGGTTCCCCCGTGCTCCCGGCGCCAGCCCTGGAGGGCCTCATGAGGAATGCAGTGTCCCACTCTCTACAGCACCTGAAGGCCGTCCGGGCCAGCATCCCAAGGTCTTGAGCTTTTCGAACTCAGCCACCAGCCCTGCTTCAGGTGTGTTAGTGGGTGGAGACTTGTGTCTTAGAAAGCCTGTGGGCCCAGGCCTGCAGTGGGTATTTTACTACCTGGAGTAATGTAACTAGAGCCTCCCTGGTGGTTCAGACAGTAAAAGCACCTGCTTGCAATGTGGGAGACCTGCATTCGATCCCTGAGTGGGGAAGATCCCCTGGAGAAGGAAATGGCACCCCACTCCAGTATTCTTGCCTGGAAAATTCCATGGATGGAGGAAGCTCATTGGCTACAGTCCATGTGGTTGCTTTAACTATCAGAAGGCAGATTCTTTTCCAGGAGAGGAAGAGCCATATGTCCCAGAGGCGGAGAAACTGGCCGTGGTTTTCTGGCCAAGATCTGCAGCCCCAGAGAGGCCGGGACCCAGGGAGGCAGCCTGTATCTGCCCAGCCTTGCCTGCCTGGTTTACCCTAAGCATAAACCACAGGCCGCAGCTCGGAGCCCTGCTGGCCTTGGAAACAAACCATTTCTGTCTGGTGACCCCAGTTCTGAGTGGGTCACCGATGGTCCCTCCCCAGCAGAGGGAGTGACAGATTTCCCATGTTGATTTTGGTCGACTCAGGAGATTCACAAAGGAGAGGAAAGGTGCAAACGCCCTGCCTCCCCCAGGCCTTGGACAGGTGTGGGCAGGAGAAGGCCAGACCCCATGCAGCCCGCCGCCCCACGTGGGGTTGAGGGGGCGGCTGCCTGTTTCTTCTCAGGGCACCTCTGCCTACAGTGAACCCGCCTCCCAGCAGCCCCACTCCCCGCCTATGGGCTGCAGAGGGGGCAGGAGAGGGGCTCACAGGAGCAGCGGGAGTGCGGCGGGGAGCAGCAGTCACACACAGGTGCCGCAGAGGGCCTGGAGCAAGTTCCTTGTAAACTTCTGTCCTCAGGTCCTCTCCTTTTAATGACCAAGATAATAGTCCTGGCGGGGGCTGACGAGTGCTCCGGGAGCGCCAGGACGTTAGCATTGGCAGTCCCTGAGTATGAGGCTGGGCGCCATCCCCAGGTGTGGGTTCCCGAAGCACACGGAGCAGGGCCAGAGGTTCAGACTTTGGCAGCTAGGAGGGCAGTGTGGGTAGTGAGGAGCTGTCAGGCCAGGCAGCAGCTTGACCCTCCGCTTCATGCCTCATCAACTACCGCTGGAGTCCCTGGACACCCCCAGGTACCCCCGCTGCCCCACAGGTGGCTGAGCGGGAGGAAGTCAGGGGTGGTGAGCATCTGGCCAGTCATTCTCAAGCCAGCAGAGGCGCTCGCCTGATCACACCACACTTTGATTCTTGAAGGGATCCAGGGCTGTCCCCCTGCCCAAATCTCTCCTGGACCCAGAGTGGTTCAGGTTCCCTAAAATTCTAATACAGAGATTATTTCTTGTTGCTCCCAAGTGTGTGTGACCTGAGGCAGCGGGGTATGTGGAGGAGGCCTGGAGGCCAAGTGAGGGAGGGGTCTTGATGGGGATAGGGAAGGGCTGAGCTGGGTACCCACCACTCTGGGCTGCCCTGAGGCCCAGACTCTGCCCACCCGCCTGGTGGTACAGTCATCACCCAGCCTCTCCGCGAGGTCTGCTCGCAGGTACTGACCTTCTCGGCCCAGCGCGAAGCAGGCCTGCCTGGGTGCTGCCCACCAGTCCTCAGGCACAGATGTCTACTGCCTCATTTTACAGATGAGGACGCGGAGGCTCAGCATCAACTAACTTGCCCAGGGTCATTTGGCCAGGGCAACAGCCCAGGAGTAGGAAGCCAGATCCGGAACACCCAGCAGGGACAGCCAGCACCTCCACCTGCTTTTCCACCAGGGGCTGATGGGTCCCTGCTGCCAGGGCTGGTGGGGAGCTGCCTCCCCAGGCTCAGTGCCTCCCCTGGGGGCCTGGCCCCAGGAACAGAGACACAGTTTGCACCACCCTTTGTTCAAGAAGCAAGACTTTCCAGATGGTGGCAGTAGAGCAGTGGACTGAGCGTGGGGCCCTGCGTGTGCGCAGGTGGCACCTTGTGGGCTGCCTGGCACCTGGCTTTCTGCTCCCACCACTAAAAGCTGCATGCACCGTGTTCTCTTTGGGTGCAGACTTGATTTCAGAATGCTTTCAGGCTTGTGTCAGGTTTGTTGCGGTCTCCACCCTGCCCCTGTGTTATGAGTTTTGATGCTGACTTTGCAACCCACTCCAGTATTCTTGCCTGGAAAATCCCATGGATGGATGAGCCTGGTAGGCTACAGTCCATGGGGTCGCAAAGAGTCGGGCACGACTGAGCGACTTCACTTCACTTGCAGTGGGCCTGGGGGCTCCCGCTTCTCTCCTGTCCCTGGAGATGCCTGCTCTCACTGTCTCTCGACTCTCGCTCTGCCCGGGACAGGGTGGCTGGGCTGCGCGGAATATGGCTGGACCTGGGGGGCTTGCGGGCCCCGACCATGGAGCAGGTGCAGGGCTCGGCCTCTGTGGAGGGGACACGGGCGGGCATGCAGTGGGAGGAGGCTGAGGTGGCAGGCGGTCTCTCGGTGTCGCCGGCACCTGTCCGTCCTGCCTCCTCATTGGGTCCCTCTAGGTGCCCTGGCTGGAGGAGAAGAGTGGGGGCTGTCGCTGCAGCCGTGGGGCCACAGACTGGGCACCCACTCTTCCTTTAAAAGCCCCCACAGTGAGGCAGGAGCACCGCCCATGGGCTGCTCTAATTCAGACCAAGGAGGCCTTGATAAATAGATTGAAGCGGATGGCAGAGATGAGCCCGCTCTGCCTGTGCTGGGCCTGCGCTTGCTGCCCGCACCCGGGTCCCCCGCTCCCCAGCCCTGCCCTTACCTCTCGCAGCGGGTCTGGGGCAGCAGGTGGGCTGCAGCCTGTGGGTGGGTGGTGGCTCCGTGTGGCCGTGGTAGAGGCCAGCTGGCTATTTAAGGAGAGGCGGGGAGGCTGCACCCCCCGTGGGCCCTGAAAGGCTGCTTCATTCCTGAGGGGCCCCCTGTGTGGCGGGCCACTCCCCCGGCTGCCTCTGCTGCCTCTGGGCTGTGAATATTCCAGTGTGTCCCAGCACCCCCCGCCGCCAGCCCCCAGCTGGGCCGCGAGCGCCACAGAGGCCGAGTGTGTGGCTGTCTACGAAGCCGTGGAGTGGGCGCCGGTTGGGTGGGGGGCTTGGCGGGGACCGACAGACAACAGGACGTTTCAGAACAGGGTAATTTCCTACCGAGGGGAGGGGGCCAGGGAGGGGCTGGTTGCCATGACAACGGGCCTGGGCGCCCAAGCCTGCACTGGCCATCGGCAGAGGCGGGGGGCTTGTGAATGGGGAAGGGTGTTAGGCCGAGGAGTCTTGTTTGGTCAAATGAGAGGGGATTCTTTCAGGACACTTGCTGTAGGGTCCTTGTGTCCTGCCCTGTATAATGAGGCCCCCTTTGGGTGTGTGGAGTAAATCATGGCCTTTATCTCCGGCGGGGCCCAGCTGCAGGCTGCCTCATAATGGGGCGCTGTCTGTGCCTGTGGGGACCCAGAGGCCTGGCCCTCGTCTGTGCGGGCTCCTCTTCTGGACAGGAGGCCTGGGAAGAGAGCCACTGCCGCCTGCCCCTACTGCTCCCCCAAGGCTCCTCCTGGGAGTCTGGGCGGGTGGCTGTTTGGATGTCGACAGTGGCTACTCCAGCAAAGTTGTTTCTCTCTGTCTTTCCCAAAATGATACACCCAGTAGCACAGGGCAGCAGACCACTATTTGTAGTTTCAAAAGCCTTTAGAACTTTTTAGTTAAGATGTTCAAAGATAATGCACGCTGTCACTGGGAGGAACCTCCCACAAGTATTCTCTGAAATGTGTTCTTTCACACAGTCCTGTGCACTTGGGATTACTGCCCATTTTACAGACAAGGAAACTGAGGCTCAGAGAGGTGACCTGACTGGCAAACCACAAACCAGTGAGCCAGGATCTGGACTCGAGCTTGTGTCACTCTGAAACTTAGGCTGCATGTGTATGTGTTTTGTTCTCTTCTTCTGTTGCACCTCGATGGCAGAGTTCCTAGGTTCCATCTTCATTCTACCTTGGAAAAATTCTGCAGGTTGTCCTTAGATCTGGTGCTGGGTTCAGGTCTGTTGAAAAGACATTTCACATCTGGGTTCCTCTGAGAGAGAGGGTTCCTCAGTTCTGTCTCGCCGTGGAGCTGGGGGGGTGTGAGGCTCCTTCCCCACTGTGGCCCAAGGTCTGGGAGAACTGGCTCATGGTGGCTTGAAACATGGGAATCTGGCTGGCTTCCCTGAGTGCACATGTCTGTTGTCGGATGATTGATGACAGTGGTTTTAAGGGCACTCAGTGTTGCAACCAGATTTTGAGGAGTTGCACTCATTTCTGTAAACTTCGAGGCAAAAATCTTTCCATATGGGTTGAATGTTGTCTTGCTGCTGAGAGGAGTAATCAGAATTGGAGTGGGGCTGTGGGGAATAAACACTCTCTCCGAGACAGCGACATAGCAGGTGGCAGGTGTGGGGTGGGGAGGCTCTGCCGTGGCAGGAGGCCTGGGGTGGGGCTGGGGCACAGGGTGTCTCAGGGAGAGTGGGGTGGGGGGAGCCCACTGGGCTTCGGGGATCTGGGGGAGAGGGGGGCAAAGCCTCGCCCAGGAGATGGAGACTAGAGTCCAGGCCACACCTGTGACCCCTGGGCGGGTAGAGGGAGACGGGGCTCCCAGGCCAGGAGCCGGCCTTCCGGCCCCAGTGGCCATCATATCTTGGGGAGATGGCGCCTGCTGTCCTCCCCTCCCTGTTGCTCACGTACTCACGCCTCAGAAGATGCCTCCCGAGCCTCCGCCCTGTGCGGGCACCCAGGGTTCAGAGCAGTACAGCTGGGGGCCCGTCAGCAGCTTAGCAGGTGGCTGCTGGGCACTCCCTTGGGCCCTTGCCCTTTAGCCCTGAGACACACTCAGGGCAAGCAGAGGGCAGTCCAGACCCAAATGCAGTGGCCAACGCTGCGGTCAAGGGCAGGGAGCTAGCTCCCCTGGCATCTAGGATCTGCCTACCACACCTGCCTGGTGAGGGTGGGTGTGTGTGTGGGGGGGAGCGGCACAGTCCTGAGTCCGAGAGTTAATCTTTCAAGGAGACTCCTTGTGCGTGCTCAGATGCTCAGTCGTGTCAGACTCTGTAGCCCACCAGGCTCCTGTGTCCATGGGATTCTCCAGGAAAGAATACTGGAGGGGGTTGCCATTTCCTCCTCCAGGGGATCTTCCCAACCCAGGGATCAAACCCGAGTCCTCTACATCTCCTGCATTGGCAGGCAGATTCTTTACCTGACCTGCCTCTGAAAGAGGCCAACACTGGTATCAGGTGGGCAGGAAGCTGGTGGGAGGGTTGGGGGCCTGGAAAAAGGAGGGCAGGAAGGCCCAGATGCCGAGAGACCGGCAGATCAGGTGGCAGGTGGGGGATGGGAGCAGGGCACTGGGGCCTTTGTATTAATGCGTCTTTGCCCAGGGACCCTGAATCTAAATTCCTGCCACCTGTGAGGCCCAAGGAGACAGAAACCATGTTGATTTCTCTCAGTAGAGGCCGCAGCTGTTCCCCAGAGGAGAAAGTACCATCAGAAATTACTCGGAGGTCTTTACAAAAAAGACTCTGTAATGACAGCTCCTGGGTCTGGGGACCTCCCTCTGGCACAACCGTGCTTGTCTTTGGAGACAGAGCGAGCCTGTAGACGTCCGGGTTCCTCTTTGTTGGGAGGACCCCTGAGGAAGCAGGCCTTGAGTGCCCGACGGGCCTGGCACTCCTTGGCTCCTTGACTGGGCGCAGTGGGATGGTAACACAGTGTACAGTTACTCTTATGTGTTGAAAGATATTTGAAAAATAAAGCGAATTTTTGAGCTGCTCTTGTCCACATGATGTCCTGGGCTCAGAAAAAGCACAAAGAAGGAAGGCACCACTCTTCCTTGCTGCTCAAAGACTTCAGCACCAGCGTGCTGCCGTGTTTCCTCTGCTCTTTGTCCTGTGCCGAGGCTCCTATCAGAGGGCTCACCTGTGGCCTTCCCAGCAGCAGGATTGTTGGCTGGCTTTTCTGGCCCACTGGGCTGAACCCCCAAGGCTTCCTGGCATTTGTTCGGGCTGGGGCTGAGGTGTTGTTGTTCAGTCGCTCAGTCGTGTCGAACTCTTTGCGACCCCATGAACCGCAGCACGCCAGGCCTCCCTGTCTATCACCAACTCCCAGAGCTTGCTCAAACTCATGTGCATCGAGTCGGTGATGCCATCCAGCCATCTCATCCTCTGTCGTCCCATTCTCCTCCTGCCTTCAATCTTTTCCAGCATCAGGGTCTTTTCTAATGAGTCCGCTTTTCACATCAGGTGGCCAAAGTATTGGAGCTTCAGCATCAGCCCTTCCAATGTATTGATTTTCTTTAGGGTTGACTGGTTTGATCTCCTTGCAGTCCAAGGGACTCTCAAGAGTCTTCTCCAGCACCACAGTTCAAAAGCATCAATTCTTCGGTGCTCAGCTTTCTTAACCGTCCAACTCTCACATCCATACATGACCACTGGAAAAACCACAGCTTTGACTAGACAGACCTTTGTCTGGGTTGTTTGGGGATATCTTCTCCAGGGAGGTGGCCCAGCTGTCTGGGGGTGGGGGGCTGCGGAGGGGAGGCTGTGTTCCTCACACCTGCCTCACTCCCCACAGACACCTGTGCCGACCCTGTCACAACCGCGAGAAGGCCAAGGGCCTGGGCAAGTACGTCTGTCAGCGCTGCCACCTGGTCATCGACGAGCAGCCCCTCATGTTCAAGAATGATGCCTACCACCCTGACCACTTCAGCTGCACCCACTGCGGGTAGGGGGCGGGAGCTGGGTGGATGTGGGACAGCCGCCCAGGGCAGTGATGGGGCTGGAGAGGAAGACCAGGTGGGCAGAGGGGTGACGGGAGAGTGGGGTGCAGGGGCAGGTAGAATGGGGGCCCGAGGGCAACCGTGCAGGAGACTCCTCTCTTTGGGGCTCCGTTCAGGAAGGACTGGAGACTCAGAGGTGCATGAGGGACGAGAGAGGGAGGAGAGGCTGCAGAGCCCCAACTCGGATCTGTCCCAGATGCCCAGTCTGATCTAGGGGCAGAGGGGCTGGGAACAGATCTGTGCCAAACACAGGCCTCCTTCTGCGAGGGCTGAGCGGGAATCCCATGCCCTGAGGCCTGTCTGGGGCACAGGAAGTCTCCAAAGAGAGCAGAGATGAAAGCAACGCCTGCCTGAGGGGCTCTGCAGGGACAGAGCTGGGGTGGGGGGCTGTCCGGAAGCTGCTTCTTTGGGTCTGGAGGGGTGGGAGCTGGGCAGCGCCCTCACTGGGGGCTCTGCACTGTCTTCCAGGAAGGAGCTGACCGCAGAGGCCCGGGAGCTGAAGGGCGAGCTCTACTGCCTGCCCTGCCACGACAAGATGGGGGTCCCCATCTGCGGGGCCTGCCGCCGGCCCATCGAGGGCCGGGTGGTCAATGCTCTGGGCAAGCAGTGGCATGTGGAGGTGAGCGAGGCCGCTGTGGACCCACTGTGGGGGCCCCGGCTCATGTTCGCAGCCAAAGTCTGGCCCTGCTGCAACCCCTCCACACTCCCTCCCACCCCCAGGCCATGTGGCCGGCTCCCACAACCAACCTTCCTCTTGGGTGCTGCCCTTCCTGGCCCTGGCTGGGGACAGGTCAGTCTATGGGATCCAGAGACCTGACCACATGGAGCAGGGCCAAGCAGGCATACCACTCCCCAATCTTCCTTTCCTTCCTGGCCTTCTAGAGGATTCCAAAGTCCTGGGACACCCCCACCCTTCCTCCCTTTCCTGGCCTAGAAGATTCCAAAGTCATGAGAACACCTTGGGGACACTGGTCCGGGGCGCCCTGTGGGATTGTGGTTGATGGAAGTGGCTGTGTGTACAGCTGTGCAAACAGCGGAGTCCAGCCCACCTGCGGGCAAGACGGTCAGGTGTGCCCCACTGGGTCTCCAGGCCTCTGCTAGGGGCTCTGGCACTCACAGTCACTACCTGGAAGAGAGGCATGCAAGCCTGTGGCCAGGCCAGCTCTGTGTCCCACAGGCTCTGCCTGGGTGGCCCCTCTGTGAGGGTCCTGATGTGGCCCCTGGCCCACAGCCCCCCATGGGAAGGCGAGTCATCACACCGAAAAGCCTCCCTGAATGGGAAGACGTGTCCGGTGACTCTGGGCTTGTGGAGACAGGAGTCGGCGGGAGTGCAGCCCTCCGTGCTCCAGGCACCTCGCCGGCACCTGACCCCTTGGGCTGCGGGTGCCTAGCAGCGAGGAGCGAGGTCTGCTGAGCAGGGGCAGCTCACAGAGGGGTCGGCCCCACGGCCCTCCTGTGGTCCTGCGGGGGCCCCCCGCCCCATCAGCCTCTGGGCTGTCTCCTGGGGAGGCGGCTCCGGCCCCGACCCTGCCACCCCTGGCCCTCTCCCCTCCCCAGCACTTCGTCTGTGCCAAGTGTGAGAAGCCGTTCCTGGGGCACCGGCATTATGAGAAGAAGGGCCTGGCCTACTGCGAGACCCACTACAACCAGGTGCGGGCCGCGGCGCTGCGGGAGCCAGTCAGGGCGGGCTGCGGAGAGGGCGCAGGGCAGCCTCCTCCCCGGGAGCCCCGTGCTGGGCGCCGAGCGGGCGCTGTGCCCCAGGCCTGTGTGCTGAGCGTCTCGGGACCTGGGCAGCCCCTGTGACCTCAGTGTCCCCGTTTGGGAGATGTGCCCTGTGGCCAGGCCTGTCGCGGGGACTGCGTGAGATGGCATGTGGGGTCCTGGGCTCTCGGGGTGACACGTGCCGCAGTCCCCTCCCTCCTACCAGGCCCTGCAAAACTGCCCAGGGGATGGCTTCCCGCCCTGACCGCTCCTCAGGACACCAGGGCAGCAGAGAGGCCTCAGAGGGGGCAGCACCTCCACCTGTGATTCCTGGGGGGCAGTGATTCTGACAAGCCCTCAGGCCCGAGACTGTGCCCTAGTCCAGGAGGCCCAGGAGGCCCGGGTGGATGACAGGACTGCCCTTTGGGGCGGGGTGGGGCCACACCCCTGGCCCAGGGCCGGGCGTGAATGCCCGCAGCATGTTTAACACCCTGTTCTGTCCACAGCTCTTTGGGGATGTCTGCTATACCTGCAGCCACGTGATTGAGGGTGATGGTGAGGCCCCCCGTCCCTGTGCCCGCTTCCTGCCCCAGCCCCTGTCCCCCACACTCTCTGGGCTTGTGGGTCCTGCAGCTGTGTGCCCAGGGAGCCCTGTGGCTGACTTGTGGGGTCACCGAGCCTGCGTCTGCCCTTCACAGTGGTGTCAGCCCTCAACAAGGCCTGGTGCGTGCACTGTTTCTCCTGTTCCACCTGCAACAGCCGGCTCACCCTGAAGTAAGTGGCGTGCCCACCCCCCACCGCAGTCCCCCTGCCCTGGGCGGGAGAGGCACCGCAGTGGGTGGAGACCTACACAGCACCCCCTCCTCCCCTTCCTGCTCCTGGAGCCTGCTGGGGACTCCCGTTGGAGTTGGCTTTCCGTGGTTTCTCCCCTTCATTGGGCCTTCCCTGAACGCCCACTGAGATCGGCCCCTGGGGATGCAGTGGGCACAGGGGCAGCCCCAACCCCGAGCAGAGAGGCCCAGAGACCCTCAGAACACAGTGGGAAGAAGAGTCACACTGAGCTCTGGGGAAGGAAGGGCCCAGAGCAGCACACTCAGAGCCAAAGGAAGCAGATCTCCTCTAGGAGAATGAAAGGGGCAGGACAGCCAGAGCTGGAGCCTGGTTTCCAGGACAGCAGGGAGCCATGGAAGGTTCTGGAGTGTCAGCATTCAAGAAAAGTCTCTAGGCAGAAAGGGAGGCCTGGAGGCCCATCTCCTACCTCCAGAGGTCTACCGTGACCTCTGATCACAAAGTCACACCCAGGAGGGGACAGGCTGCTGTGTGGGAGGCGGTGTGCGCAGGGCTGGGGCCCAGAGGAGATCCCACCCTCCTGACCGCTGCCCATCCTCCCCAGGAACAAGTTTGTGGAGTTTGACATGAAGCCCGTGTGTAAGCGGTGCTACGAGAAGTTCCCGCTGGAGCTGAAGAAGCGGCTGAAGAAGCTGTCGGAGCTGGCAGCCCGCAGGGCGCAGCCCAAGTCCTCGGGCCTGCACCCTGCCTGAGAGGCCCGTCCACCAGGCCGCTTCCTGCTCATGCTCTTCTGCTGCCCGAGGCTTCTCTCCCCACTTCGGCTCCCTGAACCTGCGGCATCTTGTTGCTGTCTCTCTGCTCAGGATCCCTCCTCCTCCCATCCACCTTCGAGCATCCCTCTTCTCCCTCCTTCCACGAGGCCACGGGGCAGGGGCCTGGGCGTGGTGAGCCTGTGACAGGTTCACGTCCGCAGTTTCGGCTCAAGGTCCTCCAGGGCCAGGAACAGACAGGGGCCGGTGTCACCCGACTCAGCCTGCCCTGACCTGTCCTGGCCTGTCCCATCCCTGCAGGAGGCCTCCTGGCAGCTTGGCCAGCCTCCGCCCCAGGTGGCACAGATGGAGCCCCCAGCCGGGCAGCTGCCCTGGGCCCTAGGCCACGTGGGTGGGGGGGCCTCTGGTAAACCATCCTTCTCTCCCCCACCACGTGCTCACTCACTCAAGGAGAATCCCAGTACCCAGACCAGGCTGGCACGTCCTGCACTTCTCCCTATGCAGCAGCTGGAGGGGCCCGGCGCACCCCGCCTCTGGGGCACATGCTGACTCCCTGGGTGCAGTCTGGAGCCAGGAGGTGGTGGGCCCCAGTGGGTGGCTCATTCCTGCCCTCCAGGAAGGACATTATACTCGCACAATGAATGAAGGCTTCTTTACATCACCCGGGGCCTGTGTGGTTTGTGGCATCAGGGTGGGCGCGCCGCCGCAGTGTGAGAAACACAGAGACCAGACTGGACAGGCGTCGCGGGGCCTGGAGACGAGGCCAGCAGAGACCCCCGGTCCTTGAGGGCTGGCCCCTGGGTGGAGTCGGGGGACGGGCCGGCAGGGGCAGTCCAGGGTGAGCCCAGGCTCCAAGGGCCTGCATGCAGGTCTGCCCTGTGTGTGGGCAGAGGGGCCCACAGCCACCTTCAGCAGACCCCCCCGACAGCCTCCCATGCCCAGTGTCCTGCTGGGGGAGGAGGAGAGGTGTGCCAAGGGGCCCATAGGCAGTCCCTTCCCAGTCTGAGAAGCAGGAAGGGAAGGAGGTGGAAAGAAAGGTGAGACACGAAGGAAGTCATCCTCTGAGGATGAAGCTGTCTTCCCTGCCCCTGGGGGGATCATAGTGCTTTTTGCTTTTTACAAAAGGAACTTTTCCTGTCCAGCACCTCCTGGATCTCCTGCCCATCTAACCCGCAACCCTCTTCTCTCACGGACACACACTCCCCAGTGCTCCATGAACTTTTATTGAACATTTCTAGGGGGTCCTTTCCGTCATCCACCCATCAGCTGGGAAGCCTACCACTCCTGGTGCTGCCCTGGGCTCCTGCCTTTGCACCTCATAGTCAGTGCCCAGGGGAGGGACCCACTGGGGTGCCAAAGGGTGGGAGGGGGTGTTCTGGGGAGAGGGCAGGCCTCGGGCCCAGAGGAGGGTCCTGGGTAAGCCCCAAGGGACCCCTGACTGGGGAGGGTGGCTGAGTGGGCCAGAGGACTCTGCTGCTATGGGTGGCTTGGGACTGAGCTGCGGGGGCCCCGCTGCTGGTTCACGGTGCTTATCAGCTGCTGCACGTACGAGGTCAGCAGGTCATCCATCTTGTAGCCCTGCGTTAGGGGAAGGTAAAGCACGGTTAGGCAGGGTGTGGACCGGGGCTCAGGGGGCCCAGCTTCTGCCTCAGTGACACCCAGGCAGACGTGGTGAAGAGAGAAGCAGGACTGTGTCTGGGCCCTGAGTACTCATCCTTCCTAGGACCACAGAGCCCCCTGCCAGGCCTTGATGCCTCTGAGTGACACGCCCAGCCCTCCCCGCACTGCACCTCCATTGAGTCCTTCACCGGCCCAGCCTGGCCTGTCCCTGCCAGGTGTGGGAGCCGGGCCCTCCCATGAGCAACTCACCCGGTGGTATCAGGGGGTCAGGCTGTGGGAAACCTAGTCTCCAGAGCCTCTGGGTGCTTTGCGTCTGGGCTGGGAAAAGGGACCTGGGGCCCCTGGAAGGTCCCCCAGGCCTGGAGCTCACCAGAGAGGTCTCACACAGCAGGCGGCTGCCCCGGCCCAGGCCCCCCAGCACCATGTGGAAGTAGGTGCTGCCGCTGCTCCAGCTGGCAATCTTGGTGAAGGGGTAGGTGGTGAGCAGGTCCTGCGGCCACAGCAGGCGGGTGGGTCAGAGCCAGTCAAAGCCCAGGAGGCCTGAGGGGCCACGGGGCTGAGCTTCTGCCTGGAATCCTCCAGAGCCCAGGACCAATGTGTAGGAGGATGGGCACCCAGCCCCCCTGCACGGGGCCCCCCGGCCCTGCCAGGGCCCTCTACTACCTTGGTCTTGGGGTGGATGAGCAGGACCCCGTGCCGGTTGATGGCGATGAGGATGATGTCCGGGTGGGAGGGCTCCGAGGTTTGCTGCGTAGGGAGGGCGTCACAGGGATCACAGCCCCTCCCTGAGTCACGCGTGCATACATGCCCTCCCGGACCTGGCCGTGGCCCTGCCTGTGGCCTGTCTGCAGGAGATGCTCAGACTGCCGGGGCCGGAGCTGTGTGGGGCCTGCTTGGCCAGGACAGCGGGTCTGGGGTGCCACCTACCTTCACCTCGAAGAAGGCAGAGCCGAAGGTGGGCCACCGGCAGATCCACTTCAGGAAGGCCACCTTGGCCTCCTCCACCGTCTTGTCCTTGTGCTTGTTGCAGGCCAGGAGGATGTTCTAGGGGAAGCCAGGGCCAGGGAGGTCTCAGTGGAGACCACAGCCTGGCTGGGCCACCACATGAGGCCCTGCGGCTCCGGCCAGAACAACGGCTGCTGTCTGAGGCCGTGGGAGGCAGACCCACTCCACCCTCCCACAGCCACATGTGGGCAGCGGCCAAGGGCCCCCTCCCCAGCCCCCAACCAGGACCTTCTTCCATTCCTCCAAAGACATTAGGCGCGTGAGGCTCTCGGGCACGAGTTCCCGCAGGATCTTGGGGATGCTGGCTAGCTGGGGCTGCTCATCACCAAGCCTGGCCTTGTAGATTAGGCCGGCCAGGTGGATGGCATCCTCCCTGGAACACTTGTGGAATCCACGCAGGTACTTGGGCAGCTCCTGGGTGAAGGAAAAGCTGGACTTTAGGCCCCTGCCACCCCAGCTTTGCGCTCAAGTGGTATATTAGAATCCAGGAAGAATCTAGGAATCTAGAAGAATCTAACCCAGTAGAATCTAGGAAACGGAGGCTGCAGAGAGATAAGAGCCTCAGGGTTAGGTTTCCAGTGGAGGGAAGAAGACTGCGTGGGTAGGGCTCCCCAGCACCTCGCTGCAGAGCCGGGCCTGCTCTACCCCTTCAGGGCAAGGCCTAGCTCTTCCCAGGCTCGGGACCCTCTGGGCCCTCCCCTCCCCGATAGGCATGTTGCAGGTGAGGGTACAGCCACGGTCTGCAGCTGCCACTGCCCCAAGGCACTGCTCTCCATCTGCTCCTGGCTCCAGAACCCTGACCGCCCACGAGGCCCCGGGCAGGAGGTGGGTGGCCCACTCTGAGGGCAGGTGTGGCTGAGTGAGAGTGGCCCCAGCACCCCCAGGAGGGGCAGCCTGGTACCTGGTGGTAATGAAGGATGGTGTCTGCCTTCACATCTTTCCCAGGGGCCACGTTGAGCCACAGTTTCCGCATGAAATACACCTGATAGGGGATTGTCACAGGGGCCCCTGGGCAGGGGCAGCAGTGAGCACAGAGCCTGTGCCTGGCCAGGCAGGCTCTGAGGCCTTATACCCGCTACTGCACCCTGCCACTTGGCCCTCCCACATCGCTTCTGTGTCTGCTGCCATGACCCCTTTGGAAGGCCTCCATGCCTCCTTCTCCCTGGCCCCCAACCCTCCTCAGCCTTCAGATGAATGGGCGCTCCTGGGTCTCCCTGTGGGGTCAGACTCCCTTCTGCCCCTGTGTACCCTTCATCACCCCAAAGTCTGGCTGTGTGTTCCAGGCCTGCCCCATGCCCAGCCCCTGCCCGAGCTGGTAGAGTGCTCAGGGCAGGGCCTCACTGCCTGGCCCCAGGCCTGGCCATGCCCATGAGCCAGGGGACCTGAGGAGCATGGAGGAATGAACGGGCATGGGCCAGGCGGGAGGGCCCAGGGCAGCTGTCTGACCCTGGCCCAGGAGGCAGACAAGCCCTGCTCCACCTCACATCCCAGCAGCACCCTCCTTTGTGGCCCCAGCCTGGCTCCCAGAGCCTTCTGCTCACCTTCCTTCTGGGGCTTGTTCTTCTTTACCCAGTCAGACATGTGCCTCAAGGAGTCAAAGAAGAAGTCTCCCTCCTTCTGGCTGATGACCTGGGCAGGTGGAGAGGAGGGAGCAGACAGCCAGGAGGCCAGGTGTCACACTGGGGCTCCGTGGCCCCTCTCACCTGTGTGCCTGTGTACCTCGGCGGGGCTGGCCCAGTGCAGGTGGGAGACCCCCACCCGCCTTAACCACCTTCCCTCCTGCCCCCTGGCCTGTGGGCCACTCACCTTGTCTGCGATCTTGATGAAAAGGCTGCAGCCCTCCCAGGAGGCAAGCTGCAGCCGGGCGGCGATGCTGTCACATGCGTCCCGCACCCGGGTATTGGCACCCACCTCCAGCATCTGGGCAGAGAGGCAGACCGTGACCACCTCTGAATAACCCTCTGAACCCTGCTGGCTAAGGCTGGGCATGCCCTGTCCTGAGAAGGGTGAGACTGACCCTCTAGAAACCTGGCCAGATGTGCACACTGTTTTGTCACAGGGCTCACTGTCTCAGGGTACCCAAGAGGCCTGGCATTTTCAACTTGCTCTGAGAGCCTGCAGCCAGACTGGAACTTCCCGTCACGGGCTCTGCCATCTCCAGGCCACAGTCCACTTGGGGAGGGCCATGAGGTCATCACCCCCACTTCCCCTCCCTCCACTGCTGCCATTTAGCCCAGGGTCTCCCACTGGAGGAAGGGATGGCAACCCACACCAGCATTCTTGCCTGGAGAATCCTTTGGACAGAGGAGCCTGGTGGGCTACAGTCCATGGGGTCGCACAGGGTCAGACACGACTGAGCGACTTACCTCGCACACATGCACTTCCCCCTCGCACCTGTCTCTTCCACTGGCCCCAACAGCCAACTGGGCTTCATCCATAGGCACCTCATGGGCTCCCTGCTCACTGTGGCCCCAGGGCTGGGTGGAAGCCCCAAGGGGCCTCTAGGCCCTGGAAGTCAGCCTTGTTGCCCAGCCTCCTGGCCTCCTCAATCCTGTGCATGGCCTGGAAGGGCCCCCCATGCCTTTGGGACATCCTAACTCCCCACCATACTACAAGCTCCCCAGGGCCAGTAGTCCCCTGCATGACCCGGAGCTCCTGAGGGAGCCCAGCCCTCAGTTCATGCTGGTGGGGGCCGGTGAGAGTGGAGTGGAGTAGTATTTTCACAGAAGAGGGGCAAGGAGAGCACGAAGGGGAGGCAGTCCATTCGAACTCACACAGCTGTGTCTGTAGGCGTCTCCCAGCTCTCCTAGAGTGACCCCAGCGGGGAAGTCCCTTGCTCTGGCTGTGAGCCCCTGGTGGTGTTGGGGGCGGGGAGGGGAGGCTCACCTCACTTGTGTCGTTGGGCAAGTAGATCTTGTGGCAGACGCGGGAGACGTTCTGCTCCGCGGCCTCCACCTCCACCTGGTGCGGCGGCTGCTTCCGGGGCCCTGTCCTGGAGCCAAGTGCATGCTGCACGGGCCACCCACCACCCCCACCTAGGCCCGGCCCCAGCACCAGCCTCTAAGCTCAGCTATGTGCCACGCACAGAACAGAAGCTAACCCCGGAGACGTGCACAGTGGTGCCCAGGTCAGTGCGGGGAGCTGCCCTGCGGAGGTGCTGAGCAATGGCCCACAGGAGGCGGCAGACGCCAGCCTGGCCTCATCTCCCAGGAACCCCGAGGTTTGAGGGCACGTGTGGGGAGAGGACCAGGCTGGCCAGGGCGCCAGCAGGCAGGGCGGGTCGTGTTCTTATCTTCACATAGCCGGGCATCAGGTATGGGCCTCTTCATGCCCCGGCCGGCCACTCACGGCCAGAAACTCCACCACCCCCCCAGCCTCCCTGCAGCCCCCCGGGGCCTCACTCCGTGTCTTCCTCCCTGGGGGCTGGGACTGAGTCCTAGCTCCCCAGACTGACACCACTTCAGAGAGGAAGCTGAGTTTGACTCCTCTGGCAGGTGTCCCCACTGGAACATGATCCTGGGAGACTGGCAACCCACCTCGCCCCCCGCCCGGCACTCCCAGACCAACGTTCCGGGGGCACCTAGGAGTTGGCAGGCTCACCTCAGGACCCTCTGGATGCGGCGGCTGCAGTCGGGGGCCAGCACCTTCCTTCTCCGCGTGTCTATGAACTTCTGGGCGTGCGGCAGCAGCGCCTTGCCGGGTGGGAAGAGGCCGGTGCACAGCCATAGCAGCTGCCAGCCCCGCTCCTCGCTGTACCTGTGGACGGCAGCACAGCTCAGCCCAGGAGGGGCCCCTCCTGGAGGCCTGGCCCGCCAGCACTGCAGGGAGATGGGGCTCTTTCTAGGATTATCATGTGAGCAGAGGCCTGCCTGAGGCCCTGGGCAAGGAGGCCACTGCCCTGCTGCCAATGCCACCAGAGCTTTCCCGCTCACAAGAAGGGGAGGGAGTGCTATCGTGACCATTTTGTGAAGGAGAGCACTAAGGTTCAAAGAGTCCAGGTGACAAAGGATACAGGGTGGGAGAGGCACGGCCCAGGGCGAGAAGTCCCAACAACCCCCGCCCAATGTTACAGCAAAGGCTGCCTTTACGAGGTGGGGGCCGGAGGAAGGACCAAGGGGGCCCCGGGCACAGCATCCCTGTGCCCACTGTGCCCTCCATCCGTCCCCGGTGCCCACAGACCTCTTGGTGTTGTGCGTCAGCTGCTTCAGGATCTGGCAATAAACCTCGTCCTGCAGGACGGCCTCCTGGAGGGCCGATGAGAAGATCTGGTCGGTGAGCTCCAGGGAGGTCCAGGCCTGCCGAGAGGGGTAGTCACCCATGTACCTGAGGATGGGTGTGGCTGTCAAGGAGAAGCGTCCGTCACTGCCGATCCTGAGTCTGGCCCGGAGCTGATCCCTACCTCACCCCGGGGCACCTCACTGTCTCCGGAGCAGCCCCCTGCCCTGAGAGGCCTGGCTCTCGGGTGGACTGGCTGTGGGGCCCATGCCCACAGGCTTGGCGTGGGGCTGGGGCAGGCCGGCCGGGAAAGGATATCGATGAAGATCTGACAGGCGGCATCCCGCAGCTCAGTGTTGGCGTGGACGCGCCGGAGCAGCGGCTGCCGCAGGGGCTCAGCTGAGTGGGCCCACAGCTGCCCCCGGGTTCGGGCCAGGGGCAGCATGGCTCTGCTGACGGTCTCCTTCTCTGGGACCCTGTTGGGGATGGGGGCCAGGGTCAGGGTGTGCGCTGCTCCTTGGGCCATGCACACACAGTGCAGAGAGAGCCCAGGGTTGCAGGGTGGGGTGCCACAGGGATGCCGTCTGCGCCCACAGCACGCCGCTAAGAAACAGGTTGGTCATGTCAGGGTCAGAGGGTCCCTTCCCTGCCCAGGGAGCCCAGGTGGGCACTGCATCCGCTTTCATGGACCTGAGTCCCCAGGGAGCACAGAAGGGCTGGTCAGGGTGGGGCCCAGGATGGAGCAGGGTGGGCACCTAAAAAATTCATAGGAGAATTCCTCCAGGGTGTGCAGGCTCTCCTCGGGCTGCTCCTCGGGGGGAGCCTCTGTGGGCCTCCCCTCCTGGGCTGCCAGCTTCCGCTTCTCCGGTGACATGGCCAGCAAGCTCTGGGGGTGGGGTGGGGCACAGGTATGGGTGTCCAGAAGGCCCCTCCCACAGGCTCCCCCCGGCCAGGTGTCCTCAGAGACTTGAGAGGGGTCGGGCCACAGGACTGGACAGGCCTGGACCTACCCCTCCTGTGTCACCTGCTCTAGAACCCAGGCCAGTGACTCAATGTTTCTGAACCTGTTTCCTTTTTCTTCAGAGGGTGCTCAGGCCCACCAGGCTCCCCTCTGCTGGGCCCTTCTCTTCAGGAGTATCTCTCACCCTGGCCCTGCTGGCCTGGCCCCCCACCCCCTTCAGGCCTTGTCACTGAAGTGTCTGTCCCTCAGGGAAACCCTCCTGGACAGGGTGAGCCCCACCCTAGAATTTGCTCCTGTAACAACCAGTGCTGCTTCTCAGTGGCACTTTGCACACTTGCCATCAAGTCATCATTCGTCCAAGTGCTCCTTGAGGGTGGAGATGCTATGGTGTTTGATACTGTATTGTGGTACAGGGCACATAGTTGGCACTCAATGCATGCATTTGGGAGGCCTGTCTGTCCTGTCTCCCTGGCGGGGGGGCTCTGGTCTTGGGGATTAGGGTGGAGTGGTTGTCAGGGGTAGGGAGACTTGAGCCCCCTTGGGTCAGGGTTTTTAAATGACATTGAGGCAAGATGGGTTTACCCCCAGAACGCTCCCTGGTGGGAGGGATGAAAGGATGCACACTGATTGAGCACCTGCTGAGTGCCAGGTGACGCCCCAGCCACTCACTGCACAAGCACTTCCCGCCTCTCCCAGAGGGCTGGCGGGGCTGGCAGGGCTGACATGATGCCCAGGCTTTCTGGGGGGTGGGGCCCAGGCACCTGACCTAGGACCCCAGGCCTGGCATCTCAGCCTCTTCCCCAGGTGCCCAGGGGTGCCCGGCTGAGGGCAGGTGAGCATGTGAGTTACCAGCAGCTGTGCTGAGGGCTTGGTGACTGTCGGGATGGCATAGAGGCAGGAGGTAGGCACCAGTCCCGTCTTCTCGGTCCGGTCATTCTGGGCCAGGGTCCAGTTCTCAGAGGCCAGCAGGCCCTGCTTCTTTGTCAGGATCAGCAAGTCCCCCTTCTTGAAGGGCAGGAGGGTGGAATCCTCTACGGTCACACGGACACACACACGAGGCAGAGAAGACAGTTTCCCCAGGGTTCAGGGGAGGCCAGAGGCCCTGCTGGTGCCCTGTGGGCGGCCCCCCTGACAGGCGAGGGGACAGGGACACAGCAGGGGGCCCACGGCTGCCCCGAGCTGAGGCACTCGGGGGGCCTGGACAGACAGCCGGGCAGGCAGAAGCTGGGGAGACCTGCTCTGAGGCCTGACCAGGAAGTGGCCAGGGAGCCGCGAGGCAGATGGACCAAGGGGACAGAGGACCGGCAGGCTGTCACCACGCCTGCCCAGGAGCTAGGTGACCTGTCTGAGGCTGTCTCCTCAGCTGTAAAATGGAGGCCACCCCTCCCTCCTGGGGCAGTTGTGAGGACGGGATGGGCCATGGGGACAAAGCTGCTGCTGCTGTTTCCAGCGCAGCTAAGACCCTGTGCACAGCCCTCCCCTGCTCCCCTACTTTCTGAAGCCTGATTTCCAGCTGTGCTGAGGGAAGCTGTGGCTGTCAACTAGACCACCAGGGCTCACCCCGCCTCCACCCCCACCCTCAAGCTATGCGGCCCTGGATAAGCTGCGTTCCTTCTCTGAGCCACCAGTCCTTGTCTGCAACACTGAATAACAGGGTGGCTGTGGGGATGATGTGCACTGCATGGGCTGGTGACCTGGCTGGCTCTCCCTTTCCTTCCAGAAGAAGGACATCCCTCAGTGCCCTTCATTTTGGAGGGGTTGAGACCCCTCCTGAACTCCCTTATCTTACAGAAGGGAGGGCCTTGCCCACGGATGACCCTGAACACTTTGTGGCCTCTCTCCCTCTCTCTGTTCGAGTCCCTGCCCTCTGCCTGCTTCATGACCACCAGGACCTGGCACAAGCAAGCCGCCCTCCCACCGGCCACATGAGCGGCCCCTCACCGGGCTCCCTCCCTGGTTGGGCACCTGTGGCCTTCCTGTCTTGCAGGGCCATGGCGAACACGGACCTCTCCTTCAAGCCCTCCAGAAACATGGCCACCAGCTCGGCAATGGCCACGCTGCTGGGGGACCGGAACTCATACTCCTCTTCGTGCAGTGTGGACAGCATCAGCTTCTGCCCACCCCGGGCCTCCCTGAGGGGGAAAGGGGGCAATGTGACCAGAGGCCACACCTTCCCCCTGGGTCAGCCCCTCAACAGCCTCAGAGGGGTGACCTGCCCAAGTTACAGAGTCTGGAGTGCCAACAATCACACCATGAAGCCCTCTTACAGATGAGGAAACTGCAGTGTGTCGGAAGTCATACAGGGCCTGGGGCTGAGCACGGATCTGCCCTAGCCCCGGACTCTCTGTATGCATGGGCAGATGAGTTGGAGCTTAGGGTCCTGTTCTATGGGCTTCAAAGGCAGTGGGGTGCCAAGCCTGTCTGTGGAGTCAGCTCTAGGCAGGCAAGGCGGTGGCTGGTGTGCAGGGCCACCATGGGGCCACTGCAAAGAAAGTTGGTGCTGAGATAGAGCATCAGCCTGGGTGAGTTTGGGTGAGCTACCCAGCCTCTGTGGGCTTCCCTGGTAGCTCAGCTGGTAAAGAATCCACCAGCAATGCAGGAGACCCTGGTTTGATTCCTGGGTTGGGAATATCCCCTGGAGGAGGGCATGGCCACCCACTCCAGTATTCTTGCCTGGGGAATCCCATGGACACAGGAGCCTGGCGGGCTACAGTCCATGGGGTCACAAAGAGCCGAACAGGACTGAGTGACTAAGCACCTGCCCTCTGCATGCCTATGTTTATTCTGCAGAGTGTGGGGGCAATGGCGGGACTTACAGGACTAGAAGAGAGCACCCAGCACAGTAAGTGGTGCCAGCAAGTGCCCTGGACTAGAAGAGAGCACCCAGCACAGTAAGTGGTGCCAGCAAGTGCCCTGCACACACTGGGAATGACCATAATGGTCATGCCACAGTAGGGTGTGTTTTAACCAAGGAAGGGCTCTGGCAGGGCACAGACAGGCCTTCCAGAAGGGCATGGAGGCCTTCTCAGTAGATGAGAGCCAGGGGCGGGGTGTCTGGGGCATGCCTGGCATGCAAGGTGGTCCTGTACACACAGGCCTGTCCCTCGCTCCCTCTCCCAGACTACTGGCACCTGCACTGAGCAGCGCCCACCAGCAAGAAGAGAAGGAACCTATAAGTGAATGTTCGCCCCGAAGGCTGCAAGCTTATGTGCCTCTTTCCAGCGGAGCTGGGCTCTAAAGGAAGCTTGAGAGGGCAATTGGTGGTATACGGACACATTGCTGACCGCAGGACAGTGGAGGGCGGGGCCTGAGCCAATGGCCATCATGCCACACGTATGATGCAGTGTGAGCCAGTTGGGCCCCCAGGAACAGTGTGCCCCCCGTCTCCCTGTCTCTCCTGGAGCCCCAAGGACTGAGGTTGTGGGGAGAGGCAGGTTTGGGGCTTCCCTCGGAGCACCCACCTGTTGGTGATCAGACTCATGACCTCGATGAAAGAGAGTTCTAGGAGCACCTTCTCCTTCTGGTCCAGGAAGTACAGCCCCTTCCAGTTAACAGCCAAGATCAGCTGAGTCTTGGGCAGTCGGGGGCCTGGAAGAAGGAGAGAAGGGTGTGAAGCGGGGGCTGGTCCAGGGTGGGGGCCCACTGGCACCCTCTTACACATGAGACACCATTACCTGAGAGTGTGGTGACTTCAAAGAGCCGGGAGAAGAGCAGCGGCCACTTCAAGCAGGCAGTGTCCACCACCTGCTCCTGCACAGTCAGTGGCCTGGTCCGCTTCTGGGTGTAGGGTGCCTGCACGGAGGTTGCGGCGATGAGTCACCTCCATCACCTACCCCCCAGCTGACTCCTCACCCAGTGCCCAGGAGCTCATTTGCTGGGCCATTCTTTGAAGTCGCTGCCTAAAGCCAGGCCGGTGTCACTGAGAGTCAGGTGAGGGACTCTGGTGGGCTGGGGAGGGCCCATCACTGGTGGTTCTGACCCCCGCTTTAGATCAGAGCTCCCGAGGGCTGGAGGGCTGGGCTGCTGCCCGCTGCCTGAGCCTGCACGACGATGAGGGGCATGTGTGGGTGTCTGCGGCCCCTGCCTCCTGGGCCTACATGTCACTCCGTGCTCCAGGCCCGTGTTGGTGTCTGTGTGTGTGTTGGTGGGGCTCCGCTCGGCCTCTCTTCTCACATCTGGGAGGCGTCTCTCAGGGACCTTCACCTCAACGCCCCTCCCCAGTGCTGCCTCACCTTCCCCCCTCCCCCCTGGCTCTATCTGACCTTCACCCTTTCCTCTTCCCAACCCCACAGATCTTAACATTCACTGTGATATCGCGGCTGTGACATCCAACTGAGCTTTCCTGTCATGGTTTGTTGGATAAGATGTAGTTTCTCTTGTTCCTTCTGTAAAAGGTGGTTGGGTAACACTCACATACTGAATCAGGGGACAAACGGACACATCCTGAGATTTGGCGCTTTGCAACACATATCAAGGATTTTAGAACATTCATGCGTGCTCATTCACTTTAGTCGTGTCCGACTCTTTGCGACCCTACGGACTGTAGCCCACCAGGCTCCTCTGTCCATGCAATTCTCCAGGCAAGAATACTGAAGTGGGTTGCCATGCCCTTCTCCAGGGGATCTTCCCAACCTAGGGATTGAATCCATGTCTCTTATGTCTCTTGCACTGGCAGGCGGGTTCTTTACCACTGGCACCATCAGGGAAACCCAACATTTGTACACTCTGAAATCCCTTTTTGAGAAATTGATCTTGATGAAATAACCATCAAACATATAAAAGTTGTATCTACAAAGAGATTCACTTCATTGTTTTAACAGTGAATATGGGACATGACCTCAAAATTCACCAGTGAATGAATTGTAGCTCATGAATACAGTACTATTCAGCCCTTAAAAATAGATTGCTATTTAGTGACACAGAAATAAGGGCCCAAACTCTTAAGTGAAGTGAAGAGGCAGGTTGAAAGCTGTCTAATGATGATCCCAATTTTATTTTTTTAAAAGGTATGTTTCCTAACAATGAGAAAACAGAAAGAGAAAGTAAGGAAACAATCCCATTCACCATTGCAATGAAAATAATAAAATACTTAGGAATAAACTTACCTAAAGAAACAAAAGACCTATATATAGAAAACTATAAAACACTGATGAAAGAAATCAAAGAGGACACTAATAGATGGAGAAATATACCATGTTCATGGACTGGAGAATCAATATAGTGAAAATGAGTATACTACCCAATGCAATCTACAGATTCAATGCAATCCCTATCAAGCTACCAACAGTATTTTTCACAGAACTAGGAGAAGGCAATGGCAAGCCACTCCAGTACTCTTGCCTAGAAAATCCCATGGATGGAGGAGCCTGGTGGGCTGCAGTCCGTGGGGTCGCTGGGGGTCGGACGCGGCTGAGCGACTTCACTTTCACTTTTCACTGTCTACTTTCACACATTGGAGAAGGAAATGGCAACCCACTCCAGTGTTCTTGCCTGGAGAGTCCCAGGGACGGGGGAGCCTGGTGGGCTTCCGTCTATGGGGTCACACAGAGTCGGACACGACTGAAGTGACTTAGCAGTGCAGTAGCAGCAGAACAAATAACTTCAAAATCTGTATGGAAACACAAAAACCTCAAATAGCCAAAGCAGTCTTGAGAAAGAAGAATGGAACTGGAGGAATCAACCTGCCTGACTTCAGACTATACTACAAAGCTACAGTCATCAAGACAGTATGATACTGGCACAGAAATATAGATCAACAGAACAAAATATAAAGCCCAGAGATGAATCCACGTACCTACAGACACCTTATCTTTGACAAAGGAGGCAAGAATATTCAATGGAGAAAAGACAATCTCTTTAACAAGTGGTGCTGGGAAAACTGGTCAACCACCTGTAAAAGAATGAAACTAGGACACTTTCTAACACCACACACAAAAATAAACTCAAAATGGATTAAAGATCTAAATGTAAGACCAGGAACTATAAAACTTCTAGAGAAAAACACAGGCAGAACACTCTGACATAAATCACAGCAAGATCCTCTATGACCCACCTCCAAGAGTAATGGAAATAAAAGCAAAAATTAACAAATGGGACCTAATTAAACTCAAAAGCTTTTTCACAATGAAAGAAACTATAAGCAAGGTGAAAAGACAGGCTTCAGAATGGGAGAAAATAATAGCAAATGAAGCAACTGACAAAGAATTAATCTCAAAAATATATAAGCAGCTCATGCAGCTCAACATCAGAAAAATAAATGACCCAATTAAAAAATGGGCCAAAGAACTAAACAGACATTTCTCCAAAGAAGACATACAGATGGCTAACAAACACATGAAAAGATGCTCAACATCACTCATTATCAGAGAAATGCAAATCAAAACCACAATGAGATACCATTTCACGCCAGTCAGAATGGCTGCTATCCAAAAGTCTACAAGCAATAAATGCTGGAGAGGGTGTGGAGAAAAGGGAACCCTCTTACACTGCTGGTGGGAATGCAAACTAGTACAGCCACTATGGAGAACAGTGTGGAGATTCCTTAAAAAACTGGAAATAGAACTGCCATACGACCCAGCAATCCCACTGCTGGGCATACACACTGAGGAAACCAGAATTGAAAGAGACACATGTACCCCAATGTTCGTCGCAGCACTGTTTACAATAACTAGGACATGGAAGCAACTTAGATGTCTGTCAGCAGACAAATGGATAAGAAAGCTGTGGTACATATACACAATGGAATATTACTCAGCTATAAAAAGAATGCACTTGAATCAGTTCTAATGAGGTGGATGAAACTGGAGCCTACTATACAGAGTGAAGTAAACCAGAAAGAAAAACACCAATACAGTATATTAATGCACAAATATGGAATTTAGAAAGATGGTAACGATGACCCTGTATGTGAGACAGCAAAAGAGACACCGATGTAAAGAACAGACTGTTGGACTCTGTGGGAGAAGGCGAGGGTGGGATGATTTGAGAGAATAGCACTGAAACATGTATATTACCATATGTGAAATAGATCGCCAGTCCAGGTTTGATGCATGAAACAGGGCACTCAAAACTGGGGCACTGGGACAACCCAGAGGGATGGGATGGGGAGGGAGGTGGGAGTGGGGTTCAGGATGGGGTACAACCAAGTACACCCATGGTTGATTCATGTCAGTGCATGGCAAAAACCACCACAGTATTGTAAAGTAATTAGCCTCCAATTAAAATACACTAATTTTTTAAAGTGTGTTTCTTGCATTCCAAACACATGCACACGTTCATTGTGTGCATGTGAATAAAGCAGTCTAGAAGGACATGTACCGCAGTGTTAGGAGGGATGAGCTCTTTGATGTGATAACTATTGGTGATTTCCCCTTTCTCTTTGTGTTTGCCTTGTTTTCCGGTTTATTTGGTAATGTCCACATTTTAGTGTTTACTGGAAAAAAATCAGTGAAACTTCTGTTCCCTTTGGAAACAACAGTGGTGTAAATGTCCTAATTCTTTACTCGCACCCTATATCCCCTTTCCCAAGATGATGATGCCACTTCTTCCTCGGGTTCATTCGGGGTCATGTGCATCTCTTGTCTCCTCTGCCTCGTACTAGCCCTAAAAATCCATGGTCTCTCCCCTGTAAACACATCCACTCAGGCTGGGAAACAACAAAAATAATCCACAAGGTTTGCTTCCCCAAATTCCTGTTCAAGGATTGTCCCCAAGGGATGATAGCGACCGCCTTGGGGAACAAAGCTTCTGTGGTCAAGCTTGTGTGAGGAATATTAGGCAAAACAATTGGGCTTCTCTCTTGCAGGACTCCTCGGAGCCTTTCCTCAGGGCTGTGCACTGTGATTCCTGAAGAGCAGGACAAAGCAAGCTGCATTCCCCCACTGCAGATGCACACAGGACCCTTGTCTGCAAGCCGACTCTGAGCACCTCCTTTCCTGTGGCCAGATTGCAGACTGCATTGGTCATCCTCCCTGCCCTGCTCTGAACTCGGGCGACCCCTGCTATCTGAGCCATGCACCTGGGACTCATCTCCTGCAGCTAGGCTGTCAACCCCTGAAAAACCAGCACTGCACCACCTTTGAACTGCCCACTGCCTGTCCTGCTGTTTCTTGGCTCCCAGTGCCACAGGGTAATTGAAGCCGGGGAAGGCTTCCCTGGTGGCTCAGATGGTAGAGAATCTGCCTGCAAAGCGGGAGACCCGGCTTTGATCCCTGGGTCGGGAAGATCCCTTGGAGAAGAAAATGGCTACCCACTTCAGTATCACTGCCTGGAGAATTCCACGGACAGAGGAGTCTGGCGGGCTACAGTCCATAGGGTGTTAAAGAGTTGGGTAAAACTGCGTGACTAACACACACACAAGCATTAACCAAAGGGTTCTATCCCCCCTCTTCCACCCCCCTCACCCCACGCACAGCTCTCCTGCAGCAGCAGCTGCAGCACGGAGCCCACCAGCCCTTAGAGATGTCTTTGAGCCCTCAGGACACACTGCAGAGCAAAGCACCCTGTGAGGAAGGAGGCTCTGACAGAGGGGTTGTTTGGGACAACTCTGTGGGGAGGGGAAAAGAAGCAGGGGGCCAAGTTAGAAGGCTGTCTTCTTGGGGAAGAGGCTGTGAGCCTCCAGGAACCACCTTCACTTGGTGCAGGCTGACCAAGCAGGTGTAGAGGAGGGGCAGCCCTCCCTGCCGTCCAGGCCAGCACTGGGCACTCAGGGCCCAGCAAGGGGACAACAGTAAGGCCCAGGGCGGAACTGGGGCCAAGGTGAGGGTGTGCTCACGGTCAGCAGCTGAGGATGCCTTCTTGCACCCAAAAGCCAGGGCCCAGATTGATCCTGTAGTAGAGACCAGTGGAGGACTGAGCTGCCCAGACCAGCCAAGATGCCATCTTGTGAGGGGGGTGAACCTGAATGAGATCGTTTAAACCTGGAGACATAGAGCTATGCTGACTGGGAGGTTAGTCTCCATCCCCTCAGTGAGTAGGGACTCATAATGGGATCTCCAGCCCCTCTAAATACCAAGGGGCCCACCACCCCCAAAAAGAGCTGCATAGTCGGAGTCCACAGGCTCTGGGGAGGCTGACCTTGGCATAGGCGGTGGTGACCAGGCTGGCCCACTTCTCTGGGGTCTTGGTCCTGTACAGCTTGGAGGGGACACAGCTGGGCAGCAGCTCCTGGATGGCCTGGCTCCCGGCCGAGGCACCGAGCTGCACGTAGCAGTGCTGGGCCAGCAGCTCCACCAGCTCTTGCTCCTGCACAGCCCAGGGACGCACACGGGAGCCGGGGTGGGGTGTGCATGTGAGAGCCCACTCTCCCCCAGGAAGCCTTGCCCCTGCTGAGCTCTCATCCCCCACAGCAGAGGTGAGCAGCCACCTCTGTTAGGCAGGACCTGCCCCTCCCCCAACATGGGAGAGGCCCTGTGCGCCCTGACTAGGCCCCAAACGGGCTGCGCGCCTGCTGGCAGGCCGGAGTCTCCCAGCACCCCAGCCTGAGGGCAAGGCGGGTGTCCTGCATGCTCCTTGTTCAGCCCTCGTGAGCCAGTGAGTGTGCGGCATTGAGCTCTGGGGCCTGGGTGCAGCCCCAGCACTGCTGTCTGAGTGAGGTGAGTGCTGTTATTCAGTCACTGAGTCGTGTCCGACTCTTTGTGACCCTGTGGACTGCAGGACAGCAGGCTTCCCTGTCCTTCACTTGTGGACAAGGCCTTTACCCTGTCTCCCCAGTCCTCACTGGGCAAAGGTGACCCCCCTGGCCATTCCTGCAGAGCCTCTGCCAGGATTCATGTGGGCGGATCCTGTGTAAGTCACCAGCAAACCCGGCACACAGAAGGTTCCCTGCTCCAGGAGCCCCACAGGGACCAAGCTGCCCTCTTCTTTCCAAGGAGACAAACCCTGCCCAGCCATCTATTTGCCTGCCCTCTGACCCCACGCTCCCTTGCCCCCACCTCTTCCCGCCCACTGCCCTGCTCCAGGCAGGCCTCCGGGACTGCCACAGTTGCCTCCAGTCCCCAGCGCATCCTCTGGATTCAAGCCTGGGGAGGTCTGCAACCGCTGAAAGGCACAGCATTGCCCAAGGAGGTCAGGTGCATGAACTCCCCTACCTTGAGTCTCACAACCACACAGAAAGCTCTGGTGACTGCACCTTCCAGGAGAGAGCCAGAGGCTCAGAGAGGTGCCCTAACGTTCCAAGGCCACACTGCCAGGAAGAGGCACAGGTGAGACCCGAATTCAAGTGCTGGGACTCCAAGGCCGTGTTTCTGACCCCCAGGCCCTCCTGCCCATGAGCAGCTACTGTAGTGAGGCTCGGTGGGCCTGGGGCTGATGGGGGAGGGTGGGCTTTGCTGCCAGCGGCAGGTGCCTCAAACCCCAGAAGCTTGAGTGAACCTGTGGCTAAAGGAGGAGACGGAGGCTCCTGGGCAGGGACAGCTGCTCCCAGAGGGCTTCAGGGACCTGTACTTGCAGATACATCCCGGGCCCACCCCTCTCCCTCAGCCTCCTGCCCGCCATGATCCACATGGCCTCCCCAAGGATATGCCTGGTGCCCACAGCCCAGTTGCCCTTGCTCTGTCCCAAAGTCCCTGCCCTGGAACAGGGCCTTTCCCCAGGCTGTCTGAGAGGTGGGTCTTTGGGGCCCTGAGAGCTATGGTCCCCTCACCTTCTCGAAGGGGTACTCTCCAAACCAGACTCCATGGAGGACTTGGCGGTAAATGAGGTGGGTGCTGACCGGGTCCTCCTGGGAGTCATGCCACGGGGTGAAGAACTCCTTCCGGAAGTAGACGCGCCAGGGTGCCTGGCGCTCACTCTCGCCCCTCTCCCGGGCCAGTTGCTCACACTGGGCCAAGGCATCCATCACATGGTCACGCCCGCTGCCCAGCGACCAGAACTGAGACCAGAATCAGGGCAGCAGGGGTGAGCGACTGCTGCGTATCAGCCCCCCAGGGATACCTGCCTTTGCCATACCCATGTGGAGGTGTGGACATCAAGAGTACAGGAACCTTTCAGACTCCTCCCCATTGGGCATGGCCTGTCATTCACCCCTAGACACCCCTGAACTCGCCCCCTGCCAGCCCCTCTCACAGGAGGCTCATGCCCATGTGACTGGGTTAGAATGCCTTGATTCACTGGCATGTGTATATCTGGCTCTGAGCACGGGAATCAGGGCATCTGGGTGGGGCAACTATATGGGGTTCAGGATGGGGCATTGCTGGTGTGACCGCCACATGGATGCATGGGATTCTGAGCTCCCCAGCGTGGGGGGCTTGGCACAGGATGTAGGCACAGCAAGGGACCTTCCAGGTGTGTGTGTGTGATACTAGGCTGAGTGTATGAGAGCTGGGCCAGGGGTCAGGCTGCCTGGTTAGGAGGCACGTCTGTGAGCGGGAGTTTGTGTTCGCATCTGTGTTTGGCAGCTGGGAAGGTGGGTGGTGCCTAGGCGGGCAAGATACAAGGGTCGGTGCTGCCCTGCGTGTGTGAAGGAGGTGGGCGGTGGATGGGACCCCTGGCCAGTACCTTGTCGTACACGGCGACCTGCAGAGAAAAGCCCAGGTGGTCGCTGAGGCCCTGCTTGCGGGCGATGTGCAGGCAGACTTCCCGAGACGTTGAGGCTGAGTCCACCATGACCGTCAGGCTCTCTCCAGTCGCCAAGGTGATATGGATTGGGATGTGCTTCTTGGACTTGACAGCCTGGGGACAGACGCAGACTCAGGTCCTCTGCCCAGGAGGCCCTTCGGCTCCTGCCTGCGCCGGAGCTCCTGGAACTCTGCGATGGGAGGCCGGCCCACCAGCCCCTCTTTCCAACCCACTGCCCCGCGGGCGCATTCCCGTGGGTTCTGGGGGGCGGGGCCTTCTGAAGCCCCGCCCAGCTCGTCAAGGCGTTTACAAAGCCCTGGCCAACAGACGTGGCTGCTGAACGGAGGGACCCGCCAGGGCAAGGGGTGCTTAAGCACCGTGCCCCGTGGGGTGCAGCCTGTACTGGAAGGCCCCATTTTAACATGAGTTCCCTGAGCTTTGGCGAGGTCGGGTGACACAGAAAATCAAAAAGCTCTCGGAGATTGTCTGAGTCTTGGACTCTGGAACATTGTGGGTCAGAGGAAGCCACTGTTACTGTCTGTGTGCAGCAGGGCTTGAGCACAGGCCACATAGCTGCAGCAAGTTCACTTTCAGCTCCAGGGCTTCTGGGCAGAGCAGGTAGATGAGGTGGAGGAGGGAAGTCCTGTGGATGTTGGCGGCGGAGCGAGAACAGGACGGGGTGTGGCGGGAGGTGCTCCCTGTGTCTGGTAGAAGCACCTCAGGGCATAGAGCGTGAGTACCTTCCAGGAGCCACAGGTACAGTGGGGGCCAGGCCCTACCTGTGTCTGAAGTACCGTTCCTGAGGATCCTGCAAGAACTCACAGGTAACACAGACAAGAATGCCACCGAGGTAGACAACCTTGGATGACCATATAAGATGCAGCTGTCTTTGGGAGGGGTAAGCTGTAGGCAGTTGGCAACCACTCCCACCCGGCAGCTAAGGAGCTGAGACTGATTTCCCCCTTCAGCTAGGAGGGCCCTGAGTGAGAGAGAAAGCGTTAGTCGCTCGGTCATGCCTGACTCTTTGCAACCCCATGGGCTGAAGCCCACCAGGCTCCTCTGTCCATGAGCTTCTCCAGGCAAGCATACTGGAGTGGGTAGCCATTCCCTTCTCCAGGGGATCTTCCCGACCCAGGGATTGAACCCGGGTCTCCTGCACTGCAGCAGATTCTTTACCAGTTTGAGCCACCAAGGAATATCAATTTAGATATGGGGGAGGTGGCACTTTTGAAGCCTGGACTGGGCCTGGGGAGGCTGAGCCCCAGCTGGGCTCCCAGGGACCACTGGCCCAGAAGAGCGGGGAGGAGCCCAGAGCACACACTTCCTGTTGGCAGCCCCATGAACTGTGCTGGAGGAGTCACGGGGGCTGCCACCACCCCACACTGGCCACCTCCCACCCCTCCAGCCCCTACCTGCAGCTCCAGCCAGGAGGGGGGCTCTGTGCGCACCCCATTGGCACAGGTGCGTCTCAGGCGCTCAGCACAGAAGGGCCCATAGCCGACTGGTCCTTGACCAATGAAGTTCAGCAGATACTGGTGGATGAGGAGGGAACGAAGATACTTAGAACAGAGGCCACTTTCTACTCACTGTCCAGATTCTAGGAACTAAGATACTAATTGTAATTATGGATGACCGATGTATTACTTGGCAATCATTTAACAATATACACCTATATAATATCACAACACTGTATGCTGCTGCTGCTAAGTCACTTCAGTCGTGTCCGACTCTGTGTGACCCCATAGACGGAAGCCCACCAGGCTCCCCCGTCCCTGGGATTCTCCAGGCAAGAGCACCGGAGTGGGTTGCCATTTCCTTCTCCAATGTGTGAAAGTGAAAAGTGAAAGTGAAGTCACTCAGTCGTGTCCGACCCTTAGCGACCCCACGGACTGCAGCCTACCAGGCTCCTCCATCCATGGGATTTTCTAGGCAAGAGTACTGGAGTGGCTTGCCATTGCCTTCTCCGCAACACTGTATACCTTACATTTAAACAATGTTATATGTCAATATCTCAATAAAACTGGAAAAAAGCTAAAAATGATAATAGTGGTGGCAAAGGTGCGTTAACATGGGACTGTCACACTATGAGGAGTATCAGTTGCACAACATTTCTGAGGAGCTATTTGTCAATATGTTTTAAATAGTACATAATTTTAAAATGTGTGTACTCTTTGACCTAATTTGGTAAAGGTAAAAATAATCTGGTAAAGGTAGATATATAGTTTTTAATCATAATGGTGTTTATGGTGATGGGCAATTGAAAGATAGATCCTAAATGTCCATCAACAAGTGAAATATGCATTAGGAACACTAACAAATGGCATT
Source organism: Moschus berezovskii (assembly GCF_049115385.1). Classification (NCBI taxonomy): domain Eukaryota; kingdom Metazoa; phylum Chordata; class Mammalia; order Artiodactyla; family Moschidae; genus Moschus; species Moschus berezovskii. The sequence goes on along the minus strand of NC_142461.1, from coordinate 135,061,207 downwards.
AGCGCTGCCATTTGGGGACAGTTTATGACACGAGAAGACGCTTATAATTGAAAGCTGCGGGAAAGCCGACGTTCAAAATATGTTCGATGAGATGTTGAGACAAGGTGTTGAGAAGCTTTTTGTCTCTCAGAGAGATTCTCTGAGAAGATGCAGCCTGGAAGGATTTACTGGTGTCAAGGCTGCCCCAGGGCAGATGGCCAGGGTGATCAGACTTCCTGCTGTCCCCTGAGGCAGGAGAGATAGTGAGATTGTTTTCTGTGTGATCACAAGTGTGACTCTCTCACACCACAAAAGGTCAGAAACTGTAATGCAAGTTGCCTCTGGGTGTGAGAATAACTTTTATCTTCTATTTAGACTTTTTACATTTCTTACACATTACTTTTTTCTCCCCCTTGGCTGCATGGCATGTGGGATCTTAGTTCCCCAACCAGAGGTTGAACCTGTGCCCCCTGCAGTAGAAGAGCAGACTCCTAACTACTGGGTCACCAGGGAAGTCCCCACTACATATTACTTTTATATTCAGAACCAAAAAGTGTATTAGAGTACCTAAGCCTGGGGTCTCCAACACTTGGAAACACCTCTCTTGTTAGTTCTAAGGCCTAGAGGGAGATGCTGCATCCAGCCTCTCATTGGTACCAATTCCTCAAACACTTTTGTCTTTTCAATGCCCATTTTATCCACCACCTCACTGTCTTTTGGTGACAGAGCCCAGGAGAGATAGTCCTGCAGATCCTGATTAGGGGCCGGAGGAGCATCCTTTTTTATAGACGTGAAACTGAGGCCCAAAGAAGGCCAGGCACTGCTGCCCATCCTGGCGAGCAGGAGCAGGAGCACCAGGCCATGGGCTGGGGTTTCTCCATCTGCTCCAGGGCCCTGGGCCCACCCATGCTGTCCCCGCCCTCAGCTCCTGCCCCTGCCCCTCCCCACCTTCATGAACCTCTCAGAAGGCGGGAAGCAGCCCAGACACAGGCCAAGCAGGATCCAGCCCCGGGCCAGGCTGCTTGTTTTGTAGTTCTCTGAGAGCTGCTTGCAGATCTGGCAGTAAATTTCGTCCCTGAAAGACACAGAGCGGTGGGAGGCCAGGCTGGGGACTGGCTCTGGGGGAGTGGAGGAGCCCTATATTTTGTATATAAAATCTTCCTAAATCTCTGGCTCACCCCTGATCTACACATGTCTGAGGCAGACTCCAGGCAGTGCAGCAAAGGCTAAAATAACTGCACAGGGATTCCAGCTGCTGCATACCACAGAGACAGAGTTTGAATCCAACCAAACTAATTGCCTGCCAAAATGAAAAGTCTCTGAAGGAATGTAACAGATTCCAGAGTCTTCAAACATATCATCCCCAAATGTCTAAGATAACTATCCAAAAGTACTAGGCTACTGAGAAAATAATAGTCAAGTATCAGACACACGAGGAGACAGAAATATGTGACTATTCTCAAGAGAAAAGGCAGCCAATGGAAACTGACCCCAAGATGAGCCAAATATTGATTTATCAGGAAAGGTTTTAAAATTCCCATAACTATGATCAAAGATGTAAAGGACATTATGTTTATAGTGAATGAACAAACAGGAAATCTTGGCAAAACAGAAACTATTTTTTTTAAAAAAAGAGTCAAGTGCAAACTCTAGAATTGAAAAATATAATATTTGAAATTTTAAAAAATATTGGATGGGTATAACAGCAGACTGGGGAAGACAAAAGAAAAATCAGTGAATATGAAGACAGATTAACAGAAAATATCTAATCTAAAGAACAGAAGGGGAAAAAAGAAAGCACAGATGAACAGACCCTTAGGGATGTGACAGACAATATAAAAGTCTTCTATAGACTTAATTAGAGTTCAAAGGAAAAGAGAGAGAGTGAAGTAGAAAAAAACATTTGAAAAAATAATGACTCAAATTCCTTGAATTTGGTTAAAAATATTAGTAACAACTTAAAATATGTGAACCCCTGAAATACAGTAGTCTGTCCTTGTAAGCAGTATACATAGTTCTTAAAATTTGTATAAAAACACAATTTCTGTAAAGCAAATTGTATATAAAGCAAAACATATATAGAATAAATGAGGAACTTGCCCATTTATAGGGTCTTGCAGTAAAGCTGGTTATAAGATGAATCAACAACCCAAGATGAGTTTGTCTTCCTAAAACTGGGTTTTACCCAAGGGTTTTAATGCAGAGCAAACAGAGAACCCCTGATGGTTGTAACATCTGCTATGCTGAAACCCAGCCTGCAGGCTTCAGGGTGGGGAGCAGGTTAGGGATGGGGCCCTGGGCTGAGAGCTAGTGAGGGGCTGTGTTCTCAGGGGGCGTGATGGGGGTGGGGACTGACCTGAGGCCAGGACGCAAGATGGCGTAGCCCACAATGAACTGCACCTTCTCCAGGTTGGACATGGGTCGGTCTGAAATGGGGCCGTCCTCTTCAAATGCCTCTTCTCCAATATTCAGCTGGCTGGCCACCTTGAAACACAAAGGTGGCAGTCAGGACAACCAAGATCGCTTCCATTTGCAAAGAAGGAAACTGGGTGAAAGCCTGGAACACTGTAGCCGGCCGGCCAGTGGGCAGCAGAGCTGGGAGCAAGCCTGGGTTCCCTGGCCCTGGGCTTACCTGGCCTGTAACCCAGGAGGACCGCTTCAGCTTCATGGAGGAGATGTCTTTGGTCCCTCTGTCCCTGCGGCTGGGCCTCTGTGGAGGGAGACAGCTCCTGAGGGAAGGTGAAGCCTGGGCAGCACCTCCACATCTAACCCAAGACCCGCCCAGGGTGGGGCTCGTCTCCAGCTCCCGAGCCTTTTCCCAGCCTGACTCATAAAGCAGCGTGCACTCCCTCTTCTCCACCAAGCCTGCCACACTGACAGCTGTGCATCGCCATTCTCACTGCTGGGCGAGGACACAGGCGAGAGGACGCGAGAAACTGGACAAAAGCCCTCGGCCAGACACCGGTCCTCCAGGAGGGCTCAGGACTGCTCTGATTCCAAAGTATGGACCTCTCACCAGCCAAGTGGGCTGGGTTTGAACCCAGGCACCCAGAACAGCCACAGGCTACAGTCATTCTCTGTGACAACTTGATGGATGAACCGGAATACACTCTGCCCACTGCAAGGCCAGAGTTTTGCCAGAGGCTCAGAAGACTAGACTTTGGGGCCTGGGCCCACTCCCAGCCATCAGGATCCGATGGTCTCCGTAGGCAGCGGTCACAGCCTGTCCTGATGGTGTCATGAGAAGTTGCTGCCAAAATCAGAGCTCAGGGTGGGACTGGGCTTGGGCTGGGCTGAGCCCAGGTCTGGGGCTGGGCACGGGCTTCTGTGTGTGCATGCTGTGTGCTCAGTTGCTCAGTTGTGTCCAACTCTTTGCCGTCCCATGGACTGTATAGCCTGCCAGGCTTGTCTGTTCATGGAATTTTCCAGGCAAGAATACTGGAGGCGGTGTCATTTCCTCCTCTAGGGGATCTTCTCGACCCAGGGGTTGAACCTGTGCTTCTTACATATCCTACACCGGCAGGCAGATTCTTTGCCACTAGTGCCACCTAGAAAGTGGGCAGTGGCTTCTGGCTGGGCTACAACTGGTTTGCCACACAGGGACCAAATTTAAAATACATTAGCTGGTGAGCGAGGGTGGGCAGGGCTCACTAAGACCCCTGCTCCTCCTTGGGCGCACACACACTTAATAAGCATGCAAGAAGGAACGCTTGAGATCTGACCCTGGGAAGCCAGTGCTCACTGTGCCTATCTTCCAGAGGTGCTGGTGGCTCAACCACCTCTCGATGCCCCCTCCCTGAGTGGCGGCCAGCCTCCAAGGTGACCCCCAGTGACCCTTGCTTCCTGACATTCTCACCCACTATGGCACACAGGCAATGAAGCTTCCTTCCTGCTTTCTCTCTTAAGTCACTCATCATGGAGGAAGCAAATTGTGAGAACACTCAGGCAGCCCGGTGGAGAGGCCCGGGTGGCCAGAGCTGAGGTCTCCCACCAGCAGCTATGTGATGGAGCCATTCAGAGGCAGATCTTGCGGTCCCGGTCAAGCTTTAAATGGCAGTTTGGCTGTAACTTCGTTAGAGACCTGGAGCCCGAACTAACGAACTAAGCCACTCTTGATCCTCAAAAACTGTCTGAGATAATGAATGTGGGCTGTCTCATGCCATCATATTTAGAGGTTCATTTGTTGCACAGCAATGGATGACCATTACACTAGGCAGAGTCCACGTCTCTAGAGGTCAGGGAGTCAAGGCTGGAGCTTGAGCAACTTCCATGTAACCTCTGGACCACATTTGACCATGTGACCCCAGGCTGCAGACCCGCTTAGATGTCTGTGCAGTTGCTCTGCTATCTGAGCACCTGGTGTTTGGGGGTCTGTGATATTTCAGTTTATAATAAGAAATAGATACTTGGTCTTTGTCCCCATTGCTGGCACAGAACTCCTAAAACCCTTGGAATCGCCTGTGAAAAGATGTCTTTTTATGTTAATGAGGTGACTTTTAGAAAGCACCTAAGGATGGGGGCAAAGCTTTGGTTTTTCCAGTGGTCATGTATGGATGTGAGAGTTGGACTGTGAAGAAAGCTGATCACTGAAGAATTGATGCTTTTGAACTGTGGTGCTGCAGAAGACACTTGAGAGTCCCTTGGACTGCAAGGAGATCCAACCAGTCCATCCTAAAGGAGATCAGTCCTGGGTGTTCATTGGAAGGACTGATGCTGAAGCTGAAACTCCAATACTTTGGCCATCTGATGTGAAGAGCTGACTCACTGGAAAAGACCCTGATGCTGGGAATGATTGAAGGCAGGAGGAGAAGGGGATGACAGAGGATGAGATCGTTGGATGGCATCACTGACTCGATGGACATGAGTTTGAGTAAGCTCCGGGAGTTGGTGATGGACAGGGAGGCCTGGTGTGCTGCAGTCCATGGGGTCGGAAAGAGTCAGACACGACTGAGATACTAAACTGACCGAACTGAAGGATGGGGGCTGGTGGCTAGTGGTCAAGTTGGGGGGGAAGGGCGCGAAACTGAGTTCAGCTGGCTCAATGGCCAGTGACTTATTCGATCATATCTGTGAAGTGAGGCCTCTGTAAAGACCCAAAAGGACAGGGGTCAGAGAGTTTCCAGACTGGTGAACACGTGGAGATTTGGGGAGAGTGGCACCTGGAGGGGGCATGCGAGTTTCTTAATCTTTTTCATATCTTTCCCTGTGCATTTCATACCTTGTCTCTTTCGTCTGACTGTAGTGACTTGTATCCTTTATAATAAACCAGTAGGCTAGTAAGTACAGTGTTACTCTGAATTCTCTGAGCTGCTCTTGCAAATTAACCAAACCCAAGGAGGAGGTGTGAGAATGTCTGATTCAAGCCAGGTAGTCAGCAAATAAAGACCAATCTGGACTTGCATTACAGTGGGGGTAATTTAGAAGGACTGGGCCCTTCATCTGTGGAATCGGACACTATCTCCAGGCAGATAGTATCCAAACCGAGTTGAGTTTTTGGACACCCAGCTGGTGCTGAGAAGTTTTGGTGGGAAAAACCCATACACAGTGGAGCTGGTGTCAGAATCACAGACCGTGTGGGGTTCCTGTTGCTAGTGGGCCCGAGTGCTGTCACTGCTGGGTCATTCCTCTGAACTATTCTTGGCTAATTCCACGAAGATGACATCATGGAACTGAGGCCTTAGGAAAGGCTTCTGACCAAAAATGGATGTATCAGCCTTTCATCGGAGGTCAGGGTAGAATACGGGTAAAGAACTGGGTCTTTGAATTCAGTGGAGTGGCTTCAAAGCCCAGCTGTGTAACATGCATTCACTGTGATTTGGGGGCAAGTCACTGAACTTCTCAGTTTCTGTAGTTACAATAAATTTAATAATCCTACTTTGTAGGGATGGCTCCTCTGGAAATTAACTGAAGAGAAGCGGCCGGCATATAGCATGTCGACAGTCAGTCACAACATTTGTTGTTATTATTACTGGTCTATGCATTTGAATCCTGAAGGGCTTCCCTGGTGGCTCAGACAGTAAAGAATCTGCCTGCAATGCAGGAGACCTGGGTTCAATCCCTGAGTCGGGAAGATCCCGTGGGGAAGGGAATGATTATCCACACCAGTATTCTTACCTGGAGAATCCCACAGACAGAGAAACCTGACAGGCTACAGTCCATGGTGTCTCAAAGGGTCAGACACAGCTGAATGACTAAGTACCAAGTTTGACTAAGTCAGCCCCAGTGTTCAGCGCCTGAAGGACCTTCTCCAATAATGACTGTATAATTCACAAAGTCCTGGGTATAGTGCCTGACTCGTGAGCTCCCGAGTGCAATTCAAGTCTGAAGACCCCAGGGGTCCCGAGGTCCCACAGGCGATGCTCACTGCACGTTGGGCCTCCCCTTTCTGGTCCAGCTTCTCCAGGCCCTGGGCCTGGGGACACCGGGAGGGTGTCTCCCCTGGGCACCGCCCTCATGGCGCACCTGTGCTGATCTGCTGTGTTGTGGAGGCTGGGTGCTGCTGTCCTTGCCCAGGGCATCATGGATCTGCCGCATTACTGAGCCGCCATGCAGGGTATTCCTGGTGAAGAGCACTGGCTCCGGAAGGTCGCCCATGAACCGCAGGATGATGCTCCATACAGCCAGGGCAGCCTGGGAAAACAGACAGAGCCCCCGCTTGGAACCCAGCTCCATGCAGCATAGAGCCCACTGCATCCTCCCGTTTCTTGTTCCCGCAGAACCAGAGGGAGGCCTGAGCCACTAGAAAGCGTGGGACCAGGTACCGAGCAATCAGTGTCATCCTCGTGGTAGAGCAGAGGGTATCGGAGGGGCCGCCGGATGTGCGTGTGGCTGGCCGATTTCTGGAAGTAGGTCACGGCGAACTTGGGGAAGGTGTACTCGGCCAGGTCATCCTCAGGCTCCTCCATCATGGGGACTGTGTCCAGGTCAACCTCAGGCAGCTTCTGGGTCATCTCTTTCAGATCCTGGGACAGAGACAAGGGTCCACTCTCCTCTCAGATGTGATCTGCCAGTGTGTGCATCTTGGGGGCCAGGGAGCACCAAGAAGGGCCTGCCTGGCTAGTGACAGGGTGCAGAATGACCCACTCCCCCTTGGGTTGGGGACCTCCCCCCACCCACACCCTCAGTGTGTCCCTGGTTGGCTGCCAGGTGCTGAATGGGCCTTGGTATGAGAGCCCCAGGTACCCGGCAGCTTGCCCTCAGAGCCCTCCGCCTGTAGACCTCGGCTCCCCAGACACCCCCACTCCTTGCTGCCTCCTGCCTGCCTCCCTTAGGTGCCTTTCCAGGGGAGGTGTGCCCAGCTGCCCCCACAGCACAGATGGTTTGTGGGTCAGGGGAGCTTGGGGGAGTGGGCATGAGCTCCTGGAAGGATGCAGTGAGAGTCAACAGGGTGGCCCTGGAGCTGCCCTCTCTGCCCAATCCTCCTGCTCTGCTCCCCACCCCCAGTCCCGCAGGTCCCATTCTGCAGAGCAGCAGCCAATGAGAAGCTCTGTGACGGCAGCCAAATACAGGTGGGAAACGCTGCCCAGCTGAAAGCCCAAGAACAGCTGCACAGTAAAGGCTCTAGGAAGCCTTGCAGCTAAGACACCTTCTACACGTGAAAGGGTCTGACCACAGAGACCCTTGCTCCTCTTTTCTCTGCATCTTCTCCCACGACCACAGAACTCACTCCCCGAGCCAAGTCGTGGCTTTTCAGTAAAGCCTGGAGGTTGGTTGAGGGCTGGGACTGGGCAGGCACCCCACAAGATCCCACGCTGGGCTGGCAGGGCCCATCTTACCTCAATGTGCGGTGTGGCCGGGCTGTCCTGCCCCACAGTCAGGGAAGGCAGGAAGCCGAACACCTGCTCCACCATCTCCGTGTCGGTGATGGTGTCGTAGATGGACTTACGCTTCCTTTTGGGTGCAGCGCTTGGGCTCTTCTGCTCTTCAGCGGGGATGACCAGAGGCACCTGCACAGACACCCCGTGGGGCCACAGTTACCACCAGCCCAGCTGGGGCAAGCCCCTCACAAAGCTGAATAAACCTTCTACTGCCATATTTGTCCAGATCAATACGTTCCCCTTTAAAACCCTAGGTTTCAGTAGCTAGAGGGACTGGAGATCAACCAGCCTGGGCTTCCTGTTTCAGAGAAGATGTAAAGAAGGGACATGCTTGCTTGTCCCCACGTGGGACCACACCAAACCCCACAGATTCCCAGAACCTAGCTCCAAAACCCACTCAGGCCCACATGGTCCCTTCACTAAAAGCAAGGAGGCTCCCCTGGGAGAGGGCCCTGGCCCGCCCAGTCTGTTGCTCGTCCGGGGCCATGTAGGTGTCGGAGCAGCTGCTGACGTGTCTGAGGCTCTGCACTCTTTCTCGCTGTGGCTCCTGTACCAGTACTGTGCTCAGGGGACCCGTATTATCTACGGAGCAGGAGAAAATTTCATCCATTGCTAGTGAGTGAGTTCTGAGGAGTCCTTATCACCATTGCCAGTGAGTGAGTTCTGAGGAGTGAGGTTGAGTCTTGGGTCCTCTCTGGATGGAGGGAATGGGGCCACCCAGCGGTGAAATTGCACAATGCAGGGATACGCATCTCAGTACCATTTGTTTGCCCCCTGCCCTCCTGTCTCTCCTGCCCAGACTCTCTTGAAGGCTCCTCTGCCTAAGCTATCAGACCTGCCCAGGAACCAGGCACTTCCACCCTCCTCCATGGAACTGTGGCCTCCCATGGCTCAGCCGACCCTGCTTTTCTGAGCCTTCCTGGGGACTGATCAGTGCTGCTGAGAAATCATCCCCAAAGCTAAAGGAAGATTCCAGGTATAAGACTGAGATAATCCATCTCCCACACTGCATCCTCAGCATCCAGGATATGAGCTAGGTGTGCTTGATGGTGGGAGCCTACTACAGTAGTAACTTTGGACCCAGAGGGGTCCAGAATGTCTGATGATGGTCTTATGTTGCTGCCCACTCCTTCTTCCTGCCCTCCCTCATCTGGGCCCAGCCATCTCCCACCTGCCAGAGAGAACAGTGACCACCTACATTGGCTTTCTGCTGCCGGAAGTTCCGTCGAGCGGCCATGCCCCTGGCATGTGCCTGGATGACCACCACAGCCCTCCTCTTGGCCTGGACTTGCTGGCGCACCAGGTAGCCCCTGCAGAGGGCCTGCAGCTTGACCATCCTCTGTCGCAGGGCCTGGTACTGCTTTGCCAGCAGATGGCTCCGGGCAATGGCCTGCACACGCTCAAAACCCAGGAGGATCTGTGGAGGCAAGAAGGGTGTACACCCTCAGAGAGGCCTGGGACTGGCAGGACACAGAGCAGAGAAAGGCTTCCCGAGGGGACAGAGAGTGAGAGGCAAGGTGTTCTCGCAAATTAGCTTTACAGTTACATGCTTTTTGGCAAAGTGCTGGTGCTAAAATTTTGCACACCTGTGAGCACAAGCAGATTAAGTGACTTATATTTGTAAAGCAGTTAGAGCCTGACATGAAATTGGTGCTAAAGAAGTACTTTGACATGGCATAAATGATAGAGTGGTCTCCTGACGGCTAGCAACAGAGAACTGGGCTGGAAGTCACGTGGGTGGCAGGATTGCAGAGGTCCTGCTTTTCACACCTGCAGCCAAGTACAGTCAGCTCGTGTGGGGCTGTGAACCTGGTGGAGGCCTTTGGCCTGCTCCATCAAGCAACTCCCTCACAGGGAGCTTGAAAATAAAAAGGAAATAATAAACCATGAGTACCCACTTCTATGCTGCAAACACACTCTGGGCCACAGAGGTCTCTGAGCCTCTGGGCCGACTTCTATCGGCTTCTTAAAGACCAGCCCGGGTGCATGCTGTCTGTGTGGGGTCGCGCTTCATTTTACAGCCGTCAAGCCACACCGACCTGCATCTTAGCTCCCGCTCTGCTGCTTACTGACTGCGTGCTCTTGGGAAAATGACTTAACTTCTTTATGTCTCAGATCCATGACATATAGTGTCGGTTTAATAATAAACAAAATGATGCACATAGAGCAGCAGGCCCCATGTAGCCTTTCCATCTGCATGTTCCAGCCACAGTCATGGCCATGACCAAGGCAAGCAGTCAAGGAGGCCCAGCAGGGCATGCTAAAGGTGCCTCTGGTTTGTTTGCTTAGCAGACACTCATTAGCAGTGCCTGTGGTTAAGGAAAAAATTTGGAAGGAGTGCTTGAAACAGAGAATAATCAATCCATTAAATTCTTTTGCTGCCTGCAAATTGGGGGGAACAAAATAGCCGCCATCTCATTTCAGAGTGGGACATCTCCTTGTAGCTCTGGAGACGCCTCAGATCCTGCAGGAGAACACTTGAAACCCGCAAATGTGTGGCCTGACACTGGAAAGAAGAGTGTGGGGTGCTGAGGTCTGTGACCGGCGGCGCCCCTCGCCCCAGCGCTCACACTCATAAACAAGCGTCGAGGTTGGTTTCTAACTGGACAGGTGTCCCCTGGCCTGCAGGCTCCACCTCCCACGTGAATTCTCTTACCAGCTTGAAGTTCTGCTGGCTGTAGTGGCCTCTCCACCAGGCCTGGAGGGTCACAGCTGCCCGCCTCTGCCTCAGGAACTCCTCCCTAGAAGGGGAAATGCAAGTCAGTGGTAACAACCACAGGTATTTTAAAGGCCTCGGGGTGGGGATGGGGGAACTGATTTTGAAGGGAAGAGAGAAAACAAAAATCAGGTAAAAATGAATACACATGGTATTTCTTTTCCAGAAGACTTTATAGGCTGAAAGACAGGTTAGGAACAAAAAATCTACTGCCAACAAATAAATTTGTGAATGAGGACAGTCTAGTTTCTGTTATTTATTTATTACATTTATCGTATATCTTTTATTTATTTATTTATATATTTTTGCCATGCTATGCAACGTGTGGGATCTTAGTTCCCTGACTAGGGATCAAACCTGTGCCCCCTGCAGTGGCAGTGTGGAGCTCTAACCCCTGGACTGCCAGGGAATTCCCGAGGACAGTCCAGTTTTGGAATGAGAAGGAATAATTTCCTCATTACCCCCAAAGATCTATGAAGGTATAAAACCGGTTTCCAACTTTTTATTCCTTGCCCCCTCCTCTGGCCACTAGCCCAGGAGTCTACCGAAATCAGGTCAGAAATCTTAGTACCAGAGCTCCTCTCTGGGGACACGTCAAACCAGAGGGCAGCACCCAGGTGCTGGGAGCCTGGCAAGTGCCATCTAACTGCTCCCTCCACAGAGAGGAAGTGCTAGTGCTAAGTCACTTCAGTCGTGTCCGACTCTGTGCCACCCTGTGGACTGCAGCCCTCCAGGCTCCTCTGTCCATGGCTTTCTCCAGGCAAGGATACTGGAGTGGGCTGCCATGCCCTCCTCCAGGGAGCGGGAAGTGGGCTGAAACTGGAGGGGTGATCCAAAACCTGGCCTCTGGGGAGTCAAACTGCATATGGTTGTATCTTTCTTCCCACACTGAACTGAGTTTTCTTATCACATCTAATAATTCTTCAGGGTATTTTCTTAGGTTTAGAACAGTAGATGTCGATCATATTAAAAATCACCCTCGGGGAGTAGAGGCAGGGGCATTTAGATGAAGGTGATCAAAATGTGCAAACTTCCAGTTATAACTAAGTGCTAGGGATGAAATGCACATGGCGACCAGAGTGAACACTGCTCTGTGGTACATATGAGAGTTGTTAGAGCAAACCCTAAGAAGGATTCTCATCAAAAGGAAAAAAATTTATTTTGTTTTTGTATCTATATGAGAAGATGGATATAATAATAACTCTGGTGGCCCAGTGGTAAAGAATCCGCCTGCAATGTGGGAGACCTGAGTTCAATCCCTGGGTTGGGAAGGTCTCCTGGAGAACGGAACAGCTACACACTCTAGTATTCTGGCCTGGAGAACTGCATGGACTGTATAGTCCATGGGGTCGCAGAGTGGGACACGACTGAGCGACTTTCACTTTCACTGGACATGGTGAGGGTAAGGGAGGCAGTAATATGGATGATTTGCTGAACCTGGGCTGAAATTCATGCATTACCCATTTACTGAACAGGGAACTGAGTCAAAGATGGTTCTTTTCTTCCCTCCAAAACCAACCACCTCATAAACCCAAATCCATATGTTTTCTAAGATAATTGAAGGAGAGTCAAAATACAGTCGAGACCACACTGGTAGATTCTGCCCTTCACCCCTAAACATTCAAATTGTGTATTAGAAATTCTCTGCCAACACAGACGGCAGTGTCCCTGGTCAGCAGGTTGCAAAAGCTCTTCTGCCTCAGTCACCCCCAGAGAGAGACCAGAGGGAACATGGGACCCTGGTTTAAGGCGGACAGGCCTGCCCAGGGGACAGGGCCTGTGGATATGAGGGTGGGGAGGCACTTGGGGCAGGGCCTGCACCTGTATTTGTAGCCCCGCAGGACTCTCTGGATTCTGATGGCAGCCTCGTCCAGGGCCTGGCTCCTCTGTACCTCCAGCAGGGTGTCCTGGTTTTCCTGGAACAGAAGAGCTCTCATCACATAACTGCCCTGCCTTACCCCCAAGCCCCTACCTGCAGCCAGGGCTCTGTCTCCAGAAGTCAGGAGCTCAGACTCTTCCCAGGAGAAGTGGGCACGGGTTGAAAGACGTGAGGTTGAAAGACATGCTCTTAAGTTGCCACTGATGTGGCTCCGAGCCCAGAGCCGCGGCCCAGCCCTTCAATCCAAGAACTTCCCATTTTAGCTCTTTCTTCTTGTGAATTCAACCTGGAAAATTTCATTTCTGCTCTGGAGAACCCAAGAGGGGGGCAAAAACTGTCCCTGAAGCTGTATTTTGTTTCCTAAAAATCAGGAGAAACACGCATTCAGCTGTAATACAGACGCATGCTTGTTTCAATATTAACATGTTTCTCCAGCCTTTGCAGAGAATTTACAGTGTGAGGTGATGAACCGTATTCATCCCTGAGTGGTGACATTCCCAGGCCCACCTTGATGCTCCCCCTGGATCCCCGGTCCAGAACGAAGGGACTGTCTTTGCAGAGCAGAGAGCAGCATGGGCCTTTGGCAAGTGACGAGCAGAAGCCATGGGCTTGGTGGCTCTTCCTGCCTTCATCAGTCTCACAGCAAGTAAGTACTGGGACCCTTTGTATGTGTGTGGGTGGGTACTGGGGACATAGAGACGGACGAGACTCCTGACTGTGGCCTCATGGAGCAGCCAGGGAGAAGGAGGAATGGTGGGGCGGGCAGTCTCCTCACCTCCTAGGCCATGAGCCCACACTGACCCTACCCTCCAAACCAGCGGTTCCCAACCTCTTTGGCACCAGGGACTGGTTTCATGGAAGAGACAATTTTTTCATGGACTGAGGGGTGGGGGATGGTTTTGGGATGATTCAAGTACATTACATTTATTGTGCACTTTATTTCTATTATTATTATTACATCAGCTCCACCTCAGATCATCAAACATTAGATTCCAGAGGTTGGGGATCCCCGCTCTAAACCACACCCTACTGGGTAGCACCTGGAATTCCCCAGACCTCTTTCCTCTGTGGAGTCACCTGCCCCAGTAGAGTCTGAAGCCCCTCTGCTTCTTTCCTTTTTAAGCCGCACAGCCCCAGCTCTAGCCTAATGATGGACTGACAGTAGACCCACTGGAGAGCTGGGGTTGGGAACTCAGACAAGGATTGGTGGGCAGGCTCCACGGGGTGAGAGGAGAGAGTGGAAGCCTCAGGAAGGCGCTGTGGGGACGGGGTGCGATACCAGGCGGGCTGGCAGAGTCCTGATTCTGGCCTGATCTTCTCTTGTTCCTCCTCCTCACCCTGCTGACCTACCCAAGGTGTGCGGGGCTAGGAAACACCGACACTCTTCCTTAGACCCAAGTCAAAATCCTGCGGGGCCCGAAGGCCAGCCTCAGGGGCTGGAGGCTGCCTCAGCTGTGACCTGGGGCCTCCCTGTAAGTTGATGGAGAGGGAGGTGTGAGCTGGGAGGTGGGAAGTGGTGCTGCTTGCCCGACCCTGCCAAGGATGAGCTGTCAAAGGGCAGGGTCCACACTGCCGCCTTCCCTGAAGCTCCGCCTCCCCAGGGAGGCTGGGGCGGGGCTTCCCCAGGACTGACGGCAGACTTCGCTTCGGTTCCGGCTCCGGCAGCAAAGACTGCTCCGGGGACAGTGGAAGACCTCCCTCAGGTCCTTTTTGCTCTTGCTCAGTAGCTTGGAGGCAGCCCCTCTGTCTCCTTGGGTCTTGTCCTAAATGTCCTCTCCTAAGAAGCCGCCCGGGCTTTCACAGGCTCGGCTGGGCTCTTTCGGTGACTCCCTGCCTCTTTCCCCTAGCATGCTTTTCTACGACCAGGGCTCCTTGAGGGCAGGGGCTAGGCATGGAGCAGGCACCCACGGGCACGAGACCAGCCACACGGGCCTCAGGCTCTCACCTTCAGGAAGATCTTGGTCTTTCCCACTTTCCATTCTTTATCTGTCCCCAGCCACCTTTCGGCGATGCGCAGGGTCATTTGGCGAAACTTGCTCCGGAGCTGCCAGGAGGAAACAGGAGTGGCTAGGTGGAGTCACGCAGGAGGATGAGGTCCCTCCTCAGGGACTTCTTAGGGATCGGGGTCTTTCTGCTCCCACAGGGGTCACCGTCAGGGGCTGCTGGGCCAGGACACGAGCACCCGGCACCGTGGATCAAGGATGGGGTCCAGAGGATTACGAGACCACAATGCTTCCAAGGGCGTGGGGTCTCAGTGTGGCCCTTGGACACGGGCAGTCCAAACTTTAGGATGGCTGAGGGTTTTGGGGAACGATAGGACGGACTTCCTGCTCCCTGGCCACACATCACTTCTGCAACATTCTGTCCTAAAAGGGAGTATTTGCTTTAAACTTCGGTTGCTCCTAGAAGTAACATATTCAGCCGCTAGCTCCTCCAGAGAAGGGAAGCAGGAACAGGGGTCATTTCAAAGCTTCGGACCCTCAGCATTAAGAAGGGGCCCTGAGCCCTCTTGGAACAGGGAGGTTGGGGGCGCCCAGAGGCGCCCGGGTTTTCAGGATGCGCTTGCCGCGCCTTGGGGCCTGCAGCCAGGCTGCGGGAACACACACCTCCGTGCGCACGGCACTGGGCAGCAGGACGCGGAACCTCTGTGAGAACTCCTCGAATGAGTAGCGGATGGGGAAGCCGGACTTGCGGATGTGCACGGTCTCCATCATCCCCGAGTAGCGCAGCTGCTGGATGCACAGCTCCCGGTCGAAGAGCTGCGGTTGCAGAGGCAAGGGGCTGATAGCACGGGCTGCCCCTTCCCAACCACCCGCCACCACCTCTGCCGCTGTCCCCAAATGCAGGAGAACGAAACAAACACTTGGTCTCATGAAAATTCTATTCTGAAGAGAGAGATTTGGTTGTAGTCGCTGAAAAGTCCTGGAAGTGTTTCCAAGGAGATAAAAGTTCATCACATACAAACTGGGACATCCATAGAAGAGCAAATATTTCTCTCATTTTCAGGATATGCAGAGTATGAGGAATAGAAAATTTTTTTGCATATGCCATATTTAAAATATTGTCAAATGCTCCCAAACAATGATCCCCAAACAATGAACACGGTTTCCTCCTGACCTTGCCAATGTTGGGGTGACCACTGCCCCTGGGGTCCTTCCGGCAGGGGCACCATTATGCCTCCCACTCTAGTGGAAGGAAGAGTACATTTCCTACTTAGACTCAGAAAATATTGTAATCAATTTAGTCTCTGCATCTTCCAGAGATAGCTATTGGAGACGAGTTCGGTCACAGTGCTTTGCACAAGGGTATGGGGGCTCAGCCATGGCTGGCACCCTAGAGGGGCCCCCCCTCCACCTGGAACCAGGAGTGTCTGGGGACTAAGTGCGTGCCCTCCAATCAGCAAGCCTACCAGCAGGCAGTCACCCACCTGGAAACATGGAGGGCCACCAAGGCAACTGCTAATGGGGTCAAGGACCACCCAGCAGTTTTGAGCAACTAGTTAGCTTCCATTTGTCCAGTATTTCTGGTGGACCTGCTGTTTCTCCTTTAATCTTTACAACAGCTCTACTTGGAAGGGGTACTTAGCTCAAATTTAGAGATGAGGTGCCTAAGCCTCAGAGACATACTCTTAGGTGGCAGAGCCAGAGTTCCAGCCTTGAGCCTGCCTGTCCCCTCAGCCTGGGTTCCCCTATACCTGCACAGGAGCTGCCATCTCCCAGGGGTGTTTCAGCCAGGGGCACCCACAAGACCTGAGCATGACCCTCAGGCCCTCGCCTGTGGCAGAGGGCCTTTGGGAGCACAGTTACTATCTAACATCTGTGCATTGTGATTTAAGGAAGATGCATTTTGGATTTCCTGGGCCAGCCTGAATTTCATGTAATTTTATACTTTCAAAATAGGAACTTTAGTACTGTAATTTTTTTTTCTAAGACTTTTTTTTAAAATCATTTTATCTCCTTTCAGATGGCATCTTCCCATGTCTGGAAGCCTTTAAATTTGCAGTCTCTGGGTGGGATTCCCAAGCTGGAATCCCAGGGACTGGGTAGGCAGCAGGCTCCCACCCTGCACATAAGTAGATAAAGCCACTTTCCAAGGGTTTAGTGGCCTCAGGTCTAGGTGACCAGTAGTTGGTGTCAGCCTCTAAAATCACAGTACTGGTTGCTGCCCTTATGGAGTATGGTTTACTTATGCAGATATGGCACACACACACACAAAGTCATGTGCAACCCTTGCTGCTCCCCTCAGGCTGGCAGATCCAGAATTTGTGGAAGAGAAAACTGAGGCTCAGAGAAGCAACACACTTGGCCAATGGCAAGCGAATGGCAGTGTGGAGACAGTTGAGGTCTGGGAGATCCAAAGCCTTGAAGGCCACCGACCTTCAAATGGTCTAGACTGGCCACCTTGCCTCAGTGTCCGCAGCTGTAAAATGGGGGCAGATAGCATCAAAGCTGCCCAGGCACTGGTGACATGACTCGAGATGCCATCAGATTCACTCCCTTAGGTGCCTCCCTTCATCTTGTGCAGGCCCCCAGGCTCCCCTTATTACCTACCAGTGGCTTCTTGTAGTCATTAGGTTTGATGCAGCGGACAAAGTAGGGCTGGCAATTGGTCAGGATTTTCATCAGCTTGTCCAGAGACTGCTTGAACTGGCCGGCCAAGGTGGAGGGCCGCTTGCTGGAGTCTGCAGACTGTAGACAGACGCACAGGGCACAAGTGGAGCGCGGTCCAGGGCACAGCTGACCCATGGCACAGCGAGGGCTTCTGCTGAGGTCCCACAGGTGGGCAGGGCCACATTCATCCAGTCGCTCATCCTTTCGTTTAGCAGAGGTTCCCCAAGTGCCTACTGTGCAGGCACCCAGTAGACGCTGGGAACCCAGAGGCAAGTAGAGCTGGGCAATCCTCCTGTCTAGGAGTGGGGACCCCAAAGTGAGATGCACCAGGGTGAGGAGACAGTGTCAATTTTTACCTTGCCATTCTGCATTTTTTAGTTTTTGTATAGACTTTGTATGCTCTTTTTGAATGTTATGTACTGTACATTATAAGCATTACTGTAGTTTTTTAAAAATGTATTAAAATGATGGATGCAAGACAAAACAAAAAACCCAAGCCCCAGGCCAAGAGTGCGTGAGTGCGTGCTCAGTCACTTCAGTCGTGTCCGACTCTGTGAACCCATGGGCTGTAGCCCACCAGGCTACTCTGTCCATGGGATTTCCCAGGCAAGAATACTGGAGTGGGTGGCCATGCCCTTCTCCAGGGAATCTTCCTGACCCAGGGATCGAACCCGAGTCTCCTGTGTCTCCTGAATTACAGGAGGATTCTTTATTGCTAAGCCACTGGGAAAGACTTGGGCCAAGAGTAGTGTGTGTTTTTGTGCCATACTGATCTTGGATGATGCTCCTTGATCAAACTTTTTCCAAGGTCAGATGCACTTGGTAAACATATGTACTGCCAAACTGCATCAGCCTGGAGACTCAAATTCATGCTTTAATGTCTCTGAGAATAGGACTCAATCCCTGGCAGGTATAGTAACAATGGGCAGCATTCTCCTGGTTTTAAAATAATGCATTTTCCTCCTGTTCCTGCTCCTGAAACCTGTGGACATGCCTTGGAGGCCCTATAGGGCCAGGACCAAGCTGCGTTCTGGCCTCAACTGTGGAGTCCAGCCTGGCTCCATGAGGGCGGAGGGTCTGGCTCAGCTCCACCTGGTTCCAGACCTGGGTAGTTCCTGCAAGCCTCGTAGCTCCTTGGTGCCTCTCTGGGCTGGCTCTGCATGTGGTCATGCTGTGGGCCCTGGGCACAGGAGCTCCTGTGGAGGTGGAGGTGGGGCACCTCAGTGTGGCCAGAGCTGACTACAGCATGGAGTAGGGGGCTGGGGGTTCCTATGCCTGCACCCACAGTTCTTGTGCCAGTACCGGCCTCACCTCCCGGCCCAGGGGTGGGGAGCTCCTCATCAGATGACTCACAGGGCTTTTCTGGAACAGTCAGTGTTAAGGGGTGAAGGGAGACCCCCACCCTGCCAGGACGTCCTAGGCTGCTCTGAGGAACACCAGGGGCTCTCTGCTCCCTCCTCCCTGGTCAGCAGGCCCAGCGCTGTTGCCACCACACCATACACACACACACACACACACACACACACCCCACATACCACACACACAGCACACACACACCCCCCACATACCACACACACACACACCCCACCCACCACACACACACAACCACAACACACACAAGTACCCCACATACCACACATATACCACACACACACACCACACAAAAAAATACACACACCCGCCTACCACACACACACACCCACAAGACACACAAGTACCCCACATACCACACACCCACACCCACAACACACACAAGTACCCCACATACCACACACACACCACACCACACACACACTCCTCACATAACACACACACACCACACACACACACACACACCCCACATACCACCCACACACCACACACCCCACATATCACACACATACCCATACCCCACCCACCACACACACACCACACACACACACCCCACATACCACACACACACACACCCGCCTACCACACACACACACACCACACACAAGTACCCCACATACCACGCACATACCACACAACACACACACCACACATACCACACACACAAAAAAAACACACACACCTGCCTACCACACACACACCCACACACACACACACACCGCACCCACCACACACACACACCCACAACACACACAAGTACCCCACATACCACACACACACACAAAACACACACACACACCACCCACCACACACACAAGTACCCCACATACCACACACACACACAAAACACACACACACACCACCCACCACACACACAAGTACCCCACATACCACACACACACCACACAACACACACACACACCCCACCTACCACACACACACCCCACCTACCACACACACACACACACCCGCCTACCACACACACACACCTAACACACACCCACCTACCACACACACACACCCACAACACACACAAGTACCCCACATACCACACACACACCACACAACACACACACACACCCCCCACATACCACACACACACACACACACAAAACACACACACCCGCCTACCACACACACACACCACAACACACACAGTTCAGTTCAGTTCAGTCGCTCAGTCATGTCCGACTCTCCGCGACCCCATGAATCACAGCATGCCAGGCCTCCCTGTCCATCACCAACTCCCGCAGTTCACTCAAACTCATGTCCACAGAGTCGGTGATGCCATCCAGCCATCTCATTCTCTGTCATCCCCTTCTCCTCCCGCCCCCAACCTTTCCCAGCATCAGAATCTTTTCCAGTGAGTCAACTCGTCACATGAGGTGGCCAAAGTATTGCAGTTTCAGCTTTAGCATCAGTCCTTCCAATGAACACCCAGGATTGATCTCCTTTAGGATGGACTGGTTGGATCTCCTTGCAGTCCAAGGGACTCTCAAGAGTCTTCTCCAATACCACAGTTCAAAAGCATCGATTCTTCAGCGATCAGCTTTCTTCACAGTCCAACTCTCACATCCATACATGACCACGGGAAAAACCATAGCCTTGACTAGACGGACCTTGGTTGGCAAAGTAATGTCTCTGCTTTTTAATATGTTACCTAGGTTGGTCATAACTTTCCTTCCAAGGAGTAAGCGTCTTTTAATTTCATGGCTGCAATCAGCATCTGCAGTGATTTTGGAGCCCCCAAAAATAAAGTCTGACACTGTTTCCACTGTTTTTCCATCTATTTCCCATGAAGTGATGGGACCAGATGCCATGATCTTTGTTTTCTGAATGTTGAGCTTCAAGCCAACCTTTTCACTCTCCTCTTTCACTTTCATCAAGAGGCTTTTGAGTTCCTCTTCACTTTCTGCCATAAGGGTAGTGTCATCTGCCTATCTGAGGTTATTGATATTTCTCCCAAAACCACTAGACCTTTCAGATATGACCTAAATCAAATCCCTTATGATTATACAGTGGAAGTGAGAAATAGATTTAAGGGACTAGATCTGATAGATAGAGTGCCTGATGAACTCTGGACGGAGGTTCATGACATTGTACAGGAGACAGGGACCAAGACCATCCCCATGGAGAAGAAATGAAAAAAAGCAAAATGGCTGTCTGAGGAGGCCTTACACATAGCTGTGAAAAGAAGAGAAGCGAAAAGCAAAGGAGAAAAGGAAAGATATAAGCATCTGAATGCAGAGTTCCAAAGAATAGCAAGGAGAGATAAGAAGGCCTTCCTCAGTGATCAGTGCAAAGAAATAGAGGAAAACAACAGAATAGGAAAAACAAGAGATCTCTTCAAGAAAGTTAGAGATTCCAAGGGAACATTTCATGCAAAGATGGGCTCGATAAAGGACAGAAATGGTATGGACCTAACAGAAGCAGAAGATATTAAGAAGAGGTGGCAAGAATACACAGAAGAACTGTACAAAAAAGATCTTCATGACCAGGATAGTCACGATAACGTGATCACTGACCTAGAGCCAGACATCTTGTAATGTGAAGTCAAGTGGGCCTTAGAAAGCATCACTACGAACAGCACACACAAGTACCCCATATACTACACACACACCACACAACACACACACACACCTGCCTAACACACACACACACACACAACACACACACACACCCCACATACCACACACACACACACAACACACACAAGTACCCCACATACCACACACACACCACACAACACACACACACACCCACCTACCACACACACACCTGCCTATCACACAGACACCACACCCCACATACACCCTACATACCACACACATACACACACACACCCATAACACACGTAAGTACCCCACATACCACACACACACCACACCACACACACCCCCCCCACATAACACACACACACACAAAACACACACACACACAAAACACACACACACCCCACCCACCATACACACACACAACACACACAAGTACCCCACATACCACACACAAACCACACAACACACACACACACACCTACCACACACACACACCTACAACACACACAGGCACCCCACATACCACACACACACACCCCACCCACCACATCCCCCACAACACACACATATCCCCCCCACACACTCTACATACCACACACACATCCACCCTACCTACCACACACACAAATCCACAACACACACAAGTACCCCACCTACCACATACACACCACACCACACACACACACCCAACCCACCACACCCCCCACAACACACACATACCCCACACACACACACTCTACATACCACACACACACACTCTACGTACCACACACACAAAACACACACACACTAGACACCACACAAAGCACACATATACCACATGTGCCACACACCCCCATAAAACATATACAGAGACCAATATAGAAAGAATAGCATAAACAAACAGTGAGCCCTACAGAGACCGCTGCCCACTGGGAAGCAGGCAGAGCCCCACGCTCCTGCCCCTGGCCGCTACCCCCACACTACTTCTCCCCCTTGTAGCTGCCTCTGCACCCCATTGGGAATCTCCAACCCCAGACCCCAGGCAGCGGGGCCTCTCCATGTCTGTCTGCCCCCCAGGCCCTGGGCACAGCAGGGCCACCAGAGCCCACCTTGAATTGTTGGCTGCCCGCCTTCACCCGGATGAGGCTCCCGGGGCCCCGCTTGCTTTCCTCGGACTCCAGCCCGAATATCTCCCGCAGGAACTTGTTTTGGGAGGAGTGGACCAGGGCGAGGATGTCCCTGTTCAGCACATCCCGATTCTTCTCCAGGAAGCCTGTGGGGAAGCAGAGCCCCCAACCCCCGCCAGCTCAGACCAGGGAGGGGAGGGTGAGGTGCAGGTAGGAGGCCACCATGCCCGCCTCCATCTCCCCACATCTTGGCATCCAGTGCCTCTGCTCAGCACCAAGCCATGTCACATCCACACCCTGCAGCCCCCACAACCCACCATCCCCACCCCAAACTGCCTCATCCAAGCGTGCACCCCGCCCCAGGGGGTCTCTTCTCTCCGCTAGTGCCTGTGCCCCGCCCCAGGGGCCTCCCCTCTCCTGATGGCCTATGGCCCCCAAGACACCTCTGGGGCATTCTTCCCTTCTAAGCCCTCCGGGATAATGCTGGCTTGTGCTTCATAGACAGCTCGAGCGTCATCTATTCCAGGAGGCCCTACAGACCCACACGTGGCTCCCATCTGCCCTTCACCTGGGTCCTGTCATTCAGCCACAGCTCCCTGGGTGGACCACGGGTGGGAGCGAGTCCCTTCCCCCCAACATCCTGGCCCTCCCAGCTTCCACTGTCCCTGCCGCATCCAGCTAGGAACCCACTAGCAGCAGAGCAGATGGAGTGTCTATTCACTGTGCGGTTCAGACCTCCCCAAGGGAGGTGCCTGCGGATTCTCGTCAAGGCTCTGAATTTCTGGGGAACCCTGGGCAAGTCTGATTGAGCCAACCACTTGTCTACATAAAGGAGCCAAAACAGAAGACAAGGAAAAGGAGAAAGTGAAGAAGCCTGCCCAGCCCCATAACTTCTGAAAATGTGGCAACCTGGCTGTGACCAGGGAGCTTGCAGGTTGGACAGGAAGGCCTGGCCACTCCTGCTGGGAGGCCCACCCTTCCCTAGCAGCCAGTCTGTACAGAAGCAGCTGCTTCACATGTCCCTGTGGAACCAGCAAGGTAGGGGGAAATCGCTGCTTTGCTCTTCCTGGAAGCCCGAAATGGGGAAAGGAAAGAAATTAAACACCACTTGGCTTCCTGGCTTCAAGGATAGAGGGCAGGGGTAGGTGACTTGCTGATTATGAGGTCCTAAGATGTATTTCTTTCCTCATTATAAGTATAAACTGCATTGGTCTTGGAATTGAACGTGTGCCCATAGTGTGTGCACACACATGTGAGCACTTGCGTGAATACACGTGTGCACACATAGGCATGGGCCTGGACCCCGTAGGTTTGGGAACAAAGCATGTCTGCCACTTGCTGAGGACACCCCGAGGGCCTGGGCATGCCAAGGCCCTTCTACCAACCTTGCTCTGGGGCCTCGGAACAACGTGCTAGAGCTGGAGGCCCCTGCAGCTTAAGGAGTGAGCCTCTAGGAATTAGGGAGGGGGGAGTGTATGGGCTGAGCTGTCTGCCCCCCAAGTCCACGTGCTGAAGCCTTAGCCCGTAGTACCTCAGAATGTGTGTGGAGAGGGGGCCTGTGAGGAGGTAAGGGAGGTAAAATGAGGCTGTTGGGTGGGCCCTAGCCCAGCCGGAGTGGTGTCCTACAAGAAGAGGGGATTAGGACACAGACGCACACGGGGACAAGAGAGATGCCAGGGAGAGGCTTCAGAAGGCACCGGACCTGCTGACATTTGTCTTGGACTCCCGGCCTCTGGGACTGTGAGAAAATGCATTCCTGTACCTCTCTGTGGAACGTTGCTATGGGAATGTTGGCCCGGGGACACCGTGTGGGTCTGGGGGTGGGCGGACAGCACGCCTCCCCTCCTGCCGAGGGAGAGAGTGGACCTGCCTGAGGCAGGGCATGGAACAGCAAGAAGGCCCTAGGGGACGGTTGCTTCTCAAAACCAGGCCAGATGATGACTGGGGGCCTGCTGAGGGCTGCACCCACAAGCGCCGACTCTGACTTGTCCTCTCCCTTAAGTCACCCCTTTTTAGTGGGGTGCTCTGTGAATGCCTGCACAGCCTCGTGTGGGATCTGGGAAGGCCATGCCAATGGTGGAAGAAGGAAGCTTGATTCCCTCTCTGCCGACAGGTGCTTTGAGAGGGGAAGACTGGACCAAGAGCTCGAACTGAGCCGCCCTCACCAAGCTGAGAGTGGTGAGAGCAAGCTTGCTTGGCCAGGCTCCAGGGCCACCTGAAGAGGAGGCTGGCACATAAGCCCCTCTCCCAGCCCCGTGCCTTCTGCAGACGGGGCGAGCAGGCCCATGATGTTACCCTGTGCCCCTCCAGGCTTAGACAGAGCCTCCCCTCCCCAGGTGCTTTCAGGGGGATAACTGAGGCACAGCTGGGCTCAAACCTCCCCCCACCCCATCCCCGCCAGAAGACAGAGTAAGGGGGCTTAAGTCACGAAGATAGCAGGGCACTGAGAAATCCCAGCAGGCTCAGCTTCAAGGAGCATTAATGGAATTTTGTACTCTGAACGCCTGGAAAGAAACTACCTTAATCTCAGCATCCATGGAAGTTTCAGATCACTTCAGAAGCTGAAACCCAGCCTGAGTAGCCCGTGGAGGTTGCTGTGCTCAGTGTCGTCGTGCCCCAGGATTCTGAAGCCCCCCTAGCTCTGGTCTCCCCCTTTTGGAAAAGCCCCAAAGCCAGGATCTGGTGGGAGTTAAAAGGAGCCCGCTTACTTCCTCATTTCTCCAACAGAAATAATCCCCAGCTCTCGGAACACCTCCCTTCATCCATGTGAAAACAGCAGCCCCTCCTGCTGCCTTGTCCCTCCACCTGAAAAGCGTACTTGGAGCACCCCTGACTCCAAGTTTCCGGTTAGACCACAGTAGCTCCTCATTTCTCCATATGAGCCGCACAGAGTGAGCCTCTGGCTTCCCGCCTCCTTTCCTGATCGCAGCACACACTGGCCACCTCTCCCATTTTTCTAAGCACACCGGCAGCTTGACCAACTCAGCCCCTTATTTCTCTAATCAAAACTATGCTTGGGACTTCCCTGGTGGTCAAGTGGTTAAGAATCCACCTGTCAATTCAGGAGATGCGGGTCATAACCCTGGTCCAGGGAGATCCCACATGCTATGGGGCAATTAAACCCATGCGCCACAACTACCGAGGCTTGTGCGCTCTAGGGCCCACACGCCACAGCTACGAGCCTGCGTGCTGCAGCTACTGAAGCCCTTGCACCCTAGAGCCTGTCCACAACAAGAGAAGCCCCCACACTGAGAAGCCCTCACACCACACTGCAACTAGAGAGGCCCCCCTGCTTGCCACAACCAGAGAAAGCCCACGTGCAGCAATGAAGACCCAGCACAGCCAATAGATAAGTAAAATCTTTAAAAGCATGCCTGATTTTATCTCAACATATGCACTTTCACTACGAAGAGAATGAAATGACATCCCACAGAATAGGAGAAAACATTTTCAAATTCTGTATCTGATAAGGTAATTGCAATAAAAAAAAAGAAAAGAATTAACATGTGTTGGTAAGGAGCTATACGATTTGGAAACTTCATACATTGCTAATGGGAATGTAAAATGGTGCAGCCACTTTGAAAAACAGTTTGGTGCTTATCCCAAAAGTTAAACAGAAATACCACATGACCCAGCAATTCCTGTCTTAGGTATGTGTCCCAAAGAAGTGCAAACATATGTCCACATAAAAACTTGTACATGAGTGTGAACGGCAGCATTGCTCACAGTGGTCCGAGACATCCATCAGCTGCTGAGGGGGGGGGGGGTGTATCTGTTCAGTCTAAAGAAAGAGCGCAGAAACACGCTCCCATGTGAGCGAGCCTCGTGGACGCTATGCCACGTGAAAGACGCCAGCCACAAAGGCCGCGTGGTGGGCGATTCCACCTCTGTGAAATGCCCAGAACAGGCAAACCCACAGAGACAGAAAGTAGTTGCTGGGGTTGGGGAGAATTGGGGAGCAATGAGGAATGACTGCTAATGGGAGCCCCTTTTGTTTTTCTGAACGCAAGCCCCCTGCATAAGAAGAATGGAGTCTTAACCTTTGGACTGCCAGGGAAGTCCCTAATAGGGATTTCTTTTGAGGGGTGATGTAAATGTTTTAAAATTGTGGCAACAGCTGTACAAGTCTATGAATACACTAAAAAACCATTGAGTTGTAGACTTCAAATGAGTGAATTCTACGGTATGTGAATTATCTCTCAGTAGAACTATTCAGTTCAGTTCAGCTCAGTTCAGTCGCTCAGTCGTGTCCGACTCTCCGCGACCCCATGAATCACAGCACGCCAGGCCTCCCTGTCCATCACCAACTCCCGGAGTTCACTCAAACCCATGAACTATTACCAACAAAACAGAACACATACGTGCCTGGTCCATTCCATTCCCCCTGTCCCATTGCTGGCTCTGCAAAATGACCTAGCCTTCTTCCCATGGCCGCCCTGGGGTGCTCCAGGTTTGGAAGGAAGGGACTGTGGAGAGGAGCTTCACCTACCTTCTACATGGTAGTGCACCTCGCCAGCAAAGTGGGCGATGCCAAATTGGGAGTCGTGGATGTTCTTGGGCTGCAGGAAGCCCTTGTTGTTAGCGTGGACACTCTTCAGTTTTTGCAGCAAGGTGGTATCTATCCCCTGGAAGAATGGATGCCCTATGGGCTGAGGACCCACAGCCCAGCCACTGGGTACACCCCCAGGTCTCAGGGGCTCCCTCAAAGGACAAAGCAACTGGGTTCAGAACAACTGAGGGCCTTTCTACAGACAGCAAGCGGATGTGTCGGGGCAGGGGCCTGTTGCCTGAGTGAGGGCGGAGGCAGGAAGGGAGACCGCCAGCTCACTGGCTGTAGTCTTCCCAGGGAGCAGAGCATCTCCCTTCTCTGCATCAGAGCTCTTACTGACTGCCTGTGAGAGTCCACCTCCCCAGAGACACGCAGAGTCCCCCAAAGCAGGAAGGAAAGTGCTGCCCTGTCTTTCACTCCGTGCAGCCCTTGGCCCACAAGGCTCAGCCAGCCCTCTCTGGGGGTGTGTTCTTGAATCTGAATAATCTATGCTGCGGAGTAGAAGTGCGGGTGGACTCGGGTGCCTTCCTCTAGGAGCGAGCCTTGAAGGAGAAGAGGGCTGGAAGGCTGGGGCTAGCCTGCCAAGCGGCAGGAGGAGGTTTCAGCAGCCGTGGAGTTTGCCAGGCGCGGGGCCGCCCGTGGGGGGGGGGCACACCTGAGGGAAGCGGCTCTCCTCATCCAGCAGGGAGATGATGCTCACGGGCTTGAGGGCCAGCAGGTCCAGGGTAGGCCGGTTGTCGGTATAGTGGACGTAGTCCCAGGCGATGCCCTCCGCGCGGTACTCCTCCTGCTCCACGGTGAACACATGCTGCACGAAGAGCTGCTGCAGGTGCTCGTTGGCCAGGTTGATGCAGAGCTGCTCGAAGCTGCAGAGGCAGCACCGCCCCGGTGGCAAGGCTGGCGTGGTTGCCACTGCAGCCAACTCCTGGCACACAGCCCTCCACATGTGCACCCACAGAGCACACCCCAAACACCATACAGGCCGACAGCCAGCCTCCCTCTTCCTCTGCCTCCATCCCCTCCTCCATCCCACAGCAAACAGATTCAGAGAAATGAGGAGGCTCCACTCAGCATCAAGCCCTGACTTTGACTCCATAAGGTCCCCAGCAGGATCCTCTGCCAAGCTAGGCTGTCCTGACATGGAGACAATCTCTGGGGGCCAAGGGTCCCCTGCCTCATGGGCAAGCGGCTTTGGTATTAAGACGAGCTTCTGGAGACCTGTCACTGATGGCTGGGCTCCTCTGCATCAATCAGACATACTCCTTTCCCCTCCCCCAATCCTCCCACTTGCCCTTCCTCCTGGGCTCCATTTCACCTCCAGAAATGGTCCCTCCACTCATCACCCCTGGCTCAGATCAGAAACCAGGCCTCATACCTGACACCTCTCCCTCCTCCCCAATTCCAACCAGTTGCCAAAGTCCGGTCTGCTCTCTCCAACACAGCACCTGATCTGTTTACTTCTTTTCACTCCCACTGCTGCTCCCTTAATCCAGGTTACCCTTCTTTCTCAGCTGGAGCACAGTAGCAACCGCCTCATGGCTCTCTCTGCCTCCAGCCTCACCCCTCCCACCACTCTCCATGGCCACTAGACAGAGGTTTCGGATGTGGAGATCTGATCCCCGCCCCCACCCTGCTCTCCCCCTGCTTTGAATCCTTGTGGACCTGAGCTCCCATTATTTTCAGGATCCAGACAGACAGTGACACAGTGGAAAGCCTGCCCAACACTGCCAGGGAATGGACGCAGGGGACTCTGTGAGTGACAGTCGCTCAGACGTGTCTGACTTTGTGACCCCGTGGACTGTAGCCTGCTAGGCTCCTCTTGTCCATGGAATTCTCCAGGAAAGAATACTTGAGTGAGTTGCCATCTCCTTCTCCAACAGGGCACCCTGCCCTTCTCTAATTTTAAGCCTTCACACATGTGAGACCCTCCTTCCTCTGACCTGCTCTTTTGGTTCATCCTCTGGGTCTCACTCAGGCATTTCTTCCTCAGGATGGGTTGCCCATTTATGCAAAACCTTATAGCTCCTCAGACTGGTTGTTCAGGTCTGTTGACACACTTCCTGGACAGTGTGGAGTGATGCTGTAGCCATCAGCGATTGCAGCCAACCCTGACAATGAGCCCCGAGGGAACTCAGGATGGAAACAAGGAATACTGGCCCACTAGCAGTCATTAGACTGCCTGTGTGCTCACTCAGTCACGCCCAACTCTCTGAGATCCTTTGGCCTGTATCCCGCCAGGCTCCTCTGTCCATGGGATTTTCCAGGCAAGAATACTGGAGTGGGTTGCCATTTCCTCCTCTAGGGGATCTTCCTGACCCAGGAATCGAACCCATGTCTCCTGCATGCAGGTGGATTCTTTACTGCTGAGCCACTGGGGAAGCCCCATCAGATTGCAGCCACTCCCAACAGTAGAGCTTGAAGAAACTCAGGATGTGAAAACACAGAATGCTGGCCCCAGATATCTGAGATTCATATCCAAGGAATGATTTCAGTGAATCCAGACTCTTGCATCTTTCCATACACAGAAAAGTGCTAAATACCTTAACTTGAGATATCTAGTTTTCTTTTATTAACAATAATCTTTTGATGTTCTATCTGCCCTTTGTTGCAAAAAACTCCTACATATCCTGGCTCCACCCTCACCTCCTCAGAGCATTTTTCTCAGAATTATTTGAGATGCTGTCTCCTGGGCTTGAAGTTCTAGGAATGTCTGCTGAATAAAACGTAAGTCTCAACTTTTAGGTCATGCACTTTTTTTCAGTTGAGAAGAGTACTCGGTGCACCCTTGCAGAAGGCAGTTCGGGTAAGTGACTGGGTGCTGAGTGACATGGCCCTGCTCCTTCAGGTGGCCTCCAGACTGCAGCCCTGCCACAAACCCAGCTTGTGGCTCCTTCACAGGGGGTTGGGGTGGGAGGGTGTCCCTGAATAAATGGCCAGATCCCCCAAAATAAACTACTCATCCACCTCCACAGTGGCCAAAGATATGCTTGGTCTGCTCAGCTGCCCCTCTCAGGGCCAGAAACCAATGATTGGAATCATTTTTTACTTTACTGCTCCTTAGAGCCGGAGAAGACAATGGCAAGCCACTCCAGTTCTCTTGCCTAGAAAATCCCATGGATGGAGGAGCCTGGTAGGCTGCAGTCCGTGGGGTCGCTGGGGGTCGGACACGACTGAGCGACTTGGCTTTCACTTTTCACTTTCACACATTGGAGAGGGAAATGGCAACCCACTCCAGTGTTCTTGCCTGGAGAATCCCAGGGACGGGGGAGCCTGGTGGGCTTCCATCTATGGGGTCACACAGAGTCGGACACGACTGAAGTGACTTAGCAGCAGCAGCAGCAGCAGCAGCAGCTCCTTAGAGCTCCCGTCATGTTGGGCTGAGTTCTGCGAGCCCTGCCCCATCTCACCTGCCCACAGAGAGTTGGTCCTAGGAGTCTGCAATCCCAATGTGCTTGCACTCAGAATGGCTTGCATCTTGACCAAGGGGACTTCTCAGCCTTCAGCTGGAGATAGGGCCTTGGGCAGGGGCCTGCCAAGGTCAGGACAGCCCCTTGGCACCTCTGACAGTGCCCAGAGACCTCCACTTGGGACTGAAACCAAGCAGAACCCTGTGGGGCCCTCCTGGATACAAAACTCCCTCCTTGTCCCCCACTTCTTACTTGTAGCAAAAGGTTTTAGTCTCCTATGACATCTCTGAGTCCTAAGAGCAGACTCAAGACCAACTAGGGAAGTGAAGGAATGCAGTCAAGAAACAACAGTGCAGTGATAAAACAGAGTCCGAGTTCTTCCTCAAGGGATGTACATAACAACTGAATGGATCTCTTTAGGCTGTTTTGCAGAAACTAAGACCCCTGCCCAGGTGGAGTATGGTGACTACATGCCGGTCACAAGACCCCAGACTGGTTGGAACCAGAACGTTGATGATTAAGATTCCCTAAATATCACCCCATTACCTCACCACCAACCAATGAGAAGAAAGTCCACAAGCTGATCGTGTACCTTGTGACTCTCACCCCTAAAATTGCCTTTAAAAAACTTTACTTGAAAGCCATCAAGGAATTTGGATTTCGAGCTGCCTCATACTTGGGTGAGCTGCCTGTCCTCCTCCTTGGCCCTGCAGTGAGTGCTGCGCTTTACTTCAGCACAACCTGGTGAGAGTAGACTGGCCTTGCTGCACCTTGGGTGAGCAGCCCTGAGCTCCGTTTGGAAGCAGATCTAGCCCTGGGCTCTGTGTCAGCAGTGCTGTGGGTGAACCAGGCTCACGCTGGTGAGCGGGTGGCGCAGGTAGGACGCTTCCCGCGTGCTTGTCGCCCCATCCTTGTCTCCTCACCTGGCCCTTCGGTGACGCCCCCCAGAGCGTCAGCTGTCCTCATCCAGCTCCACGGCCTGGCTCCCCTTGCTGCCTCTGTCCACCTCCACCCCAGTCTTCATCGCGGTCTCAGCTGGGAATTACTTTTCTGACCCGCTTCAGTTCTCTAGCTCTTAAGCCTCCAGGCTGGGACACTGGGTCAGAAGAGTCCTGCCCCACCGTACCCTTGTCAGACTGAAGAACTGGGGATGGGCCACAGACCCCCTGCCTTCCCCATCAGCTAGTATGAGAGCCCACCCAAGGATGCAGTCACATTAGTGTTATTGATTCCCACTTTTGCCTTAACCACACGTGATAATTCACTCTAGTTTGTGAGAAGAGTGGATAGCTTGAGACGGGTGATGCACGCCGGAGTGTCAGCCTGACTCTCATGATGCTCTGAGCTGTATGGCCTTTTCTAGACACCTTGTGGATGCCAGGGGATGTGCATGAACGGCCTCACTGAGGAAGCACACAGTCTTGCTGAGGGACTCACCCTGGCATCTGTGAGCGGAGGCAAGGCCCTGCTCCCAGCCAGTCTGGGGAGGAATGGATGCCCTCCAGTTGGCTCAGGGAGGACCTAAGCTTATCTCTCATTTTTCTGAAAGCAGGTGCAGGGACCTCCATACCTATTTTTCTGGAAGTTTTCAAAACCAAATATGTCCAGGAGGCCGACTGTCCTTCGCACATTTCTAGGGTCCTGGGCAGGTGGGGTGAAAATTGCGGCATTGATCTTCTTGACAATCCACAGGAAGAGATGCCCATAGATGCCCTGTAGAGACATGGATAGAACCCACAGGCTTTGATGCATGAGAGGAAGGCTGCTGCTTTCTCCAAGTTTATCTGGAAAGGCTGCAGACACACCGGACCTACTGAGGGAGATCACCCCTACTTTAAGGCAAGAAACCACCCTGGAGAGTCTGGGCAGCCCACGGTCACCAGACAGGGGACTGGCAGAGTCAGGACTTGCCCAGCTCTCTGCCCTTTCCTGCTGTCCACTCACCAGGCAAGGAGCTACACTCAATACCGAGACATGTAGGCCCCTTCTCCCACAACTCTGCACCTTGACAAAGGCGTCCCTCCGGTCTGCAGCCTGAGTGATGTTCAGGGGCCTGGTGACAAACTCCCCACGGATGGTGATGGAGTGCTTGATCAGACAGTCTCGGAGGGCCTGGTCCTTCACCTGGAAGGCAGACAGGGGCTGGCATCACAGCTGATAGGGCAGGGCCTGGTGCCAACATGCTCTCTCATGACCGAACATCCCATGCCCAAAGCCTGAGGATGGGAGATGCCTGTGACTAGGACCAGAGTCAGAATGCTGGGCAGGACTGGTCCAGCATCAGTCTGAGCACTGGGACATCAGTGTCAGGGAAGGATGCACCAGCTGGGCCCATCATCGGGTGGACCTTGGAAAAGAGTGGGCATGGAGGGCTCTGAGGCCAGGCCACTGACATCTGAATACACCTCAATTGAAGGCACGCCTGCCTGGAGTCTGGAGGCCCAAGTTAACAACAGGAGTCTGGATGAAGTCCCTCCCACATGCAGAGAAGACTTGGCTGGCAAACCCCCAAGGATTCTAAGAACCCTGCATCCACATGAAAAGCATTAGCAGCAAAATGCGCCTACCTCATGTGATTGCTTTTTTCCCCCTTCTGATTCTATTAATTTCCCACTGAACCTGTTAGTAGGGTGTGATTACAAAGCCCCATCATAGAGTCAAGGCTCTATTTGATCTCTTTAATAATGTGCAGGGGGAACTTCCCTGGTGGTCCAGTGGTGAAGACTCCGTGCTTGCAGTGCAAGGGACACAGGTTCTATCCCTCACTGGAGAACTAAGATCCCACATGCTGTGTGAAAGTGAAAGTGTCAGGCACTCAGTCATCTAACTCTTTGCAACACCCACCAGGCTCTTGTGCCCAAGAGTTCTCTAGGCAAGAATACTGCAGTAGGTTGCCATTCCCACCTCCAGGGGATCTTCCTGACCCACCCAGGGATTGAATCTGAGTTTCCTGCATTGCAAGGTAAATAGAAAGTACAAGTGTCAGCGGCCACCGCCTAAATGCCTACAGGGCCAGCAGGTGTGGCAAAGCCAGAAAATAACAACAGCAAAAATAACATGTAAGGCGAATGGTCTGAGTACATCCCATCAGCCCAGAAGAGCACAACTCATGGAGAAGCCCTGGGGACCAGGATATGGGGTGAGGATGTCTTGCTGTAAAGGCATCAGATTGGTTGAGTGGGGACAACCTGGGGAATGGGTGGGGTAGAAAGTTGAGTAAAGGCCATGGAAGAGCAAGAAGGTCAGGGAAAGGGCAAGAAATATGTGTTCAAGCCAAACTGATCGTTTCTGGGACTTTGTTAATGATTAGCTCCACGGGCCTGATTCCCTTGCCTAGGGCCTGCAGTGCTCCACAGGGGAGCTGGAGGGGAGAGGGTGAGCAAGCGCCTGGGAGGCAGGACCTGGAGACTGGGAAGGGCTGTCAGCCCAGGCCCTGGGGCTGCTCACAAAAAGAGACTGGCGGACAGAAGAGCAGGGTTACCTCCAGTAACTTCATCACGGTGGGAAAGGCAGGGGTCTCCATCACGTCAGAGGAGTCCAGGTTCTCAAAGACTGCAGCTGCAGAGAGAAGCAATGGCCCTGAGAGGCAAAGTGGCCTGAAGGGATGGGACAGAGGCCCCGGGGAGGCTGTCCCAGATGCGTGCCTCAGAGACAACCATCCCTGGGTGCCGGGCACTGCCTCTCCCAGGCCCCCTCTGAGAGCCGTGGCCTCTCTGGGGACCATCAACACTTTGATTCTAACCACTGTTCGTAGGGTATGTCCCCCTCTGCCCAGATTGAGATCCTGATTCAAAGGGGAGTTTGAAGCTATTGGAGGGAGAAGTCCGGTGCTGGTGGGGCGGGTGGGGTCTATCAAGGGAGAGGATGACCCATTGGTCTCCTTCCATCCACTCTGCTGTCCTTAGAAACCTAGGTGTGTTCATTCATTCAGCAAAGGATGAAGCAGGGCCCAGCTCTGTTGCAAGTCTCCTGACCCACCTCCTGGTTCAATCCCTCCCCTTTGAGTCCCTCCCTTTAGGGCTGCTGAGCTGCAGGGAGGGAAGAAAGCTGTTTCTGTCATATTTTTTCTTCTTTAGACTTAAAAATTGTAAACTAAAGCATATGGATAAGAAATGCATAAAACCCAAAGGTATGTTCTAATGGATAATTATTATGTCAGCATTGTGAAGCAACCACTAAAGCCAAACCCAGAGCTTCACAAACAGCCGGGGCCTCCCACGACCTTTCCTGCTCAGATCAGTTCCTCCACAAAAGGCAGTATTCTCCTGATCACCACAGAAACCACTTCCTTCGTTTTTTCCTTATCTTTTTACTACCTATATGTTAATCCCTGTTGCCGTTCAGTCGCTCGGTCAAGTCTGACTCTTTGTGACCCCATGGACTACAGCATGCCAGGCGTCCTTGTCCCGCACTGATTTAACCACTAAGCTGCATTTAATTTTACCTGTTTACTTATGTGTCATCTAACAATCTGCATTCCTTTGTAGCATTTAATTTAAAAAAAAAAAATTTATCTATTTTTTGTTATGCCAGGTCTTGGTTGCTGCACTGGCTTTTTCTCTAATTGCAGAGAGTGGAGGCTAGTTGCAGTGTGTGGGCTTCTCTTGCTGCAGTTCCTGGGCTTTAGGGCACAGGCTCTATAGTTGTAGCTTAGTTGCCCCGCAGCATGTGGGATCTTCCCGGATCAGGGATCGAACCTGAGTCTCCTGCTTTGGCAGGCAGATTCTTTACCACTGAGCCACCAGCGAAGCCCTGTAGCGTTTAATTTTATCTGTGTTTAAATTTTGTGTGTGAGCTCTCTGCAGTCTTTTGCCTGGCTTCATTTCCTCAACAACACATTTGATAGCATTCCATGTCCTGACGCCCCCTGCTTGTCAGCACCCACTTTTTACCAGTAGAAGTGCCTGGTTCGGTTGATAGATTACTTGGTCAATCAGCTACAGCTTGCTGGAGTAGATTTCCTTACATGATCTGAGATAGTGGTTCATGTTTTCTACTGAATACCCAATCGCTCTGGAACCATTTATTGAAAAGTCTGTCTTTTTCCCACTGCTGTGTGAGTTGGTGTCTTTCATTAGATCTAGAGCCAGCCATAATCTCTTCAAGTGTTGTTTAAGTCCTAACCCTCTCTTTTCCTTTAGAACTCTAATTAAACGTATTCTACATCTTCTCATTCTATCTTTGAGGTCTCCTACTCTGTCTTTGTCAAGAGAACGCACTGGTCATAGCAAACACCCTCTTCCAACAACACAAGAGAAGACTCTACACATGGACATCACTAGATGGTCAACATCGAAATCAGATTGATTATATTCTTTGCAGCCAAAGATGTAGAAGCTCTATACAGTTAGGAAAAACAAGACCAGGAGCTGATTGTGGCTCAGATCATGAACTCCTTATTGCCAAATTCAGACTTAAATTGAAGAAAGTAGGGAAAACCACTAGACCATTTAGATATGACCTAAATCAAATCCCTTATGATTACACAGTGGAAGTGAGAAATAGATTTAAGGGACTAGATCTGATAGAGTGCCTGATGAACTCTGGACGGAGGTTTGTGACACTGTACAGGAGACAGGGACCAAGACCATCCCCATGGAAAAGAAATGCAAAAAAGCAAAATGGCTGTCTGAGGAGGCCTTACAAATAGCTGTGAAAAGAAGAGAAGCGAAAAGCAAAGGAGAAAAGGAAAGATATAAGCATCTGAATGCAGAGTTCCAAAGAATAGCAAGGAGAGATAAGAAAGCTTTCCTTAGTGATCAATGCAAAGAAATAGAGGAAAACAACAGAATAGGAAAAACAAGAGATCTCTTCAAGAAAGTTAGAGATTCCAAGGGAACATTTCATGCAAAGATGGGCTTGGTAAAGGACAGAAATGGTATGGACCTAACAGAAGCAGAAGATATTAGGAAGAGGTGGCAAGAATACACAGAAGAACTGTACAAAAAAGATCTTCATGGCCAAGATAGTCACGATAACGTGATCACTGACCTAGAGCCAGATATCTTGGAATGTGAAGTCAAGTGGGCCTTAGAAAGCATCACTACAAACAAAGATAGTGGAGGTGATGGAATTCCAGTTGAGCTATTTCAAATCTTGAAAGATGATGCTGTGAAAGTGCTGCACTCAATATGCCAGCAGATTTGGAAAACTCAGCAGTGGCCACAGGACTGGAAGAGGTCAATCTTCATTCCAATCCCAAAGAAAGGCAATCCCAAAGAATGCTCAAACTACTGCACAGTTGCACTCATCTCACACGCTAGTAAAGTCATGCTCAAAATTCTCCAAGCCAGGCTTCAGCAATATGTGAACCGTGAACTCCCAGATGTTCAAGTATGTTTTAGAAAAGGCAGAGGCACCAGAGATCAAATTGCCAACATCCGCTGGATCATGGAGAAAGCAAGAGAGTTCCAGAAAAACATCCATCTATTTCTGCTTTATTGACTATGCCAAAGCCTTTGACTGTGTGTATCACAATAAACTGTGGAAAATTCTGAAAGAGATGGGAATACCAGACCACCTGATCTGCCTGTTGATAAACCTGTATGCAGGTCAGGAAGCAACAGTCAGAACTGTACATGGAACAACAGACTGGTTCCAAATAGGAAAAGGAGTACGTCAAGGCTGTACATTGTCACCTTGCTTATTTAACTTATATGCAGAGTACATCATGAGGAATGCTGGGCTGGAAGAAGCACAAGCTGGAATCAAGATTGCCGGGAGAAATATCAATAACCTCAGATATGCAGATGAAACTACCCTTATGGCAGAAAGTGAAGAGGAACTAAAAAGCCTCTTGATGAAAGTGAAAGAGGAGAGTGAAAAGGTTGACTTGAAGTTCAACATTCAGAAAACGAAGATCATGGCATCTGGTCCCATCACTTCATGGGAAATAGATGGAAAAACAGTGGAAACAGTGTCAGACTTTATTTTTTTGGGCTCCAAAATCACTGCAGATTCTGATTTCAGCCATGAAATCAAAAGACGCTTGCTCCTTGGAAGGAAAGTTATGACCAACCTTGATAGTATATTAAAAAGCAGAGACATTACTTTGCCAACAAAGGTCCATCTAGTCAAGGCTATGGTTTATCCCGTGGTCATGTATGGATGTGAGAGTTGGACTGTGAAGAAAGCTGAGTGCCGAAGAATTGATGCTTTTGAACTGTGGTGCTGGAGAAGACTCTTGAGAGTCCCTTGTACTGCAAGGAGATCCAACCATTCCATTCTAAAGGAGATCAGTCCTGGGTGTTCATTGGAAGGACTGATGCTAAAGCTGAAACTGCAATACTTTGGCCACCTCATGCAACGAGTCGAGTCACTCGAAAAGACTGATGCTGGGAAAGGGGAGGAGAAGGGGACGACCGAGAATGAGATG
Source organism: Moschus berezovskii (assembly GCF_049115385.1). Classification (NCBI taxonomy): domain Eukaryota; kingdom Metazoa; phylum Chordata; class Mammalia; order Artiodactyla; family Moschidae; genus Moschus; species Moschus berezovskii. The sequence goes on along the minus strand of NC_142461.1, from coordinate 135,023,840 downwards.
GCTGGATGGCATCACCGACTCTGTGGACATGAGTTTGAGTGAACTGCGGAAGTTGGTGATGGACAGGGAGGCCTGGCGTGCTGTGATTCATGGGGTCATGGAGAGTCGGACACGACTGAGCGACTGAACTGAACAGACTGAACTGAACTGAACTCTGTCTTTCATAGTTTCCGTCTTTTAAACAATATTGACTTGTGTACCCTCTGGCTGCGTCGGGTCTTTGTTGTGGCATTCGGGTCCTTTAGTTGCAGCACGTGAACTCTTAGTTGCAGCATGTGAGACCTAGTTCTCTGACCCAGATCAAACCTGGAACCCTGGACTGGTAACATGGGGTCTCAGCCATGGACCACTGGGGAAGCTCCTGTTTTCCATCCTTCTGTCTTTCCACGCTGCACACACAGCTTCTCTTTCCCTTTAGCACTCTGACTAAATGTGTACTGTATCTTCTCACTGCGTCTTCTAGGTCTCCTATTTTCTCTTTTATATTTTCCATCTTTTGGTCTTTCTGTGCTGTACACAGCTTTTTTCTGACTTTTTCTCCTTTTTCACATTATAAAACTGGTGGTTAAACTCATCCATAGAGTTCATTTTGGTTTTAGCTTTTTTAATGTAGAATTTTGATGTGGTTCACTTTAAAACCTGTAATGTCACGTTTTTATACTTTCCAGTTCCCTGTCTAAATTTTGAAGCTTGGCTTTTTCTTTCTTGAGTATACAAGCATGGCTGCTCTGTGGTCTGTGCTCAGCTATCCCAGTCTCCGAAGTCTTTGCGGCTGTTTTTATTGTCTCTTATGACTGCTGATCCTTGCTCATGATATCTTGTTTCCTTGTTCCTATCTATTTTTGGATGCATGCTGGATGTTGTGTTTGAAACTGTTTAGAGGAATAATTTGTAATCTAAGTTGATGTTGCTTTCTTCCAGAGAGGATTGCCAGTAATTTCTTTCAGGCACTTGGGGCACTAACAGTCCAGGACACTTGAGTCTCCAGACCAACTGGATGCTTAGAAACGGCTTGCAAGTTCATGCATGGCTTTGCTTACTCTTTGGGTTTCCAGCCAAAAGTTAGGGACGATTGATCAATGTCTTCACCTCTGGAGGGCCCTAAGCTTTGGCATCTTCTGCCTAACTCCACTAGCCCTCCAAAATTACAGTGAAAATTCGTAATGTACTTTTCCAGCACATTGTGAGTTTGATGGGCCCTTTGGATGAGAACCCACAGGGATCTCTTCCTCCTCCAGTCCCCATTCTTCCTCCCCAGGGGGTGTACTTTGGGGGGAAACAGCATTACCCATGAACTCCACATTCCCCAGGTGGAGAATAGTGGCCAGCAGCTTGCTGAGGTCCCAGTTCTCGGAGTCAGAGAACATGAGGATCTTCATGGCCGAGCGGACATGGGCATAGTCCTTGGCATCACTGCGCCCCTCACAGGAAGTACAGTTCCCCTGAAAGATTGAGCACATCAGTTTTGGGAGCCTTCTCCATTGGAGGGCCAGCAAGGCAGGGATGTATCAGGGACTTAGCCAAAGGCTCCTGGTAAGTGATACTTCATTGGCTCTGGGTGGGTCCCATGGGACCACCCGGAGGACCAAGCTCATAAAATACACAAACATATTTCCAAAGGCAGAATTTTGGTGATATAGAGCCAGAATTCTATGGTAGCTTGATAGCTGTGTGGCCATAGCTAAGTCATTCAGTTTCTCTGAGCCTCTATTTGTCAACCATCCATGTTAATGCCTGCCTCAGTCTCTCGGGGGGATACCATGGGTTAACTCCTTTAACAAACACTTTCGAAGGCTCACTGTGTGTCAGACCCTGGGGTACTTACTGGGAATTCATTAATGGAGAGAGCTGGCCCTGCTCTGCATGGTGTTGCATCCAGGAGAGGAGGCAGAAAGATTAGGTCATAGGTTTTTACAGATGCTGAGACAAAAGGGGGCTTGGCCAGGCCTCCTGGGAACTGGGGAAAGGCTTCCTGGAGGAGGAACCTCTTGAGCTGGTTCCACAGGTTGAGCTTTATAGCAGCACAGGGAGAGAGGGTTTTTGGCAGATAACAGCTTGAGTTAGGCTGTGAGATGGGAGGCAGGAAAGTTGCAAAGGGGCTGGGGTCATGTGGAGGAGGAGAGGTTGGCAGATGGTGGGATCTGGAGGGACTTGGAAACCTTGCCAAGGAGCCACAAGGAACTTCCAAAGAGCTGTGATCAGGAATATGGTCTGTCAGGCGCCCTGAATGGGAGATCTGTGGGGTGGACGATAGATTGGGGCTCAAGTCTGGGGAGAGGGGCACCCAGCAGGAAAGCAGCACCATGGTCTAGGCAAGAGATGATGAAGGCCGCAGGCAGAGACAGGGGAGACAGGGGTTAGGCAGGAGAGTGTCAAGGGGTGGATCTCATTCATTCTCTTGTCAACAACGCAAGCCCAACTTGTGAGACTGCTTGTGTGGCAATGTCCAGGGCGTGGGGACACAACTGGGCAAGGCCTCTGCTCTCCTGCAGTGCAAGTTCTAGGGGCACCTAGGAGGATGGTGACTGGGATGAAACGAGGGGGGAGCTACGGGGTGGCCAGGAGCCTTCTGTCCATTAGGACCAAAGGAAGGTGAGGCTTGAGGGGCAGGACTATAGGCTCTGCAGAAAACAAGGAAGCACACGGACAAGGGTAGGACTCTGATGGTCAGAGTAATCCTCTGATGGTTGTAAAGTGGATGCCACAGAAGGGTGGAGTGGGGAAGGGAAAAGGGAGCCCCCAGTCCCCGCCCAGGGGCCCACCCAGAGTCTGGGCTTTTATGAGGCTGTAAACCAATGCTGAGCAAGAACTGGCCCTTCTTACTTCTTCCTCATTGTAAGAGGCAGGGCAGGGAGAGGCAGCAAGGGGAGGAGGGGTGGGGCAGGAAGGGAGGGGGAGGAGGGCCGGGAGGGGCAGACGGCCTCACCATGGTGAGGTAGTGGTACTCCGAGGGCGTCCCCAGGCACAGCAGCTTCTTCTCCTCGGCACTCATCCCCATGAGCATGCAGTAGAAGATGTGGTAGTTCCGCTCCTCCGTGGCCTGGCAGGGGGGAAGTTCCAGGAGCTTGTAAGCAGCTTCCCTGAGCTCTGGGTCCTCAGAACTGTCTCCTGGCCCCAGCCCTGTCCCAGTTTCCTTCCTCCCCAGCCAGCAGGGCTCTGGCGTTGACCCAAGGGATGAGCATGCCTGGTCGCTGTCCTCATCCAAGGCCAGTTCATCCTGACAGCTCCGTGCAGAATGTCACTCCCTGGCATGTCCCTGTAGCCCGACTGCCCCCCCGCAGTCCAGAGTCACAGGCAAAGCAAGGTGTCAGAATTCAGGTCCAGGCTCTCTGACTCAGAATTCCCGACTCTACAGTCTAGGTAAAGCCTTCCCTGGTGGCTCAGTGGCAAAGAATCTATATGCTAATGCAAGAGATGTGGGAGACACAGATTTGATCCTCCGGGAAGATCCCCGGAGAAGGAAATGGCAACCCACTCAGTATTCTTGCCGGGGAAGTCCCATGGACAGAGGAGCCTCGTGGGGTCGACTTAGCGACTGAGCAACAACAGCACCCAGGGGCCTGACTTCCACAGGCTTACCCAGCTGGGTCCTCCTCATTTTTAAACATTATTTATGAGCACACCTCTGTTGTGAAATTCAGGCAATCCCCAAGTACAGAGTGTTAAAGGGGGAGTCTCTCTTCCCTGCCTTCCCACTCCTCCTACGACCTCCTCTTCTTCCTCAGAGCCATTGGATGTCCTTTCCACACATCTCTAGCACATTGGCTGAGAGTGTGTGCACGCATGCTCCATTGCTTCAGTCGTGTCCACCTCTGCAATCCCACTTACATGCCAAAAAAAATTTTTTGACGTGGACCATTTTAAAAGTATTGAATTTGTTACAATATTGTTTCTGTTATACGTTTTCTGGCCCCGAGGCATGTGAGATCTTAGCTCTCTGACCAGGGATCAAACCTGCATGCCCTGTATTGGAAGATGAAGTCCCAGCCTTTGGATCACAAGGGAAGTCCCGCCCCCATCCCCTCCCCCGCCAAAATTTTTAATCTTATCATGGACAGGACTTGTCTCTGATCTGCTTTAGAAGTCTCCTGTTCATTCTGGGATGCCTCTATGAAGACCAAGTTCTGTGAATTCACCAACCACTATGTGAAGAACTAAAAGCTTCTGGAAAGGGCAAACTTTGGAGTCAGAGAGATTCTACCTTCTACTAGTTCTGGGACCTAGATAAGTTACCCTGGACTCGGTTTCCTCATCTATACAATGGGGACAAAGAGACCAGTCTCTCATGGTTGTTGTGAAGATCTAATGAGATAACACAGGGGAAACACCTGGCATCAGGTAGGGGTCACTAAAGGTGAGCTTCCTTCTTCAGCTTGCCACAGTATCCAGGTGTCTGTCTGTCGTCATACACATCTCCAGCCCCTTCAGTGGCATGGCCCCATTCTGAAACTTCATGAGCACGCACACACACGTGTTAGGGGTTATACCATTACATGAGAGGAGTATCCTACCCTATCCAAATAAGGCTGTGTTAACTCTGCTGATGTGGCTGTCACACTTTGGGGTCTTTGTCAGCCAGGACTTCTACTTGATTTGTGGGACACAGTGCAAAATGAAAACATGGAGAGTCTCTAAAAAGTCATTAAGAACTTCAAGATGATGACAACAGAGCATTAAACCCAATGTGGGCCCTTGTGAGTACGAGGCCCCATGTGACAATACAAACCATATGCCATCTCATTTCCTGGCCAGGTGGTCTTTTGGACAGTGTCATCCAGGTCCTTCTGACAGGGCCCCCAATACATCTGAAGATACACCCACTCCCAGCTGAGGACTTACCTGGCCTCAGAATTAATTCTAATAGAGATGAGGAGTAGTAATCACCAAATAATGAAGACAATTATATAGATGGAAAATTCAAAACAGAAAATCCTATCAGTCCCTTGAATATTGGGGAAGAACCATCATTATCCAATTCTAGGGGTCCTTGGCCCATCTCAGGCCAGGGTTCAATGGGAGTGAGACAAGGCCTGTGCGGGTCCAGGGATGAGGGAGAGAGGTATGAGAGTGATGGAAAGGAACTCTCTTGGAAGCCTCCCCAATCCCCGGACTCCCATCTTAGGGCAAGGGGAGGTTCCCCAGGACCAGGGTAGTAGGCAGAGGCCTTACCTGCCGGCAGACCCGGGATTTCTCCAGGAGAAACTGCTCAATGCGCGCCCCCTCGATCACCCCACTGGAGTTGAAGTAGATGTCAATGTACTTCCCGAAGCGGCTTGAGTTGTCGTTTCGGATTGTCTTGGCATTTCCAAAGGCTAAGGGCCAGAGGATGATGCCCATGATGGGAGCAGAGAATAGAAATTTTACTTTTAGTGAGATCTTCTGGGAAGGTTTCTCAGAGGAGGTAGCTAAGTCCAGAACTGAAGGATAGGTAGGCTTACACCAGACAGTGGTGGCGGCAAAGGGTTTGCTAAGAGGAAGTCAAAGTGCTGCTAAAGGTTAGGAGGTCAGATAGCATGAAGTGTGCTTTCAGGAAGGGAAAATCAACTGGACATAGGATACAGGAGAAAAGCAGAGGAAGACGGAACCATTCCTAGGTGGGGCCAAGTAGCAAAGAACCTTGAACGTGAAGCTAAGAAGTTGGGAATTAGTCCCACGGGCAATGAGGGAAGCAGGAAACCTCCTGAGGGAGTTTGGGTGCATTTGAGAAAGATTGCTAGGCTAGACAGGGCAGGCTTGCAAGGAGAGTGCCAGGGCGTGGATAAGGAGGTTAGAACAGATGGCATTTGGGTTCCAATATAATCTGAAGTGCATTCCATAGAGCTGTTTGATGATGTGACTGCATAAAGAAAGATCTTTTTGCGCACACATCCTCACTTGTACAGGTAAATGAAAAAAATAGAGGGTCTTGCTACTTTTATTAGCATAATACACTTGGGATCCTTCTGTGTATCAATAATCCATTTGCAGAATTTCCCAAATTGATTTTATCTTGGATTTTTTTTTTAAAGGAATGCTTAAGATCCCGTGTGTGGAAAATACACCTGTGAAAGCTAATAAGGTCATCAGTCTTTCTTTTCTGTGCTTCCTGGCAGCCGCCACACTACCATCCACCCCATCCTTGTCTTTTGTGTCCTGGGGAATCCTGAGAAGTTGCTGAAAGTTTATGGCTTACCCTATCCTTCTTCCCCACAAGCACCGCCTGGCAGGAAGGTACAAGCCTGCAGAGCCTGGGAAGGAGGCTGGTCTGGTGGGTGACTGCTTACCTTCCAGGATGGGGTTGGCTTCCAGGACCTGCTGCTCAATCCACGAATGCTGGCCACTGATGGTGGCCAGGAACTGCAGGATGAGCTTGGTGGCCTCTGTTTTCCCTGCGCCAGACTCGCCACTGCAAAGAGGCGTACAGGTATGTCAGTCAATGAAACAACTATTTTTCAACATCGCTTGACTCTCCTGCAAACCCATCACAGGTCCACTTTCTGGGCCAGTCTGAACAAAGATGCTCTCTCCCTATGCAGAAATCGCACTGCGTTTGCCCTGACATCCCCTGCTAACTTTGTGTTAGTTATTGGAGTGTTCATCTTTCCTTCTCTGCTCAGCTGCACAGTCCCGCTCATATCTGGTTCATCCCAGGGTCACTGGCTCAGTGTTTAGTCACCGTAGATGAATGGGTGAGACTGGGTGATGCCATGCCCTGACGTAACATTGTCTCCGTGAGCAGCAAGGCCATGCTGGACAGAAGGGAAATGGCATCAGTCCTTTGGGAAAGCAATCTGGCATAGTTGCAAGCCCCTTCAGAATTATCCTGCCTTTAGTCTAAAGAAAGTATCTTAAAATCAGAAAAAGCTTTCTCTACAAATGCTTCCTGCTCTTTAAAGCATTATTTGTCATTGCAATTGTGGAACATTGGAAGTAACATAAATGTGGGAAATTATGGTCCATCTAATCAGAGAATATTGTGCAGCCACTTAATCCAGGTCTGCGCAGAGCAGTAACATGAGCAACGTTTACTAGTTAAGTGAAGTGCCAAATGTAAGTACTATTAAGTAAAATTTGTCCAAGAGAGCTGCAGATGGTGACTGCAGCCATGAAATTAAAAGATGCTTGCTCCTTGGAAGGAAAGTTATGACCAACATAGACAGCATATTAAAAAGCAGAGACATTACTTTGCCAACCAAGGTCCGTCTAGTCAAGGCTATGGTTTTTCCAGTGGTCATGTATGGATGTGAGAGTTGGACTGTGAAGAAAGCTGATCGCCGAAGAATTGATGCTTTTGAACTGTGGTGTTGGAGAAGACTCTTGAGAATCCCTTGGATTGCAAGGAGATCCAACCAGTCCATTCTAAAGGAGATCAGTCCTGGGTGTTCACTGGAAGAACTGGTGCTAAAGCTGAAACTCCAATACTTTGGCCACCTTATGCGAAGAGCTGACTCATTTGAAAAGACCCTGATGCTGGGAAAGACTAAGGGCAGGAGAAGGGGACAACAGAGAATGAGATGGCTGGATGGCATCAACGACTCGATGTACATGGGTTTGGGTGAACTCCGGGAGTTGGTGATGGACAGGGAGGCCTGGTGTGCTGCGGTTCATGGAGTTGCAAAGAGTCAGACATGACTGAGCGACTGAACTGAACTGAACTGATCCAAGAGAGTGGAGGAAGACTTTTCTTCCAGTAATGTCTAGCAATTTTTTTCTGAGAATATTTATTTTTCTGAAAATTTTGGAAATTTTCATGGTGAATATATATTAATTTAATAATAGTGAAATATGAAAAACAGTTTTAAAAATTACTTATGGCAGTGGACTGGCCAAGGTGGTGATGTATAAAGACCCAGAGCCTACCTCCTCCCATGGGCAAATCGAAGTTACAGCTATTTTCAGAGAAATTATTGATGATAAAAACTGGAAGACTAACAGAAAAGAAATTTGTAAATAATACATAAAGAAAGAACCATAGCACAGGGAACTCTACTCAGTATTCTATGATAACCTATATGAGAAAAGAATCTGAAAAAGAATGGAGATATATACATATATGTATGTATGAATTACTTTGCTGTATACCTGAAACTAACACAACATTGTAAGTCAACTAGACTCCAAGAAAGTTAAAAAACCACCACCAACAACAAAGCAAACAAAAGCTGTTTCCTTCATTGTCTCAGGACTAAATGTTAAACGGCATTACATTTAAAGGATAAAATATATTTAATTCACAGTTAAAATACATCAACTTAAACAGATAAAAACAACAGAAAGAACGGAAGAACCACAAGGAGACAGTCGGAGGGGCAGAGATACAGTATGGTCGAGACACGTACCCCTGCTAGGTGACCCACAAACAGGAGAAGAAGTACAACCACACAGGTTCTCCCCAAGGAGTGAGGAAGCTTTGCGGGTCAGTGGGGCCTACTTTCAGGACAACCAGAGGGCTGTGGGAAATAGAGACTCCACTTGTAAATGGTGCACATAAAATCTCACATGCTCCAGGACCCAGGGCAGAAGCAGTGATTTAAAAGGAGCCTGGGTCAGAACTGCCTGCTGATCCTAGTGAGTCTCCTGGTGACAGGAGGTCACTGCAGCTCGCCCTGGGACACAGACACTGGGGAAGCCTTTTTGTGGAGTTTGTTGACCACATGGACCCTGGTGCTCATGAGTGGAATCCCCCCTCTAGCTTATTCAGCCTGGATTCAGCCCTGCCCGCCAGCCTGTTGGTACCAGTACTGGGGCACCACATGCCAAGCGATGAGCAGGGCCAGGACACAGCTCCACCCATAGCAGGCCTGTTGCCTTAAGGCCCCCAGAGCACACCATTGGACAGGACCTGGCTCTGTCCACTAGAGGACCCAGAACACAACCTCAGCCACCAGTGAGCTGGCACTACCCTCAGAACCCCGTGGACTCCAGTCCCCACCCACAATCAGGCCTACACCAACCTTGAAAACCCCCAGACCCCGCCTACCAGGAGGTTGACACCAGCGCTGAGACAGCTTAGAAACCCAGTTCTGCCCACTGGAGCCAGCACTAGTGCCAGGACACCCCAAGGCACAGCCCTACTCATCAACCGGAGAAAGCTAGATTTGGGACATGCCAGACCCTGCAGCTAGCCATGTCAGGAGCTGGCCCCGCCCATCAGTGGGCCAACACTGGGTCTGGGATTCCCAGGCCTGTCACCACCCATTCCAGAACCCTGCCCTGCTCACCACTAGCCCCAGGATCCCTCAGGGTCCTGCAGCCTGCAGCCTTGTGACAAGGCCTCACCAGCTGTCAGTAACCTTCATACGAGGCAGGGCCTGGCAACAAACTGGACCAGGGGCCAGTCACACCTACTAGACCACCTTCGGTAGTCAGCCCACCACAGTGGATGACCCAAGCCCGCTCACATAGCGGGTACCGCCAGAGCATAGAGCTCTGATAATCAGAGGGGAGTGTGCTATCTCCTATAAAAGGCCTCTTCTCCAAAGTCAGGAATTGTAACCAACCTAACAGATACATAGAAATAAAAACATCAAATTAGGCAAAAGGAAGCAGCAGAGGAATGTGTTCCAAACAAGAACACATTTCTTGAAGAACAAGAAAAAATTCCAGAGGAGCTAAGTAAAGTGGAGACGATTAATCTGCCTGAGACAGAGCTCAAGGTAATGATTGTAAAGATGCTCAAAGAACTCAGAAAAATGCACAAACACAGTAAGAAATTTAACAGAGAGTTAGAGTATATAAAGAAGAACCAAGCGGATCTGAGGAATACAATAACCAAATTGAAAAATACAAGAGAAGGAAACAGCAGTAGATCAGATGGATCAGCAAGCTGAAACTGCAGTGAAATGCACTGATGCTCAACAGAAAGAAAGAATGAAAAGAAATGAGGTCAGGTTAAGAGACTCCTGGAACAGCATCAAGAATACTAACATTCACTCTATAGGGGTCCCAGAAGGACAAGAGGGAGAGAAAGGGGGCAGAGAACATATTCGAAGACATAATAGCTAAAAATTTTCCCAACCTGGGAAAGGAAACAGACATCCAAGTACAGAAGCACAGAGAGTCCCAATCAAGATCAACCAATGAGGACCCAACCAAGACAAATTGTAGTTAAAGTGGCAAAAATTAAAGACAAAGAGAAAATATTAAAAGCAGCAAGAGAAAAACAGTAAGTGACATACAAGGGAACTCCCAAAAGGCCATGAGCTGGCTTTTCAGCAGAAAGTCTGCAGGCCAGAAGGGAGTTGCACAATATATTTAAAGTAGTGGAAGGGGAAGCACACAACACAAAACACTCCACCTAGCATTTACCATGCAAAGCACAACGTGATAAGTGTGATTAGCACCACTGTACAGCACATAGGAAAGTTGTCAAGAGAGTAAGTCCTGAATTCTTATCACAAGGAAAAACATTCTTTTTTCTGTTTCTTTAATTTTGTATCTATAAGAGATGATGGATGCTCACTAAACTTCTTGTGATAATCATTCCATGATGTATGTCAATTCATTATGCTATACACCTTAAACTTAACTTATTTAACTGTATGTCAAAACTTATAATTAACTGTATGTCAATTACATCTCAATGAAACTGGAAGGAAAAAAGCATTAATATATGCCATAAAATAGTAATCAGAAAAAATAGCCAAAACACACACTCTGCTCAAACAAAGTTTGGGGAAAAAACAAATAATAAAAAGATAGCCAAAACATTACTACAAAATATAACAAAGGAAAAAGCATTAGTAGAAAAAATAGGGCATTACATAAAAAAGAAACCATTCCCAGAATATCAGTATCACAAATTTGCATGCACCTAATAACACAGCCTCCAAATACACAAAGTCAACTTTGTGGAAACTAAAAGGAGGTTTTAAAACATTTCTTATCAGAAATCTAAAGCATATATAAAAAGCACTAATAAACTTAAACTAATAATTATTTATTGACTCTTGAGCTAACAGAGAACATATACATGTCTTGAAGCTCACATAAAATAGTCACACATTTGACCAAGTAATAGGGCTGTAAAAGAAGTCAATGTATTTTAGAGTCAGTAGCATATAGAACATATTAACCACAATGTGATGAAATTAGTAACCGCGTTAAAAGGTGGAAGTACTTTTATATTTAGAAATTACAGGCCCCCTTCTAAAATATAATGAATTAAAGAGGAAACCAAAATAAAACTACATGCTTTAAACCTTAACAATAAAATAATTAACCAGTATAAAGATAAAAATTGCTTAGCGTGTTTAAAATGAAAAATATACTTATGTCTGGCACATAGCATACACTCAGGATTGTAGTAATTAACACTATTATTATTATAAAGGGAGACATGTTGCTTTTATGAACTTTTTTAAATTATAGAAAATGTCAAACATTACAAATGAAGGCAGAATGCTGCAGTGTGCTGCTAATAAATGTATGGCCTGTATGCCAGCAGCACCTGCTGCCCAGTTGGAGCTGCAAACTTCAAGGCTCCCTTGCTCTACTCAGCCAGAATCTGCATTTTCACAAGATCCCCAGGGGACTCCTGCACTTTACAGCTTTCTTAATGAACTCCCAGAGTCCCATTCTCTGCTGCAACTCCTGACCAAATTTGATTCCCATTCTGTACAATTTTCTCCCCACACTACGCAGGATGGTAGTTCCTCGACCAGGAACCACATCCGCATCCCCTGCACTGAGAGCACAAATTCTAAACCACAGGGCTGCCAGGGACATCCCTCTTGTACTATACTGAAGCGAACTCCAGACGAACAAGCTTTCACCTGAACATATTTTTAAAAAGTTTTGATCCAAATGTTCCTCTTCCCTGACACAAGTGAAGGTGTGACATAAGGGGTGGCACTTCACATGACACCCCTGCATGGGAAGATGACTCTGAGTGCAGAGGACTCAGGTGCCCTGGGCTCTTGTGCAGGCACTGTTGTCCTGGGGGTGAAGCTTCCTGGCCAGGCCACCTCTCTGTCTTCTCTTCCAGAGCTCTGGGTCTGCCGCTCCTGCTTGACAGCTGTGTGTCACTAGGAAAGAATATCAACCCCTCTGGTGGGAGGTCGCCCCAATAGTAAACAGGAATAAGAGAGTTGCTGAGAACACGAAACAGGATAACCTTCACGGTAGGAGCTCGTTTTAATCTCTGTTCCAACGGCTCCTCCTCAGAGAGGCCAACCCAATCTGCCTTTCCACCTGAGGCAGTGACCCCATCACTCTCTTTTCTCTTTCCCTGCGGTGTTTTTCTTCAAAGTTCTTATTATCTGCCAAAACAATTTGTCTATTTATTGCCCGTCTCCCCTCCTAGAACGTAAGCTCCACGAGGCAGGGATTTTAGTCCCTTTCCTCAGCTGCTGTCTAGCCATCTTAGGACAGAGGACACACCATTGGAGCACAGCAGAATCTTGAATAAATAAACGAAGAATGAAGAGATGACTTTACTAGAGCCCCAGGCAAGGGGCCCTGGAGCCAAATTCCCTCTCCCCTTTCCTTTCCTGCTCAGCTTCCCTTCCATGAGGGCCGGGAGGGCAGGAGGCAGAGAAGCCAGGCCAGGCAGCGAGTCTCTCTCTGAGTTAGGATCAGCGTCTGGACTGGAGAGGGACACATCTCCTCTGCGTCCAGCAGCCTGAGAGCCATCCTCTCTGAGATCTGCCCAAAGTTGTTCCATTTTTGTTTTTTATTTTCGGCAGCAGTATGTGAGATCTTAGTTCCCCACCCAGCAGTTGAATCCAAGCCCCCTGCGTTAGAAGCAGGGGGTCTTAACCACTGGACCACCAGGGAAGTCCTCCTGAGGTTGTTTTTGAGGGATCTGACCTGCTTGATCCTTACACCCCAAGTCCCTATCCTGGGTCCCACTTATAAACCAACCCATCCCCACTCTTCCTTCCTTGTCTTAGGAAACATTCACAGAAGGCTGGGGCTGTTCAGGCCCGGATGATAGGAGAAGAGTAGGTTCTGAAGGAAGGACACCTCAGAGGGACCTTTCAGGCTGGAGGGGCCGCAGGCGCCAGACGCAGGGGGCCTCTAAGTCGCACGCTGGTCTGGAGAGGTTTGGGGAGAGGAGATGCTCCCTCCTTTACAAGAAGCTCAGAAACGGCGGGTGCCCGCCCAGAGCCTCACCTGATGATGCAGCACTGGTCCCTCCTGCTCTTCCTCATGTGGAAGTAGCAGCTGTTGGCGATGGCGAAGATGTGCGGCGGCAGCTCGCCCACGTGGCGCTTGTAGTACAGCTGCACCTGCTCCGCGGTGTAGAGGGGCAGCACCTGGAACGGGTTCACCGCCACCAGGATGGAGCCTGCGTATGTCTGGGGAAGGGAGGGGGCGGTGAGCGGCCCCTGATCTGGGGATCCGTGCTGACTTCGGACGTCACTCTGCAAGGGCACCGGGCACGGCTGACTCTGGCAGGGGGGCGGGGACTGATTCGGGGCTGAGAGATGAGACTCTTGGCGGCTCAGATCCTTCCCCTGGAAAGGATGCGCACCAAGAACAAGAGCTCCTGGGTGAGGGTGCCTTCACAGGAACATTAAATGAGGTGGTTTATGTTTAGCACCAACGTTAACATTGTGGTTAATGTTTAGCGCTCTGTAGAAGAGGCTCAATGAAACTAGACTGAATGTGTGAAGCAAGTCTTCACCTGCCTCCCACAGGGGCCTCAGTGAGGCTGGGCCACCATCGGAGCCCTCAGAGTCCTCCTGGACCTTAGTTCAGGGTCACTTGCTCACGTGGAGCCTCCACTGGGCCTGCCAGCCCCTCTGGGTTGGGATGGGGACAGTCATCTCAATAGTCGTGTACAGTGACTTCGTTTTCATTTTAGGGAAGGAGAGGACTCAGGACGATGACAACCAGATAAAAGAATGCAAGCATAAGCTCTTTGGTAAAGGATAAGCTGCAATTCAACTTAATTTATTGCTGTTATCAGTCCCAGGAGCTGAGGCACACTCAGCCAGTGTGAACTCTGAGTGCCTGGTCCCTGCCCTCCAAGGGCTCTCTCCTCCTCTCCCACCCTGCCCTCTATTCAGAGGCCCCTGCTCTGAGCATCCCAGGATCAGGGCTGGTCAGAGCTCAGTGAGCCGCCTCTTCCTGTGAGAGGCCCAGGCAGTTGGTGACACCCCTGGGTCACATCCATTCATGGCAGGGCTGGCGTCAGTTTTGGAATACCACCTCACCTGGGAAGGCTGCATTGGAGCAGGGATGCGAGCTTCCCATCCATCACAAGGCCTTGGGAAAAGCACCTGCATCTACCTATACGGCCCTCCTGGTCATCACTTCATAGAAGGGCAAGGGTCTTCTGCTTGGTGACCCTGTCTTTGCCACATAACCGGAAAGAAACCAGGCAGAAAACTACTCTCCCACAGCCTCTGATCCCCTCGACCATCAGAGCAGGCCTCTTTCTCAGCCACAGATGAAGGGGAGAGACAGCACTTAATCTGTATATTGTATCCTGTGTACTGTGCTGGCATATGCATGTCCGCTTTCTGCAACCTTGAAAGCTTTATGCCCCTGCTTATTGCAGATTGGGGAGCAGGGATTGATGAACATCCTCACACTGTAAGAGTGTCGGGCTCAGGGACTAAGCCAGGTGTGCCTGGGGCACGATTTGTTTCCCCAGCCAGGTCAGCATGTGTGGCCCAAGCATACCGGGGGGCACACATGGCCAAGGGAGACTCACGTAGATCTTGTGCTGCTGGTAGCGGATCAGGAGGTTGTGCACCATGCCTGCCTCATTCAGGTCCCCCAGGCGGATCATGTCATCCACGCCCTGAGCTGAACTGGGGTGCATGGAGCTGAGGGTGCCAAGGTCCTCTGCTTGGATCCAGTGTTCCTGCAACAAAGGGCACAGGCTCTCCTGAGAGGTAACCTCTGCTAGGGCCAAATTCTCCTCCATGTGCTCAATGGACTGGCTGACCTGGTGGCCTGCACCTGGCCAGGGTTGGTCTGTGGTGAAGGTCAAATGATTGAGTCAAGCCAAGGCGGAGTCAGCATGTGTCCAGGGCCAGGGGTCAGTGTGTACTGGGGCTAAGGGTGAAGTTCAGACCAGGGTCAGAGGAGTGTGAAGCTGGGAGTTAGATATGGCTACAATTGGGATCGGGGCAGCTTGCAGCTGGGGTCTCATAGATGGTTGGGATCAAAGTGTGCAAGTGTTTTTTTAAGAAATGATGTTATGTCATTTTGCAAATAGGAGACATTATTGTTAATATTTGACTGGCTTCCATACTATAGGGCTCACAGGTCACACTCTAGAATTTTCTCCTTGGAGGCCAAGTCTCTACATGCTTCACTTTGCAGACCCTCAGCAAAGAGGGCTGCCCAGGGAGGACCTCAGTGACCAGCTGGAGGCCCCAGTCTTCAAGTCCTTCCCCTCTGCCCCTCCCCTGATCCTCCCCAGCCTGCCAGGTGACTGAGCTGGTTCCCCAGCAGGTCATCCTGAGCTTCCTACTCTCTCATCTGGGCTGTTTTGCTCATGTGAGATGGATCTCCTTCTCCTTCTCATGTGCTGGAGGTCCCCCCTCCAGGCAGCTTTCTCATGCACCTTTCTCTCCCTCGCTTCTCCTGTCCTTCCTGCTTACCTTGCATTACTTTGAAACCAAGCTTCTGGCCCTTCCCCGTCTCTGCCCCAGCCCTTTTCCCACTTCACTCTTTCCTGCTCCCTTCCGTTTCCATTTCCGTTTCGTCGCTCAGTCGTGTCTGACTCTATGCGACCCCGTGGACTGTAGCCTATCAGGCTTCTCCGTCCATGGGATTCTCCAGGGAAGAATACTGGAGTGGGTTAATTTTCCGTCTTCCAACCTGCTCCCTGCTTCTTCCCTATAGAAACAGTTCCCTAGACAGACCCACAATGCCCACCATGACAGGATTCCCCTGTGGTCTGTCCTGCCACGTGGTTCCCAGACCTGGGCTCTAGAATCCCTGGTGTTGGGAGCAGCGCCAGAGAAGGGAGGGGGCTCAGGGTTCTGGGCGGGAGCTGAGAAGGCTGAGCCTGTGAGGGGTGTGGCCATACTCACCTTGCCCTCATCATCTTCAACCAAAATTCTGCCAGGCTTGGTTTCTTTGATGATGCCCCCGATGGCCACCCTGGTCTTGTCAGCAGGGGTGGGGTTCAGCCACACATGGTCACCCTGGAGGGCAGAGAGGTCAGATCCACGTTCCACCTTCCCCTTCCTGCTCAAGACTTACCTCCCTGGGGGCTGTCCCCTCCAACCAAGAGATGCCAAGTGACTGGGATGTGCTCTCTCCCTTGCCCTCCCTGCTTCCCCTTCTCCTCCTCCTCCTCTTTTTTCTTCTTCCCTCTCGCCTACCCACCCCTCCCCAGTCCTTTCTTGTTCTTATCAAGATGTTAATGGATGATGGCAGGGGAATCTCTGCTGGTCTGGTTTTTGCAGGAAAGTGTCCCCCGTGAGGTGCAAACAGAGAGTCTCTGCCCTTTGACTAGCCCTATAGTACCCAAACCCAGTGTCTAGGGGAAAGCAAAGACTAAAATCTCACTGGGTTTCTTCCTGGCCTGCAACAAGGCATTTACCCATGTGAACCTCTTTCTGATCCAAGGAAGCTCACCCTACTCAAAGAGGAGTAATCCCAAAGGACAAAGCACAGGTCTACACTCAAAGATACTGAAATTTAAAGGAGGAAAGGAGCAGGGGAAAACAAAATGCCGCAGAACAGTGGAAAGTTGTAACCAAGTATTTCCCATGATTTCCAAACATTTGCTGAGCTCAGATATTAGATGCTGAGTCAACTGAAAAGGATGAGACGGGAATTGGCAGAGCTCAAAAGAGAAACGGAGGAAAACAGGTCAACGTGGGCCAGAAGTGAACGCAAACAGGGAAGTAAGCACTGCTAACACCAGGGTACAGATCACAGGTGGCAGGAGAAGAAAGTGAGCAAGCGACAAAGAGAGTCAAAGAATCAGGGCTAGGCAGAAAGCGTAGGTATGGAAGGCAAGCGAAAAGACAAATAATTTAATTGCACAAAGAAGAAAAACAGGGGTGGGGGACAGAAAAATCACTTAAAGATATAATTCAAGACAACTCTCCAGAAATTATCAAGGCTTGAATCTATGGGTTGAAGACACGCCATCCTTTCTTTGAAATGATGACAAAGAAAAATCAACTCTAGGACAGATACTGTTCCTAGAGTTAATTTTTTGAGGGGTAGACAGATAAAAAGACAAGTACCCTTATAAGGAGATAATTCAGGACAAATTCAAATCATATATGAGGGCTGAACAACCCCTTCAAAGACCTCAGGAAAAGAGCAATACAGCTATTAGAATGGCCATTATAAAAAGAATAGAAAACAACAAATGCTTGTGAGGATGCAGAGAAACTGGAGCCCTTGTTGGTGGAAATGTAAAATGGTGACACCACTGGCGAAAACAGTATGAAGGTTCCTAAACTAAAAATAGAATTATGATCCAGCAATTCCACTTCTGGGTATTCAAAGCAGGATCTCAAAGACATATTTGCATTTCTATGTTAATTGCAGCATTATTCATAATAGCCAAGAGGTAAAAGCAACCCAAATGTCCATTGGCAGATGAACAAATAAAAATGTAAACTATACAGTCATCCTTCAGAATCCTCAGGGGATTGATTGCAGAAGCCCCTGCAGATACCAAATCCATAGATGCTTATATGAAATGATATAGCACAGCAAATACTACACACTATGGAATATTAGTTCAGTTCAGTTCAGTCGCTCAGTCGTGTCCGATTCTTTGTGACCCCATGAACCGCAGCACACCAGGCCTCCCTGTCCATCACCAACCGGTGGAGTCTACCCAAACCCATGTCCATTGAGTCGGTGATGCCATCCAACCATCTCATCCTCTGTCATCCCCTTCTCCTCCTGCCCTCAATCTTTCCCAGCATCAGGGTCTTTTAAAATGAGTCAGCTCTTCGCTTTGAGATTGCATGCAGCCTTAAAAAAGGAGGAAATTCTGTCATATGCTACAATGTGGATGGACCTCAAAGACATTATATCAAGCAAGAGAAGCCAGTCCCAGAAGGACAAATCTGTATGATTAAAATCATACAAACAGACAGTGTAAAGGCAGTTGCAGGGGCTAGAGGAAAACAGATGGAAAATCATGTTTAATTAGTGAAGAGTTTCAAGTGCACAAGATGAAAATGTTCTCACATCTGTCACACAACACTGTGAATGTATATAACAATATTGAACTGTATACTTAAAAATGGTTCAGATGCAAAATTGAATGTGATATTTTTTACCACAATTAAAAAATAGAAAAAAGAATCCAATAATTTTTTTACCCAGCCCAATTGTCATTTCCGTATAAAGATAATAGACATTTTTAAGATGAATATTTTCTCATAAGTCTTTTAGAAAAAATAATTAAGGAACAAATTTCAGTCAACAGTACCAAGAATGAATATAAGTCCATACCAACATACACAATCATGGAGTTTCAAAATATTTGGGATAGGGAAAAGATCACAAAGACTTTCAGAGAGAAAAATTAAGATTCATACAAAGGCTCAAGAATTAGAAGGGTTTCCAACTTCTCCATAGCAATGCTGGAAATCAGAAGGAGTACATGCTTTCACAATTTTCAGGGAAAATTATATCTAGTATGGAATCCTATGTCCAGCTGATATTCAAATGTGAATAAACATAGTTTTAGACATGCAAGTTGTTAAAAATATTTCCTTCATATGTACCCTATCTCAGGAAGCTATTACAGGTTGTGCTTGATCAAAACAAGGGAGTAAAGCAAGAAATAGAAAAACCTTGGGCCCAAGAAAAGGGACTCAGGTAAAGGAGAGGTGAAAGAAACGTCCGGGGTGGTTGTGAAGGAGACCCCGTGATCCTGAGGCGTGTGCCTCAGAAGTAGAAGATGCGAGTTTAGGTATGGCATCAGCAGCTCTGGGAGAAACCTTCTCCTGAGGACGACACTGACTGAACTCCCAGATGAATCATTTTACGAGGATGTTGACATACCTGGGAGAAAGCTGGGTGGGGGTAGGGTGAGGTGTTGTGATAAGTACAGAGAAAACAAAGCAGATAAGGAACAAGATAATTTCAGTCTAGCACTTAGAGTACATTTCAGGGCTCAACTGAGAGGAACATTTTCTTTGTTTTTAATAAAAAACATTTTCTTTTATATTGGAGTATAGTTGATTAACAATGTTGTGTTAGTTTCAGGGGTATCACAAAGTGATTCAGTTATACCTATACATGTATTTATTCTTTTTCAAATTCTTTTCCCATTTAGATTGCTACATAATATTGAGCAGAATTTCCTGTACTCTACACCAGGTCCTTGCTGGTTATCCACTTTAAATATATCAGAGTATACATGCCAATCCAAAACTCCCTAACAATCCATCTCCCACCCTTCCCCAGAGAATCATAAGTTGGGTTTGAGAGGAGCATTTCCTTAGATAAAATAAGTAAACCCTGTAAGCTGGGATTTAACAATTTGGGGAGAAAGGAGAGACACTGCGAGTGCTGTGGGCAAGGATAGGAGTGAGGAGCTAAGGCCTTTCTCACCCAGTGGGAAATCAGTAATAGATGACGCCTGGAATAAAAAACTCAAGTGGCGCTGTACACAGGGAGAGAAGTATCAAAGAATTAACTAGAAGGTCAGTGGTGGTCACCTCTCCTGGAGAGGAAGAGGGAGACTGATTCTTTAAACTGTGTGCCTATAACAACTGTATAAAACTGAAATCTAAATGAAAAAGAACAGCAGAAACAGTTGCTACAGGATACAGAAGACCAGCCTGCACAGCATACTGGTTTCAGTGAACTATGAGTCACAGCAGGAACCTCAGAGGCCTGGAGAAGTTTTCTTACAAGGATGAAATCCCAGTGTGAAAACTGCACTGCGCTGCGGCAACAGCTGCTGAAATCACCAAAGTGAGAAAATTGTCAAAGACAGGGGATGCGCATCTCATGCAAGCTTGATACTAACCAGAGATGAAAAAGAGAGAGAGACCGTTTCCAGTTCAGACTGAAGTTTAAGATGTCAGCCCAACGTGAGCCTGAAGAACAAATAAAAGAGCTGTAATGGGACTTGCATTCACTCCATTTGGCCAAAGCTTCACTAGGAAATAATGAGAAACCAAGCAGCAGAAAGCAGAGGTTCTTTACGAACTCTACTGGAAGAAAAAGATGACTGCAGAAGCAGCTGAATCAGGGAAAGAATGAGCAAGAAGAGGTAAAGAAAAAGCTATCAGCTGCAAAAAAAAAAAAAAATAAAGTCTATAGGAGATTCGAGAAATAAAGAATGGGGACTTCCCTGGTGGCACAGTGATAAGAATCTGCCTGCCACTGCAACAGGGTTCAATCCTTGACCCAGGAAGATTCCACGTGCCTCAGGGAGACTAAGCCCCTGCACCAAAACTACTGAGCCCACACTCTAGAGCCTGTGTGCTGCAACCACTGAAGCCCCTGACGAGAGCCTGTGCTCTGCAGCAAGAGAAGCCACCACAATGGAAGCTCAAGCACCACAATGAAGAATAGCCTCTGCCCACCACAACTAGAGGGGAAAAAAGCCCGCACAAAGCCACGGAGACCCAGCGCAGCCAAAAATAAATAAAAAGTAAATAAATGATTTTTTTTTATAAAAAGAAACAGAGCATGAGGGACTTCCCTGGTGGTCCAGTAGTTAAGACTCCATGCTCCCAAAGCAGGGGGCCCAGGTTCCATCTCTGATCATGGAACTAGATCCCACACACTGCAACTAAGAGTTTGCATGACACAAGTAAAGAGCCCACAAGATGCAACGAAGATCTTGTGTGCCTCAGCTGAGACCCAGTGCGGCCAAATAAATAAACGACATTTCTTAAAAAAAGAAACAGAGAACGAGCCACAGAAAGCAGAGGGATCTCGGTCTTCACTGCTCTCTGTGATAAGAAAGACCTGACAACTGACCTCTGCCCGTGGCGCAGAAGAGCTCCTGTCCTAGCCTGGGACAGAGATCACCACGAGGAGTCTCAAAGGTGCAAAGAAACCACTTCCGGGAGAGCCTGGTCTCAGCCTTCCGAGGCTGGCTGGCTATTCCAGCCCCTGGCTGAAATGTGCACTGTGCCTTGTCCCATGTGCTCACCCATCAGTCTTCTCTTCCCGCAGAAGAAAAGATGGGCCTAGAAGTAGCTCTGGGCCGCCTTCATTTAAATAAATGGAGGAGTTAACAAATGAAAAATACTGTTGTCAAGATATTCTTTTACTTTTCATTTTATTTTTAAAACATTTTACTGAAATACATTTGATTTACAGTGGTGTGTTAATTTCAGGTGTGCAGCAAAGTGATTTAGTTTATATATATATATATATATTCATGTACAGATGTGAGAACCTGACCATAAAGAAGGGAGAGCACCAAAGAACTGATGCTTTTGAACTGTGGTCTTGGAGAAGACTCTTGAGAGTCCCTTGGACTGCAAGGAGATCAAACTAGTCAGTCTTACAGGAAATCAACCCTAAATACTCATTGGAAGGACAGATGCTGAAGCTGAAACTTCAATTCTTTGGCCACCTGATGCAAACAGCTGACTCACTGGAAAAGACGCTGATGCTGGGAAAGACTGAAGGCAGAAGAAGAGGATGACAGAGGATGAGATGGCTGGATGGTATCACTGACTCAATGGACACGAACTTGGGCAAACTCCAGGAGATGGTGAGGGGCAGGGAAGCCTTGCATGCTGCAGTCCATGGGGTCACAAAGAGTCGGACCAGCTTGGTGACTGAACAACAACAATTCTTGTTTTACATTCTCTTCCATGATAGGTTATTACAAGATATTTAGTGTCTTATCTTACTGTGCTGTACAGTACATCCTTGTGGAACACCTATTTTAAATATAGTAGTGTGTTTTGTCAAGACATTTTAAGCCATGAGTATAAGTGAGGGATTACTCTGTGCACATGGCCATCCTGCCAAGGCCAAGTTTGACCAAACTCATTTTCTTTAGGTAACACAATTTCGTGGTTCAGCTGGTAAAGAATCTGCCTGTAATCAGGGAGACCTGGGTTCAATCCCTGGGTTGGGAAGATCCCCTGGAGAAGGAAACAGCTACCCACTCCAGTACTCTGGTCTGGAGACTTCCATGGACTGTATAGTCCTTGGGGTCGCAACGAGTCAGACATGACCGAGGAACTTTGACTTTTCCCTCAAGCTCTCTGTGTCTGGTATTTTCCTTCCAAGGTCGCATTGTCTTGTTTCTTCTTTCCTTGGGAGTGGTCTGAGTCAGCATTTGGCAACTCCCATGAACAACCCCTTGACGGAAGAGATGCAATTCTTACCAGTTTCAACCCTGACATCCTGAGGCAGCCGCTCCCGACAGCCTGTGTGCAGAGAGAAAGCAGAATGTCAGTCTTCATGACCGTGAGTGGGAGCCCTGGTGGGTAGGGGCTACAAGTGCCCATCAGTGTAGCCCTGAGTTCCTGGCAGGGGCCAAGAAAGGACTCTTAAAAGAATGGATGGATGTGTCATAGTCCCATGGCAAGTGTTGGAGGAGACTCTCAGTTTCTTCGTCCTATCTCATCTTTGAAGTTAAGTGGAAGTCACTCAGTCGTGTCCGACTCTTTGTGACCCCATGGACTATACAGTCCATGGAATCCTCCAGGCCAGAATACTGCAGCGGGTAGCCTTTCCCTTCTCCAGGGGATCTTCCCAACCCAGGGATTGAACCTAGGTCTCCCGCATTGCAGGCAGATTCTTTACCAGCTGAGCCACAAGGGAAGCCCTATCTCATCTTTCAGTTCAGTTCAGTTCAGTTCACTCACTCAGTCGTGTCCGACTCTCTGTGACCCCATGAACCACAGCACTGAACATCTATTTTGCACTCGGCACTGGGCTCAGCATAGGGAGTGGGGTGGTTCTGAATATCCTCAGACCAGCATCTCTGCCACTCAGAAACTCAGACTGTGTCTGGTCAGACATCTGTGAACATCAGTTATTATCATATGCCACACGGAGTGCTGAGGGAACCAGCCAGCAGAACTTGAGATGCAACATACTTGATCTAAACCTCATGCACCCACAAAACACTGATACCCCCATTTCATTCATGGGACTCAACAAAGGAAAGGTGACCATTAATCAGTAGCATAGCTGGAAATTCAGTCTGGACCTGCCTCCTTTCAAACCTGTCTCAGCGCCTGGCTGCTTACGGTACCCAGGGAGCATCAGGTGGGCCTGAGTAGCTGCCCCCTAGTCGGGGAGGGAAGGCCGGGCCCTGATCTCAGGAGGAGCCCCGCCCACCACCAGCACCCCACTCTCTGCATTGAGCATCCTGACACAGAGGCTGGCTTTTTTGTTCGTCACATACTCCCTGCTTGTAACGCAAACCTGCTCCTGGGAGGAACTGAGGAAATACATGTTCAGTGAAACAGAGAAGGAAGCCCTTGGAGAGGGTGTCCTTTGATGTTGGCTTTGTCAGATGAGCAAGTATTCACAGTGGAAAGAAAGGGGCATTCTCTAGGGATGCTGTAACTTTAGCAAAGGCAGAGGGAAAAGTACAGAGGATGCGAGGTCAGCATGTTTGGGTTGAGCAGACTGTGGGGAGGTGAGAGAAGTGTCTCGTAGCAGCGAGCAGATGTGACAGAGAGTCTTTGCCTCTCTGTTCTGCTGAACAAAGAATTTTCTCATTCCATTTTGTACTTAGTGCATGGGCATTAATATGTTTATGGCAATCTACACCTCCCAGCATTTGTTGAGCACCTAAAAAGTAAGAGGCGATAATCAGACAGAGATTCCTTGAAAGAGGCTACAGCTCTTTCAAAGAGAGGCTGGTGCATCTTACCACCTCACATACCCCAGTGAGGCGGCAGGTGGGGAAGAGGCAGGGGGCATTTTCTGCCTCTGAGTCCCCACTGTGGCCCAGGCTCCTCACTTCTCTCCCCAGCTAGGAATTTGAGGCCCGCCTGTGTTCTTCAGCTCTGTCACCCTCTTTGCCCTCACACATGGCACTGACCTCCAAGGACATCATCCCTCTCCAGCCTCCAGGATCTGCCCCACCAGTGTTCCCCACCAGTCCTGCCATCCCTGGGGGTTGAACCTGCCATGTGTCCTGGACTCCCAGACTCTACTGCCTCCACTTCCCACAACTTCCCCAGGTCTTCCCACGTCCCAGAACGTCTCCACTCCAAAAGCCATGTCCTCTGAGGAGTTCCCTGGCAGTCTACTGGCTAGGACCCCATGTTCCCCTGCAGAGGCCGCATCCTCCAACTGCCACTCTCCTGCCATACCCCAGACCAGCACTGGACTCTCTGCCCATGGCAACTGTTCCCACATTTCATCACAACTCCTCAGCTTTTGCTTCTCTCCCCAGTCTATCAACTATCTTAGCTCCATGTCTATCTCAATCAGCCTGGAAAAATGAACTTAAATCTTTTTTGGAACAGAGTAGTTTTGCAAGTACCCATAAATGGAATACAAGCAGTACAATGAGTTGCACACTCTGTGGACCCCTCTGTCCACTTTCACTCCTGTCCTGTAAATGTTGTTGAGTCCTGCTCTCACCTTGCAAAGTCCGAGCACTGAGCTGAGCATTCCAAGGAAGGGTCACACCATCTTGACAACAGGGGGCAGGGAAATTTCATGACCTGTACCTTCCCTAAGACTTTAGAAATGCTTGGGGATCCTTGAGTGGGCTCTAGTCAGCTCTTTCTGTAAAAAAAAAAAAATCCCTTCAATTTCAAGTCTCCCTCCCACTAATCACTCTGCAGAACTCTTTGATCTGCATCACTGAAAAAAGAGAGAAGTCACCCTCAGCTTCCAGTTCTGTTCAGTCCCTGCCTTTTCCTATACCTGTGAGCATGTTAGGGACACCCAGGGCATGGGCCACTGACAGCTCCACATTCACCCTTCCAGCCCTGCCCTCTCTGGCCTCCTCCATCAGGGCTTTTGCTTTATTGATTATTGTGGTGATGAAAATATGCCCACATATTCTTTGACTCTGCTGCCTTCCAAAGATGAAGACTCATTCGTTCTCCCTGCCATGGGTGTGGACTTAGGGACGTCCTTCTAACAAATAGAATAAGATGGGAGTGATAGAGTATAGCTTCCAAGACTTGGGGCTTCCTCCTTGTTCTCTCTAAGGTTGCTCAGCCTGGGGAAACTTGCTGCCATGTCATGCGGACACTCAAGCAGCCCCACAGAGGTCTCTAGTTAACAGCCAGTGATCTTGGAAGCAGATCTTTCAGCCCTGATCAAGGCTTCAGATGACCAGAGCGCCAGCCAGTGTCCTGACTGCAACCTTGCTGAGTGTTGAATTGTGTCCACTCCCCCTCTCAAGTTCATAAGTTGAAGTCCTAGTCCCAGCACTTCACAATAGGACTGTATTTGAAGATAAGGCCTTTAAAGAGGTGGTGAAATTAAACTGAAGTTGTTACGGTGGGGCGTAATCCAGTGTGACTGATATCCTTGTAAGAAGAAAAAGAGATACCAGAGCTGTGTGTTCACAGGGACGATCATATGAGGACAGAGTAGCAGGAGGGTAACTGTCTGCAACCAAGGAGAGGGGCATCGGGAAAACCAACCCTGCCAGCATCTTTGGTCTGGGACTTCTGGTTCCAGAATTGTGAGGACAGAAATGTCTGTTGCTTAAGCTGCCTAGTCGGTGGCATTTTGTTCTGGCAACCCTAGAAAATGAATACAAATCTCACGAGGGGGCCTTCCCTGGAGGCCCAACAGCTAAGGCTCTGTGCTCTCAGTGCAGAGGGCCTAGGTTTATCCCTGGTCAGGGAACTAGATCCCACATGTGGCATCTCAAAAAGAAAAAGATCTTACATGCCACAAATAAGACCCGGTGCAGTCAACAACAGCAAAAACCAACCAAACAAACAAAAAAACCTCATGAGGGTTCCTGGCTCAGAACCACCCATCTAAGCCACTCTTGGATTTCAGAAATTGTGTGGGAAAATAAATATTTGTCATTTTAAGCTGCAAGCTTTGGGAGTAATTTGCTATGCAGCAACAGACACCCAATACAGTCACCCCTCTCTCTCATCTTCCTTCACTCTCTCTTCTGACTTTTCCTTCCTACACAAAGATGCAAGTTTTGTTTATCTTTTTTTTTAGGGACAAAGGTGGAGTTTGTTTTTATTATAAAAGAAAAACACTCGGGAATCTTAACCAAGGAAGGGAATATTTTGTACTCAGGGAATAGATATCAGAATACAAAATTACAAGTGTTTGGACTCCAGACCTGTTCCCATCTCCTCCAAGAGTAGAGATGGGAAGGAGACAGCTGAAGCAAACAAGCAATTCTGTAAAGCAAAACTTAGAAATCCTATAAATATGATTAAAATCTAAACTTCTGTTTTGCTTTAAAATTTTTTAATGTATCAAAAAGCCTGCTTTAGTGACATGATAATTCCACCAGAAAATAACTCCAATACCCCCTTGTCAGTAACATTTTCAAGTTGAGGTTTTGATTACCTTAAAATGAATTTTCTTGGCCTCCTGACCTCCTCCAGATATTGCCTTCCTCTTGTTTCTACGCCACAGCTGAACTGCCTGAAACAGCTGCCCTGTCTCCACTCTCTCGCCCTTCACACCTTCCCAAGCCTTGGGCTGCATGCTCATACCCACCAACACTGCACTGACCCCTTCAGGGACAACACTGCTCACGCTAGTGCCAGGACTCTTTCAGCCATGCCCTGTTCCCCGAGCTCGCCCCTGTGACTTCTGCAGGACTGCCCTGCCCTGTCTTTCCTTTGATTCTGGGGTTCCCCTCAATCTCCTCCCAGGGCTCATTCCCCTCACTTTGATCTCTTGGTGTCTGAAGGAGATGCTGATGCTTTCAGTCTGCCTGATATGCTTTCCTCTATTTTCTTTTGGGGAAATTCTCCTCCCTTTGCCCAAAATGTTTCTGATAGGGACCATGAATCATGGTACCTCAGAGATGGGGTGTGATTCAAGGAAGGACCAATCACAGACTTTCCCTGGAATGTTCTGAATTGGAACTGGGGATTGATTTTCCTCTCTAGTCACAAAGTTTTGAAATATGATTCCAGAACTTCCAGGGGCTATGGTCCTAGTGTCCCCAAAATAGCTGATAGGAGAGAATAAAGTCGGCAGGCCGAGAGGGAATGAAACAAAGACAGAAATTTTGTGTTTGCATTTTTGCAGTTTGTTATTTGAGCGAAGCCATCTAGACTCTGTCATTGAAATCAAAGAATTCTATCAAACTGATGGTCCTTATTCTGTTCTCTTTCAGTCTGCCCACTCCCCTTGTGCATGCCCACCCTTTCCCAGGGCCACTGACAGGATCAAAGCACTTGACTGAATTCAATGTCTCTAACCCTCATCTCTATCTGGAACTTTAGATCCACCAAGACTCTAATCCCTGGACATCTCCAGCAGACAGGCCAAGGCCACAACAAACTCAACCTGAATACACATCTCCTCTGTCTTCTATCTGTTCTTTCCCCTTCATTTTTCATCTCAGTGAGTGAAACTATCCATTGTTGAAGAAAACATTTGAGTCATCCTATAATCCTCATATCTGAATGATCGCTAAGATCCAAAGATATCATCTTTTAAAAATGTGAGGCTTCCAACTACATGTTGTCTACAAGAAACTCAGTATAAATATAAAGACCCAGATAGACTGAAGATAAATAGACAGATAAAAATATACCATGTTAAAACTAATCAAAAGAAAGTTGGAGTAGCTATACTTAATTAAGACAGTGTGGACTTCAAGGCAAAGACAATTATGAGCAGTATAAACAGGAATAACATAATAATAAAGTGGCCAACTCCCAAAGAAGATATAATATTACTTAACATGTATGTGCCTAATAACAGGGCATCATAATACATGTGGCAAAAACTTGTAAACCTACAAGGAGAAAAAGGTAAATCCAATATTATAGTTGGAGACTTCAACATGCTTTTATCAGTTATTAATGTATTTGGCAGGCATAAAATCAGCAAGGACATAGTTGAAATGAATATGATTGTTAGTCAACTGGATTTAATTGACATTTATAGAATACTTCATCTAATGGAAACAGAATATACCTTCTTCTCAAGTTCACATGGAACATTCACCAAGATAGAACACCTTCTGGGTCATAAACACTCTTGAGCAAATTTTTAAAATAAAACCCATACAGTGTCTGCTCTTAGACCACAAAGAAATTAAACTATAAATCAAAATAGCTGGAAAATCTCCCAATATTCGGAGATTAAGAAACATAAATAATACAAGTCAAAGTCTCAAGAAAAATTCTTAAAGTGTTTTCAATTAAATGAAAATGAAGACACAACTTATTAAAAGTTGTGGAATGCAGTGAGAACTTGCTTAGAAGGAAACTTATAATGCTGAAAGACTATATTAAAAAAGATGAGCATCCAAACCAAGATGGCGGAGTAAACTCTCCTCCCTCCATGAACACACCAAAAAATACATCTATGTGTGGAACAATTCTCACAGAAAACTAACTGGAGACCAACAGGAAGACTCCTGTATGACCAAGACTCTGAGAGAGATATACACAGAACTGGGGAGGAAGATAAGAGAAGTGATCAGGTTGGAATCTGTGCCCCTAGGAGGTGACTCAGAGGAAAAGAGGTTACACAGGTAGAGACCCTCCCTGGAAAGGAAGCAGTTTGAGGCACTCGTTGGGTTCCCCAGCCCTGAGTATGACACAGGGAAGACGAGCCCCCTTGGTTTGTTGGAGGCTCAGTGGGACTAACAGGAGGGCTGTGGGAAGACTGGACCCTGCTTGTGAAGAGCACATGAACACTTGCCTGCTCCCAAAGCAGACAGGAGAGGGCAGACTGAAATCATACAGTCAGCTGACGTGTTTCCCAGGACCACTCCAGAGCACGCCCTGGCCTGAGCAGAGTGAATGTTCTAGCCCTGCTCCCCTCACAGCTCCACACAGGAGGGAGGCTGCCATAACCAAAAGAAAGGCCTGGCTGTGAGACTCTGGCAGCTCAAATGCTGCGCAGCTTCCTAGCAGGGAGGGGCCGTCCTTACTGGTGATCGCGCAGGTGTGACATGAGAGCCAGTCCAGGGCTCTGACTGAGGCCATATCACCATACTCTATGCCCAGCGTTTGTTGAATGCTCACACTGGCTCTTGCACCAGAACTGTTCCCTCCTGGGGCTGAAGATGCTGGTGCTGGGAAAGGGAAAACACACACACTGGAAGGGCACTTGGCCAGCTCACCCCTGACACACAGGGCTTCTGTTCCAGCAAGAACAGAGGTTAGGTAACCTCTGTTATCTAACCTCACCCTCAATAAGGCAGTGTTAGCCACTGAGCAAAGGGGAAGACCCACTTCACACCTGGCTCTAGCCCTATCCCCTCTTTCTCCAGCCCCACCTAGTACCACGGTGATAGCTGCCAGCACACCCTGAGGAAAAATGGCACTTGTGTTCACGTCAAATCCATACCTCACAGCAAAGCCCCTGGGCATAGGCGAAGGGTGCAGGGTGACTCTCACATAAGAACACCCCTTCAAGACCACCATTTGTAACAATTTCACCTAAATTCATAGAGACAGAGAAAGATAATTAAAATGAGGAGAGAGAGGAATTCATCTTTATTGAAAGAGCAAGAGGAAACCCCTAAAAAAATACAACTAGTGAAACAGAAATAAAGAATTTACTAGATTAAGAATTCAAAGCATTGGTAATAAGACTGCTAAGTGAATTACGGAAAAGAATCGATGAACACAGGGAGAATTTTAACAGAGAACTAGAAAATATAAAAAGGAACCAGTCAGAGCCGAAGAATACAATAACTCAAATGAAAAGCACACTAGAAGAAATGAACAACAGACTAGGTGATATAGAAAAATGCATAAGTGATGTGGAAGGTAGAATGATGAAAATCACCCTTAAAAAACAGTAAAAAGAAAAATGAAAAAATTAAAACAGTGTAAACGATCTTTGGGATAACATCAAGTATACCAATATTAACACCATAGGGGTCCCAGAAGACAAGATAGAAAAGAAAGTTAAAAAAAAAAAGCGTTTAATAAAATTATGCCTGAAAACTTCCCAAGCCTGAAGCAGGAAACAGATATCCAGGTACAGGAAGCATAGAGGCCCAAACAAGATAAACAGAACAAACCCACACCAAGATGTATCATAATTGAAGTGGCAAAAGTTAAACAAAAAGAGAGAATTCTAGGAGAAATAGGAGAAAAAACAAAGAGTCATATACAAAGGAAACCCCATAAGATTATCAACTGATTTTTCTGCAGAAGCTTTACAGGCCAAAAAGAAATGACATGATATATTTAAAATGCTGGAAGGGAAAAAAACATGAAATCTAGGATACTGTATCCACCAAGATTATCATTTATCATTTAAAATTGAAGGAGAGCTAAAGAACTTTTCAGATAAAAAAAAAACTAAAACAAGTTCATCAATACTAAGCTAACCCTAAAAGAAATGTTAAAGAGTCTTTTCAAATAAAGGGAAAAAGTTATAAGAAGAAGTAAGTACCTATAAGAAAGAAAAAATCCCACTAGTTAAGACAGATATATAGCAAAGGTTGAGTATCAACCATTTAAATAAGTTATTATGAAGATTAAAACACAAAAAAAGGATAAAACTAAGTATAACTATAATAATCAGTGAAGGTATAAACATGAAGATGTAAAATATGACACCAAAAACACAAAATGGGTTGCGGGGGAGAATTTTTAAGCACACATCTTTTACCGTAAGGTAGTCAAAATGTAAAAACTTCCAGTTATAATTAACTCTAGGGATGTAAATGTACAGCATGGTAACTACAGTCAACAACCCTATATTGTATATTTGAAATCCTCTTAGAGAGTAGATCTTAAATGTTCTTATCACAAGAAAAATCTTTTGTAACTATGTGAGTGATTGATGTTAATTAAACCTGTGGTAATCATGGAGAAAGCAAGAGAGTTCCAGAAGAGCATCTATTTCTGCTTCATTGACTATGCCAAAGTCTTTGACTGTGTGGATCACAATAAACTGTGGCAAATTCTGAAAGAGATGGGAATACCAGACCACCTGACCTGCCTCTTGAGAAACCTGTATGCAGGTCAGGAAGCAACAGTCAGAACTGTACATGGAACAACACACTGGTTCCAAATAGGAAAAGGAGTGCGTCAAGGTTGTATATTGTCACCCTGCTTATTTAACTTATATGCAGAGTACATCATGAGGAACGCTGGCCTGGAAGAAGCACAAGCTGGAATCAAGATTGCTGGGAGAAATATCAATAATCTCAGATATGCAGATGACACCACCCTTATGGCAGAAAGTAAAGAGGAACTCAGAAGCCTCTTGATGAAAGTGAAAGAGGGGAATGAAAAGGTTGGCTTGAAGCTCAACATTCAGAAAACAAAGATCATGGCATCTGGTCCCATCACTTCATGGGAAATAGATGGAAAAACAGTGGAAACAGTGTCAGACTTTATTTTTTTGGGCTCCAAAATCACTGCAGATGGTGATTGCGGCCATGAAATTAAAAGACGCTTACTCCTTGGAAGGAAAGTTATGACCAACCTTGATAGTATATTAAAAAGCAGAGACATTACTTTGCCAACAAAGGTCCGTCTAGTCAAGGCTATGGTTTTTCCCGTGGTCATGTATGGATGTGAGAGTTGGACTGTGAAGAAAGCTGATCGCCGAAGAATCGATGCTTTTGAACTGTGGTGCTGGAGAAGACTCTTGAGAGTCCCTTGTACTGCAAGGAGATCCAACCAGTCCATTCTAAGGGAGATCAATCCTGGGTGTTCATTGGAAGGACTGATGCTAAAGCTGAAACTCCAATACTTTGGCCACCTCATTAGACGAGTTGACTCACTGGAAAAGATTCTGATGCTGGGAAAGGTTGGGGGTGGGAGGAGAAGGGGACGACAGAGAATGAGATGGCTGGATGGCATCGCCGACTCTGTGGACATGAGTTTGAGTGAACTCCGGGGGTTGGTGATGGACAGGGAGGCCTGGCGTGCTGTGATTCATGGGATTGCGGAGAGTCGGACATGACTGAGCGACTGAACTGAACTGAACTGAACTGTATCGTTAAAAAAAAAAGAGTAGATCTTTTAGAATGTGTTTGAAATTAAAGGGCTACCTGTTTAAAACAGATACAGTTATAGGTCAACATACGTGAACCCCATGGTAACCACAAATCAAAAGCCTACCATAGATACTCAGAAGCAAGAGAGAAAGAACAGAAGCATACCACTAAATAACATCATCAAACTACAAGGGAAGAAACTAAAAGAAAAAACAAAATAGGGAAAGACTACAAAATCAACTGGAAAATAAACAATAAAATGGCAACGCTCCAATCAAAAGGCATATGGTGGCTGATTGGGTTATAAATCAGACTCATCTATATGATATCTGCAAGAGAATCACTTCAGAGATAAACCCAACAAAGACTGAAAGTGAGGGTGTGGGAAAAGATATTTGTGTAAATGTAAATGAAAGGAGAAGGCAATGGCAAGCCTTGCCTAGAAAATCCCATGGATGGGGGAGCCTGCTAGGTTGCAGTCCGTGGGATCTCTAGGGGTCGGACACGACTGACCAAATTCACTTTCACTTTTCACTTTCACACATTGGAGAAGGAAACGGCAACCCACTCCAGTGTTCTTGCCTGGAGAATCCCAGGGACGGGGGAGCCTGGTGGGCTTCCGTCTATGGGGTTGCACAGAGTTGGACACGACTGAAGTGACTTAGCAGCAGCAGCAAACGAAAGGCAGTGGGAATAGCAATACTCATCTAAGAAGAAAGAGATTTTTTTAAAATGTCTGTAACAAACGACAAAGAAGATCATTCTATAACTGTAAAGGGACAAATTTAAGGAGAGGATATTACATCCATTAACATGCATGACCCACTCCAGTACTCTTGCCTGGAAAATCCCCTGGATGGAGGAGCCTGGTAGGCTACTGTCCATGGGGTCACAAAGAGTTGGACACGACTGAGTGACTTCACTTGACCCAATACAGAAGCACTTAGAAATGTAAAGCAAATATTAACAGACATAAAAGGAGAAACTGACAACAGTACAATAATGGTTGCTGTTGTTCAGTCATTCAGTAATGTCCGACTCTTTGCAACCTCAAGATTCTCTGTCCTTCACAACCTCCCAGAGCTTGCTTAAACTCATGTCCATTGAGTTGGTGATGCCATCCAACCATCTCATCCTCTGTCGTCCCTGTCTCCTCCTGCCTTCAATCTTTCCCAGCATCAGGGTCTTTTCCAATGAGTCAGTTCTTCGCATCAGGTGGCCAAACTACTGGAGCTTCAGCGTCAGTTCTTCTGAATATTCAGAACTGATTTCCTTTAGGATTGACTGGTTTGATCTTGCAGTCCAAGGGACTCTCAAGAGTCTTCTCCAACACTACAGTTCAAAGCACCAGTTCTTTGGCGCTCAGCTTTCTTTATGTTCCAACTTTCACATACATGACTCCTGGAAAAACTATAGCTTTGACTGTATGGATTTTTGTTGGCAAAGTAATGTCTCTGCTTTTTAATATGCTGTCTAGGTTGATCATAACTTCTCTTCCAAAGAGCAAGCATCTTTTAATTTCATGGCTGCAGTCACCATCTGCAGTGATTTTGGAGCCCCAAAAATAAAGTCTGTCACTGCTTCCACTGTTTCCCCATCTATTTGTCAGGAAGTGATGGGACCAGATGCTATGATCTTAGTTTTCTGAATGTTGAGTTTTAAGCCAACTTTTTCACTCTCCTCTTTCACTTTCATCAAGAGGCTCTTTAGTTCTTCTTTGCTTTCTGCCATAAGGGTGGTGTCATCTGCATATCTGAGGTTACTGGTATTTCTCCCGGCAATCTTGATTCCAGCTTGTGCTTCCTCCAGTCCAGGGTTCCTCATGATGTACTGTGCATATAAGTTAAATAAGCAGGGTGACAATATACAGCCTTGACGTACTCCTTTTCCTATTTGGAACCAGTCTGTTGTTCCATGTCCAGTTCTAACTGTTGCTTCCTGACCTGCATACAGATTTCTCAAGAGGCAGGTCAGGTGGTCTGGTACTCCCATCTCTAGAAGAATTTTCCACAGTTTGGTGTGCTCCACACAATCAAAGGCTTTGGCATAGTCAATAAAGCAGAATTAGATATTTTTCTAGAACTCTCTTGCTTTTTCAATGATCCAGGAGATGTTGGCAACTTGATCTCTGATTCCTTTTCCTTTTCTAAAACCAGCTTGAATATCTGGAAGTTCACAGTTCAAGTACCATTGAAGCCTGGCTTGGAGAATTTTGAACACTACTATTGTGTGAGATGAGTGCAATTGTGCAGTAGTTGGATCCTTTTTTGGCATTGTCTTTCTCTGGGATTGGAATGAAAATTGACCTTTTCCAGTCCTGTGGCCACTGCTGAGCTTTCCAAATTTGCTGGCGTATTGAGTGCAGCACTTTCACAGCATCATCCTTTAGGATTTGAAATAGCTCAACTAGAATTCCATCACCTCCACTAGTTTTATTTGTAGTGATGGCTCTTATGGCCCACTTGATTTCACATGCCAGGATGTCTGGCTCTAGGTTGGTAATCATACCATCATGATTATCTGGGTCATGAAGATCTTTTTTTGTATAGTTCTGTGTATTCTTGCCACCTCTTCTTAGTATCTTCTGCTTCTGTTAGGTCCATACAATTTCTGTACTTTATTGTGCCCATCTTTGCATGAAATGTTCCCTTGGTATCTCTAATTTTCTTGAAGAGATCTCTAGTCTTTCCCATTCTATTGTTTTCCTCTATTTCTTTGCATTGATTGCTGAGGAAGTCTTTCTTATCTCTCTTTGCTGTTCTTTGGAACTCTGCATTCAAATGGGTATATCTTTCCTTTTCTCCTCTGCCTTTTGCTTCTCTTCTATTCATAGCTATTTGTAAGGCCTCCTTCAGTTCAGTTCAGTTCAGTTCAGTCACTCAGTCATGTCCGACTCTTTGCGACCCCATGAATCGCAGCACGCCAGGCCTCCCTGTCCATCACCAACTCCGACAACCATTTTGCCTTTCTGCATTTCTTTTCCTTGGGAATGGGCTTGATCCCTGCCTCTTGTAAAATGTCACAAACCTCTGTCCATAGTTCTTCAGGCACTCTGTCTATCAGATTTTATCCCTTGAATCTATTTGTCAGTTTCACTGTATAATTGTAAGGGATTTGATTTAAACCATATCTGAATGGTCTAGTGGTTTTCCCTATTTTCTTCAATTTAAGTCTGAATTTGGCAATAAGGAGTTCATGATCTGAGCCACAGTCAGCTCCTGGTCTTATTTTTGTTGACTGTATAGAACTTCTCCATCTTTGGCTGCAAAGAATATAATCAATCTGATTTTGGTATTGACCATCTGGTGATGTCCATGTGTAGAGTCATGTCTGTTGTTGGAAGAGGGTGTTTGCTATGACCAGTGCATTCTCTTGGCAAAACTCTATTAACCTTTGCCCTGCTTCATTCTGCACTCCAAGGCCAAATTTTCCTGTTACTCCAGGTATTTCTTGACTCCCTACTTTGCATTCCAGGCCCCTATAATGAAAAGGACAGGTTTGGGGGTATTAGTTCTAGAAGGTCTTGTCAGTCTTCATAGAACCGTACAACTTCAGCTTCTTCAGCGTTACTGGTCAGGGCATAGACTTGAATTACTGTGATATTGAATGGTTTGCCTTGGAAATGAACAGAAATCATTCTGTCGTTTTTGAGATTGCATCCAAGTACTGCATTTCGGACTCTTTTGTTGACCATGATGGCTACTCCATTTCTTCTAAGGGATTCCTGTCCACAGTAGTTGATATAATGGTCATCTGAGTTAAATTCACCCATTCCAGTCCATTTTAGTTCACTGATTCCTAAAATGTCGATGTTCACTCTTGCCATCTCCTGTTTGACCACTTCCAATTTGCTTTGATTCATGGACCTAACATTCCAGGTTCCTATGCAATATTTCTCTTTACAGCATTGGACTTTACTTCCATCAGCAGTCACATCCACAACTGGGTGTTGTTTTTGCTTTGGCTCTGTCTCTTCATTCTTTCTGGAGTTATTTCTCCACTGATCTCCAGTAGTATTTTGGGCACCTACCAACCTGGGGAGTTCATCTTTCAGTGTCCTATCTTTTTGCCTTTTGATACTGTTCATGGGGTTCTCAAGGCAAGAACACTGAAGTGGTTTGCCATTCCCTTCTCCAGTGGACCACGTTTTGTCAGAACTCTCCACCATGACCCATCCATCTTGGGTGACACTACCCAGTATGGCTCATAGTTTCATTGAGTTAGACAAGGTTGTGGTCCATGTGATCAGATTGGTTAGCTTCCTGTGATTGTGGTTTTCAGTCTATCTGCCCTCTGATGGAGAAGGGTAAGAGGCTTATGGAAGCTTCCTGATGGGAGGGACTGACTGAGTCAAGTACCGTGTCTCTGTACTTGATTGGAAATGAGTTAGGAACACAGATACATGCACACATGTACTCACACACAGGCACACACATCTCACACGCAGCAGCTCTCTCTGTGTCATCACTTCTGCTGTTTGTGTCACTGTATGTGTTTCTCCCACATTTGTGAGATACTTAGGAGCAAAACATTGCCTTACTCATTCCACAAAGAATTCACAAAATGTTTGCTGAATGATGGATGGATGGGTGGATGGGTAGATGTATTGATAAATGTGTGGGTGAGTGGATGGATGGATGAAGAGATGGATGGCAGGATGGATGGATGGATGGGTGAATGGATGTATGGATAGATGTGTGAGTGGGTGGGTGGGTGGATGAATGGGTGGGTGGATGGATGGAAAGATGTGTGAGTGGGTGGGTGGGTGGATAGATGTGTGAGTGGGTGGGTGGATGGATGGATGGATAGATGGGTGGGTGGATGGATGGGTGGATGGATGGATGGGTGGGTGGATGGATGGATGGATGGGTGGGTGGATGGATGGATGGATGGATGGGTGGGTGGGTGGATGGATAAACGTGTGGGTGAGTGGATGGATGGATGAAGAGATGGATGGATGGATGGATGGATGGGTGGGTGGATGGATGGATGGGTGGGTGGATGGATGGATGGATGGACAGATGAGTGAGTGGGTGGATGAATAGTTACCAGGAGGATTGAAGCAGCCTGGCACCCATCCCAGGAGGGCAGGTAAGGGGTTGCCTATGAGGTGAAGCTCAGGAGTATTTGCAAGTCCCTGCCCTTTTGAAGTGAGATGTTTCTTCTTAGCTCAGGCCCCCTTGTCTAGCTCTGAGGCTGGTCAGTATGAGACTGTGGGGATCAGTGTCCTGCACTGGACCCAGAGTCTGCCTAATCTTAAGAATCAGAATGGGGATGACTATAACTTGAGGATAGAAGGATAAGCTGCTGATCCCCAAAGACCTCAGAACTTTTGGAAGTCTAAAGCCACACCACTAACATGCATTTCTGGGGCATCATTGAACTGGAGTGTATGTAGCGGGAGTGGTAAGAAATGCTAAAAGGTGAGTGGGAAGGCAGATCTAGGGAGAAAATCAAAGTGCTGCAGGGACCAAAAAGGACCAGAGGAGGCAAGAGACTGTGTGCTAGGTGGTGTCAGGGGCATATTTCAGGATATTGGGGTCTAAATGGAGATTCTGGTCTATGAACTACCAGTCCAGAAGGAGCCCTCTCCTGGAGGACTAAAAAGCATTGCCCAAAGCAGGGATGTGAGTATTTTGGGGCAGAAAGGATTGGGTAACAGAGTAACATTGGAAGGTATGCTATGCCACCAGCTAACTACCTATTCTCCATTCCTCTCCACCACCACCCACCACCGCCCCGCCAACCCCGAG
Organism: Moschus berezovskii; assembly: GCF_049115385.1. Classification (NCBI taxonomy): domain Eukaryota; kingdom Metazoa; phylum Chordata; class Mammalia; order Artiodactyla; family Moschidae; genus Moschus; species Moschus berezovskii. The sequence continues at coordinate 134,986,118 of NC_142461.1, read as the reverse complement.
CCTAAGGTCCCTAGCATGGAATCCATCCCTCCAAGGAAAATAAAGCCTGCATGGATTGGTGAAGGCAGAAAGGGCCACTGCTCTGTGGAAGTCAGAACCACCCAGCAGGTGATAAGGAATCTGGGCTGGACCAACCAGTCCAGACAGTCAAGAAAGTCAAATATTGGCAGTTTCATATGGTTCCACCTATAAACATATTGATATATGACTATGTAATAAAAACAAGCTATATTTTATACAGTTATGCCATTTTTGCCATGGACTTCCCAGGTGGTTCAGTAGTAGAGTCCACCTGGCAATGCAGGAGACACAGGCAGCTCGGGTTCAGTCCCTGGGTTGGGAAGATCCCCTGGAGGAGGAAATGGCACCCCACTCCAGTATTCTTGCCTGGAAAATCCCACGGACAGAGGAGCCTGGTGGGCTACAGTCCATAGGGTCACAAAGAGTCAGACATGACTTAGCATGAGCCCAAGACTGCCATTTTGTTTTAAAGTATAAGATCTATTTTGGGGAGATACATCCTTTTTAGAGGTAATTACGTTAAGCCATTTACAGTGGTTTTTCCTGGAAGGGGAATTGGGATAGGGAGCAGAGAGAGATGGGCTTTCCCACATCCAGAGATCGCTTTATTATTTATTTTACTGTTCACAGGATTGTCCACGGGCCTGAAATCAGTTCTACCCCTTTCCCACAGTGATGACTACCTTTGAAGAGTAGCCACCAAGCTCAGTGACAGAGGGGCATGGAGGAGCTGGCCACCCAGGAGGTTTATGGAGGTGCCCCAACCTGGAGACACTATACTCCTGGGTCTTTGTTAGGCCCTTTCTCTTCTGCCCAGGTGGCCCAGGGTGAGGATATAAAGTTTCAGTCCTCTTCCCCATCTTCCTCTAGTGGGCACAGGGGCTGGCCACCTCCACTGCCAAAGCCCCTGCAGTGTGAGACAATGCAAGAACTGGCTGGGTCCTGTTCCCTCCCAGGAAGTCAGAGATGGCAGGCTTACTCTGGTGAAGGGCCGCTCCCGGGGGAATCTCTCTTCCCAGCAGAGCTCTGCTCCCACTGTTGAGGGCCAATGTGCTTGTGGGAAACTCGCCAAGCCTGCCAGTCCTCTGCAAATTCATGAGTCAGTGAACTAAACCACGTTTATCCCATCCCCTCTCACACCTGGGTTCAGGTGCTTTCTGGGTTCCTGCAGGTATAGGTGAAGTCCCTGCCTCTCCAGCCTCATCTCCAGCGCACTCTTCCAGATCTGGTTTAAGAGTCCCCTTGCAGATAGTTAAGGGCTTTGGGAAGGTCATATACATACTGCTATATTTAAAATGGATAACCAACAAAAACCTATTGTATAGGACAAGGAACTCTGCTCAATGTTAGTCAGTTATGTGCCAATCTGGATGGTAGGGAGGTTTGGGGGTAAATGGATACATGTATATGTATGACTGAGTCTCTTCACTGTTCGCCTGAAACTATCACAATATTGTTAATTGGCTATACCCCAATACAAAATATTTTTGCTGTTAAAATAAAAATAATATTAAAAAAAAAATGTGTCCCCTTGCAGCCTCCCTGATGCTGTTCTCAGCCACTCTACCTATTATCTGTCCCTCTCTGGTCCCAAAAGACCCTGGCCAGCCCTCGGGAAGGGCATTAACCACCCTGAATTGAAACCCATTGTTTATACCTGTCCAGAGAACATTTGTTTTCTTGAGATTCACTTTGGCAAGGTGCTGTCAGCCTGCCTGAAGAGATCTTAACAGGGATGGCCCTTGAGAAGCCCTCCTGAATTTACTTTTTTTTTGCCAATAACATTTTCTTTTTTTTTTTTAAATCAGACAGCCTCTTTTTATTTTTTTTCCATTCATATTTTTTTAATTTATTTTTTTTGTGATTTATTTTATTTTTTTTTTAATGAGGCTTTTAATTAATGTTTGACAGAGCTGATTCAAGTTGAACAAACTAAATTTCTTTAAACAAACTTACTTATATTCCAGAGTCCTTTAAAAACTTGATAGCATTTATACATTGAAGGTATTTGATTTTCTTGTAACTAGCACTTCAAATGCAACAAGCATTTGAAGCAACAAGCATTTGACCCAACAAGTAAAACTTTCTACAGTTCATAACTTTTATAAATAAAATAAATTAAATGTACAGTGAATAAGTTCTCTGAAATATTTCAATATTTCTGCAGGTTTAGTAACATCGTAAAATACATTTCAACTAAAGTTCACAAATCTAAAAACCTGTTAGGCATTTTTAGGCGTTTTAAGTTGGAAATGAAGGCCAATGTTACATCGTAATATGCCAATTACAAATAGTACTTCAAATAGCAAATACTACAGTTTGTCCCAAACTTTAAAAACTATTCATGAACTCAACACTGAACTATTGATGGCTATGAGAATTGTTTCCTAGCCTTTTTGAAAATTTCAACCCATTTACGTTTAAGGTAATTATTGATAAGTACGATCCCATAGCCATTTTCTTTATTGCTTTGGGATCAAGTTTATACACTCTTTCTGTGTTTCCTGTCTATAGAAGATCCTTTAGCATTTGTTGGAGAGCTGGTTTGGTGATGCTGAATTCCCTCAGCTTTTGCTTGTCTGTAAAGCTTTTGATTTCTCCTTCATATTTGAATGAGATCCTTGCTGGGTATAGTAATCTGGGCTGTAGGGTATTTTCTTTCATCACTTTAAGTATGTCTTGCCACTCCCTTCTGGCCTGAAGAGTTTCTGTTGAAAGATCAGCTGTTATCCTTATGGGAATCCCCTTATGTGTTATTTGCTGCTTTTCCCTTGCTGCTTTTAATATTTGTTCTTTGTGTTTGATCTTTGTTAATTTGATTAATATGTGTCTTGGAGTATTTCGCCTTGGGTTTATCCTGTTGGGGACTCTCTGGGTTTCTTGGACTTGGGTGATTATTTCTTTCCCCATTTTAGGGAAGTTTTCAACTATTATCTCCTCAAGTATTCTCTCATGGTCTTTCTTTTTGTCTTCTTCTTCTGGGACTCCTATGATTCGAATGTTGGAGCATTTAACATTGTCCCAGAGGTCTCTAATATTGTCCTCATTTCTTTTAATTCGGTTTTCTTTTTTCCTCTCTGTTTCATTTATTTCTACAATTCTATCTTCTAGTTCGCTTATCCTGTCTTCTGCCTCTGTTATTCTACTGTTTGTTCCCTCCAGAGTGTTTCTGATCTCATCTATTGCATTATTCATTGTATATTGACTCTTTTTTATTTCTTCTAAGTCCTTATTAAATCTTTCTTCCATCTTCTCAGTCCTTTTCTCCAGGTTATTTATCTGTAACTCCATTTTGCTTTCAAGATTTTGAATCATTTTCACCATCAAAATTCGAAATTCTTTATCAGGTAGATTCCCTATATCTTCTTTTGTTTGTGTTGGTGGGCAATTATCTTGTTCCTTTACTTGCTGGGTATTTCTCTGCCTCTTCATCTTGCTTATATTGTTTTGCTTGGGGTGGCCTTTCCCTCTTCTTGCAGTTTGTGGAGTTCTCTTTATTATGTAGTTTCTTCGCTGTGTGTGGGGTTGGACGGGTGACTTGTCCGGGTTCCCTGGTTAGGGAAGCATGTTTCGGTGTTCTTGTGGGTGGAGCTGGATTTCTTCTCTCTCCTTTAGAAGACAATGGGCTGCTTTTCTGGGAGCCTGATGTCCTCTGCCAGTATTCAGAAGTTGTTTTGTGGATTTTACTCCGCGTTCAAATGTTCCTTTGATGAATTTGTTGAGGAGAAAGTGGTCTCGCCGTCTGATCCCTCCGCCATCTTGTTCCTTCCTCCCCAGAACACTGGATTCTTATATTCCACTTGGTCGTGGAGTATCTCTTCCCAGCTGCTCCAGCAAGGCGCAGCCGCTGTACCTTACCTTGGACGAGGGGTATCTCCTCAAGGCCGCCCCTCCTGCTTTGAATGTGGAGCAGCTCCTCTTGGCCCTCCGGTGCCCAAGCAGCCACCGCCTCCTGGATGTGGTACAGCTCCTCTCGGCCACCGCCCTAACCCTGGGCGCGGGGCAGCTCCTCTCAGCCACGATTTTGCACGTGGTCGGTTGCGCCAAAGCCGGGCGTCTCTCGCGTCTGCGCCGCTGAGCCCCGGCGTCTCTCTCTCGCGTCTGCGCCACCGGGGCCGGGCGTCTCTCTCTCGACAGCCTCTTTTTTCCAATAACATTTTCTTATTTGATATCCCCTTCCTGGTATCCCATCAGTGCTTCTTCTCAGAAATGGTCTTGTTCTTAACTTGAGGACATTATTATTCTTGTCACTGCTTGTATTTTATTTTTGATCATCTGCCAGAAAGCCCAGAATACATTTGGTAGCTTTGTCTAGCAAATAGACAGGAACTTTTTATGAAACTTTTTCCAGCTGCATCATATTTACCTTAATTTTCCTTCATCCTGGTTTCTCATTTCAGTTTTGATTCCTCTGTATTACAGGTATCTCTGTAAGCTATCTCAAAAGGCTCTTGTTTACTTTTAGAATAAGGCAGGAGATGGATGAGAAAGAAGTTGACAGATACATCCACATGTACATGCCAGTACCCCACTGTGCCATGGCCCCTCTCTGTACCCCCTCAGCACTCCATCCTTGGCCCCCAAAACAGAGTAGGGGCTCATAATATACTTACTTAGAGTTTTTAAATAGTAGTTCATTAGTTTCATCTGTACAGTAATGCTACAAGATAAGTGATGTGGTTCCATCTGACAGTTGAAGAAACTGAGGCTTCAGGTACCACCCTTGGTAAGTGGTCAAGTCAGGATTTGAAACCCACGCTTGTTTGGCTCTGTTTGTTTATTACACTTCACCTCTCTGCCAAGTCTGACATGCTATGCTCTCTAGACATGTGAGGTCCAATATGGTAGCCACTAGCCACATGTAGTGCAGTGGTAAAGAATCTGTCTGCCAATGCAGGAGATGCAAGAGACACGGGTTCTATCCCTAGGTTGAGAAGATCCCCTAGCATAGGAAATGGCAACACTTCAGTCTTCTTGCCTGGAGAATCGCATGGACAGAGGAGCCTCGTGGCTACAAAGAGGTTGCAAAGAGTCAGACACTTTGAGCGCAGCACACAGCCACATGTGGCCACTGAAATTTAAATTCGTCTTAGTTAAAATTAAAAATCCCTCAGGCATGCTGGCTGCACTTTCAGGGCTCTGTAGCCCTACATGGCCAGTGGCTATTGTATTAGTACAGAAGAGAATGCTGTTCCCAGCAAGGAAAGAGCATTTCCTGAAGCCTCCTTACACCTGCACTAGCGTCCTTCCAGGAGCCAGCAGTGCCCAGGCTGGACTTGTGCTTTCTTTCCTCTGCATCTTTAGGATGTTCCTTTCTCAGCCTGGGCATCCTAGCCCTCCAGCATCATCATCAGCCATCCTTGCCTTCGCAGCCTGCTTCAGTCCCTCCCCCTTCCCCACCTGTCCTCGGCCCCAGACATCTCCACCTCTGACTTTCTGATGCCTGAGGTCTGTGCCCCCCAGGTGGGTGACTTTTCTTTGGCACAGCCTCACCTCACCCACCCAGCAGTGCAGAAAGGAGATACACGCTGCTTGGTTAATTGAGGGGGAAGACAAGAGAGTGTAACATGAAAATCGACTAGAAACATGACTTCGTTCCAACCTCTACTTCTGCCACTCATGACTCCACTCCCCCATACAGCTCTCTGCCCAGGGCCTCCTCTCCTCCATGCCGTGGGTAGGTGCAGGGGCCTGAGAAACTGAGAGCAGGTCCCACCTGTGCCCTCACGGCGCTCATATCCAGTGGCTTTGGGTGAAGGGTTGTACCCTCCTTCATCTCAATGTCCTCTGTTGTGAAAAATGTCCTGTAATTCCTTATATTCTTCCCTGGAGGGCTTGTCATGGGGCCTGAGAATGTAGAAGCAAAGGCCTTCATATGACATGAAAAGCACTCAGTTATAAGAATGTAGCTGGGAAAGTGGGAAATGTTCACCCCTGCTGTGTCACCCTGACCTCGAGCTGTAACTCCCACCCCCACTGTAAGCTGTTTTGAAGTGGGGGTCAGCAGGGCCCAAGACCCACACAGCCAGCTCCCCTGGGAGAAGGCAGTGAGGGCCAGTGTTCAGCTCCCAGTGGGCTCAGAGAGACAGGGGTGACACGTAGCTGAGTGGCTCTAAACAAAGTTTCCTTGGGGGATTGTGCTCCAGGCCAATAGCTACACACAGAGTTTTGGTTTTCTTCAAAATAAAACCCTGAATGGAGTTCAGGTTGGAACAATGTTTAAGTCCAGAGTTAAAGAGCGGAGACTGAGGGGAAGGCCTGGCTGTGTGTGGGGCTAGGAGGTTCAGGATGGGCCCCACCCCAGCCTGTGTCTGTGTCAGCTTCCCTCCTGTGAGAAGTGAGGACAGTGCCCAGCACCCTGACAGCTCAAGGGAGAGCCAGGGAGTGTTCCTCCTCTCAGAACGCTGTCCCCCCACAGCCCCGCACCCCACCCAGGGGAGGCTTTGAGACCTAGCAGGCAGGATCCTGCCTCACTCTGGAGCCCAAGCCGTTCAGAGGTGACGAACACACTTGTCCACACTTGTCCAAGAAGGTAGGTGGTAACTCAGGTCAGCCTGGGCCTGGGCATCAAGTCCCCCTTTGCTTCTTCCTGTGGGCACTTCATCTCTCATGGACCTCAGTTTCCTCATCCATGAAACAGAGGCAATAACACCGCAAGTGTGGGAAATGGCATATATGACACGGCTGACATTGCCAGGTACCCCGGCCTCGGGGCCGAGGCTTCACACCTCCTGAGGCCACCCTGAAGCCCTCCTGCTGGAAGAAGGTGCCCCGCACCTGCCACCCCCTCTACTCTTGTGCCTGCCTTCCTAGAGCAGAGACCCAGCACACCCCCTCCTCCTGCTCGGGCCCCAGCAGCCCTGCAGCTGCTGGGATGGATCTCTGGGCTGGAGTTCCAGGCTCCTGAAAGGGCTCTCGCGCTCCCCCCTCCTCATCTTGTTCCCTGCAGTGCTTTCCCAAGGCTGTGACTTCCAACCCACCCTCCGCCCAAAGGCCCTCCTGCCACCCTCCCAGCTGGCAGAACACAGGCTCGGGGCAACCAGCCCACAGACAAGGCCCCCGAAGTGCCCTTACCTTGTCAGGGTAGGGGTCTTGTTGCTTGTCTTCCCCTCCACCAAGGCCCTCCGAAAGGAGCCGGGCAGAAGTCAGTGCCAGGGCTCTGGGTGTGTCGGAGCGCACGAAAGAGTAGGAAGAGGAGGAACGGTCCCAAGAGGAAATGGCCGAGTCCTCTGGGCCCACGTAATTTATGACAGGACTTTGTCCTTGAGCTCCAGGCACACCCGCTCCCACAGGGCTTCTGCGGCCCCAGCTAGCAGAGCCTCAGAGCGGTCCAATCTTTAACCCTGGCCTCTTCGTCAGAGAGTCTCCGTGGGCCATGCAAGCTTGATTCTCTGCACCTGTTGCTGCTGCTGCTGCTAAGTCACTTCAGTCGTGTCCGACTCTGTGTGACCCCATAGACGGAAGCCCACCAGGCTCCCCCGTCCCTGGGATTCTCCAAGCAAGAACACTGGAGTGGGTTGCCATTTCCTTCTCCAATGTGTGAAAGTGAAAAGTGAAAGTGAAGTCGCTCAGTCATGTCTGACTCGTAGCGACCCCATGGACTGCAGCCTACCAGGCTCCTCCGTCCATGGGATTTTCTAGGCAAGAGTACTGGAGTTGCTCGCCATTGCCTTCTCCGGCACCTGTTGCTACAACCAGCCAAATCCCCTGGTGCCCATCCATCCAGGGAGCTGAGCATCCATCCAGGGATCATGGGAACTCCAAGGCTGCCTATGCAGGAGCTCTACTCCCAAACACCCTGTCCTAGTTGGGCGCATGCACAGGAGAGGCCAGGGAGCCTTGCACCAGAGCTAAAGGCCACTGGGGCACTTAGATTCCCAGTACAGTCCCTGGGAGCAGAGGGGGCTGACTTGGGCTGGGACTTGAATAAAGGGGGATTTTGGGAATGAGGCAAATACAGATCCTCCAGAAGGAAAGAGCATGCAGCAGTGCACCCTGGGAGAGGCCAGGCTGGAGTGGACAGGCAGTCCCTGGGAGTGACGGTGAGGTCTTTGAAGGTGGATGGAAAATGAGTCCACGGGAGATGCCTGCTGGCTGCCACACTTTCCCCGGGCGAGGAGAGGCCTCGGGATTACTCATCATTGGCCCAACAGGAGCCCATAGGGTTCCCTCCCTCTCCCAGGGCTTGGCAAGCAGAGGTGTGGGAACTAGCTGTCATATTTATCTGTTTGTTTGGCTGCACTCAATCTTAGCTGTGGCACGTGGGATTTTTAGTTGTGGCATGCTAACTCTCAGTTGTGGCATGTGGGATCTAATTCCCTGACCAGGGATGGAATCCGGGCCCCCTGCATTGGGAGCGCAGAGTCTTAGCCACTGGACCACCAAGGAAGTCCCTATCATCTTCTAAATAGGACTGAGGCCACAGCAGGGTGGCAACCCTGACCTTGAGCCTCTTTGAGAGATGGGTACCAAATGCTGGTGGAAGGGAAAGGGATAAAGTTGAAGAGTCATGGGGTAGAGATCATGTGACCCAGGAGAGAGGCAGTGGTCACTGCTGTCTGAGCTTTCTGTGGGTCCTGCCGTGGGCTCCAAAGAAGCCCAGCTTCCTACTGCTACACACTCCATTGTTGAGACAGCTTGAAGGAGTTTCTGTTCCTTACAAGCAACCAGCCCAGGACAAAGGTTCAGTCTCTCAGTTGTGTCTGACTCTTTGCAGCCCCATGGACTGAGGCATGCCAGGCTTCCCTGTTCTTCACTATCTTCTAGAGCTTGCTCAAATTCATGTCCATTGAGTTGGTGATGCCAGAGGTAGGAAAGTGAATTGGGAGGTGACTTAGAAAGGGCCATTTGGAGGAAGCACAGGCTCTGAGGCCTCCAGTCAACTTCCCACCCACTCCCCAAAAGTGCTGTGCTCAAGTTCCATCCAACCCCAAATAGCTTCCTGGCCCCTAAAACCTCATCCAGTTTCTGGGTCAACACTTGCTTTGGGAGGGTTTCACATGGCAGGTGGATTTTCTGGTTTAGAAAGGAAATTTTCACTCCCACAGGATGGGCCCTGCTAATCCTGGCAGCTCCTGGAAATGATGAGCCCCCTACTCTGGGGCTCCTGAGGCCAGACTGGGTCCTTTGTGGCACTCATTCCACTGTCCTCTTCCAGAAAAATAGTGAAACAGAATATTTGGGTAGAACAAAATGATTCATAAGACTTTTTTATTCCAGAACCTGTCTTAAAATTTGATAGAAACACATTTTGGATACTTACAGACTTGTCTCCTGCTTTTTTTAAAAAAAAATAGTTTGACATTAAATCATAAGTATTTTCTTACATTATAGCAAATATTAACCATGAGTCTTCAAGTCAGCATGGTCAAAGACAAATATCGTATGATACTGCTCATATGTGGAATCTAAAAAAATGGTACAAATGAACTTATTTACAAAACAGAAATAGAGTCACAGATGTAGAAAACAAACTTAGAGTTATTAAGAGACAAATGAAAGTCAAAGTGTTAGTCGCTCAGTAGTCACTGTTTGTGACCCCACGGACTGTCGCCTGCCAGGCTCTTCCATGGGATTCTCCAGACAAGAAGACTGGAGTGGGTTGTCATTCCCTTCTCCAGAGGATCTTCCCAACCCAGGGATCAAACCTAGGTCTCGTGCACTGCAGGCAGACTGTTTACCACCTAAGCCACCAGGCAGAGAGAGGGGGGTTTAAGTTGGGAGGCTGGAATTGACGCACTCCATGGGTGCCAAGTTGCTTCAGTCATGTTCAACTCTTTGCGACCCTATGGACTGTAGCGTGCCAGGCTCCTCTGTCCTTGGGATTTCCCAGGCAAAAATGCCGGAGTGGGTGACCATTTTTGTCTCCAGGGGAATTTCCCCCTCCAGGGATCAAACTCACATCTCCTGCATCAGCAGGTGGATTCTTTACCACTGAGCCACTTGGGATGCTCCACTTTGCTGTATAGAAGAAACAATTACAGCATTGTAAATCAACTATACTCCAATAAAAATTAATTTTTTAAAAAGGCAGCATGGTGGTCCATGCTACAAGTGCACCATCATTTGTGTAACCACCATCCCTGGATGGACATGGGGTGGCAGCCAGTCCATCGCTACCACCCACCACACTGCAGTGTACAAACCTGTGCTCACAGCTCTGTTTGCAGTATGTCATTACAGGGAAATTCCAGAAGGGAGCTTACTGGCAGTGTACTGAAACAAGGGGCCTGAATGCTTTGTCACTGACCTTTCTCAAGCAGCACATCCAGTTGTCCCTCCCAGCAGACAGTGTCCAGGGAACTTCAAGGACCTGGCCTGACTGCCGCATCAGTTGGTAGAGCTCAAAGGGAACTCCTGAGGGGCAGTCTTCTGAGAGCCGCGGGTTTTCTGTTGCCGAGGGTACCCCAAGTCCTGGGAATCAAGGAAAGAGTCTGGGAACTCAGCCTGCCGCAGCCTAAGAACCCTTATCTGTCACATATGTGGCCAGACTTGACTGTCCCACAGCCTAATGTTACTTCCACAATTCTCCTCAAGATGCAGAGTCTGCTAACCTTTAAAAATATGTTTTTTACTTTGGACTATGGGAAATCCAAGATGGCTGCTTGGCTTTTCCCAGCTGCCTGACAAACCTCATTTTTTATTTGATGGGTTAAAGCCTCCCTGGCTACAGGGCCTCCATAATGAAAAATCACAGAATATTAAGTTTTGTAAACTGTTAAATTAAGTTTCTAGTTCTGTTAATGTCTAGTGTTTACTAGGACTCACTGCTGAGACAGTTCCTTGTTATGTGATACTGCTAAAAGATTTAATTAAGTTATTAAAAAGGACACTCTAGGTTAGTTTCTAAGGCTTATCTCAGTAACCAATCTTCAGATAAAGGTCGGATGCTCCATAATGTACAACCAGCAGATTAACACCAGACTATAACTACCGCACAATTGCACTCATCTCACACGCTAGTAAAGTCATGCTCAAAATTCCCCAAGCCAGGCTTCAGCAATATGTAAACCGTGAACTCCCAGATGTTCAAGCAGGTTTTAGAAAAGGCAGAGGCACCAGAGATCAAATTGCCAACATCCGCTGGATCATGGAGAAAGCAAGAGAGTTTCAGAAAAACATCTATTTCTGCTTCATTGACTATGCCAAAGCCTTTGACTGTGTGGATCACAATAAACTGTGGAACATTCTGAAAGAGATGGGAATCCCAGACCACCTGACCTGCCTCTTGAGAAACCTGTATGCAGGTCAGGAAGCAACAGTTAGAACTGGACATGGAACAACAGACTGGTTCCAAATAGGAAAAGGTGTACGTCAAGGTTGTATATTGTCACCTTGCTTATTTAACTTCTATGCAGAGTACATCATGAGGAATGCTGGGCTGGAAGAAGCACAAGCTGGAATCAAGATTGCTGGGAGAAATATCAATAACCTCAGATATGCAGATGACACTACCCTTATGGCAGAAAGTGAAGAGGAACTCAAAAGCCTCTTGAAAGTGAAAGAGGAGAGTGAAAAGGTTGGCTTGAAGCTCAACATTCAGAAAACAAAGATCATGGCATCTGGTCCCATCACTTCACGGGAAATAGATGGAAAAACAGTGGAAACAGTGTCAGACTTTATTTTTTTGGGCTCCAAAATCACTGCAGATGCTGATTGCAGCCATGAAATTAAAAGACGCTTGCTCCTTGGAAGGAAAGTTATGACCAACCTTGAGAGTATATTAAAAAGCAGAGACATTACTTTGCCAACCAAGGTCCGTCTAGTCAAGGCTATGGTTTTTCCCGTGGTCATGTATGGATGTGAGAGTTGGACTGTGAAGAAAGCTGATTGCCGAAGAATCGATGCTTTTGAACTGTGGTGTTGGAGAAGACTCTTGAGAGTCCCTTATACTGCAAGGAGATCCAACCAGTCCATTCTAAAGGAGATCAATCCTGGATGTTCATTGGAGGGACTGATGCTGAAGCTGAAACTTCAATACTTTGGCCACCTCATGCGACGAGTTGACTCACTGGAAAAGACTCTGGTGCTGGGAAAGGTTGGGGGCGGGAGGAGAAGGGGACGACGGAGAATGAGATGGCTGGATGGCATCACTGACTCTGTGGACATGAGTTTGAGTGTACTCTGGGAGTTGGTGATGGACAGGGAGGCCTGGCGTGCTGTGATTCATGGGGTCGCGGAGAGTCGGACATGACTGAGCAACTGAACTGAACTGAACTGACTGATAATCATTTAATGAATGAAGTCAGGTGACTTGGGGTATACCAGGCTTTATCTAATGAAAGTTCTTGACTTATAATTCTTATTTTACTAATAACTGCTAGCTATGACTGTATTATTTTCTATGTCACTTGTTTCACTGAGCCTGTGATATAATGCTAAACTGACAGTTCCATATGAGATCAGTAATTGTAATAATGTGACTCTGGGTATGGGAAAAAGCAACAAGAGGAAATATTTTCCTGGACCAGGAGGCTAGTAAGACAGTGGTCCAGAGACTTTTGCTACTTGCAAGGCCTGGTCCAATTTTAGCACACTGAGTGGCCCATCACTTCCCTAGACCTGGGAATGAGCCTTCCCAGCACCACGGGACACAATAGCCACGAAATGGTGTCACGTGGTCAGATATGTGGCTATGAAGGAACCCTGCTGACTGGAAGTTGGTATTTGCCAGCTGCCTCTACAAAGATTACATCATGACCATTGCAAGCTGCTGACCTTCAACACCCGCTGAAAGAAGTTCAGGGTGAAAATCAGGAATGAGGCACTCTGTGCTCTGAAAAAAAACAACTGGCAGAACAGGCCTTCAGATAGTTAGATCTTTTCAGAAAAAGATTTTATGAGTTCCAATTCTTGCATCTTCTCATACCTAGAAAAACACTGACATCATTAATGGTGAAATCTGCTTTGACTATTAAAAAAATTTTTTTTTTAACAATTAAAAGTCAAAATAGAGTAGCTATGGTTCAGACATCCTGGGAAATAACTATGGAAAAATGATATTATGCGTGTAATTTCAGATTAGACGCTGTGACCTAATGTAGAACTTAATGCTCCTGTAATGCATTTTTGCTTCTGTACTTTGCTTGCTGTTTGTAAAACCAAAGTTACTCCATTTTAAGATAAGGTTGTTTTTAAGTAAAGATTCCTAAAATTGTTTTTGAAAAAATAAAAAATAAATAAATAAAACCTAAAAAAAATAAAAATATGTTTCTGACTTGAACCAAAAGGACTCCGTGAGACAACCTGTGTTCCATTCTATTCTGTCCAAAGATCAAGGCCACTGTAGTATCTGCATAGCAACTAAAAGAGGACAGTGAGCACTGCTTTTTTTTTAAAAAATAAACTTTTATTTTGTATTGGGGCACAGCTGATTAACAATTTTGTAATAGTTTAGGTGAACAGTGAAGAGATTCAGCCATATGTATACAGTTATGACCAACCTTGATAGTATATTAAAAAGCAGAGACATTACTTTGCCAAAAAAGGTCCGTCTAGTCAAGGCTATGGTTTTTCCCATGGTCATGTATGGATGTGAGAGTTGGACTGTGAAGAAAGCTGATCGCCGAAGAATCGATGCTTTTGAACTGTGGTGTTGGAGAAGACTCTTGAGAGTCCCTTATACTGCAAGGAGATCCAACCAGTCCATTCTAAAGGAGATCAATCCTGGATGTTCATTGGAGGGACTGATGCTAAAGCTGAAACTGCAACACTTTGACCACCCCATGCGAAGAGTTGACTCACTGGAAAAGACTTTGATGCTGGGAAAGGTTGGGGGCGGGAGGAGAAGGGGACGACGGAGAATGAGATGGCTGGATGGCATCACTGACTCTGTGGACATGAGTTTGAGTGAACTCCGGGAGTTGGTGATGGACAGGGAGGCCTGGCGTGCTGTGATTCATGGGGTCGCAGAGAGTCGGACACGACTGAGCGACTCAACTGAACTGAACTGAACTGATACATGTATCCGTTCTGCCCCAAACTCCCCTACCATCCATCTCTCATGTAACTCTGAGCAGACATGAGAGTTCCAGGTATAGAGAATATTTGATTTCAGCTCTGCCAAACCCATCATCAGTTCAGTTCAGTCAGTTCAGTTCAGTCACTCAGTTGTGTCCGACTCTTTGCAACCCGATGAACCACAGCACGCCAGGCCTCCCTGTCCATCACCAACTCCCGGAGTTCACTCAAACTCATGTCCATTGAATCGGTGATGCCATCCAGCCATCTCATTCTCTGTCGTCCCCGTCTCCTCCTACCCCTAATCCCTCCTAGCATCAGACTCTTTTCCAGTGAGTCAACTCTTCGCATGAGGTGGTCAAAGTATTGCAGTTTCAGCTTTAGCATCAGTCCTTCCAATGAACACCCAGGATTGATCTCCTTTAGAATGGACTGGTTGGATCTCCTTGCAGTCCAAGGGACTCTCAAGAGTCTTCTCCAGCACCACAATTCAAAAGCATCAATTCTTTGGCGATCAGCTTTCTTCACAGTTCAACTATCACATCCATACATGACCACCGGAAAAACCATAGCCTTGACTAGACAGACCTTTGTTGGCAAAGTAATGTCTCTGCTTTTTAATATGCTATCTAGGCTGGTCATAACTTTCCTTCCAAGGAGTAAGCGTCTTTTAATTTCATGGCTGCAATCAGCATCTGCAGTGATTTTGGAGCCCCCAAAAATAAAGTCTGACTGTTTCCACTGTTTCCCCATTTTCCCCATCTATTTCCCATGAAGTGATGGGAGCAGATGCCATGATCTTCATTTTCTGAATGTTGAGCTTCAAGCCAACCATTTCACTCTCCTCTTTCACTTTCATCAAGAGGCCTTTGAGTTCCTCTTTACTTTCTGCCATAAGGGTGGTGTCATCTGCATATCTGAGGTTATTGATATTTCTCCCAGCAATCTTGATTCCAGCTTGTGCTTCTTCCAGCCCAGCGTTCCTCATAATGTACTCTGTATATAAGTTAAATAAGCAGGGTGACAATATACAACCTTGACATACTCCTTTTCCTATTTGGAACCAGTCTGTTGTTCCATGTCCAGTTCTGACTGTTGCTTCCTTCATAGAGAGACCTAAAGCAGCTTGTTTCCTAGTGGCCCCGATCTTCCCATCCAGGCTACCGAAGCCAAAGTTATCCATTAACACTATAAAATAGCACTGCTTTAAGCACAGACCTCTGTGACTGAGTTACTGTTTACAGAGTTTTACAATTCTCCGTCTCAAAGAAAATGAGCATTTAATAACTGCTTTCTATGTAATGAGTTCATTGCATATGCCACTCATTCAACTTTCATCAAAACCCTACAAATTAGATGTGCGTATCTAACTCTTTTCACAGTAAGGAAATTAAAACCAAAGAAGTTAAGAAATCTGCTTAAGTCACATGACTGAAAGTGGTGGGGGCAAGACTTGAATGGAGGTCTGCCTGACTCCAGGGCCAGGGCTCACTGCACTATATTACACCACACCAACCTTCAAATCAACCTGGACTCCCTCAAGTTTGAATAAGACATCCATTTTTAGAGATTTTCAGGGAAGGTGCTTCTCTAGTTTGCTCATCCTAGCCTAGGATCCAAAAAGAATTTCTCTTTTAATTTCTGTGATCACCAATGTCCTAGGACAAAATTATCTGGGAACAAACCAGGCCTAAATGCTTCATTGGAAACAGTTGTGCATAGTATGGAAAACATTCTGTCTGTGTGGTTCAGCCTTTCTTGACCTTGGCATTACTGACACTTTGAACTATATTATTCTTTATGGGTGTGTTGGGAGGAGCTGTCCTGGGCACTGTAGTATTTTTTTTAGCAGCATCCCTGGCTTCTACTCACTATGTGCACTCCCCCAATGGTGCAATTAATTGCTTCCAAGTATCTCCAAATGTCTCCTAGAGGGGAAAATCAGCTCCCATTGAGAACCAATGCATGGCTCATAGGTTCGAGTACAGTTAAGGCTGGGAGAAAGAGGAGGCCAGCAAGGGCTAGACGGAACGGCTTCTTGGAAGAAGTGATGCCAAAATTGGCTTCTTTGAATGGCAAAAAGATTCGGGTCAGAAGATACAGGGGATAGAGGGAAGGGGCTGGTGCTCCCTAGAGGATCTTCGTTCTGACACACCAAGAAAATGTCTAGATTGACAGAGAAGTCTTCGTGTGGCATCCTCCCTGGATCAGCACCATCACTAGACTGGGCAAAGCTCGGAACCCAGGTCCTGACGGGCTGGGGGTGGGTGGGGGCCGTCCACTATCCCTATCCAGGAGGAATGACTCATTCTGATTGGGCTTTATCATAACCCATCTGAAGGACCCACCAGAGGTTTGTCCAAAGGTTGGGGTTAGGGTTAGGCAACAGGAGGGGCACAATTGTGTTATAACCTGCTCTAAGGCCCACACTTGTCTGGCTTTAAGACCAAAGAAAGAGCCCGGAGTCAGCCACAGCGATATCAATGGTTTAATGGATGACAGGGTCAGAGCGAGGTCCTTGAGCAACACCCCCACTGGATGTGGCTAACAGCAGGCAGGGCAGGACAGCCAGTTATAGGGTGAAATTGACATCAGTTTAACTTTTTAGTTACCAGGGAAACCAGCAGAGGGACACACCCCTCACTGCCTCTTTGATAAGGGCAATCACTAGCCAGGGTCTGTGGCAAATATGTAGGAAGGTCAGTCCTGTGAGTAGGTTGGAGGAGAAGGAGGCCCTGGTCCAGCAGGGGATGTAAAGAGAGCGAGAAAACAGTTGTCTTGAATAACCTGACCACAAGGGCACAAAATATGTCACTCTCTGGAAAACTGTGTCAGTCCAGTGAATAAATCTCAGTCCTGGGCCCTGGCACTTAAAGTCCAGTTACTGGTCATAAACAGGGGGACCTCTGCTCCATGACCAGAGTCAATAACATCCCGATGACTAATGTGATTGCCCTGGGGAGTTGAAGTAGTGGAAGGAGCAGCAAAACCTGATTACGTGGTAACTCAATAAACCAGCTAAATGATGCTGATGATGCCGATTGTGGTAATGATGATAATACTTTGTCCAGCCCTTGGAAAAGGTTAAGGGTGAAAGGCCCATTGTTAAAGGCTTTATTTCTAAAGAAAAAAAAAAAAGAATAATAAGAAGCATTAGGATGGATTTCTTATCACTGACTGGAATGCTCTGTGTACACCAAGGTTAGTTTCTTTTCCTCCTGGTTCCACAGCTGGAATACTCTTTTCAGCCTCACTCATGATTAGGATCAACCACGGAATGAGGGTAAGTAATATGCGTCACGTCCCAGCCTGCCCCGTTTAAACCTCCTGCTCTGGCCTGCCCCGTTTAAACCTCCTGCTCTCTTCTCCTCTCTGTTGGTGGCATGCGGAGCAGCCAAGAGTGGATTCTGAGGCCCTAGGGGGTGGTGGAGCCACAACATGGAAAAACCTTGGGTTCCTGAATGACTCTGGGGTGCAGAGTTCCACCACTGACCCCAGTACCCCTTTACAAGGACAGGAAATAAATTTTTAATTTCAAGTCACTGAACTTCTGCCGTCCAAATCTGCCTTTGTCTTTCAGACACCAGCACAAGCACTCCTCCCAGGAACTTGGCCCTGACTGCCATTCTAGCCTTGCCCCCCGTTTAATTTCTAAGGCACGCGTTACACACATCACATAACTTACCCGTTAGCATGTATATTTTTTCAGAGTAGGACTTCCTGATGGATGGTAAGTTTCTCAAGGCAAGAATCATATGTGACAGTTTTTTGTATCTTCACAATTCCTGATAACAACAATGATAATAGTTAATATATAGATTATGACCCAGGAGTCATTATTTATACACACATTTCATTTCACAACAACTCTATGAGATGAATATTACTAGTATCCCCAGCTTATAGATGATGTTTAAGCACAGAGAGGTTAAACACTTTCTAACAATAGTTAGAAAGTGACAGAGCTAGGAGTCACACCTAGACACCTGAGTACTGAGTGAGGGTCCAATAATTATACCATCTTAACTTCACTTTCACTTTCTTGCATTGGAGAAGGAAATGGCAACCCACTCCAATGTTCTTGCCTGGAGAATCCCAGGGACGGGGGAGCCTGGTGGGCTGCCGTCTATGGGGTCGCACAGAGTTGGACACCACTGAAGTGACTTAGCAGCAGCAGCAGCAACCATAATTGTTAAAGGACTGTTAGCTTGTATGTCCAGTTAAATTGCACCCTGCTTGGACAGGGAACATTGGTATTGATCTCATTTGTTCTTATATCTGAAGCTGGCCAGGTGCAGAGGAATTGTCACCCCCCACCACTGCAGGCCAGGCGGAAGCCAGCTGTGTGGGCAGGGCAGGATTTGCTCTTAATGCCATCTGTATTTACCACCCAGAGCCCTGGAAAAGGTGTCAAATAATTCAGGAAAACTCACTGCTGCTTTAAATTAGTTTTGGAAAAAAACAACTAACCTTTTTTCCTGCGTAGTCCCAAAAGCAGAGATTACAACTTTTAGCAACTTCTCCTAAATCTTTTTTTTAATATGATTAACTTTCCAGCTTTGTATCTCCGTTAAACCCTGACTATTAGAGCCAAATGCAGTCCAGGGTCTCGAGGCAGCACATTACGGCATTGCATTTGGAGATAGGACCTTTAAAGAAGTAATGATTAAGGTTGTGTGTGTGTGTGCACACTCAATTGTGTCCAACTTTTTGCAGCCCCGTGGACTGTAACTGCCAGGTTCCTCTGTCCATGGGATTTTCCAGGCAAGACTACTAGTAATTAAGGTTAAACAAGGGCATCAGGGTAGAGCCTTACTTAGTCCAATCTGACTGATGTCCTTAGGAGATCAAGACATAGAGATGAAGAGGGACAAGGCAGTGACAGAGGGGAAAGGCAGCTGCCTACAAGCCAGGGAGAGAATCCTTAGGAGAAACCAGCCCTGCTGCCACAATGATCTTGAACTTCCCACTTCCAAAACTGTGATAGAATAAATCCCTGTTGTTAAAACTGCCCAGTCTCTGGTATTTGTGCAGCATCCCTATCAGACTCATATGCCAAGTGATCAAGTTTATCATTTCCTGTGACACATCATACTCACAGGCTGTGATGAGAACAGTATTTCGACTCTGTGGTATTCTTCCCCCAAACCCACAATCCCGGTCTAATCATGAGAAAAACATCAGACAAACCAAACTGAAGGACATTCTACAAAATATTTTTCCAGGATGCCTCAAAACGGTCAAGATCATGAAAAACAAGAGAAGTTTGAGGTCATAGACCAGTGGAGACTAAGGAGACCATACAATACTATACCCTGGCTGGGGTCCTAGGACAAAGGGAGGACACTAGTAGAAAAACTGTTGAAATCTAAATAAAGTCTTCTTGTGTTGTTTCGTCGCTAAGTCATGTTCAGCTCTTTTGCAACTCCGTGGAGCCTGCCAGGCTCCTCTGTCCATGAAATTTCTCACTAGAGTTTAGTTAAGCATATGTATCAGTGATGCTGAGCATCTTTTCATGTGCTTGTCGGCTACTTGTATATCTTTGGAGTAATGTCTATTCAAGTCCTTTGCCTGTTTTTAAATTGGGCTGTTTGTTCTCTTGTTGCTGAATGGTAGGAGTTCTTCACATGTCCTCAATATTAAGCAGTTATCAGCTATGCGATTTGAAAAATGTTCTTTTCTATGGATTACCTTTTCACTCTCTTGATAGTGCTCCTCTGATGCACAGATTTGTTTCACTTTATGAAGTCCACTTTATTACTGTTGTTACCTACGCCTTTGGTGGCATATTTAAGAAACTATCACTAAATCTAAGGTCACGTAGATTTGCTTGTATGTTTACTTCTAAAAGTTTTATAGCTTTAGCTCTTACATCTAGATCTGTGATCCATTTTTAATTAATTCTTGTATATGGTCTTAAGATAAGGGTTTAGTCTTTTTGACATGTTGATGTCCAGTTTTCTGTCACCATTTGTTGAAGGGACTGTTCTTTCTCCACTGAATGGTCCTAGTCAAAATCAGTTGACCATAGATGTGAGGATTTATTTCTGGATTCTCAGTTCTATTCAATTGGTCTACATGTCTGTCCTTATGCCAATACCACACTGCTTTGATTAATGACGGTTTGTGGTAAAATTTGAAATCACAAAGTGAAAGTTTCCCTACTTTGTTCTTATTCAAAGTTGTTTTGACTCTTCGGGATTTCCTTGTGGTTGCATATGAATTTTAGGACAGGTTTTTCCATTTCTGAAAAAAAAAAATACTATTGGGGTTATGATAGGGATTGCATTGACTCTGTAGATCATTTTGGGGTAGTATTACCACTATAAGTCTTCCAATCCATGTACATGAGCTATCTTTTTATTTTTATATATCTTTGTTTTTAGAAATGTTTTGTATTTTCAGTGCACAAGTCTTTCACTTCTTTGGTTAACTTTACTCCTAAATATTCTTTTAGATGCTCTGATAGATAAATTGCTTTCTTAATTTCTTTTCAGAATGTCCATTACTAGTGTACAGAAAAAAAACTAATCTTTGTGCTGATTTTGTATGGCAACTTTGGTCTGCAGAGAAGTAGTGTTTACAGTAGCCAAAAGGTGGCAAATATGCAAGTGTTCATCAACAGAAGAATGGATAAACAAATATATCTGTGCTTTGTATATATGGATAGATATGGATATCCATATATATGCACAATTGAATATTATTTAACTCTTAAAAATGAAGTTCTGACACATTCTACAACATGGATGAACCCTGAAAATATGCTAAGTAAAATAGTTCAGTTCAGTCGCTCAGTCGTGTCCGACTCTTTGCTACCCCATGAATCACAGCACGCCAGGCCTCCCTGTCCATCACCAACTTCCGGAGTTCACTCAAACTCATGTCCATTGAGTCGGGGATGCCATCCAGCCATCTCATTCTCTGTCGTCCCCATCTCCTCCCGCCCCCAATCCTTCCCAGCATCAGAGTCTTTTCCAGTGAGTCAACTCTTCGCATGAGGTGGCCAAAGTATTGCAGTTTCAGCTTCAGCATCAGTCCCTCCAATGAACATCCAGGATTGATCTCCTTTAGAATGGACTGGTTGGATCTCCTTGCAGTCCAAGGGACTCTCAAGAGTCTCCAGCACCACAGTTGAAAAGCATCAATTCTTCGGCGATCAGTTTTCTTCACAGTCCAACTCTCACATCCATACATGACCACGGGAAAAACCATAGCCTTGACTAGACAGACCTTTGTTGGCAAAGTAATGTCTCTGCTTTTTAATATGCTATCTAGGTTGGTCATAACTTTCCTTCCAAGGAGTAAGCGTCTTTTAATTTCATGGCTGCAATCAGCATCCGAAGTGATTTTGGAGCCCAAAACAATAAAGTCTGACACTGTTTCCACTGTTTTTCCATCTATTTCCCATGAAGTGATGGGACCAGATGCCATGATCTTTGTTTTCTGAATGTTGAGCTTCAAGCCAACTTTTTCACTCTCCTCTTTCACTTTCATCAAGAGGCCTTTGAGTTCCTCTTCACTTTCTGCCATAAGGGTGGTGTCATCTGCATATCTGAGGTTATTGATATTTCTCCCAGCAATCTTGATTCCAGCTTGTGCTTCTTCCAGCCCAGCGTTTTCATTATGTACTCTGCGTATAAGTTAAATAAGCAGGGTGACAATATACAGCCTTGATGTAGTCCTTTTCCTATTTGGAACCAGTCTGTTGTTCCATGTACAGTTCTGACTGTTGCTTCCTGACCTGCCTACAGGTCAGGACAAGGCACACATCTATACAAAGATGGTTTCTATACAAAGCAAGACCGGAATCCATGAAGATATCTCTGCCTGATCATTGGGCCTAGAGATGGGGCCCAAGCATAGCAAATTGGTCTGGTTAGCTTCCACAACATGATCAACTGGAGACTGGCGCTTCTGGTTTTCAGGTTATGAGTAGTAAGCCCATTAGTGGGGTGTGAAGTTAATTTGATATGCTGACCTAAAACAATCAGTTATTTTACCAGCAAAATAGGTTTATTTAGCAACAGCAAAGAATTGCAGTTCACGACATGCAATCTATGGTGAACTGCAGTTATATCCAGAGAACAAAGGAGGGGACCATTTTCTTTATCGAGGAGGCGGCATTGGGAGAGGCTGTTAAAGAGTCCACTGAATGAAACTTCTAATTTGAAGTGTAGTGGCTTTTCATTGGCTACATTGTGATGGCTTCTCATTGGCTGATGGTTGCCAGCCCAGGAAAAATTCTTCCCAGCTCCTGCTGGGTAGGAGAGCAGTAAACTTCTTCCTGTTGGAGAGGTAAAGATACTTCACTCTCTGCTGGGTCTGTAACTGATGTGAAGTGTTAGAGCATTCAGTTCAGTTCAGTTCAGTTCAGTAGCTCAGTCATGTCCGACTCTTTGTGACCCCATGAATCACAGCATGCCAGGCCTTAGAGCTCCCCTTTCTGGCCTACTGATTCCATTGAGGCTTCTGCTTATCCATTTCACAGGTATAGTATGACAGAATCAGAGCTGAGTAGAAGCTATCATGTGGAACAAGAGTAAGTGTTTCATTCTATTAACAACCTTAGAAGCCTATTTGCACCATTTTCCCTTGTCCTCCCTTCCCCCAAAAGAAAACCAATGTTTTGTTTCTTATACAATCTCAGATTAAAAAAACATAGTTAAAAGCAACAACAAATATATGTACCCTTCCCCTTTTCACAAGAGATAGCATACTCTGTTCTGCCCTTTGCCTTTTTTCACAGTTTAGAAATCTTTTTATGTATCAGTACATAAGGGAGTTTCTTTGCTTTTCACTATAGCAATATAACATTCCATTGTACATCATAATTTTGTGATCATTCCTGATTGGATATTTAGGTTATTTCCAGCATTTTTCAATTAGTGCTGCAATAAGTAATTTTGTAGATACATCATTTGTACATAGCCAAGTGTATTTCTAGGATACATTTTCTGAAGTTCAATTACTAGGCTAAAGAGCACATGCATTTGTAATTTTTATAAATATTGCCAGCTTACTTTCTGGCAAGTAGTAAGAAAGTAAGGGCTGCTGTAATATACTCCCACCGGTACCCTGGGAGAGGGCCTCATCCGCCATGGCCTCACCAGTGGAATGCTCTCAGGTTTTTGCAATCTGAGAAGTGAAGAATAATATCTCAATATAATTTCAATTTGTTTTGATCTTCTTTTAGGATATGTTTTATGAATTTTAGAGCCCTTAATATTTTCTCTTTTGTGAATTATCATATCTTTTGTCCATTTTTCTACTGGTTTATTGGTCTTTTCTATTGAGTTATTGATTTATAGGGTCTCTATATTCATTAAGGAGATTAACCTTTTGTTCTATAAAGTTTTTGAAGTTTTTTAAATGTGGACCATTTTTTTCTTAATTTTATTTTTTTTATCGAAGTGTAGCTGATTTACAATGTTGTACCAATCTCTGCTGCAGAGCAAAGTGACTCAGTCACATACCTACAGACATTATTTTTTAATATTTTTTCCGTTATGGTTTATCACGAGATTCTGAATATAGTTCTCAGTACTACACTGTAGGGCCTTATTTATCACAAGACATTTAAATTCAACAGCCTGAGGCCTGACTTTGCTCCAGTCCTTGCTCAGCACAAGTGGAAATGTTAAATATCATCGTTAGAAATAGATCTGTTGATGTTTACAACTGAGTGAATTGTACTGGACTGTTCTGTTAGTAATAGAGCAGAACAGCACTGAAGACTTGAGCCAGGAAATTCCCTTTTATCAAATGACACAAAGTCCACCCTCCTGTTTAAAAGTTCCAGGTAACAAAATGGAAAATAAATTCATATTTAAAATGTAGCCCACCAGGCTCCTCTGTCCATGGGATTTCCCAGGCAAGAATATTGGAGTTGGGTTGCCATTTTCTTCTCCAGGGTCATGTGGACCATTTTTAAAGTCTTTATTGAATTTGTTACAATATTGCTTCCGTTTCATGTTTTGTTTTTTTGGCCAGGAGGCATGTGGGATCTTAGCTGCATGACCAGGGATGGAACTTCACCTAGAAAGGGAAGTCTTAATCACTTCTCTTAACCACAGAGAGAAGGCTCTATGATAGTTGAATAAAAATTTTTAAAATTCCTAGTCATTTATCTTCTGGTTTTGTTAATGGTGTGTTGTTTCTGCCATGCATATGTTTTTACAGTTGTTTTACTATTATGCTTAATTGTTTGTGTATAGTCAAGATTTTCAGACTTTTATGGTTTTTGGCTTTTCAATCTTTGTCTGAAAGTTTTTTCCCCTCTATTTTCATTAGGGAACTCTTAGGTGGAGTTTTGGTTGTTCACATAAAGTTTTGCCATTTATAGTATTCTATGACTATTTTGTTAATTTCATATATTCTGGCCATCCTTCCATGTGAGGGCTAAAGATTCAATTAAATTGTATTAGTGGTGGTGTGCCATGGTATTGATGTTTAACGATTCATTATCCACTTCTCATGCGCTTTCAAGTGGGCCCAACTTGTCAGTACTCTGAACGATGTGGCAGGACAAATCTTGCATGTGTTTTAGTGAGTGGTGAGTCTGGGACGGGAGAACACTGCACAGAGCTGGAAAGCGGGCTTAGAACGCACTTGTTTCACTTGTTTCTTCACCTGCAGGGACCCCTAGTGGCTCAAGCACAAGAAGGCAGGTCAGACTTGGAGACGGCTTCTCTCACAGAGAATAATAAAAGAATAATGAAACAGAGAATAATGAAAATACTGGTCACTCACCCAGAGCCAGACATTCTGGAGTGTGAAGTCAGGTGGGCCTTAGGAAGCATCACTGTGAACAAAGCTAGTGGAGGTGATGGAATTCCAGCTGAGCTATTTCAAATCCTGAAAGATGATGCTGTTAAAATACAGTATGTCAGCAAATTTGGAAAACTCAGCAGGGGCCACAGGACTGGAAAAGGTCAGTTTTCATTCCAATCTCAAAGAAAGGCAATGCCAAAGAATTCTCAAACTACCGCACAACTGTGCTCATTCCATATCCTAGCAAGGTAATGTTTAAAATACTTTCATCTAGGCTTCAGCAGAATGTGAACTAAGAATTTCCAGATGTAGATTTACAAAAGGTGGAAGAATCAGTGATCAAATTACCTACATTCATTGGATAATAGAGAAAGTAAGGGAATTCCAAAAAAGATCTGCTTCACTGATTATGCTTAAGCCTTTGACTGTTTGGATCACAACAAACTGTGGAAAATTTTTAAAGATGGACATACTGAACCGCCTTATCTGTTTCCTGAGAAACCTGTATGCAGGTCAAGAAGCAATAGTGAGAACCAGACATGGAACAATGGACTGGTTGAAAACTGGGAAAGGAGTATGTCAAGGCTGTATATTGTCACCTGGTTCATTTAACTTCTACGCAGAGTATGCCATTAAACTACCAAGTTGGATGAATCACAAGCTGGAATCAAGATTGCCAGGAGAAATATTAACAACCTCAGATATGCAGATGATACCACTCTAATGGCAGAAAGTGAAGAGAAGCTAAAGAGCCTCTTGATGAGGGTGAAAGAAGAGAATGAAAAAGCTGGCTTAAAAACTCAGTACTCAAAAAACTAAGATCATGGCATCCAGTCCCATCACTTCATGGGGAATAAAAGGGGGAAAAGTGGAAGCAGTGACAGATCTTATTTTCTTGGGCTCCAAAATCACTGTGGACAGTGACTGCAGCCATGAAATTAAAAGACGCTTGCTCCTTGGAAGGAAAGCTATGACAAACCATGACAGCGTATTAAAAAGCACTTTGCCAGCAAATGTCCATATAGTCAAAGCTATAGTTTTTCCAGTAGTTATATGTAGATGTGAGAGTTTGACCATAAAGAAGGCTGAGTATCAAAGGGTTGATGCTTTCAAACTGTGGCACTGGAGAAGACTCCTGAGAGTCTCTTGGACTGCAAGGAGATCAAACCAGTCAACCTTAAAGGAAATCAACCCTGAATATTCATTGGAAGGACTGATGTTGAATCTCCAATACTTTGGACACCTGATGGGAAGATCGGACTCATTAGAAAAGACCCTGATGCTGGGAAAGACTGAGGGCAGGAGGAAAAGGCAGCAACAGAAAATGAGATGGTTGGATAGCATCACCGACTCAATGGAGATGAGTTGGAGCAAGCTCCGGGAGATAGTGAAGGACAGGGAAAGCTGGCATGCTACAGTCCATGGGGTTGAAGAGTCAGACATGACTTAGCACCTGAACAACAACAACAACAAGGGGACTTGAAAGCTTCTGACTCAACTCCCTCATCCAACACAACAAGCTCAGAGCTTGACACAGAGCCAGAGACCTGACCCCCGAGTCTGAAGTTCTGCCAGTGCCAGGCTGCTCTTGATATCGTATGACTTTTCACTCCCAGAAATATTCAGCTAGTTGCAGTGTCTCAAAAGGTTGGGAGGATAATTCTTGCATGGTGATCAGTCAAGTTAAACAGAGTTCAGGACTGCCACAAGCTCATTTATCCGATGTCTCTCATGCCTCTTCTCTATCTTTAGTATCCTTAGGGGGAAGAAAGCAGCCTCCCTTCTGAGTGGCCTCTCTACCACTAGCTGTGCTGGGACTGGAATGAGGAGTGGAGAGAGACAGTGGTCTTCAAAATGCAAGTCAGCCTAGACTCAAAAAGCATATCTGTTCTGCTCTAAGATCTGTGCTTTGGAGGCTCTGAAAGACAGCCACCTGGTGGAAAGGGGCTCTGGAAAACTCTCCTGGAGCTGTGTTTGCATCTGCAAGCACAATGCTTTAACTAAGACTCTTTTGCTTATTTCAAAAAGCCTGTCCTATCTCACTAAGTTAATGGCTTCTTGAGTACAAAACATAGATCTGACACTTCCTTACAGCCTCTGGCTCTCTGCACATTATGGTGTGTTCAGTTCTATTTCTCCATTCTCTAAACCATCAGGACAGTTAGAATTTTTATGTTAAAATTCAATCATTATCCTTTTGTAATTGCATTGCTTAGCCCAATTACTTTCATAGCTGTTGGTTGTGTACCTTTGATGAAACTACAAGATCTTTTTTGACAGGATTTGCAGTGCGTTCTCTTTCTGGATTTCTGCCCTGTTCACTCGCCTTATTACATAGGTACAACCTCTTAGAAGAGAGGTTTATTTCTTTGGAAGAGAGGTGGATCCTGAGCCCTTTTCTACTACATGGAAGCAAATGAATTTTTAAATTTTCTACTTTTGGTTCCAGGCACTGTTAATTCCTTGCTCTTATGATTCTCACAATAGCTTAATAAGATGTCATTCCTACAGCTGAAGGGGTAGACTGGGGTTTCAAAGCTGTTTTCCACTGTATGAACTCTCTGGCAAGAAAATGGTAATTTCTAGAGAAACCATCCCTCTCTCTTCCTTTCCATGTCCTTTTCTGGAGCCTAGAACTGGGTTCTGCCAGAGTATTCTGACTGGCTAACAATGGTTCCAGGATTATCAAAGCTGGGATGTGGCGTCACTAATGACATTCTGAGAATTCATAGCATGGTTAACATCATAAAATTCATAAATCTGAACTCCAAAGTTGAATGTGGACTTTTCAGGGCACCATATGGGTCCTTACAGCAGGCTAGGTATGCCTAGAAATCCAGTCCAAGATGTATGCTTTACCAACTAAGGAACGAAAGGCCCTATTTCTGCAAGTCTATACCTCCTGGGGAATATTTCCTATACTTCCTCCAATCTAAAGGCAGTAATATTGTCCTCTCTGTTTAAGGCAAAATAAGCAAGAAAATCGACTTTATTCAGGGTATTGCAACAGGGAGAGTACACCAGATATGAAGATCAGAGTATCTGGTACAGGGGAGATGGGGTTGTCTGAGACTTTCCTAGAAAGGAATGTGTGATGATTTATAGTTGTGATTGATTTGCAATGAGAAGTTTCAATCAGTAACAAGAACAGAAAAATGCTTATCCCTGCATCTAGTTATTTTGGGGCTTCTCTGGTAGCTCAGCTGGAAAAGAATCTGCCTGCAATGCAGGAGACCTCTGTTCAATTCCTGGGTCACGAAGTTCCCCTGGAGAATGGATAGGCTATCCACTCCAGGATTTTTGGGTTTCCCTGGTGGCTCAGACGGTAAAGAATCTGCTTGCAGACCTGGGTTCCATCCCTGGGCTGGGAAGATCCCCTAGAGGAGGGCATGGCAACCCATTCTAGTATTGTTGTCTGGAGAATTCCCATGAACAGAGGAGCCTGGTGGGCTACAGTCCATGGAGTCTCAAAGAGTCAGACACGACTGCGCAACTAAGCACAGCACAGCACTAGTTAGTTTTAGAGAGGCAAAGACACGAACAGAAAGTTGCAAGATCTGAGCAGGTCTTCCGCTTTGTCATGGGTAAACTAGGGGGTCATCTCTAAAGATCTGAGCAGGTTCAGAAGAAAGGGAAAAGGTCTTCCGCCTTGTCATGGGTAAACTAGGGGGTCATCTCTAAGTCTTACAGGTCTCATGAAAAAGAGTGGAGAATAATTTTTACTTGAGAGACAGGAAGAGGGATGGTTCTTTACAGTCAGCTTTCCGACAGGTCAGGTAGTTTCTCAACCATTGTTGTTTCTCACAAGCATGTAGTGCTCAAGTGAAATTCAGCAATGTCACTTCAGCAAGATTTCATCCGGGAACCTTCTGGAAGCGAAAACCTGTACTTCCTATTGTAAACTAAATGGTTTTTTAAGGTGGAAAATAAGTCGTAATTTTAAAAAGAAAGGAAGAAAAATGCCTTGAAAAGAGGCTCTCTTGATCAGGCCACTTAGTAACACACCATCGCTCGCTAGGCTTCGAACTACAAGTCCCAGAGGGAAATGCGCCACTTCCCGTACTAAGGGCGGGAATCAAGAGCCTCGCTGCATGATGGGAACGATAGTTAATTTCCGTATGATGGACAATTTAATTTTAGCGAGTCTTCATTTTTCGGAACAATAGTCCAGAAGGTACTCAAACAAAGCGCGGGCGGAGAACCCATAAAGTAACACTATCATCTCCATGGGGAACAGACCAGGTTCCTCCAAGGAGAGGATTTTAATTGCAGTCGCGGCTCCCGCTCAATTTTCCCACTAGTCTCCTTTCCTGCCATGCCGTGCGTCATTACCGTTGAGTCTTCTCATTGGCCAGAGGGCATGAGACGGCGCCTGCGCACTGCGTTCTTTTGAGGGTCGTGGGCAGACGCCATTTTGGCCCAGAGGTGCTTCTGGGAAGTAGATCCGCGACCCGCGCGCCTTGGTCGCCGGCAGGGTACGGCCTTTTCTGCCGGCGTTTGTAGGTCCAAGTGTGCGCGTCTGCCGCTTTTGCTGCCTTACTCTCCGCAGTCTCCCAAATCTCAGTTGGGCGGGAGCCTCTGATCACCGGGCCGCGCTATCGGTGGTCACAGCGCCGGCAAGGAAGTGACGGGGGCGGCGCGGGGCCCAGACACTCCCCGCCGAGAGCCGCCTGCCATGGACTCGGAGTATTACAGCGGCGACCAGTCAGGTGAGGCGGGGACGCAGGGGACAGGGCCGGGGGGCGGTGCGGTCACTCGACCGGGCTTGGCCACCCACTCGCGCGGGGAAGAGGAGGAGGCCCCAGAGACGTTCTCTCCCGGGACTGGGTCTGATGTTGACTGAGGCGTAGCGGGGAGCGCTGGCAGCCCGGCTGCGGACCCAGAAGTTAGAACCTTGGAGAGGGAATTCCGGAGGGAAAGCCGTCATCGGCGGAGGATGTTGCCGAAATGAGAGCCACTTCTGTGTATCAAATGCTTACTGTGTGCAAAGTACTAGGAATGGCCTATCCTGATAGGGAGTTTCTTTGAGGAGTTGAGAGTGATTTTCGAGAATCCCGGGGAGCTAGCTGTTCACTGGGGGTGCAGGATCTCACCTAGACTTTAAACTTGGAGCTGAGACTGGTTTGACTAAGCCTGCAAACTAGTTTCTCCCATTAAAAACATCGGAGTTGAGTTGGATACGTATTTTAGAGTAAGGTGTGTGCCTGTGGGGCTTCCTGGTCATTTTTGTGCCTTTCCTTCACCTTGAGATCTTTCCCCTTTCTCCTCCCTTAAGTTCGTTCTTTTCCTGTTTATAAACACGGAGCCCCACTTTGTTAACACAGTGCTGGGCACCGGGGAACCAAAGACGAATAAGGCAGAACCTCATGGGGAGTAAAAACATTACTTTTGCTTTCCTATTGTGTTCTAGTTCCAGTGAGTATTCTCTGTCAAAAGTGCTTAACTAAATCTCTAAGCATTAATTGCCTTCTTTTCTGTTTTACGTTCACATCGATTCTAGTATATGACGACGAAGAGTAGTGACTGCAAACACGTTTCCAGACATATTCTGCTGTTTCGCTTTAAACGTTTTCCTGATGTTTTCAAAGTAGTTGTCAGTTCATTTGTGTTTTTACATTTAACGTGCTGAAAGACATGAAAAGTTAGCAATTCCCTGACTTTTTTTAGCCGTTTTTGATGTTTATCCCTGTATTCCTAACTTACGCTATCTTGTTGCATCATTTTTAGGCATTCTGTAATTATTTCCAATTATGTTAGGACAGGGTTTTAACCTCTTCTGCCCCTCTTCACCCCAGTTCTGACCGTTCAAGCATAACTTTAAATTACACTTCAAATTTTTTTTATTATGACTGTCTAATAAAAAGGTTAAATATATGTATATTCAATACACCTTAGCTGAGTAGAATTGTTCTTTAGCATGATAGTGATTTCATTCTTAAACATTTTTTTGTTTTTTGGTTTTCCTGTAGTTGACCGGTTCATATTTTAAATTTTATTTTTATTAAGCTTTTAACCAAGGCTTCCTGTATCCTCCAACAGCTCTAAATTCCTCTCAGTACAATTTTACTCTGTATTTTTAAAGTATTGGTTAAAGATAGGTAGCAGTTTGTTTTATAATAGTATAGTAGTGTATGCTTTTACTTCAAGGAGTTTACCTTGTTTCTGGAATGGAATTCTGTATTCTCTTCATTCATAAACAAATACTATGCCAGGTAGTGTTCTCCACTCCAGGGATTCATCAGTGAACTAGAATCTCTTTTAGCACTTTTATTCAAGTGAGGAAAGAATCACATTAAACAAAATTAACTTGGAAACTCATGTAATCCATGAGTGGTAAGTAAGTGCTGTGGAGAAAATAGACTTTGTTATTTTAACAAAGTTGAAAGTGCACACTGCTATTTAGAATTTGTTGACTTGGTTCTGAGTGGCATTTCTTAAGCTTCACATTCCTTTAATGATATGTTTTCACTGCCACATGTGTCAACAGTACAGGTTATGACTGTTAGTATTTATGTATGTATTGTACTTGTTCACAAATTAGCATTATTATGCTTCATCAGTGGTAACCTTTGCTCTTACATTATTCTTGATTCTTGTGTTCATTTCAGTTGAGGATGTCATCCATCTTACTCCTTAAGTGGGTTTTTGTTTTATTTTTAAGCAGATGATGGTGGCGCTACCCCAGTACAGGATGAACGGGATTCAGGGTCAGACGTTGAGGATGATGTAAATGAGCAGCACTCTGGATCAGACACTGGAAGTGTAGAACGTCATTCAGAGGTATTGGCTAAACAACATCTTTGGGGAGGCTTTTCCCTTGCTTATTCTATGAGACTTGTTTTATTTAGGAGATGTAGAGACCCTGTCACAGGGTCTAGGCGGCAAACCCTTCAAAAGTAATAGAGAACGGCTTTAAAAATAAATAGGGATAGTCTGGTTACTTATGAAATCATAGGGAGTAAGTACTGATTGAGTCTCATTTTGGATATTAGGCAGTCTCAACTTTGCTTATTGATTCAGAAAATAGGTCAGTTGTTTGATATTTGACTAGGCTTCCTCATTCCCAGAATGATGTCTTAATGAGACAGTGAGGATTTGCAGTCTGAAGAAATACCAATTGAAACAGAAAGTTATGGGGGTTATCATCTATCATTTTAATTTGCTTGCCTGGTTATGCAGTCTTGTACAGCACAATGTTAACAAAATGGAGGCTTTTTAAAAAATTCAGCTGTAAGTTTTCAGTGAAACACAAACTGAAGTGTAGGAATGATAAAGATGGCCATTATGCCATATATTTTGCTCAACTACACATGCACAGAAAATTGCCCAATTTTAGGTTAGTACATGCAATAATAGATGCAATTGTTAGAGATTGTATTATTGACTCCATCCTTTGATATGTCTCTG
This sequence comes from Moschus berezovskii, assembly GCF_049115385.1. Taxonomy (NCBI): domain Eukaryota; kingdom Metazoa; phylum Chordata; class Mammalia; order Artiodactyla; family Moschidae; genus Moschus; species Moschus berezovskii. The sequence continues at coordinate 134,953,958 of NC_142461.1, read as the reverse complement.
CTGCTGCTGCTAAGTCACTTCAGTCGTGTCCGACTCTGTGTGACCCCATAGACGGAATCCCACTAGGCTCCCCTGTCCCTGGGATTCTCCAGGCAAGAACACTGGAGTGGGTTGCCATTTCCTTCTCCAACGTGTGAAAGTGAAAAGTGAAAGTGAAGTCGCTCAGTCGTGTCCGACCCTTAGCGACCCCATGGACTACAGCCTACCAGGCTCCTCCATCCATGGGGTTTTCTAGGCAAGAGTACTGGAGTGGCTTGCCATCGTCTCTAGTTTAGCCATATATCCATTTATTGAGCAGCTGCTGTGTGTCAGGCTCTTTTGACATATCAGTGACTTAGTGAGGTTCCACTGCCACAAAAATCCTTGTGTTCGACTTGTTTTCCAGTAGCAGAAGAAAGACATTAAACAGTATACTTTAAAAAAAGAAAATTGTGTAGTTTGTTAGAAGATGATAACTGCTGTGAAGAAAGAAGAAAGAAAGAATGGAGTTAAGGGTGCCGGGATGGAGGGCAGGCTTTAGTGTTAAATAGGGAGGTACTTGTAGGCCTTATTAAGAAAGTGACATTTGAATCAAGATGTGAAAGGAAGTGAAGGAACAGCTGCATGGCTATGTAGTGAATGAACATTCCCAACAAAGATCTAAGGTGGGAGCCATTGTGGTTGCAGTAGAATAAATATGGGGCAGATGAGATCAGAAGTGGGAGAAGGGCTTATCTTTCAGTTATTTTGGTGTCATTTTGGTTTTTTGTATACTATTAAGCACTTGGACTAAATTCTAATTAATATATAATTGATAGGTAGAAATTATTAGATAATGTAAATGTTGTTATAGTATAGTTGGTGTGTAACATCTTTATTTCCCATTTTGGAAAACAGCATCAGGAGATTGACTCATGGCTTCATGCTTCAGTTATAAGTTTGTTATAAATGTAGTGTTGACTTACTTTCTTTAACTACTTTTTTGTTTTAATGAGATGGATTCTAAATAAATGTGCATGTTGTAAATTTAGAGATTATATGAAAGTTTAAAAAAGAAATTAAAGTCAACATACTCCTGTCACAGAAATGACTATCAACTTTTTTTATTTCTCCTGCATTTTTATTGTTATATAGAATATATGTATATGTTTTAAGTTACTTGAAATATATATATGTCTGTATAACATTTTTATCTCTTCACTTAAGATTTTAAATACTTCCCCATGTCATTAAAGATTCTCACTAAGTGTAATTTTTAATGGCTGCTTAATATTTCATAACATGGATGAACTATTACTTATTCAACAGTTCCTAATTGTTAATATTTAGACTGTCTAGCTACTGTCAGTGAAGTCTGCCATGAACATACTTTTGTGCTTTTCACAAATTTTCCCCTCCAGAAGGGTTATCCTAATTACTAGTAGTTTTGAGTGGCAATTGTATCCTTGAAAAAGTACAGTTACATTATATGGAGCATTGCAGATTATAGTCCCATAATTTGAAAGATGTGTATTAGTTTCCTATTGCTGCCATAACAACTGGATACAAATTTAGTGGCTAAAAATAACCCCAGAGATTTGTTTCTTAAAATTCCAGAGGTCAGAAGTCCAAAGTGAATCTCACTGGGTTAAAATAGGGTGTCATTGGGGCTGTGTTCTTTCTCTAAGAGAAATCTGCTTCCTTGCCTTCTCCAGCTCTACAGGACACTTGAACTGGTTGGCATATGGCTTCTTCCATCTTCAAAGCTAGAGCTGTAGCATCTTCAGATGCCTCAGACCTTTGCTTACTTCCTCATATGTCTGTTTCTCTGACTTTCCTCCCTCCCCTGCTTAACTACTACTACTAAGTCGCTTCAGTCGCGTCCGACTGTTTGCGACCCCATGAACTGCAGCCTACCAGGTTCCTCCGCCCATGGGATTTTCCAGGCAAGAGTATTGGAGTGGGTTGCCATTGCCTTCTCCCCCTGCTTAAGGGTCCCTATAATTATTAATATATTGGGCCTACTCAGGTAATCCAGGATAATCTCCCTATCCTTAAATATATCTGTACATTGCTTTTGCATATTTACACGTTCTGTGGTCATCTTTTGTAGGGCATTATTTTGCCTGGTGCAACTTGATTTTCCAAATAATGTTTTTCCCATTTGGATTTTTGAGTTCTACAGGCCAGGGCTTGTTTGTTTTTTAGTTCATTTTACCTGTAATACTCACTCTGCATGTGTTTCTTTAGATCTTTAAGGAAAGTGTTGAAGAAGATCAAGATAATATTTTAAAACTTAAAGTTAATACAATCAATATGATGAAAAAAATAGCAAAATCTTAAAGTCAGGATTAGTAACAGTGCTTTAGTGGTCCATATTGGAACCTGAAGCAAAGAAAAAATAAATAATACATATCCCAGTGTTTAAATTTTGATACTTTGTTCATCATGGATTTTTTTTTATATGGCAAATTTGACCTTTAAAAATAACACCTTTTTTTAACACAGCTTTATTAAGCTAAACTTATATACCATACAATTCACCCATTTAAAGTGTGCAATTCAGTGATCTTTAGTATATTCACAGCAGTACAACCATCACCATAGTCCTTTTTAGAATATTTTAATCACATCAAAAGGAAACCCTTTAGCTGTTAACTCTTTACCATTCCCACCCCCCAGTTAGTCAGTCAGTTCAGTCACTCAGTCATGTCCGACGCTTTGCAACCCAGTGGACTGCAGCACACCAGGCCTCCCTGTCCATCACCGACTCCCGGAGTTTACTCAAACTCATGTCCATTGAGTCGGTGATGCCATCCAACCATCTCATCTTCTGTCGTCCCCTTCTCCTCCTGCCTTCAATCCTTCCTAGCGGTAGGGTCTTTTCCAATGAGTCAGTTTTTCACATGAGGTGGCCAAAGTATTGGAGTTTCAGCTTCAACATCAGTCCTTCCAATTAACGTTCAGGACTGATTTCCTTTAGAATGGACTGGTTGGATCTCCTTGCAGTCGAAGGGACTCTCAAGAGTCTTCTCCAACACCACAGTTCAAAAGCATCAATTCTTCGGCGATCAGCTTTCTTCACAGTCCAACTCTCACATCCATACATGACCACTGGAAAAACCATAGCCTTGACTAGACGGACCTTGGTTGACAAAGTAATGTCTCTGCTTTAACATGCTCTCTAGGTTGGTCATAACTTTTCTTCCAAGGAGTAAGCATCTTTTTATTTCATGGCTGCAGTCACCGTCTGCAGTGATTTTGGAGCCCAGAAAAATAAAGTCTCCCACTGTTTCCACTTTCTCCATCAATTTGCTATGAAGTGGTGGGACTGGATGTCATGATCTTAGCTTTCTGAATGTGGAGCTTTAAGCCCACTTTTGCATGCTCTCGCTTTCCTCAAGAGGCTCTTTAGCTCTTCCCTTTCTGCCGTAAGGGTGGTGTCATCTGCATATCCGAGGTTGTTGGTATTTCCCCCAGCAGTCTTGATTCCAGCTTGTGCTCCCACCCGCGGCACCTCCTTATTCTGGACATCTCATATGAATACAATTATACAGCATGTGGTCTTTTATGACCGGCTTCTTTCACTCAGTGCTTCCAGGGTTTGTCCAGGTTGTATCATGTGTTAGTATTTCTTTCCGTTTTGTGATCAGTAGTATTCCATTCTTTGGATAAACCACATTTTGTTTATCCATTTGTCAGTTAATGGACATTTAAATTGTTTCCCCTGTTTTTTTCACAGTTGCTGCATCAGTTGACGTTCCTACCAACAGTGCAGAGGTGTTCCCTTTCCTCCACATCTTTGCCAACACTTGTTATTTCTTTTTGATGAGAGCCATTCTGGCAGGTGTGAGGTGATATTACTGATACTGTGGTTTGGATGTGCCTTTCCCCGATGATGAGTGATCTTTTCATGTGTCTGTTGGCCATATGTATATCTTCTTTGGACAAATAGCTATTTAGATCCTCTGCACATTTTGTTTTTGGGTTATTTGTTTTCATAATGTTGTCTTGTGTGAATTCTTTGTGTATTTTGGATATTAACCCCTTAACAGATATGTTTTTTGCAAATATTTTATCCCATTAAGTAGGCAACCTTTTTGTTTTGTTGATAGTTTCTTTTGCTGTGCAAAAACTTTTTAGTTTGATATAGTTCCATTTGTTTATTTTAGTTTTTGTTTCCCTTCCCTGAGAAGACGTGTCCAAAAAACTATTGCTAAGACTGGCGTCAGGAGTGCACTACATATGTTTTCTTCTAAGAGTTTTATGGATTTAGGTTTTACATTTAACTTTTTAATCCATTTTTAGTATATTACTGAATATGGTGTGAAAGTAATCCAGTTTGGTTCTTATGCATGTAGCTGTTCAGTTTTCTCAACACCATTCATTGAAGAGACTGTTCTTTCTCATTGTATATTCTTGACCCGTTTGTTGTAGATTACTTGACCGTAGGTGCTTTGGTTAATTTCTGGGCTTTCTATTCTGTTGTGTTGATCTGTGTGTCTATTTTTTATGCCAGTACCATACTGTTTTGATTACTGTAGCACTGTTGTATAGTTTGAGATCAGGGCATATGCTATCTCCAGCTTTGTTCTTTCTCAGGGTCTGGGCTATTCAGGTTTTTGTGGTTTATTTTAGGATTATTTTTTCCTAGTTATGTTAAAAATGCCATTGCAGTTTTGAAAGGGATTGCACTGAACCTGTAGCTTGCTTTGGGTAATATGGTCATTTTAACAGTATCAATTTTTCCAGTCCACGAGCACAGATTAGCTTTCTGTTTGTGTCCTCAGTTTCTTCCATCATTGTCACAGTTTTCAGTGTACTCTCCTTGTTGGTTGAATTTATTCCTAGACTTTTCATTCTTTTTGATGCAGTTATAAACGGGATTGCTTTCTTAATTTTTTCTGTTTTATAGTTCATTTTTAGTGTAAAGAAATGCAGCAATTTTTTGTATGTTGATTTGTACCCTGCAACTTTCCCAAATTCACTGATTAGTTCTAGCAGTTTTCTGGTGAGTCATTCAGTTCAGTTCAGTTCAGTCGCTCAGTCGTGTCCAACTCTCCGCGACCCCATGAATCACAGCACGCCAGGCCTCCCTGTCCATCACCAACTCCCGGAGTACACTCAAACTCATGTCCAGAGAGTCGGTGATGCCATCCAGCCATCTCATTCTCCGTCGTCCCCTTCTCCTCCCGCCCCCAACCTTTCCCAGCATCAGAGTCTTTTCCAGTGAGTCAACTTGTCGCATGAGGTGGCCAAAGTATTGGAGTTTCAGCTTTAGCATCAGTCCCTCCAATGAACATCCAGGATTGATCTCCTTTAGAATGGACTGGTTGGATCTCCTTGCAGTATAAGGGACTCTCAAGAGTCTTCTCCAACACCACAGTTCAAAAGCATCGATTCTTCGGCGATCAGCTTTCTTCACAGTCCAACTCTCACATCCATACATGACCACGGGAAAAACCATTGCCTTGACTAGACGGACCTTGGTTGGCAAAGTAATGTCTCTGCTTTTTAATATACTATCAAGGTTGGTCATAACTTTCCTTCCAAGGAGCAAGCGTCTTTTAATTTCATGGCTGCAATCAGCATCTGCAGTGATTTTGGAGCCCAAAAAAACAAAGTCTGACACTGTTTCCGGGTTTTCTTTATATATTATGTCATCTGCAAATAATGACACTGTTGCTTCTTTCTGTTTTGGATGCCTTTTATTTCTTTTTCTTGCCCAGTTACTAAGACTTCCAATACAGTGTTGTATAAAAATGGTGAGGGATGGCATTTGTGTCTTTTCCTGATCTTAGAGGAAAAGCTTACAGCTTTGCACCATTGAGTGTGATGTTGTCTGTTGGCTTGTCACATGGTCTTTATTATGTTGAGATACATTCTCTCTTTACCCAGTTTGTTGAGAGTTTTTGTTGTTAATCCATGTAAAATCTTGTCTACTTTTTTTTTTTTTGCAGCCATTGAGATGATCATGTGATTTTTAGCTTTCATTTTGTTAATATGGTATGTCACGTTAATTTGTGGATATTGAGCCATCCTTGAATCCATGGAATAAATCCCATTTGATCATAGCATATGATTGTTTTAATGTCATGCTGAATTTAGTTTTTTAATAATTTTTTGAGAATTTTTGCATCTATGTTCATCAGGGATATCGGCCTGTAATGTTCTTTTCTTATGTCCTTGTCTGGTTTTGGTATCAGGGTAATGCTGGTTTCATAAAATGATTTTGGAAATGTTCCCTCCTCTTCAGTTGACACCATTTGAGAAGGACTGGTATTAATTCCTCTAAATGTTTGGTAGAATTCACCAGTGAAGCCATCTGGTCCTGAACTTTCCCACGTTGGGAAGTTTTTCATTATTGATTCAGTCTCTTCATGGTAATCCATTTGTTTAGATTTTCTGTTTCTTCTTGATTCAGTCTTAGTTTGAATGTTTCTAGCAGTTTGTTTCTTATAGATTGTCCAATTTCTTGGCATACAGTTCTTTAGTTTTTATGATCCTTTGTATTTGTGTGGTGTCAATGGTAATGTTGACACCTTTTCTTTCCTTTATAGTTTAACTTCTTTCCATCCTCTTTTTCCCCCGCCTTGGTAAGTCTGGCTAAAAGTTTGCCTATTTGTTTATCTTTTTAAAAAACAATTCTTAATTTTATTGGTCTTTCTGTTGTCTTTTAGTCTATTTCATTTATTTTTGCTATAATTTTTATTACTTCTTCTTATAACTTTGGGCTTAGTTTATTCTTTTTTTCCAGTTCGTTGAGGTATAAATTTGTTAAGATATTTCTTTTTTCTTAATGTAGGCATCTATTGTAACCTTCCTTCTTAGAACTACTTTACTGTTTTCCATAAGTTTTGCGTATTGAATTTCCATTTTCATTTGTCTCAAAGATATTTTTTGAATTCTACTTTGACTCATTGGTTGTTCAGTAACATGATGTTTGATCTCCACATATTTGTTTTCTTCTTCTAATTGATTTCTGCTTTCATACCATTGTGGTCAGAAAAGATGTTTGGTATGATTTCAATCTTCTTGAATTTATTAGGACTTATTTTGTGGCCTAACATCTGATCTGTACTGGAGTTTGTTCTATGTACACTTGAGAAAAATGTGTACTCTGGTTCTGTTGAGTGAAACATTCTGTAAATGTCTCTTCAGTCCATTTGGTCTAACCTGTGGTTTAAGCCCAGTACTTCCTTATTGATTTTTTGTCTGATCTGTCCATTATTGAAAGTGAGAGGTTGAAGTTCCCTACAATTATTGCATTGATATCTTATTTCTTCTTTTAGGTCTATTGATATTTAGGTGCTCTGATGTTGGGTGCATAAATATTTACAAATGTTAAATTCTCTTGTTGGAGTAACTCTTTTATCATTATATAATGATTTCCTTTATATCTTATAGTTTTTGCTAAAAGTCTATTTTCTCTTATTATAAATATAGCTAATATAGCTACCTTTGCTTTCATTTGGTTTCCATCTGCATGGGATATCTTTTTCCATCCCTTTTTTTCCTCAGCCTGCATGTGTCCTAAAAGCTGAAGTGTCTCTTGTAGACAGTGCATAGCTGAGTTTGTTTTTTCCCCATCCATTCAGCCACTCTGTCTTTTGGTTGGAGAATTGAGTCCATTTACCTTTAAAGTGAATATTGATGGTTAGGGGCTTATTATCGCAGTTTTGTTTATTGTATTCTTACTGTTTTGCCGTTTGTGTTTTCTTTCTCCTGCTCCCTTCCTTTCTGGCTTGATGATTTTCTGTAGCAGTGTGCTAAGGTTACTTACACCTTTTTGCTTTGTGGCTTACCATGAGGCTTATGTAAAATGTCTTTTTTTTTTAAGAGGGTATTAAATCTTTTATTGATTGCACATGATAATGGATGATACACAAGCTTCATTCCCATCTATAACTTTATCTGGTATCATCATTCAATTTAGATATATTGCATAGGATGTCCCAACAATCATTAATAACCAAAAAAAAAAGAAAAAACTCCATGACTTTGCATGGGTGACCCTTTTAATGGTGAACTCCAGGTCATAACACAGTAACTATCAGTTCAACTACACCAAGGTTCTGAAGACAACAGCTTCTCCACCAAGCAGGTTGTAAATAAATTTCAAATGGAACCTGGCATCACCCTCAAGGAATTCTAACTTCACACTGTTGGGGTAGTTTACCAAAATGGCTTCAGAGTAGACTAACTTTACACAGCACATTAAAAAAAAAAAAAGACATCTATTCAGCGGCATGATCAGACTATTACATTTAGCAATCAACAGCATGGGTGCAAAAAAAAAAATCTACATTAAAACCCTTTGTTGGAATGCTTTCCACAGAACAGAAACTAAAATAACCTGTTATATAATTAGTCACAAGTACAGTGCTTGAGTTTTTTGCCCATACACATGAGTATTGTCTAAAATATGTCTTGTTTGTAGCAGCTAGGCCCTGCCACCACTGTGCTTGGCTGAATTCACAAATCTCTTGTAACCTGTAGCTTCCCTGTCACGTCTCTGGCTCTCCTCTCCTGCTAAGCTTTGTTTCCTGGCAGTAATTAAAACCTTCTGCCACTGCCATAGCTACTGCTGCTGCTGGAACCACCATAGCCACCTTGGTTTCGTGGTTTGGCAAAGTATTGGCCTCCACCACCATAGGGGCCAGAACTTCTGCCTCCAAAGTTTCCTCCTTTTCATGGGTCCAAAATTTGAAGATTGATTGTTGTAATTGCCAAAATCATTGTAGCTTCCACCACCTCCAAAATTGCTTCCGTCATTACCAAATCCATTATATCCATCCCCACTGCCACCATATCCGCCACCACCAGGGCTGCCACCAAAGCCGCCTCGACCACTGAAGTTTCCTCCATGACCAAAGTTGTCATTCCCACTGAAACCACCTCCACGACCACCACCAAAGTTTCCAGAACCACTTCGACCTCTCCGGCTGGATGAAGCACTGGCCATCTGTTGCTTAGACAGGGCTTTTCTCACTTCACAGTTGTGGCCATTCACAGTGTGGTATTTCTGAATGACAGTCTTGTCTACGGAGTCATGGTCAGCAAAGGTTACAAAGCAAAGCCCCTCTTTTTGCCGCTGCCTCCGTCAGTCATGATTTCAATCATTTCAGATTTCCCACACTGTTCAGAATAATCTCTCAGGTGATGATCTTCAGTGTCTTCTTTAATGCCACCAACAAAAATCTTTTTCACAGTTGAGTGGGCACCAGGTCATTGAGAATCTGCTCTTGAGACGGCCGTCTTTGGTTCCACAACTCTTCCGTCCCCCTCGTGTGGCCTTGCGTTCATGGCTGCATCCACCTCCTCCACCGTGGCGTAGGTGACAAACCCGAAGCCTCTGGAGCACTTGGTGTTTGGATCCCTCATTACCACACAGTCTGTGAGCGTTCCCCATTGCTCAAAATGACTCCTCGGACTCTCATCAGTTGTTTCAAAGCTCAGTCCTCCGATGAAGAGCTTCTGCAGCTGTTTGGGCTCTTTGGGAGACTCTGATTTAGACGTGACGGCAGTGGAGGCGGGGAAGACTTCAACGATGCTTTCTCGGCGGTGTCCACAGTCAGAAAGGCTAAAATATCTTATACCAGTCTCTTTTAAGCTGATAACTTCAAGTACATACTAAAGTTTTTCCTTAATGTAATAAAACTTTGTTCCCATCCACCTTCTTTATACTGTCATTGGGAAGTGTTGAGTGTTAATCGCTCAGTTGTGCCTGTCTCTTTGCGACCCCATGGACTGCAGCCCACCATGCTCCTGGGTCCATGAGATTTCCAGGCAAGGATACTGGAGTGGGTTGCCATTTGGTTGTCATTGGGAAATGCACATTATGTTCTTATATATTGCACGTTCAGCAATACAGTATATACATATTTATGCACCGTTGTTTCCATCAGTTACATCCAGAAAGGAAAAAATACGGATTTTATCATCACACAGTTACCTTTACTGGTGGTTTTGTTTTTTTCATGTGGATTCACTCAGGTCACTTGCTTTCATCCTAAAGAACTTCATTTAGCAGTTCTTGTATGGTAGGTCTGCTAGACAAATTCTTCCTCTTTTGGTCATCTGGAAAAGTTTTCTCTTTTTTTTGTTAACTTTTTTTTTGAAAGATAGCTTTATTCAGTTTTTCTTTGAGCTCTTTGAATATGTTATCCTACTGCTTTCTGGCCTCCATTGTTTCCATTGAGGAGTCGGTTGTTAATCTTATTGTGTTGTTGTTTTAAGTGATTCAATTTATGTTTCTGTATATGTTTTGTATTTGATGTGATACTGTCATCATGCCTTTATTTCTTTAAGCGTGTTTACAATGGCCACTTTGAAGTCTTTTTTGATAAATCTGGTATCTGGTTGCTGTCACAGAAAGTTTTTGTTGTCTGCTTTTTTCCTGGTTATGGGTCAACTTTCCGGTTTCTTTGCATGCCTTTTCATTTATTGTTGGACACTGGATACTTTGAATTGTTTAATGACTGGCTGGGTTATTTTAGTGAATTCTGTTTCCTCACCCACAGCTTCAAATCTCTGATGTTGCATCCTCAGATGTGCAATTTGGGACATGCTGACTGTCGCCTGGGATGCTAGTAATATTAATAGGGCTCTTTTTTTCCTCTTTCTGTGACCATCATCAGTTGTTGCTGCTGCTGCTGCTGCTAAGTCACTTCAGTCGTGTCCAACTCTGTGTGACCCCATAGACGGCAGCCCACCAGGCTCCCCCGTCCCTGGGATTCTCCAGGCAAGAACACTGGAGTGGGTTGCCGTTTCCTTCTCCAATGTGTGAAAGTGAAGTCACTCAGTCGTGTCCGACCCTTAGCGACCCCACGGACTGCAGCCTACCAGGCTCCTCCATCCATGGGATTTTCTAGGCAAGAGTACTGGAGTGGCTTGCCATTGCCTTCTCCATCAGCTGTTAAAACTCCACTAATGGCTCTGTTTTTTTCATGATTGCCCTGTGGCATAAATTCCTCAACAAGTTAGTCTGGCTCCTCCCAGCTATATTATTACCTGCTTATCTCCTGCAAACTAGCTGGCTTACAGTTTATCTATATTTTGAATCTCCTCCTAAGTGCATTTCACCACAACTTCCAGTGAAAGTGCCTTAGCCTGAACTTCCCCAAGTTTGGTTACAGATGAAGTTGGTTTCTTTGGGGAAAAATTAGAAGCTATCTGGTTTACTGCCAGCTTTTTATTATTTATGTATTTATTTGGCTATGCTGGGTCTTCGTCTCTGCATGCAGGCTTTCTCTAGTTGCGGCTAGTGGTGGCTACTCTCTAGTTGCAGTGCATGGGCTTCTCATTGTGGTGGCTTTCATCTCGTTGCAGAGCACGGGCTCTCGACACACAGGCTCAGTAGTTGTGTACAGGCTTAGTTGCCCCACAGCATGTGGAATCTTCCCAGACCAGGAATCAAACCTGTGTCCCCAGCATTGGTGGGCTGATTCTTAACCCCTGGACCACCAGAGAAGTCCTACTGCCTGCTTTTTCCCCAAGCAAACTCTTTGAGCCAGGGATCTGGAGTTTGGGGAGGGAAAGGGCGATGGCAGGTTTCTCTGTGAGTGACATCCCAGTTTCAGAAGCTGAGCTTTCAACGTGGGGTGGGAATTGGATAGCAACCTGGAGTGCTCCTGGCTTGCCTCTCTTGGCATGGAACCACTGTGCACAAATTCAGGCAAAGTTGATGAGGGCTCCAGTATTCTCAGTGTGCTCTGTCCCCAGTAGAGCCTTCTTACTGTGATTGGGAGCCACCAGTTTCAACTGCACTTGCTGGGATCTTACCTACAGCAACAGGTAGCTGAAGGCAGAATGGGAAACACTGACATCATGCTTTTCCTGAGAAGAAACCCCTCCCTCGGGAGCTAGAGGAAGAGAGTACCCTGGTTTTGAGTTCAGCAGCCTGGAGTAGAATCATTTTCTTGCTGATCTCTGAGGGTGGAAGTAAGGAGTAGTATTGGTTCAAATACCAGCTATTTTTGCCTTTCTTACCAAATTTTTGTAGACTTTCTTGGATAGATGCTTCTTTATTTGTTCTTTGTCTTTAGTACCATTTCCAGAGGCTTTGAATGGTTGTTTTTATTTTTTTTTATTTACACTTAAAGGTGTGTCTTTTTATTTCCTCTCAAATTTTCTTTCTTTGGCCACACCCCATGGCATACAGGATATTAGTTCCCTGCCCAGGTATCAAACCCTCACCTACTGCAGTGGGAGGGCTGAGTCTTAACCACTGGACCCCCAGAGAAGTCCCTGAATGGATGTTTTTAAGTACTCCTGACCGATTTCACTGTAGAGTGGGTCTGTAGAGCTTTTCATTTTCATACCAGAAGTTTTCACTTGGCTTCATTTTTGTCTCTCTTTACTAGTTGGTTGAAGCTATGTTTCCCAGTTCACATTCCAGAAGAAGCCAGGATGCTTTACTTGTTACTCTATTAACACAGTCTCTACTGGGCCCTTTGGCTCTTTGATCTCATTGGTTCTCCTGCCCGTGTGTGCATGTACCTACCCTCACGGAGAGCCGCCCAGTGCTAAACAGATGATTCTGAGTGAGCCAGCTGTTGGCATTTAGAGGCAGTCCTTTATATTGCAGGACATTTAGTATCTTGGTTCCAAAGCATTAAATAAAATGGTAGTAACATATCCTCTCCAGTCATTGCCAACCAAAGGGCCTTTGCATTCACAAATGCCCCCTTAGGGGAGGATTCAGAACCACCCTCAGGTTGAGAATACAGAAATGGACAAATGAGGCATAGAAAACATAAGAAAGGAAGCAATAAATATCCAACCAAATGAAAATTAGTAATTAAACTATAAAGAGAACATTTCTAAGAATGGCAGTGCAACCATTAAAGTTGTTTCCAAAAAAATATTTTGTGAAATGGGAGAATTCAGTGTGTTACTTGAAAGATACTGGCCATTAAATTGTGATTCTAGATCCTTATTTACTGTTTTAAAGTAAATTCACGCAGAGAAGAGATGGGAAGGAAGTTCCTTGTAAAAAATGTAAATAATGGTGATCTTTGGGTTGTGTTGTTGAAGGCGATTTTAATATACTTTTTCTGTGTTTGCACATTAATATTTGAAATCAAAGGACAATAGCTAGAATAGCTGTCCCATCATTTTATGTAGTTACCTATTTTTATTAGCATGCATCAAATAACTAAATCTATTTAAAAATGACATAAAGGGCACATACAAAGGACTGTAGGAGGATGGAGGGTGGGCTAAGTAGACTCTGAGGAATGCCTGACATTACCAGATGGAAAAGTCAGCTAGAGGTGATGGTGAGGATTCTAGCTGAAGAGAGCCACAGGTCCAAAGGCCTAGGACTGAGAAGGACTTGTGTTTCAGCAGTGAGTATTATGGCTGGAAAGTAGGTTTACTCCTAGGTGTTTTATTCTTTTTGATTAAGTGGTAAATAGAATCACTGCTTGAGGTTTCTCTTTCTAATCTTTTGTTCTTGTGTATAGAAAGGCAACAGATTTTCTGAGTATTAATTTTGTAACCTGTGGATTTAGCACATTGACTGATGAGTTCTGGTAGTTTTCTGGTAGCATCTTTAGAATCTTCATGTCATTTGCGAATAGTGACAGTTTAACTTCTTTGGAAACACAATTTTTTAAATAAAGTAATTTGAGCATGAATGCAACCTAGTTGTAACTAGTTGCCAGTTCTAATTTTTGTTGTTATATTTGAATATTCTCTTGAGCAGCATGAAATTAGTTGTGGATTGTGATCAGCTGGTTTTTGTTCCACAGAAAATATATGGAAAGTAATGTGCATTTTAGAATTCAGTTTATAGGTTTTATCTGCATAGAAAAGTAATGTTCCCCTCTTGAGGGTCTCACAGGAAAAAATAGTGTATGGGGCTATTGAGAAAGAGGTTGTTTGGAAATAGTGCCTGGCTTCTCCTTTTTTGCTGACTGTAGGCAGAGGCTAGTAGGCACAAGTATCCATCTTTGGTTGAAGTTGGTGACAGCTCCATTAGCCCCAGTTTTACTTTGAAGTGAGAAGAGATAGCAGTCTGCAATCACTTGGGTCTTTCCACAGAAAGGTTGTGCTAATATAAGGAAACCTTTCCTATGAGGAGTACATTGAAGCCCGTAAAAGATTCTTTTTAGACATTGCTCTCCTTGTTTACCCTATTTGTTAGCACTTCTTTCAGTTCCATTTATATGTCCTTTGTTTTCAGCCCTTGTCTTTGAGTCTACCAAGTTAATGAGAAAAACATATTTTGCTTTGGTTCTTTTTTGTTAAACATTATCTTGTGGGGTTTGTTTTATTTCTATACTGAAGGTAAAAGATAGGTTTTGAGTTACTTTTCTTAAATGGTCTCTTATCTTAAGGTCATTCATATTATGAAGATAAATGTAAAAAAATCACCTTTTAGTGAGGTGAGGTAGATGCACAAGATGCCCTGGTGACATGAAAGGAATGACTGACCAGCTCAGCCTGCATAGATGATGTATTTGAGCTCTGTCTTCAAGGGTGAATGTTTTATAATTAGTAATTAATATTTGGTTATGGATGATTAGCAACATATATTGAGTGCTCACAGGCACATGCATTTGGTCCTCTGAATAGACCGACCTCTAAGTTATAAATACTATTTCTGACTCTGTCAGATTGAGGACTTTGGGAAATTAAGATAATTCCCCTAAATCTTTCAGTAGAAGATGAGCCATGAGCCTAGATGGCCTAGATCTTTTAGACTCTAGAGTCCACATTGTGAGCCGTCACATTATGTTGCACAGAATCCATCTACCCAGAGAGAAGGATGAAAAAGGCTTCAGGAAGGGGTTGCCTCGTGCTGAGATATGAAAAGGACAAGATGAGGTGAAAACATGGAGTAATGTAGTGAAGTTTCATGTGTCTGCAGTAAAATTTTACTGTGCAGTTAAGAGTCACTTGCATTAGATGTCAACATGCAGATTCTTTGACCTCTTCCCCAGATTTGCTATCTAAATACCTGGAGATGAGAAGCACAAAATCTGTGTTTTCACCAAAGCTTCCCAGGTGATTCTTAATGCAAGAGTTTGGGAACTGTTGGTGCAGTGCATAGAATTGATGCTGGTGAAAGGGCAGAAGCGAGTCTGGAGAGGTAGGTGGGAGTTTGCGTCATCATTATAAACTTCTTATTTATTTGTTTTTGGCTGTGCTGGGCCTTCGTTGCTAGGTGGACTTTACTCTAGTTGCGGCCAGCAGGGGCTGCTTTCTAGTTGGAGTGCGCAGGCTTCTTATTGCACTGACTTCTTGGGGAGCACGGGCTCTAGAGGGCGCGGGCTTCAGTAATTGTGGCTCCCAGGCTTTAGAGCAGAGACTCAGTAGTTGTACACAGGCTTAGTTGCTCTGAGGCATGTGGAATCCTCCCAGACCAGGGGTCAAACCTGTGTCTCCTGCATTGGCAGGCAGATTCTTTACCACTGTGCCACCTGGGAATCCCACTGTTTATTTGTTGATATCAAATATGACTTTTAAAAAGCACTCTTTTTTTGGAATTTTTTTTAAGTTTACAATTTAATTACTGAAACCAGTCTAAAGTTTTTTTAATAGTGTTTTGAAAACTTCTGAGTTTTGCCATATAATTTCTAATAAACTCTTTTCCCAAGTCTTATACTGTATTCATTATACATTATAATGAATGTATAGCTCATTATACATTGTTGATGTTAACATTACACATGTCTCACTTGAGTCTATCAATCAGTACTTTCTTACCGCAGTGATTTCTCACTTTTCCTCCATTGTGCCACTCCTGATGGGTAGATACTCAGGTTCTTATAAATCTCCTCAAAAACTGATGAGAATTCATAAGTTTCACAGTCGTTATCACATGTCATGTCCTTGGTCGGGAAGTCTAGGGTAAAGTGCAATAGATGCATTTTGGAATGACTGCTCGGTTCGTGACGTCTCTTTCTTTGAGAGTATCTCCCAATGCTGCACCTCTGCTTTGGCTATAACCCATTGAGCCACAGAGTCAGGACGTCCTCTATTGCAATGACCTGTTAGATCATGTCTTCTGGGGACTTAAAATTGAGGTCCAAGGCACCAAAATTTATCAATGGTGAGAGCTAAGTCTCTAGTGAAAGGTCCTTTAGTTTCCTTTCTGAGCTGTCTGAACTGCCCTGGTTCCTACCCTTCTAGAGCCTTTAACTATTCATCCCACTATGATTCTGGAAAGATTGGTCTGGAGTTAGCCTGAAATGATTTGTGTTGTTTGCAGCTGAAATAAATTGAGTCATAAGAACATGTTGTTAAGAGTTATGTCATGAGCATGTTATGGAAAGCATTCCAAAAGGCAGTTATCAGTTTTCCCTTTTGCCTCCTGCTTTAGTTACCTCTGCTTGTACCTTTATGTTTTGCCTTCCACCTTCAATAATGTAGTTAACTTCTTAACTCTGTCATCACAAATTGGTTAAATACCTGTTGTCTACACACCTTTTATGGCTTAGTTTCATGTAAATCACTTCCTGGCTTTCAGAATATCACCTTCATAATAGTGTATATTATACTATTGTTACGATATATTTGGCCAGCTCACTAGATAATATTTCCTTAAGGTCAGGCACTGAGACATGTTCAGCCTTGATTCTTAGCACCTTGTACATAGTAGACTTGAAGCAAATACTTGTTGAGTTAATTATTCCTCACTTTAAATTATTAACATTTAATTCTTACTATTCATTCAACGAATTCTATGATTTTGTGTATTCCAGATGCTCTTCTGTGCTCTGAAGCCCAGAGTGTGCCTTCTTAGTGAGGACAACAGGCCAAAAAGTGCCTGCCTTCTTAGGCGTCACACTCTGGATAGTTGATTGTTTCATCTATGTTCTTTTAAAATATAAAAAATTAAATTATGAAGTACAGCCAAAAGTAAGCTTCTAGCAATATATGGAGTATGGTATATCCATATCTTGTATGGTATGAAAAAATTCTGTTATTTCTCCTGTTCTAATTTAATAGATAAATGGGACAGGGTGTATGACTGACAAGGAATACAGTGCTCTGCTGTGAGTGACCCATGATGATAAAAGAAAAGTACCTCTGGGGAATTTGAAGTTGATGATTTTTAAAAACTTCTTGAATATGTTATATTTGAATGAACATATTTATAGCAGTTACTATGTCTTTAGAACTCTACTGTCAAGATGGCAGTGAAATACAGAGGGAGAAAAGCCCTCAAATTTTTATATTATAAGCTTATTTTATAAACCTTTTATCTTGTCACTGAATTGTCTTAGTACTTGATTATTTCATCACATGATATGGTAGGCTTATACTTTGTTTCTCTGCTGCTTGAGAATTGATCTGTACTAAAGTAAGTCTAGGTAATATTCGTCATATATTATAAAGAAAAATACTGGCTCAACATATTTTTAAGGAGGAAAACTCAAACACAGAAGTACTTTACTTTTTAAGCCAGAATATTAATTACCGTATACTGAGAGTTCAGATACTAGAAGGGAAAACATTCCCCACATTCTAGTTGTTAGTATTTTGATATGTTTAGTTTTATGTTTTTCTCTGCATTTAAAAAAGCACAGCTATAATATACTTGTATCACCTTTGTAGTCTAGAGTTTTCACATTACTTCATGTGGTGTTATATGTTGGTATTGTTAGGTTAGTCAGTGTTCTCCCTAAAACTTAAATTTTTGTGCCAGGGTTACTTGAATGTATGATCAAGACTGCTCTAAACCTCAGTTTTCTTATCAAGAAAAAACACTGTTGTGAGGAGAAAACCAGCAGGAGAGAACCTAACCCTTGATATTTGGCTCTGTGAACTGCTTGCTCCCCGTTTGTTCAGATTCACTTGGGAGAATGTGCTCAATGTACAGTTTGGCCCTTTAAGTAAAGTTTTATAATTCTTTTCTTTAAAATAGCTTTAACCTTATGAAACCAAAGACTGTTCCTTTTTAAAAAAGAACTTGGGTATATTTTTGCCTATATTTATTTAAAGAATTTATTTAGGAACTAGAATTATATGAGAAAGTTAAGGTTTATTTTTTGTTGCTGTTTTTTAATTTAGCTTTTCAAAATATAACTGCTATAGCGTAGGTATGCTTTACAGATTTCATGAAGTCAGATTATCTTTCCTCATTTTGATACCTAAACCGTATTAGCCATTTCACAGATCACTGGGCTTCTTTTAAAGTGGGGTGTTTCTATATATGTATACTACAAGAATTCTATATTTAAGCAGGCATACTCCTACATTAAAAAAAAAATAGCTGAAAAGTTTAACATTTTTACTACCAAACTTTTTTATTACTTTTCTAATTTTTTCTCCCTTAATTTTTCAGAATGAACCTAGTGATCGAGAAGACAGCCTCAACAAAAGACATCAGGTGACAGACTCTGACAATGATGACCCCTCAAATCTTAATGCCAGCGACTCTGAAAGTGAGGAACCCCAGAGACAGAAGGACAGTGACTCTGAATCTGAAGAGCGTGCAGAGCCTCCTGCCAGTGATTCTGAAAATGAAGACGTCAATCACCATGGGAGTGACTCCGAGAGTGAGGAGACCAGGAGATTACCTGCCAGTGACTCTGAAAATGAGGAACTGCTTAATGGGCATGCAAGTGACTCAGAAAATGAAGATGTTAGGAAGCCTCCTGCCAGTGATTCAGACGTTGAAGAGCTCCCCAAAAGTCCTGCCAGTGACTCGGAAACAGAAGGTGCTCCAAAACCTCAAGTCAGTGACTCAGAGAGTGAGGAACCTCCGAGGCATCAAGCCAGTGACTCTGAAAACGAAGAGCTCCCTAAACCTCGAATTAGTGATTCTGAAAGTGAGGAGCTTCCCAAGCCTCGGATCAGTGACTCAGAAAGTGAGGAGCCTCAGAGGACTCAGGCCAGTGACTCTGAAAACGAGGAGCTTCCCAAACCCCGAATCAGTGACTCAGAAAGTGAGGACCCGCCAAGACACCAAGCTAGCGACTCGGAAAATGAAGAGCTTCCCAAACCCCGTATCAGTGACTCAGAAAGTGAGGATCCCCCACGGCACCAAGCCAGTGACTCGGAAAATGAGGAGCTTCCCAAACCCCGAATAAGTGATTCAGAAAGTGAGGACCCCCCAAGGAACCAGGCCAGTGATTCTGAAAATGAGGAGCTTCCCAAACCCCGAGTCAGTGACTCTGAGAGTGAGGAGCCTCAGAAGGGACCTGCCAGTGATTCAGAAACTGAGGATGCCTCCAGACGCAAACAGAAACCAGAGTCTGATGAGGACAGTGATGGGGAGAATAAGGGAGCGGATACAGAAGTGCAGGATGACTCCCTTCCTGCAGATGCCCATGTAGACAGGAAGCGGTTCGACAGTTCCGACAGCGAGGAGGAAGAACCTAAAAGGGCCAAAGTTGACAGTGATGAGGATGAAGAAAAAGAAGGGGAGGCGGAGAAAGCAGCAAAGCGAAAAGCTGCTGTGCTTTCTGATAGTGATGGTGAAGAGAAAGCATGTAAGGAATTGTTTTGGGCTGTTTATCAGTAGTTTTACTTATTGTCTAAACTTGTAACTATGAAGCATAGTTCTGGCTTATGCAATCTTAGTTCCCCGACTAGGGATTGAACTCAGGCCCTTGGCAATGAAGGTGCAGCGTCTTAACTACTGGACACCAGGAAATTCCCTCATTGGCAAGTCTTAATATTAAATTTCCTTTGAATTGTTTTAGCAGTATTTGTTAAGTTCTGACTGCTTCAAGTTGATAAGATAGACTGCATGACAATGGCAATATGAAAGATTTCCGTGAAAATTTTTTGTTTGTTTGTTTTTTACTAGAAAGGGTAATGTTCAAGGAAATATGTTTACATGAAAACTCATCTGTATCCAGAGTTAGCGGTGGGTCTCTTTGACAGCTAATGCACTACATCCCATCCATACAGTGACTGAGCTCCCACGGGTACCTGTCTTCATTTGTTAAACGTCATTGAATGCCGGGAAGTTTGTGAGGTACTCTTAGTTAGAGACTCAGTGTCTCCACAGAGTATTCCAGTCTTTACTACTTGGTTACTTTTTTATGAAATATCTTCTTTGGAAAAGACACTCCCTTATAACCTGACAGTTATTAAAGGAGGAGGGAAAAGAGCAACATGTGTGCAGTTTGAAATTCCAGATTGAGCAGCGATGCATAATTGAGGAACGGGGATTCCACAAAAGAATATCCAAGCCTTAAGAGTTCTGCTAGTACTAGGCAGCATGGAAAAGATTCTAGTCTTATTTTCTTCGTTCCCCCAAAGGAAAGGTAGCTATTGATGCCCACTTTATTTTGGTGAAAAACTTCACCTTTTGGCCTCTTTTTCCTAACATCTTCCTAATTGTAAGATGACTCTTGAGTGAATCTTTTAAGTTTTTTTTATTCTAAACTGTGTGTTATAAGACCTTTGATTTTTGCCACATACTGCCATTTTAGAGCACCTGTTGTACTTACTAACACAGTGACCATGGTGAATAAGATTAATGATGGTTTTCTTTTTCAGCAACAGCAAAGAAGAGTCGTGTTGTCTCTGATGCAGATGACTCTGACAGTGATGTTATATCGGACAAATCTGGCAGAAGAGAGAAGACGATAGCATCTGACAGTGACGAAGAAGCAGGGAAGGAACCGTCTGATAAGAAAAATGAAGAGAAGGACCTGTTTGGGAGTGACAGTGAGTCAGGGAATGAAGAAGAGTAAGTGGCAGTGTAACCTCAGCTTCCCAGGGTTCATATAAGGCTGAAGGGAGGAGGTTGTCTTTCACGTTTTTTAAACTTACATTAAAATTCTGTGTTGAAGCGTAATACAGTATACCCTGCCTAATTGCGTGGCTGTGGGAGATATAGGATTTTAATTCCTCAGCTACTGCTGCATGCTATAGCATGGGTAAATCTCAAAAACACTACCTTAAAAGTGAAAGAAGTATAGGGGGCATGTTATCTCATTCCACCTATGTGAAGTGCAAGAACGGGCAAGACGAATCTGATGGTGGGTAGAGTGGTGGTTGCCTCTGGGGTATTTATGTACTGGACTCACTAGGAAGGGTCACAAAGGAACTTTCTGGGAGATGGAGTTGTTCTGTTAAGGTAATCGTTACATTAAATGTGTGCTTTTGTCAAAACCCATTGAAGTGGACACATGAGACCTGCATATTTTACTATATGGGTAAATTATACCCTAGTAGAAAAAGATTTCATGACTCCTATGCAAATGAGAAGAAAACAAATGAAAATTGTTTATATTTCTTTTCTAGAAATCTTATTGCAGACATATTTGGAGAATCTGGTGATGAGGAGGAGGAAGAATTTACAGTAAGTATAAGATGGAAATATTTCCTCTTTATTTATGTTTTTTCTTGTTTGTTTTTATGGCAGTGGTAAGATTCCAGTAAGTAAGAATAAGCAACTATGATGTATCCAGCAGAATAATCTAGAAAAAAGGTATTCAGAAAATGAAATGAAAGAGTCTACAAAGGCATAAATGGAATATAACAGGCAAAATTGTATTAAGGGCAGGAAGGAACACATTAAAGTACAATGAAAGGCACTTTATAATGCTAAAGATAGAGATTCACAATAGTTATGGAACTTCTAATTATAGCAATGGCAGGCAGTGTAATTTGTCCTTCTGCTTTTGTCTACAAAAGCTAGACAACATGTTTCAAAAAGTTGTTCATCATCATAATATAAAAATGAGATAAAACCCAACAGAAGGTAGAAACCTAAAGAGGTAAGCTCAGCATTTAGAATTGCTTTCTCTGGGCTATCCATCTAGTCAGGCTGAGAGGGTAAGTTTATTTTCAGTTGTCTCAAGGCTCAAGAGACAAAACTTTGAGGTCAGGGCCGACTGAGGTTAGGTGACCCTGAAAACCCCATGTTCTAGATTGAGACTCCTCTAAGATTAAGGGTGAACTAGAAGTTAAAATAGCCTTTGCTCAGGTTTTGGGCTACCTTTGAATGATCTAGCAGCATGGAGAACCTCAGTCTCAGAAGTTTGATTACCGTGATTAGCCCATCGGTTGGCTCTCAGGAACCTGATATATTAAGACAGAAATCCTTTCAGGACAGGGACTTCCCTGGCAGTCTAGTGATTAAGATTGTGCTTCCACCACACGAGGCTTGGATTTTATCCCTGGTCAGGGAACTAAGATCTCACGTGCCAAAACGTTAAAAAAAACCTTTCAGGACAAAGTTAACATAATCATAGACCTCAAATTATTTCTGTAGTTTTTCAAATACATAATACACACTTAACAATTGAAAAGAAAATAGTAGTCACAACAGACAGTAGAAATAGACCTAAGGGCTCTAGATACAGAAATTTTAGGTAATACATATGTTCAGCAAGATAAAAGATTAAAAAGTTTCTTAGAGCAAATAGTTGTGTATGTGTGTTTAAATATTTGGAAAAGAACCAAGTAGAAATTCTGGGGACTTTTCCTGGCGGTCCACAGGTTAAGCATTCGCCTTGCAGTGCAGGGGATGAGGGTTCGATCCCTTTTCAGGGAACTGGGATCCCACATGCCGCAGAGTAGCTAACGCCCGTGTGCTGCATCTCCTGAGCCCGCACGCTCTGGAGGCCATATGCCACTACTGGAGAGTTAATGGGCTGAAAGGAGAGATCCTGCGTGATGCAGCAAGGATCCCGTGAACCACACTGGGACCCAGTGTGGTTAAATAAATTAATTTTTAAAAAAAACTCTGAAACTGTGAAAATACAGTAACTGAAATTTAAAACTTGGTGGATGAGTTTAACAAAAGATTAGACAAGAAAATGAGTGAATTGGAAGGTAAGTTAGAAGGAACACATTGTAATCTCAAAATACTATTGGAATGTGTAACTTCCAACCTAATAGGGAAAATGAAATAATAAAAGTCAATCCAAAAGAAGGCAAAAAAGAGAAAAATAAAGGAAATACGGAACAGGGGGAGAGTTAGAAAGTAGTACATGGTAAGATAGCAGATATAAACTTTGATAATATCACACTGAAATGTATTAAGTGCTCCAGTTAAAGAACAGATTTAAAAACGAGCATATATATACTCATTTCTTTATCCAAAGCAGAAGATAAACGTTGAAAATAAAAGAATGGAAAAGGATACTCTCTCAACACTAACCACTAGAAAGCTAGCTATGTGAATATCAAAGAGGTAGACTTTAAGGCAAAACCCATTGTTCAAGATAAAGAGGGTCACTTAATATAGGAAAAAGGTTTTAAAATTGTACCTAGCCATGTACGTAGTAACATGGCTTTAAATACATCTATGCAAAGCAAAAATCTACAGAACTGCAAAGAGGATGCACAGTTCTGTAAGTGAAATGTAAACAATAGAACCATCAGACCAAAAAATACCGCCAAAGATAGGAAAGAGTCTCTTTTTTTAATTTAAAATTTTCATTTAAACTGGACCTTCGTTACTGCGTGAGTGCTTTCTGTAGTGCAGAGAGCAGGGGCTGCTCTGGTTGTGGTTTGTGGGCTTCTCAGTGTGCTGTCTCCTCTTGTTGGGAGCATAGGCTCTAGGCATGTAGGCTTCAGTAATTGCAGCATTCAGGCTCAGTAGTTACGGTGCATGGGCTCAGTTGCTCTGAGGCATGTGGAGTCTTCCCGGACCAGGGACTGAACCCGTATCCCCTGCATTGGCAGGAGGATTCCTATCTGCTATACCACCAGGGAAGTCCGAGAAGTTTCTCTTTTTATATAATCCAGATATAGAAACCCTTTGGAGACTATAAAAGATAAAAATATCTTCTATTCAGCAGCTTGCCTTTTCACTTTCTTAATGGAGTCTTTAATGAGCAAAAGTTTTTTAGTGTAAATCCGCTTTACCAATCTTTTACTTTATGTTGAAAGTTTTTCGAATTGTAGGAAAATTTTGCCTATTCCCATGGTTATAAAAACATTCTTGTGAGTAATTCTTTAGAATCTTGCTTATCTTTTCATTTAATTTATATTGTCTATCTAGAATGAGATTTTACATGCAGTTATGTGGGCTTTCCTGGTGGCTCAGTGGTAAAGAATCTGCCTGCCAATGCAGGAGACACAAGTTCGATCCCTGGTTCAGGAAGATCCCCTGAAGAAGGAACTGGCAACCCACTCCAGTATTTTTGCCTGGAAAATCCCATGGGCAGAGGAGCCTTGTGGGCTGCAGTCCATGGAGTTGCAAGAGTCAGACACAACTCAGCAACTAAAAAACAAGTTCAATATGTATAAGATAGTCAAGATTTCTGCCCCCCGACCCCCTAGTTGACCCAGATTATTCTTTTCCACTACTCTGCAGTGCCATCTTTGTCATAAATCAAGTGTGTATATATCCTCTAGTCTTTTTCTGAATTATCTTTTCTGTTCCATTGGTCTGTCCTTGTACTGTTAACTCATAACTCTTGATATATGGTTTTTTATGTCCTTTAAGTTTGTTTTTCTCAAAGGTTGCCTTGACTTTTCTTGGTTCTTTGCATTTCCAAATAAAATGTAAACTTTTGCCAAACATAGAAACTATAGACAGCATTTTCTGAATGCAGTGAAATTAAAAGTCGGGAGCAAAATTAGCAAATAAAACACCCTTGCCATCCATAGAAAATTATAACTTACTTGTTAAACAATTCTTATGTTGAAAAAGAAGTCAGTACTTTCATTACTAAAGCAAGAGAGGATGAAAGTAGATGAATTTAGAGTATAATTCAAGATGGTAGAAAAATAACAAATCCAAAGAAAATAGAAAAGAATTCACTCAATGAATATTATTACCCTGTATGCCAGAGATTGGACATTGCCCTCATGGGGTTTATATTCAACATTAAGCCACATTTACAAGGACAAGATATATTTTTATAGTGTGGAGAATGGATGTCAGTTGGATTTCAGGTTCAGTTCAGTGAGAAAAACAGCATACTAGGGAAAGCATTGGGAAGGCCTTTCTAAGTATAATATGAAAGTTACAAGCTATGAAGAAAAGACTGGCCATTTAAGTTAAAAAATTGTGCCTGGAAAACATTACCATAAACGAAATCAAACTGTATTCCAAAACTGTACAGGTGTGAGGATTGTGCTGTTCCTGTCACATAACAAGGGCTGATTTCCCTAATTTTTAAAGAGATTTTCTATACCAGTAAGACAAAGATCCAGTGGGAAATTGGCCACTGGATATTGAGAGTTCACAGAGAAATAATAACAGATAGCTTTGAAACCTGAAAAATGCCCAGCCTTACTCAAAATAAGTGGATGCAGAGAAGACTACAGAGATGTCGTTTTTTTCAGTGCAGAGATTGCTAATGTCAGTGCTTGATAACCTGCTATAGTCCTGAGAAGGTGAGGAAACAGGTTCACCTGTGCTTTGCTGGAAGGAGAGTTAATGGTATAACCAATTTGCAGACAGTTTGCAGATATTTCTCAAGATTTCAAATACACATACCTAAATGTCAGTAGGGAAATATTTAAATTATGTCTGCAGTGGTTTGATGAAATCATCTAAAGTCTTAAAAACAAAGAATGTAGTAAGTAGAAGTACTTCTGTAAGCATAAGAGTTTCTGGAAGGAGACAAGAAAACCAGTAACGCTAATGGCTAGAGTGGGAGGGAGATTTTTTGCTATATATCTTTTGGTATCCAAGAGCAAGCAGTTACAGGGAAGAGTCTGTAATGAGGTTGTGATAACTGACTAACTTACCCTGCATTTAGGGTTTTAACCAAGAAGATTTGGAAGAAGAAAAAAGTGAAACACAGGTAAAAGAAGCAGAAGATTCAGATTCTGATGATAACATAAAGAGAGGAAAACAGTAAGTTTGTTTTATTTTTTTTAAAGGACTTTGTTAAAGAGAACTTTTAAAATGAGATGAAGACTAACGAACTTTGTCTTTCTTATTTTGGTTCCTGATTAAGTGTAGGAAAGACTCTTCCGTTTTTGTTCTCCCGTCCACTTCTGTCTACACAGTTGCTATCTGAAAATTATTTGCACGTGTTATTTTTCTTCCATTTGCCCTGTGCTCAGCTATCTTTGTGGAGCTATTTGATTGTCAGGCTTTTTAAGTTCATATCTCAACTTACTTTTCAGTCTGAAAAGTAGCCCAGTAAAAGTTTGTTGAGAAAGAGAAATCACCAGAGAAAGCTGATTTAGGAGTCCCGGAGGGGAAAGTTTTAGATACAGAATACTGCTTGATTGTATTTCACATACTTTTGTTGAGATGATTGGAATCTGTGCAGAAAAATCTGGTGTCTTGAAAGGTGCCACACATAGAAAGATCTGTTAGTTACTGTCAGGGTTATAAAGATGATACTGTAAATAATAGTTTCCATCTTAATTCCTAGTGACATGCAAAAATTAAGCTGAGAGAGTTTCCAACACCTTTGGAAATGAAATTATATAAACCGTATCATCTTACTTACTTTAGTTCAGTTCAGTTGCATATTTCCATCTTTATCTCAGTCATATTATGTTTTGAGAGAGGTACACATTATGTACTTCTTGTTACTAAGAAACAGCAATTTTTTTGCTAGTTAGTCCTATATAAGACAGAAGTATTTAGATGATTGAACACCACTCTTTCCCTCCCTGCAAAAGGCAATGCAGTTAAAACTGAACCATGGAGTGACAGGTAAAACTTGAAATTTGAAATGTGTATTATGTGTAACAGTTGGGATAGAAAAATTGAGCATAAAATTTATGATCACTTGTTCTGTTTAAAAACAATTTTAAAACTACTTTTAAAAAAAGTAGCACTTCATTGAGTTAGAATTTTAAAAATTGGTGGTTCTTAACTCATAAAAGAAGATGTGTATTTAAAAGCGAATTTATATTTTACTTGATTTTGTGTTACTGCTTAGCATGGACTTTCTGTCAGACTTTGAGATGATGTTACAGCGGAAAAAGAGCATGAGTGGCAAGCGCAGACGTAACCGTGATGGTGGTACTTTTATTAGTGATGCTGACGATGTTGTGAGTGCCATGATTGTCAAGATGAATGAAGCTGCTGAGGTAAGTCACTTCCAGCTTCATCCTTCTTTTTCTTATATGATTGGTTATATAGCCTGTTTTGCTTTTTGGCCACTCCTTATGGCTTGCAGGATCCGAGTTCCCCAACCAGCGATTGAACTCATGTCCTTGGCAGTGAAAGCACCAAGTCCAAGCCACTTGACCACCAGGGAATTCCTGCCTTTTTTTTAAAAAAAAAAGGCTTAATTCTTGTTTAATTTACATTAAAGATACTTAATTTTTTTAGGATAAGCATTTAATGTTCTAAATGTTAAGCATGGAAATTTTTAGTAGTATGTTTTAGGGGAAAAAAATGAAGACTTGAGTATTTAGTAAAATGAACCTTTTTAGCTGAATTGGTTTGCCTTTTTCATAATATTTTGCTATTTTATTTATTTATTTGGCCACACAGTATGTAATTCCTCAACCAGGGTTCAAACCTGCACCCTTTGCACTGGAAGTATGGCATGTTAACATCTGGACTGCCAGGAAAGTGCCTGGTTTTCTGTTTTTATGGAGGAATGATTTTGCTCTCAGGTTTGGCTAGTTTACCACAAAGTGATGTTTCTCACATACAAAAAAATTATAAACTTATGCCTAATAGGTTTTAAACTCATGTGTCATGCTTTGCCTCTGATTAAGAGATTACATTTAGTCCATTGCATTTTAAAATTGTGCTTAAATTGTAAAAATTGGCCAAATACAATGATTAAAGAGGCACTTGCTGAGGTATTTTGCTATGTGTATAGGATTTGTTCCAGAATAATTAAGGGGAAAGCAGCTAGAGAGATCAGTAAGCAAGATTGGCCATGTGTGTTTAATTGTTGAAATGTGTGTGTCAGGAGTGTATCATTTTGTTTTCTGTGTTTGTAGAATTTAAATATTCTGCAATTAAAAAAGCAGAGGAAATTCCTTGGTGGTCCAGTGGTTAGGACACCAAGATTTTGTTGCCAAGGGCCTGGGTTTCAATTCCTGTTCAAGAAGCTTAAGATTCCCATAAGCCTTGCAGTGTGGCCAAAAAAAAAAGTAGGAAAAAAAAAAACCCAAATATTCTTTTTTTACAAACCGCATAGCTAGAATATTATTTTTGATGATAAACTTAATTTTTCCATGTATAATTTGTTTACATTGAATGAACTCTGAAAACCTGACAGTTGTGCTAGTATTTTAAATTAAAATTGTTACTCTCAATTTGTAGTTGTTAAAACTAATTATTCTAACAATTTTGTGGGTTTTGGCTCTACAAAATGCGTATACTGTATGTAGAAAAACCTCTAGTGTCTCAGAGAAATTGCCACTTTGTTATGTTTAAAGCTTAGAATTATAGTGTTAATAATTTGCTATTTTCAGTTGTTCTCTGACAAATATGGTGTATTAACACATATATATGGAATCTAGAAAGATGGTACTGATGAATCTATCTGCAGGGCAGCAGCTGAGACAGAATAGGCTTTTGGGCATGGAGGGAAGGAGAGGGTGGGACGAACTGAGAGAGTAGCATTCAAACATACACATTACCATATGTAAAATTAGATAGCCAGTGGAGATTTGCTGTATTCCTCAGGGAGCTCAAATCCAGTGTTCTGTGACAACCTAGAGAGACAGGATAGGGTGGGAGGAGGGAGGGAGGTTCAGGAAGGAGGGGACATACGTGTATCTATGGCTGATTGGCATTCATATACGGCAGACACCAACACAATGTTGTGAAGTCATTTTCCTCCAATTAAAAATAATATTTTTAAAAAGTAAAAAAAAAAAAGCCATTGCTTTCTTTTTACTTTTTTTTAGAAAAATCTTTTTCTTCCTATAGGAAGACAGACAGTTGAATAATCAAAAAAAACCAGCACTGAAAAAATTAACATTATTACCTACTGTGGTCATGCACCTTAAGAAGTAAGTATTCTGTTTTCTTAAACAAGTGCTTTCCTTTTAGTGGAATGAGATTCAAGCTATGTAGTGGTGTTCTAGAGACATTAAAGAATGATTGCCTTCTATCAGTTTACAGAGAAATAGTAATGAATAGAATTTCCTAAATTATTACTTTCTCACAGGTTTTTCTTAAACTTTTATGCCTGATAAAAACAGAACAAATAGCAAGCTGATGTTAATGAAAGAAAACTTGGAAACTGCTAATTGTGTTCTTTATATACTATAAATTGGGTCTGTTTTCTCAATATGATTGAGAGCAGAGCAAATCCTGGAAGACTACTTGGCGGATGTATTGAACAAGACTCCTGCAACCTGTTGTATCATGAATTTTATCTTTGTATTAGTACACCAATGAGCCAGACACATGGTCTAGGACTTTCTACTGGAAAATTGCTACCTCTATGCCAACAGAGAAAATTATCTGTGCCAGACTTCATATATATGATATCATGTTCCCTGTTAACATAATTGATCTGGTACATAAAAGGAAATTTGAATAGTAATCAGTATTTCGTTGTGATTTTTTTCTGCTGGGAGAGTGGTGGTATTCCTGCCTGCAAAGAATAGCATAATTCTGGGTTCTCTATTACTTGAAACAGTTTGAGGATCACTGTTCTCCTAGGTTCAACATAAGTTTTTTATGTGTGATGATTGAAGCTCATTATGCTACTGTCTGCACCACTCATACTAGCATTAGCCTCCCCTGTAGGTTAGTGTGTTTTGTGGGGGGTGGCAGGTTACCATTAACAAACCATCTTTCTTTGTGTATCATGTCTGTTTCTTGAAAATAGGAACTAAATTTCATAGAGCTGTTGAAATCTATGAACAGGTGCTCAGTAAATAAATGTGTAATTTTTTTTAAAGCAGTTTTTGGAAACATCACTAAATATATAAGAAAATCAAAGGAAGCTACAGTAGAACCAGCGTTCATAGAATTGACCTTCTTTTCCTTTATTATTATTTTAGGCAGGACCTTAAAGAAACATTTATTGACAGTGGTGTGATGTCTGCCATCAAAGAATGGCTCTCCCCTCTACCAGATAGGAGTTTGCCAGCACTGAAGATTCGAGAAGAGCTGCTGAGGATTCTGCAAGAGGTGAGAGGCAGCTAATCTGACTTGTTAGCTCTTCATTAATTATCTGACATGGCTTGTATTATCATAACCTCTGCATTTTACTGTGTATTTTTGTATTCTGTCTGCCATAGCCTATCAGAAGAGTTGTATTAGGTATGTTTATTAGGAGCATACCAAGTAAAATGAACTTAAAAGGAAGGCCTTTTAAAACTTTTTGTGACTATGGTATTGAAGAAAAAAGATCTTGAAGTAGCTTTGGTTTATCTGAGAAGAGTAGTATGGTAGTGGGTGTGTTTTAGGGAGGCATTTGAAGTAGAAAGAGCACCAACTTCAGCCTTAGATGTGCCTTTAAATCTTGGTCTGGGCCACCTTTATGTGGCTATGACACCTTGGGCAAGCTGCTTAACTTCTGAAGGAATTCCCGAGGAACCTGCTATGTGCTAGGTATTTTTTAAACGTATAGGTTCATTTATTCCTCAGAGCAAACCTGCAGGATAGGTGTATTGTCTCCATTTTACAGATGAGGAAATTAAGACTCAGAGAAGTTAAGTGACGTCCAAGATCACAAAACTAGCAAGTGGCTATGGGTTCAGATGTAGGTCTGTTTGGTTCAGAGATCTGAGAGGACCCTTGATTTGTTAAACTGACAACCTCTAAGGATGCTTAGTTTACACTTTCTCACACTGTTAAGTTTTACTTCAACTCAGTGGTAGTACTGAACTCTGAACCCCTTATGGGAACACAGAGTATCTTTGTGTTCAGTGACTATAAATACTGAAAATAGAACTTTTTTGTCATTTGCTCTGTTGTGAATGAACCAGGTGTTGCAGGCCCACTAGAGTATATTGACAGGACCCCCAGTTTCTTAATGATTAATATGTGTGTGTGTGTTTATGTTCCCCAGCTGCCTAGTGTGAGCCAGGAGACCCTGAAGCATAGTGGGATTGGACGAGCAGTGATGTATCTCTATAAACACCCCAAGGAATCAAGGTCCAACAAGGACATGGCAGGAAAGTTAATCAGTATGTACATGTTGGTTTCTGTTTCTTGTGTGTATGTTTATAGAGAGACATGTATATATAAACTAACTGTATTTTCACCAGTCTTCTTTTAAAATGAGTCTCTGAAACGAAGTAGAAAACTTTTTGATACCTTCTTATAGATACCAAGCTTTTTATCCTTAGACTTAAAATGCTTCTCAGTATATTTAAGTATGCTATCCCAGTGTATAACAAATAAAATCATGATTTTCTAATTATGGATCAAGAACATGTAGAGAGAGGGAGATTAGAATATAGGCCCTAGAGTCAGTCATACCTGGGTTCCCGTTTACCTCCTCCCTGCCTTACTGCATATGCTTGCGCTAGTGATTTAAGCTATAAATCAGGTTTCCTCCTGTAAAACAGAGAACTGTGTTTAATTTAGCTTGTCTTAAAGATGAAACAAGGTGTATATAACACATGGTGCCTAGAATACAGTAAATCCTCAAGAAATGTTAGCTGCTTCTGCTATTGCTGTTACTTTTATAACGATCTCCAAAGCCTTTTGTGTTTATCTTAATGATACCAGAGAAATCCCAAGAAGTCTTAACTGAAATTCATCTAATCAGTTGCTGTATTGAACACCACGTGTGTCTTCATCCCCCTGCTTAATTCTTCCTGTGCTTTGTGTTGGAAAGATTTTTAAATTTTAAGACTAGATTAAAATAGTAACTACTTTTAGATCTGAATTGGAGAAGGAAGAGGCAACCCACTCCGGTACTTTTGCCTGGAAAATTCCATGGATGGAGGAGCCTGATGGGCTGCAGTCCATGGGGTCACAAAGAGTCGGACAGGACTGAGCGACTTCACTTTCACTTTGACTTTATATCTGAATACAGTAGTTACTTGCCTATTGCTATTTTAAGATTATAAAAAACTTTTCAAAGAAAGTTAATTTTTTTAATAAACTGGAGGAGTATTACATCTTGTTATTAACCTGCAGTTTACTGCCTATTAAATAATAAGCTTTGATGGTTTGCAGTGGTTTTCAACCTTCTTTTTGCCCTAGGCAGAGGGAAGCAGGCTGTTCTACTGATACCCATGATGTACTACAAGTGATTCTGAATCCAGAGATGGGGAAGGCATGTCAGTCTTTAAAGAGATATAGACCCCCTGAGACTCCTTGCTTTCTTCTTAGTTTGATGACGCCTGTGTTCTGTCGTAAAGGTCCTTTATTGTTTTGATAGTGTATACCAGGGGAACCAGATCAGACAGCAGGACATG
Organism: Moschus berezovskii; assembly: GCF_049115385.1. Lineage (NCBI taxonomy): Eukaryota > Metazoa > Chordata > Mammalia > Artiodactyla > Moschidae > Moschus > Moschus berezovskii. The sequence goes on along the minus strand of NC_142461.1, from coordinate 134,921,801 downwards.
AGCAACTGGCAAGCAAACAAAACTTCATTTGTATTGACAGCTGCTCCTTATCACTTGCATTACCACCTGAGCTCTACCTCCTGTCAGACCAGCAGTGGCATAATAAACATAATGCACTTTAAATCATCCCAAAGCCATCACATGCACATGCATGTCCATGGAAGAATTGGCTTCCACAAAACTGATCCCTGGTGCCAAAAAGATTGGGGACCGCTAGCATATGGAGTGGATAGCCATTCCTTTCTCCAGGGGATCTTCCTGACCCAGGGATGGAACCCAGGTCTCCTGCATTGCAGGCAGATTCTTTACTGTCTGAGCCACCAGGGAAGTCCATGTAATACAGCAGTAAGAACAAAAACATCAAATGGCACCTCTGGCATTTTGCTGGCTAAACTGTGCATGTAGCACATTTTTGTGTGTGCACTTTGTTAACAGCTTTCCTAGACTTGATGAATACAGGCCCAACGTCTGCACTATCAAAAGGTAATTTTTAAAGATTTAAACCACTTTGACAACTAATAAAGGAGCTTGTTTTTGGTTAGAATAAGAACATAGAGAATTTCAAGATTTTCGGTTTTCAGTATTTGTAAACAATGTGATCAACATAATATCCAGAATATACAAACAGTTCATACCATTCCGTATTTTTAAAAAATCAGAAAATGGGCAGAAGACTTAAATAGACATTTATTCTGTAAATGGTCCTGAAATAATGGTGTCTTTAGGGAGAGAATATTCTGAATGCCTAGACTATGACATTACCATAGGGTGTGATTATTTCAAGAATGCCACTCTGTTGACTAAATAATTAATTTGCCTTTGTTGTAGATGAATGGTCTCGGCCTATATTTGGTCTTACCTCAAACTACAAAGGAATGACAAGAGAAGAAAGGGAGCAGAGAGACCTAGAACAGATGCCCCAAAGGCGAAGAATGAACAGGTATGAGGGAACAGGTATGAGTAAGTGAAGTAAATACTATTGCTCTGATAACTCAGGGTTTTTGGGTTTATTTATTTATTTATTGGTAAATAAAGATGATTAATAAACCCATAAGATGATAGGAGTTTGTCTTTCCGCTTGCTATCTCTTGTAGTTCATAATACTGTTTAAATGTGAGTAGTGTCTGGTGAAGCTTGTCACCTGCTCCCCTCCCAGACTTTTCTGTTTGCGTCTGGCCTCTGCTGCCGTTTTGGAGGTTGTTTCTGTTGTTGCAACCACTTACAGAAACAACTTTCTTAGTCCCATTTCCAGATTCTTAGGGGGGGGAAATATTACTGGTTAAATTTGTATCCATAAACTGGATACAGTTGCATCTAGCAGGATCATTACAGGTGAATGAAACCTGATGTGCAAATGATGACTGAAATAAATAGTACTTTTATAAGATTAGGAATTATTTTCTCTGATCCAGTATAAAGGAGCTAACTGTGATCTGAGTTTGATATTTCACTTTGCTCTTTTCCCCTTAATTGTACAGTTCTAACATTCCTAGTGTCTCATCAATTACTTTTTTCCCAGCACTGGTGGTCAGACACCCCGAAGAGATCTGGAAAAGGTGCTGACAGGAGAGGAAAAGTAAGATTTTTTGGTATTGATTTTCTTCTTAGACGATGTTGTGAATGTTCTTGCTGCCTTAAGAAAAATAGCAAATGAAAAGATGGTTCAGAGTGGTGGGGGAGGATATCTTGTGTAGCATTTATTGAATATCCATACTGTATTGGTGCTCTGGCGGCTACAAGAAGATTGAAAAATAGTTCAAGTAAAGATTTTGTTGCCACTTGCTATATAATAAACTGTGTTAGGCTCCAGAAATACAGAAAATCATATTACAAGTATTCCATTCTCTCAAAGTCTTTGGAGGAATCAGAGGCAAAGGGCAGAGCTTAAGCATAGATGTAGGGTAAGCACTCAAGGCCTATTTTAGGGATGGCTAGTAGCTGAAATCAGATTGATTGTATTCTTTGCAGCCAAAGATGGAGAAGCTGTATACAGTCAGCACAAACAAGACAGGAGCTGACTGCAGCTCAGACCATGAACTCCTTATTGCCAAGTTCAGACTTAAATTGAAGAAAGTAGGGAAACCACTAGACCACTCAGATATGACCTAAATCAAATCCCTTACGATTGTACAGTGGAAGTGACAAATAGATTCAAGGGATTAGATCTAATAGAGTGCCTGCAGAACTATGGACGGAGGTTCGTGACATTGTACAGGAGGCAGTGATCAAGACCATCCCAAGAAAAAGAAATGCAAAAAAGCAAAATGGTTGTCTGAGGAGGCCTTACGAATAGCTGATCAAAGAAGAGAAGCTAAAGGCAAAAGAAAAAAGGAAAGATACACCCATTTGAATGCAGAGTTCCAAAGGATAGCAAGGAAAGATAAGAAAGCTTTCCTCAGTGATCAGTGCAGAGAAATAGAGGAAAATAATAAAATGGGGAAGACTAGAGAAACTTAGAGATATCAAGGTAACATTTCATACAAAGATGGGCACAATAAAGGACAGAAATGGTATGGACCTAACAGAAGCAGAAGATAGTAAGAAGAGGTGGCAAGAGTACACAGAAGAACTATACAAAAAAGATCTTCGTGACCCAGATAACCACGATGGTGTAATCACTCACCTAGAGCCAGACATCCTGGAATGCGAAGTCAAGTGGGCCTTAGGAAGCATCCCTAGGAACAAAGCTAATGGAGGTGATGGAATTCCAGTTGAGCTATTTCAAATCCTAAAAGATGGTGCTATGAAAGTGGTATGCTCAATATGCCAACAAATTTGGAAAACTCAGCAGTGGCTACAGGACTGGAAAATGTAAGTTTTCATTCCAATCCCAAAGAAAGATAATGCTAAAGAGTGTTCAAACTACCGCACAATTGCACTCATCTCACATACTAGCAAAGTAATGCTCAAAATTCTCCAAGCCAGGCTTCAGCAATACGTGAACCTTGAACTTCAGAAAACACAGAGGAACCAGAGATCAAATTGCCAACATCTGCTGGATAATTGAAAAAATAAGAGTCCCAGAAAAACATCTACTCTTGCTTCATTGACTATACCAAAGTCTTTGATTGTGTGGATCACAACAAACTGTGGAAAATTCTGAAAGAGATGGGAATACCAGACCACCTGACCTTCCTTCTGAGAAACCTGTATGCAGGTCAGAAAGCAACAGTTAGAACTGGACATGGAACAGCAGACTGGTTCCAAATAGGAAAAGGAGTACGTCAAGGCTGTATATTGTCACCCTGCTTATTTAACTTATATGCAGAGTACATCATGTGAAATGCTGGGCTAGAAGAAGCACAAGCTGGAATCAAGATCGCTGGGAGAAGTATCATTAATCTCAGATATGCAGATGACACCACCCTTATGGCAGAAAGTGAAGAGAAACTAAAAAGCCTCTTGATGAAAGTGAAAGAGGAGAGTCAAAAAGTGGGCTTAAAGCTTAACATTCAGAAAACTAAGATCATGGCATCCAGGCCCATCACTTCATGGCAGATAGATGGGGAACAATGGAAACAGTGACAGACTATTTTCTTGGGCTCCAAAATCACTGCAGCTAGTGACTGCAGCCATGAAATAAAAGACACTTCTTCCTTGAAAGAATAGCTATGACCAACCTCGACAGCATATTAAAAAGCAGAGACATTACTTTGCCAACAAAGGTCCATCTAGTCAAAGCCATGGTTTTTCCAGTAGTCATGAATGGATGTGAGAGTTGGACTATAAAGAAAGGTGAGCACCAAAGAATTGATGCTTTTGAATTGTGGTGTTGGAGAAGACTCTTGAAACTTTGGACTGCAGGGAGAGCCAAGCAGTCAATCCTAAAGGAAATCAGTCCTGAATACTCATTGGAAGGACTGATGTTGAAGCTGAAACTCCAAAACTTTGGCCACCTGATGCGAAGGATTGACATTTGAAAAGACCTTGATGCTGGGAGAGATTTAGGGCCGGAGGAGAAGGGGACGACAGAGGATGAGATGGTTGGCTGGCGTCACCAAGTTGACGGGCATGAGTAAGCTCCAGGAGTGATGGACAGGGAGGCCTGGGGTGCTGCAGTCCATGGGGTCACAAAGAGTCGGATACGAGTGAGCAACTGAACTGAACTGAGTAAGCTGAAGTGATAGGGCTGTAACTGTGGTGCCTGAAGTGGTGGAAGATAAGGTTGGAAATGCAGATACTGACCAAACTCTGAAGTGCTGTAAATGAAGATGAGGGATGTTTACTTCTCTGGTTTCCTAGAAAGTTTTTTGAGCGTGGATGTGAAGTTCAATTTGATTTGGAATGCACTGCTGGCGGCATGCTGTGGGATGGGTTGCAGGGCAGAAGAGCTGAAGGTACTGATAGAGGTCAACTGAAACTGTAATGGAGAAGCAGAAAGTTGAGAATTCGCAGGCGCAAAACTGCCAGGAGTTGGTGACTTGGTGGGCGAAGAGCTGGCTAGAGTTGAAGATACCAACCAGAATTTTAAACTTAAGTAACTGAGATGATGGTGTTACCCTTCATTAGAGTGGAGAGGAGTTGATGTGAAGTCATAGGTGAGTTTTTTCTTGAACATATTAAATAGAAGGTAAATGAGATAGTCCTGTAAATATCCTGGGTCTAGAGCTGGAATTTGAGCTAGAGACATTGATAGTTATCTCCCTAGAAAATATTGCTGAATCATGAAATTAACAGAGTGAAAAATAAACTGAACGGGGAATTCCCTGGTCGTCCAGTGGTTAGGACTCGGTGCTTTCACTGCAGTGGCCCGAGTTCAGTCTCTGGTTGGGGAACTAAGATCTCGCAAGCTGCACACTACAACAAAACAAAACCAAAAAACACACTAAATGCATTAAAAAATAAAGTAAACTGAATGTTTTGCAAAGGGGTGTAGCCACCGAAGGCCAGTGAGGAGCTGTGATCCTACACATTGGAAGAGAACCTAGAGAAGGACAAGGCTGCCCCCGAGGGGCCTGTGGTGGAGCGTAGACTTCAGAGGGGCCGTGCAGGGAGTGCTGGCAATCATGCAGCACCCACATCACAAAAGGAAAACAGGAAATGAGTTGGAGGGAGCACATGTCATTTAGTTGTGGATACGTTTGCTGATAGTGGCTTCAGGGGAAAAATAAGAGTTGTGGGAAATTTTCTAGTCAGTTGATCTATTCACATATATGAAAGTTATAGAAGCTTAATATTTAAGAACAGAGCAAACCATACAAGGGAATAGAAACAGTTTAGAATCTTTTAGCCTTCTCTTCCAACCCCCACCCCAACATACACACATATCCAATCTCCATTTACCAGTGGAGATAGTTACCTAAAAGTTGAGTGATTCGAATTCCCAGACACTGAATAGGCTTTACTTTTGAAGGATGGCTTTCTTACTTTAGTCTAGCATGGTAGTTCTCAAATTTGTATGTGACATCATTAAATGCTGGCAAGGATGCAGAAAAACTAGATCACTCATCTACTGCTGCAGGGAAAATGGTACAGCCACTCTGGAAAAGAGTGTGGTAGTTTCTTATGCAGAAACACATACACAGAGATGACTGAGTGCGAGTGAAACGGGAAAATGTGACTGAACATTGATGGGTGGCAGCAGCACCACTGTCCTGCTTGCCATAGTGTGCTGTAGTGACTTGCATGTTGGCTTTTGAGAGAGACACTGGACCTCTCTGTATTAATTCTTAAAACTGCATGTGAATCTATAGCTCAAGTTTTTTTTACAAGACAGGAAACAGACGAAAAGATGACCGTATGAGTTGCATATGCACAACCGTGTAAACTGCTTTATGGGCGTACTCAGTTTCGGAGGTCATTGTGACTGCCTGACTATTCATCACACAAGTGAACGCAAGGGAGTCCATTAGATCAGAGAAACTGAGATTCAGAGTCCTCATGGAGGAGCCAGCCTTAGAAAGGAGAGAGGCACGATTATATCTGAAGCTGGGAAGAGGGGATAAGGAATCCTGCAGAGGAAGTTGGCTTTGTGAGGAAAGTCGAGCAGTTGATAGAGCAATATGAGTGATGATGAAGCCATCTAAGACAGCTGGACATGGATGGGGTGACGTCGGGAAGAGCAGAGGAGGTTTGACATAGATGTGCAGATGAGTGGCATGGGCCCAGCTAAGGCTGGCTACATAAGCAGCATGCTCTTCTTCCCATTCTTAGGGCTCTTAGACCTGGAGATCCTGGATTCTGCGCCCGGGCAAGGGTCCCCATGCCCTCGAACAAGGACTATGTTGTCAGGCCCAAGTGGAATGTGGAAATGGAATCGTCCAGGGTAAGTAATCAGTCCAGGACAGCAAGATGGATCTGAAATGCAGATTACTGTTTGTCTTTTACTTCATATTTGAGAACCCTTAAGCAGCTCTTAAGGTTTATCTGATTTGAAGAGAGCTATTTTCTCTTTATCTAGCCAGATAGAGACCATTATTACTGGAGCATTACTTCAGACTTAAAGAAACATTATCAGTTGGGAAGTTTCTTCATATTAGCTCCTTTTATTTCAACTGAACCTTGAAGGCTAGAGTATTTTGGTGTAGTCTTTTTTTTTTTTTAGAACCCTGAGAAGCAGAACTCACCTGCTTTTGCAGCCTACCCCTCCTTTCTGTTGAGCTGTTTTAAGTCCGTCTGTTATGAGGTGTTTAGGGTAGACACTTTGTCGCCGTCACTGTCAGTACTACTTGGTGATCCTCATTGCTGCTCAGTAATCTTTTTTTATTCTCCATTCAAACTACTCTTTCTAGCCTGGTATTCTTAAAAAGGGCCTAAGCCGATTGGAAAAGCATAAGAGGAGATTTGCAGAACAGAAACGACTCAGCAAAGTGCACCGTGCTGTCAAGTTCAGCATTGAAGGCAACAGGATGCCCCTGTAGGCCTGGCCCTGCCAGAGCGTTATCTGGGAGGTATCCCCAAGGAAGCATGCTCTGTGCATGGGCTTGAGCAGCTAGAGTGGAAACAAGTGTGTGTGTGTGTGCTTTCCTAACCAGAAAAGGCCAGGCACCTAGTGACATTCTAGTCATCTTGAATATTTAGAAATTGATATGAGGTTCCCTTCCTTTATCAGTACCCCAGTACATAATTAACCTCACTGATAGATATTTTGGTCTTTCTGCCTAGTACCCTTTTTATTAAAAAGGTTTTTGTCAGGGTCCAGACTCATAGTGGTTGGTCTGCCTTAGAGGCATATAAGCTGGTTAGTAACATCTTGGTGGAAGGGAGGTGGCTTCCTGTTGTCAGTGGCTCAGTAACCTGCCTTTGAAGGCTCACTGCATAAATCCTGACACTGAATATTTAGGAGATAATTAATATACATTTGGTCCATGGCTGGAAATGAAAACGACTTTGGAACGTTCACAAAGCCAGACCCACTGACCTGCTGTGCTCCCAGGTCAACAGCAGCACTTTGCTGCAGTGAACAGTTGAGAGTCTGGGTGTGTTGCCTGCCTTTTGTGCCTCCTCAGTTACCCCTACTTGGGCAGCTGTTTGCACAGACACACTCACTTTCCTGCCGGTTCACTTTGCTATTAAGCTACTCGCAAGACCAAGCACACAGTTTTATTTATTGAGAATAAATAAAGGGTAGAAGAGCACCGGTTCAGTGCTAAGAATTCCTTCATCTCTACTTCATTCCCTTTTTTCTCCCCACTACTCCTCTTTTTGGTCACACCTTGTGGCTTGTGGGCTCTCAGTTCTCTGACCAGGAATTGAACCCAGGGAGGGAAAACCTGGAGTCCTGACCATAAAACCACCAGGGAAGTCACCTCCTTCCCTTTTCTCTCTATTTCTGTTTCCCTTGACATCCCTCCTTCCCCTCCCCACCACCCCTGTTTTTCTTTACCTTTACAACTCTCACTGGCTCTAACTTTCTTTTATTCTTCTCTTTCATAATATATTTTCTAAACTTCTTTTAGAAAATCAGGATCTACAGTAGGGCAGAGAAAAATGTAATAAAAAGTTGTAAAGGCCAGTCTCTTTGGGAAGGGCATGAGCCTGTCTGCTGGTGTTGATAGTTTGGACCCCACACTCCCTGGAGGTGGGAAGAGGTGGCCCATCCTCCTGCTAGACTGAGACATGACCAGCGTGAGGAGAGGGCAGTTCAGAGCTCTCCTTTGTCCAGCATTCCCAAGATCAGAATGGACTGCTACTTATCCTGGCCTGTCTGGCTTATAGAGCTCTGTCTGAAAAATAATAACAAGGCATGTTTTGGGAGCTGGTCTCGTAGCTCAGTTGGTAAAGGATCTGCCTGCAATACAAGTGACTCAGGTTCGATTCCTGGGTTGGAAAGATCCCCTGGAGAAGGGAATGGCTGCCCACTCCAGTATTCTTGCCTGGAGAATCCCATGGACAGGAGAGCCTGGCAGGCTACTGTCCATGGGGTTGCAAGAGTCAGACAACTTAGCGACTAAACTGCAAACCACCACATCCCATGTTATATTTCAGAAAATTATCCTGACACTATTTCCCTGTTAAGATTCCTAACATATGCCCTCAAGGCTCTCACACTGTACAGACACTAATGAGTGTTACTGGAAAACATGCTTCCTAAGAGAAAACTGAAGTAAATTAATGGCTTTCACATGAAACTCTTTTTGTTTTAAGTGTAATTTTTATTTTTGAAATTACATGAGTAAATACACTATAGAATAAACCCCATTCCCCAAAATCTATTCTTCCTCCATGTAAAGCACCACTGTTAACAATTGTGATGTATTAAATGTATTTTCAGTAATGTTTTAAACTTAGTTTTTCCTGCTTATAATTGTAGAAAATTTTGAGATTATAAAAAGAATCACTCACCACTCAAAAGCAATTTCACAAAAATTTTGCCTTGTTTTCTATTTATATTTTAATATAATTAAAATTATATTTATATAATTTTGATCACTTCCTCTCATTAAACCACCTTATATATTTATCATTTGTAATGGCTGCATAAACCTATCATGTAAAAATATACTAATAATTTGCTCATTCTTCTATGGTTTCTGATTTTTCACTTCTAAATAATTCAATAACCACTACATTGTATGTTTATATGCTAATTTATTCAATGGAATGCTTTTAAAATGACATTAAAATGACAAAGCAGTGCATGTTTTTATGTAAATCTTTAAATACAAAAAGCACAGATGAATTTAGTGTCACTTGTAATCCCACCACACCTTATATTAACATTCTGGGTTATTTCTTTAATCCTTTATATATGTGTGCATAAACATATTATTACTGGTTTGGGGTTTCTTTTGTTGTGGTGGTAGTGTTTTAACTTTTAAGCAAAATTGTGATCATATTCTTTTATACCTTGTTAGGCTTGTGTTTTACTTAACATGGTAAAAATTCATTTGAGTAAACATTCTTCAGTGACTGAATATTGTATTATAATATGATTGTACCATATTTTTTAAAGCAAACCCATCTTGCTAATCTTTCAGGCTACTGTTGGTTTTTCACTGATAAAGTGGTGCAGCATACAGTTTTACTGTCCTTGGTGGTGTAGGGTTAAGAAAGCAAGAGAGAAGTTACTGAATTTGACATGCTAGGTACTCGGTTTTGTGTGTTTTCAGACTTGGGGTAGCCAGGCATTTGCCAGCTGCAAGTCCTATGATCTGTAACAAGGGGCAGATCAGCGCAGCCCGGGCATGTCCCAGATGCTGGGGGTAGAGGGCTCAAATAGTTACGGAAGGTGCTGGGAGTGGACAGGAAGCCCAGGCTGATGTGCAGAGCTGCTGGGAGTTGGGCGGCTGGCAGAGATCTGAGCAGATAAGGTTTCCAGTGTGCACTGACTGCACATACTAAAATCGGGGCACATTGTCTGAAAGGAAGTCAGATACCTGTGACTGTCCAGAAATCTGGGCTGTTGCTTAGGGTGATAGCTCTTTATCGTCTGATAATGAATTTTTACACCCCTCACAGCACTAGTGCCAAATACTAAAACTGATGTTAATACAATATTCGTAATTGGGATGTACATAGAAAATCTAGGATGGATATCAGTGTAGCTCTTATTCAGAAATGATTTATTAGAGAGCCTTGCTTATGTCTGAGGTGGAAGCTGAATCTAAAGGTGAGATAAGCCTAGGAGGGGTTCCCCACTCAAAAGAACTTCACCACACTAGTGCCAGCCCTAAAGTATCTCCTAGTCTCTCCCTTCTTTTAGCAGTCTTTGAATTAAGCTTCACAGGTAATTCAGTAGTAAGTATCTGGGGAAAAGAACTGAAAGAGCTCATCTCTTCTTAACTACTCAACATTCATGAGGATTGGGATTGCTGGCATTACTGTACCAAACAAGAAGAGTTTGCCCTGATCCAGCATAAATGGCAGACCTTTTCAGCATTTCTTAAAGGTGTCAATTTCTTGGAGACCACACTTTTTTGAGACATAACAATCTTTTCAAAATATAGAATAAATTACCTAACAACAAATCTTTAACCATAAAAGGGCAAGTAGAAAGAATGCAAGAAGTAGTAAGCCCCTTGGATCACAGACTTAATTTACTTTTCTTTTTGTTTGCAAAGTAGTAGTAGTAGCCGATGTTTATTTTGAGCCCTGATTGTGTGCTTGTATTTGTTATTATTACCTGATTCACTTCTCCCAGCAGTCCTGGAAGTCGTTCAGACAAGGGGCCTCATTTGCACAGGGTTATAGAACCCTGACTATTTCTAATCTGAAACTAGAGCTCCAGCAAGCACTTAGCAGTTCTGATCTCATTCATTACGCTTAGGGTTTTTTCTCGACGACTTTCCTTGCCTTAGAAGATCATAATTTTTTATGCCAGCACTGTTTGAACTTGTGTATGTCAAGTGGTCACCTCCGTATTTGGTCTTTGAAAAGGAAAAGCATAATCAAAATGTAATCTGATGAATTAGTTTCATTCCTCCCCCATTTCTCTCTCCTAGCAAATTTCTGTGAACTTGAGGCAAAATTAAAAATACAGCACAGATAGCAACAAAATTATTCTTCTCTGAGAGAGCTTAATATGCATTTCTGACACTGCTGTGTATACTTGCTCTGTTGTTCCTGAGGTCACCAAAGCTTATTCTGGTTGTTCCAGAGCTGGGAACTCTTCAGTCTGCTGACTTTCAGATAAAAGAAGATGAAAGACAAAACTAAATGTATGTGTTTCAAAAATTTTCTCTTTAATTTTTACCCCACTCTTAGTTTCAGGGGACCTCCAAGAAGGGTATCAGTCGACTGGATAAACAGATGAGAAAGTTCACAGACATCAGGAAAAAAAGCAGATCTGCACATGCAGTAAAAATCAGCATCGAGGGCAATAAGATGCCCTTGTGACTGCCTGGGAGGTTCCCTGTCACAACTCTTCAGAAATGCGCAATGGACTCTTTGGAGCAAGATGATATTTTAAAAACTTTTTTAGTGTACCTGTAAATGATTCAGCTTGTATCAAATGTCATAGGATTCGCATTTCTCTCAGTTATATTTAAAACCATTTGTTGTGCACTTTGTACAGAAGAATACTAGTCATACTTCTATAAACTTTACACAATAAAATACCATTCTGGTTTTGGGGGGGCTGTCTTTTCTTTGTCTTCAAGGGTGCATTCTCTGCCGGGGTGAGAATTGGTTCTTGGTGAGTGAAGAAAAATTGTAGCTGTTACAGTGGTCTGACCCTTCAAAGTTCAGCCGTCCAGTTCTGGTATGGTTTGTCTGGCCTCCCTCCCTGGTTCCTCACTGTGTGCTTCTTAGGACCCTTTGGATTTCCTGGGTACTAGGAATGTCTTTGTGTTGCTAATGAGGCAAGTCATGGTGTAGACTCCTGGGTAGCTAGGATGGGGGCTGGGCACCAGAAAGGACCTACCACACAGAGGGTTGGAATTTGGGCAGGCCCCGTGGTGGGTGGGTGGGGACCCTGGAGACTGACCTGACCTAGTTGTAATGCCCCATGTTGTAATCGGTTGTGCCCACATAATGAGGCCTCAGTTAAAAGCTCGGGACACTGAAGCTCAGTGGAGCTTCCTGACTGGTGAACACACTGATGTGCCGCAATGGCGATGTGCCTTGATTCCACAAAGAAAGGGTGCAGCAGCTCTGCATTTCTTCCTGGACCTTACCTCATTTTCCATGTGTCTTCATTTGGTTGATCCCATTCGAATCCTTTATAATAAAACTAATTATAAGGGCTTCCCTGGTGGCTCAGACCGTAAAAGTGTCTGCCTACAACGCAGGAGACCCGGGTTCGATCCCTGGGTCGGGAAGATCCCCTGGAGAAGGAAATGGCAACCCACTCCAGTACTCTTGCCTGGAAAATGCCATGGACAGAGGAGCCTGGTGGGCTACAGTCCATGGGGTCGCGAAGAGTCGGACATGACTGAGAGACTTCACCTTCACCTTCAAATTCGTTTTCTCCTTGTGGGGGCGGGGGGGTCCTACAATTTGAAAAAAGATAAAGAAGTACTATCTAAGAGGAAACATGGACATAGTTGAAAATTGCTATAATTGCTGATAAGCAGGCAGGCAATTGAAATAGAGAATAGTATAACTTACAGCTGTATAGTTCTATTTTTGTGTTACTTTAAAGTCATTTTTATAGTCTGCAGACTTATTTGTGAGAAATCTCATTAATCAAGACTAAATCCAAGAATAATTTATTTTAATTATAGAAATGTTACAAATTGGGGAAGGGTTATCTGACTGTTGTTATTCAGAAAGACATGAGATTGTTGATAAAAGTCTTTGAACAACCAAAATATGAAGTTTGTGCACTTGGAATCTCTCAGGATCTCTTTACCCTTACTTTCAATAAATTTAAAAGTACAAGTGTGAGCGTTGTAAACAGCAGGTGGGTAAAGATAGAGGTAGTAACTAGCCACTGGGCGGAGATGGAAGAGCAGCTGTTATCTGCAGCGTCATGTTTGTATCGTACTCAGAAACACTTGTGAGAACAAGCACAGCCATCTACTGAAGCAGATGTTGATGACCTTGATCGTTGAAAATTCTAAACAGGAAAAGTAAAGTAGCACTTCAAAAAGACTTGAAAGCTATTCATGCACCATTCTAGCATTTAAAGTGGTAAGTCCCAGGCATCTAAAACTTTCACCTGTATAGGGTTAAAATTCATGATGGTGCCAGGTGTTAATGTGATGATCTTACCTGAGAAATTTTAAATGTCAAAAAAAATACTATTTTCGGTAAAATGGCCTTTGCTGCATGGTTTATTTTAGTCTCAAAACTGGCCAAGAATAGCCTTGTTTTTTAAATTGGAAATAGTTCCAATTTACAATAATGTTGTAAGAATGGTAAAATAAACCCCATATACGTTTCACCTGTGTACAGCAAGTGTTAACGTTGTGCCACGCTTGCTTTATCACAGAAGTGTAACTTGCTTACAGCTTGCCTCTTGATCCCCAAATACTTAAGCATATTTCTTTCCAAAACAAGGACCTTTAGTTTGTCCTAGTGTTGGTGGTGATAACTTTGACCACATGGATGCAGTAATGCAGAATCACGTTTATTTTTTCAGTTGACAAGTTTTAATTGATTAATTTTAACTTGGGGAAATTGTGTGTGAATATGTAACATAACCATAAAATTTGCCATCATAGAGGACAGTTTTTCAGTATGCAGTTAGTGACAATATAGCGTTCACTTTGTTGTTCAGCAGTCACTACTTTCCATCTCCAAAAATCTCAGCTTGCAAAGCTGAAACTGTACCCTTTGGACAGTATCTCCTTTCTCCTCTCTCCCCTTAGCCTGTCAGGCATCATTCTGCTTTCTCTCCAGTTTTGGCTGCTGTTGGTATCTCATGTAAGTAGAATCATACATTACCTTTTTTGACTTGATCACTTAGCATACTGTTCTCAAGGTTCACCTATGTTGTACCATTCATTTTAAGGCTGAATAACAATCCATTGTCTGTATATACCACCTTTTGTCAATCCATTTTGTTGACAGACACTTGGGTTGCTTCCACCTTTTGGCCATTGTGAATAATACTGCCATGAACATGGGTATTCAAATACTTCTTTTGAGACCCTACTTTCAGTTTTTTCAAATATATACTCAGAAGTGGAAATGGTGGATCATATGGTAATTCTATGTTTAATTTTTTGAAGAACTGCCATGCTGTTTTCCATAATGGCTATACCATTTTACATTCTCACCAACAGGACCAATTTGTCCATATCCTCACCAACGCTTATTTTCTGGTTTTTTTGATAGTAGCCATCCTAATAGATGTGAGATTGTATTATATTGTAGTCTTGATTTGTATTTCCCTAATAATTAGTGATACTGAACATTTGTATTCTTTTGGGGGCTTTGGATATCTTTGAAGAAATGTCTGTTCAGATCCTTTGCCCATTTTAAAAGTAAGTTTTTCCTTGTTGAGTTCTCAGAGTTCTTTATGTATTCTGGATAACTTTATTAGATTTGCAATTTTTTTCCCAATTTCTTGGGTTGCATTTTCACTGTTGTACCCTCTGACACATAATTGGTTTTAATTTTGATGTTCAGTTTGTTCCCTCTTTACTTGCCTGTTCTTCTGTGGTGTCCAAGAAATAATTGTTGGATCCAATGTCATGAAGCTTTTCTTACGTTTTTTTTGTAAGACTTTTATCTCTTGTATTTAGGTCTTTGATCCATTTTGAGTTAACCTGCATTTGATTTAAGGTAAGCATACACCTTTTTTTTTGACATGTGAGTATCTAGTTTTTAGTACACCATTTGTTGGAGATATTGTCTTTTCCCATTGAATGATCTTGGCACCCTTGTCAACAGTTACTTGACCATGTATGTCTATTATGTCTTTTTCTGGACTCTTATCAGTATGCCTGTCTTTGTGCCAGTATACTGCTTTGACTATTGTAGCTTTTTATTAAAATTTTAAGTCAGAAAGTGTGGGTCCTTATACTTAATTATTTTTTGAGACTGTTTTGGCTACTTGGGGGTCGTTTGAATCTTAGGATGAACTATATTTTTCTGTAATAAACATCATTGGGATTTTGATAGGGATTGAATTGGTTTGGTAGATCACTTTGGGTGGTATTGACATCTTAAGAATCTTCCAGTTTATGGACAGATAACGTCTTTAGGTTGTCTTCTGTAACCTCTTTCATCAACTATGTGTAGTTTCCAGTGCAGTTTCTTTCACCTCCTTGGTTAACTTTAGTCCTAAGTATTTTATTCTTTTTGATGCAGTTGTAAATGGAATTGTTTTCTTAATTCCCTTTTAGGATTTTTCATTGTTAACATGTAGAAATACAACAGATTTTTACATATTAATTTTATATCATTCAGCGTTGCTAAACTTGTTAATTTTAACGTGTGTGGGTGTGGAGTGTAGAATCTTTTGGCACATCTACATATAAGATTATGTCTACCAATAGATTTTATTTCCAATTTGTTTAACTTTTTTTTTTTTCTTAGGTAATTGCTCTGGCTAGGACTCCTAGTACTGTTTGGTTAGAAGTCTCAAAAATGGGCATCCTGGAACTTCCCTGGTGGTCCAGTGGTTGAGAATCCGCCTGCAATGCAGGGGATGTGGGTTTAATTGCTGGTCAGGGAGCTAAGACCTCACATGCCACAGAGCAACGAAGCCTGTGCACCACAAATAGCCTGTGCGCTACAACGAAAGATCCTGCATGCTGCCGCTAAGACCAGAAGCAGCCACACCAGTCGATCCAATAAATATTTTTTAAATGGGCATCCTTAATTTTTCCTGATCTTAGAGGAAGAGCTTTCAGTTTTTGACCACAGAGTATGATGTTATCTGTGGGCTTGTCATGCATGGCCTTTATTATCTTGTTATAGTTTACTTCTGTTCAGTTTGTTGAATGATTTTTTTAATCATGAATAGATGTTGAATTTTGTCATACACTTTTTCTGCATCAATTAAGATGGTCATGTGGTTTTTACCCTTTGTTCTGTTAATGTGAAGTATTACACTAATTGATATTTGTGTTTTGAACCATAAAGTACATAATTCTTTTATGTACTATTGAATTTTGTTGGCTAAGATTCTGTTGAGGATTTTTTTAAAAAAGCATTTACTAGGGAAAACACCATGATTTCGTTGCTGTCATTAATGTTAGTCACAAGGTGATTAAACTTTGTGTTTACCTCTATATTAGTCGAATACTCTCTTGTTTTAACTGTTGAAAGCATTGGACACCTGTGATTCCTAATGAATGTACATTTGTTTATATTGCATGCTGTAGTCATATGATTCCTAGACGATGGCCTTGCCTTTACTGCTCATGGATACTTCTTAACAAAAAGCAACTGGTGTTTTAACTTTAAAGTGAACGTTATTTTTCTGGCTATGCTGGCAGTGTGGTTAATTCAACTGCTTAAATTGGTGTAATACACAATGGTGTTATATGTGGCCAGAGAATTGGTGGCATGGTGACTGTTACCCGCCTCTACTGGTAGAATAAAGGGTTAATTAGCCAAATACCTGTAATGGAGACAACTCAGAATTTTAAGGGCAATCTCTAATTACTGTTTTAACATTCAATTTGATATAAGTTCGTTATTTTTGAAAATATGGTGTAATATATACAGTTTATCCATATATAAACTTACCTCTTAACTAAAGTAAAAGGTGAGATAAATTGCTTAGTATCTATATAACTTTTTTATTGCTAAGAGCTTTTTTTCTTAGTCATAATACATTTTTGAAAATAACAGTGAAAGACACTGTCTTTTTAGCTTAATAAATTTTATTTTCCTAGAGTGAAAATAAAAGGCTATCAACTTATGCAGAAATTCAATTTAACAAACATTTATCTCTGGACAGAGGTTCGTGACATTGTACAGGAGACAGGGACCAAGACCATCCCCATGGAAAAGAAATGCAAAAAAGCAAAATGGCTGTCTGAGGAGGCCTTACAAATAGCTGTGAAAAGAAGAGAAGCGAAAAGCAAAGGAGAAAAGGAAAGATATAAGCATCTGAATGCAGAGTTCCAAAGAATAGCAAGGAGAGATAAGAAAGCCTTTCTCAGCGATCAGTGCAAAGAAATAGAGGAAAACCACAGAATAGGAGAAACAAGAGATCTCTTCAAGAAACTTAGAGATTCCAAGGGAACATTTCATGCAAAGATGGGCTCGATAAAGGACAGAAATAGTATGGATCTAACAGAAGCAGAAGATATTAAGAAGAGGTGGCAAGAATACACAGAAGAACTGTACAAAAAAGATCTTCACGACCAAGATAGTCACGATAACGTGATCACTGACCTAGAGCCAGATATCTTGGAATGTGAAGTCAAGTGGGCCTTAGAAAACATCACTACGAACAAAGCTAGTGATGGTGATGGAATTCCAGTTGAGCTATTTCAAATCTTGAAAGATGATGCTGTGAAAGTGCTGCTCTCAATATGCCAGCAAATTTGGAAAATTCAGCAATGGCCACAGGACTGGAAAAGGTCAATCTTCATTCCAATCCCAAAGAAAGGCAATGCCAAAGAATGCTCAAACTACCGCACAATTGCACCCATCTCACACGCTAGTAAAGTGATGCTCAAAATTCTCCAAGCTAGGCTTCAGCAATTTGTGAACCATGAACTTCCAGATGTTCAAGCAGGTTTTACAAAAGGCAGAGGCACCAGAGATCAAATTGCCAACATCCGCTGGATCATGGAGAAAGCAAGAGAGTTCCAGAAGAGCATCTATTTCTGCTTCATTGACTATGCCAAAGCCTTTGACTGTGTGGATCACAATAAACTGTGGAAAATTCTGAAAGAGATGGGAATCCCAGACCACCTGACCTGCCTGTTGAGAAACCTGTATGCAGGTCAGGAAGCAACAGTCAGAACTGTACATGGAACAGTAGACTGGTTCCAAATAGGAAAAGGAGTATGTCAAGGCTGTATATTGTCACCTTGCTTATTTAACTTATATGCAGAGTACATCATGAGGAACACTGGGCTGGAAGAAGCACAAGCTGGAATCAAGATTGCTGGGAGAAATATCAATAATCTCAGATATGCAGATGACACTACCCTTATGGCAGAAAGTGAAGAGGAACTCAAAAGCCTCTTGATGAAAGTGAAAGAGGAGAGTGAAAAGGTTGGCTTGAAGCTCAACATTCAGAAAACAAAGATCATGGCATCTGGTCCCATCACTTCATGGGAAATAGATGGGGAAACAGTGGAAACAGTGTCAGACTTTATTTTTTGGGGCTCCAAAATCACTGCAGATGCTGATTGCAGCCATGAAATTAAAAGATGCTTACTCTTGGAAGGAAAGTTATGACCAACCTTGATAGCGTATTAAAAAGCAGAGACATTACTTTGCCAACCAAGGTCCGTCTAGTCAAGGCAATGGTTTTTCCCATGGTCATGTGTGGATGTGAGAGTTGGACTGTGAAGAAAGCTGATTGCCGAAGAATTGATGCTTTTCAACTGTGGTGTTGGAGAAGACTCTTGAGAGTCCCTTGTACCGCAAGGAGATCCAACCAGTCCATTCTAAGGGAGATCGATCCTGGGTGTTCATTGGAAGGACTGATGCTAAAGCTGAAACTCCAAATCTTTGGCCACCTCATGTGACGAGTTGACTCACTGGAAAAGACTCTGATGCTGGGAAAGGTTGGGGGCGGGAGGAGAAGGGGACGACCGAGAATGAGATGGCTGGATGGCATCACCGACTCTGTGGACATGAGTTTGAGTGAACTCCAGGAATTGGTGATGGACAGGGAGGCCTGGCGTGCTGTGATTCATGGGGTCGCGGAGAGTCAGACACGACTGAGCGACTGAACTGAACTTAACTGATGTTTAGATCATGATACTTAATAATATAGGGAATCTTAAAGTGTAGAAAGTATGAACCCAATTTCAGGAAGTTTATAACCTTAGAAATAATTAGAAATTATAATTTCATTCTAATGATAATCAGTAATAATTATCACTAATGATACTAATAGCACCAGTTAGAGATTTTTAAACAACCTCACAGTCATCTGGTACATAATCATCTTTGTCATACCAGTATTCAAAAAGTCATTCTGAAGAGGGCCTTCACTGGGTTACCTGTGATTAATTTATTTACTTGGTTATATGATTCTCCTGTGTAGAGGATGTTTCCACCTATCTTGTTCAATGTCCCCATTTAATTTTCCTTGTAACAGTTCTTTTCAACATGTGACTCTTTTAGAAAATTGATATACTTCCTTAAACTGAATTCTGACAATGGTTGGGGGGTGTGGAGGGGTGAATTACTACAATTAAGGTTATTTTCAAATAGATTTTTTAATATTACAGTCTGAAGCAGTGTTTTTTTGTTTTCGTTGAGATATAATTGACATGCAGCATTCTACCAGTTACGTGTACATGATTCAGTCTTTATATTGTAAAGTCACTGCAATAAGTCTAGTTAGTATCCATCACTATACATAGTTCAGATTCTTTTCTTGTGATGAGAACTTAGAAAATTTACTCCCTTAGCAACTTTAAAATATGCAATACAGTATTATTAACTAGAGTTGGTGTGCTTGCTGTACATTACATCCCTATGACTTAATTATCCTGGAAATTTGTACCTTTTGATCCCTTTCACGCACTCCCCACCCCTTGTTTGTTGAGAATTTTTGAATCTGTATACTTCAAGGATATTGGTCTGCAGTTTTTCTTGTCCTGTACAGTCTTTCTCTTGTTTTTGGCATCAAGATAATGCTGGCCTCAGAATTTGGAGTTTGGAAGTGTTCCCTCCTCTTCAGTTTATTTTGGAATCATTTGAGGAGGATTCATGTTATTTGTTTTCATGTTTGATAGAATTCACCAGTGAAACCATCTTGTCATGGGCTTTTCTTTCTTGGGTGTTTTTTTTTTAATTACCATTTCAATCTCTTTACTATTTACAGGTCTATTCATATTTCTATTTTTTTATGTTTCTATTTTGGCCCATTGTGTTTCTAGGAATTTCTCCATTTTTATCTAGGTTATCCTATTTTGACATACAGTTCATAGTACTCCCTCATAATTCTTTTTATTTCTGTAAAGTTGATAGTAATATCCCTTCCTTGATATCTGATTTTATTTAGAGTTTTTTAATCAGTTTAGCGAAAGTTCATTTTGTTGATCTTTTCAATGAACCAACTCTTTGTTTGCTGTTTTTTTTCCATTCTGAATTTTATCTCTGCACTAGTTGTCATTATTGCTTTTGCTCTGGGTTTAGTTTTATTCTTTTTCTAGTTTTTTAAAGTGTAAAGTTATGTTACTGACTTAATGTTTTTTAATTAAAAATTTACAACTATAAATGTATCTCTTAGCATTACTTTTGCTACATCTTGTAAGTTTTCGTATGTTGTGTTTTCATTTTCATTTATCTCAAGGTATTTTCTAACTTTGCATGTGATTTCTTTGACCCATTGGTTGTTTAAGGATGTACTGTGTAAATTCCACATACTTGTGGAGCTTCCAGTTTTCTTCTTGCTGTTGATTTCTTTAGTTGTACCCATTATGATTAGAATAGATGCTTTGTATGGTTTCAGTCTTTAAAATTTATTAGGACTTGTTTGTGGCAGCCGTACATATCTACCCCAGAGAATATTCCATATGCAATTGAGAGCTGTTGTTCAGTAACACATTTCTGTATATGTCTGCTAGGTCTGATTGGTCTCTAGTGTTATTCAAGGCCTCCATTTCCTTATTGATCATCTGTCTTGCTGTTCTATCCATTATTGAAAGGGAGTTTTGAAGTTTTCTTCTATCTTTATAAATCTATTTCTCCCTTTCAATTTTGCCAATAAGAAATTATTGGTTCACGTGTTAGGAGCTCTGATGTTTGGGACATATATGTTTATAAATGTTTTATCTTCTTGGTGAATTAACCTTTTCATCATTATATAATGTCCTTCGTTGTCTCTTATGACAGATTTTGTCTTAAAAGTCTCCTTTGTGTATGAAGTGTGTGAAGGTTCCCTTTTCTCTGTATCCTTACCAACACTTGTTATTTGTGTTTTTGATAATAGCTTTTCTGACAGGTGTGAGGTGGTGGTATCTCATTGTGGTTTTGATTTGCATGTACCTGATGATTGGTGACATTGAGGATCTTTTTGTGTGCCTATTGGCCACCATGGTGTTTTCTTTGCAAAAGTATCTTTTCAGGTCTTCTGCGCATTTTTTAATCACATTGGGTTTTTTTGTTTGTTTTTTTTTTAGTTAAATTTAGAGGGATTGGGGGTGGGAGGAGACGGGGATGACAGAGAATGAGATGGCTGGATGGCATCACCGACTCGATGGACATGAGTTTGAGTGAACTCCGGGAGTTGGTGATGGACAGGGAGGCCTGGCATGCTGTGATTCATGGGGTCGCAAAGAGTCGGACACGACTGGGCAACTGAACTGAACTGAAGTGAAAACAGTTTGAGAATTACCACCCACCTGCCCCTTCAATGCCACCCCACCAGTTTTCTGAGGTTTATCTCCAGAAACTTTACCAAGTCCTCAGAGAAAAAAAATTCCCCTCACGCTTCTGGCAGGTGGAGGGAAAATGACCATTTTGCACTTGATATTGGTTGAAAGGATGAGAAGCAGTGAAAATGGCCATTTTGAAGTATGCTGAGAGCACTCTGTTTGTCTTAAGAAGGCCTGCCCTCCAGAGAAAGTGGTTTACCAGAGCTCAACTGACTTGGGGGAAGAGAAATACCTAGCTACAGCCTCCTCTAAGCGTCTTATCTGGGTGAAGAAAAATACCCAACTTCAGCCCCTTCTAGCCTTTCTGTTTCTCCTCACAGAGAAAAAAGCAACTGAAAAGGACTTGTAAAGATCACAATCCAGGATCACAAGCTCATTAAGAGGCTGACACTTAATCTCAGTACTATAGAACATTCCCCTCTCCACGCTGTACAACCACGTCAATAGAAATCCTGTTTAATGACAGGGGATACAACTAAAAGAAGTGGGTCTCAGATGTAATATAAGAAGGCTCTAAGGAAACCCAAAGGCAACAGGGGAGACAAAGCAAAAACTCCAGAGGGAATTTTATCCTCTGACATCTACATCTATGTGTATGTGTGCTCAGTTGAGTCTCTTTGTGACCCTGTGGACTGTAGCCTGCCAGGCTCCTCTGTCCATGGTATTCTCCAGGCAAGAATACTGGAGTGGGTTGCCATTTCCTTCTCCAGGGGATCTTCCCCACCCAGGGATCAAACCTGAGTCTTTTGCTTCTCCTGCATTAGCAGGCAGATTTTTTACCACTGCACCATACAGCCTAACGCATAGCTAGATAAACATAAAGCCTCACATAAAAGCCCATTTACTTCAATTCATTTTTACCCAGTACCTTACACTGACCTTCATCAAAAAATTACAAATCATACTAAAAGACAAGAAACACATTTTGAAGAGACAGAGCAAGCATCAGGATAAAACTTGGATATGACAGAGATGTTGAAATTACCAGGTTGGAAATTTTTTTTTTAATTTGATTCATATGCTAAGAATTCCAATGAAAAAAGGGCCCAACATGCAAGAACAAATATGCAATATAAGCAGAAAAATAGAAACTAAGAAAGAATCAAGTGGAAATGGTTGGAATAAAAAAATCTGTAACAGAAGCGAAGAATGCTTTTGAAAGAACTTATCAATAAACTTTACTAGCCCAGGAAAGAATCCAGACCTTAAAGATATGTCACTAGAAATTTCCAAAACTGAAAATCAAGGAGAAAAAATAATGGAACACAATATGCAAGAATGATGAAGCAGTTTCAAAAGGTGTAGCATGTGTAATTGGAATACCAGAAGAAGAAAGAAAGAGAAGAAATACTGGAAGTAACAATGACTGCAGATTTTCAAAATTAATTTCAGACTACAAATCACAGATATAGGAAGCCTAGAAAACACCAAGTATGAGAAATACTAAAAAAAAACAACAATGTACGTCTATGTATAGTAGAAATCAAAGGCAAAGAGAAAAGTTGAAAATCCAAGGGGGGAAACGCATTACCAATATAGAAACAAGGATAAAAAATCACATCAAAATTCTCTTCAGATACTATGTGGGCAAGAAGAGAGTGATGTAAAATATTCAAAGTATTGAAAGAAAAACCCAAAAAAACCACCAAACTAGAATTCTGTATCCAGAAAGTTATCATTGAAAAGTGAAGGGGTAAAAAAGACTTCCTCAGGAAAAAAAAAAGAGGGCTTCCCTGGAGGCTCAGTGGTAAAGAATCTGCCTGCCAATGCAGCAGACACGGGTTCAATCCCTGGTCGGGAAAACCCCACGTGCTGTGAAGCAACTAACCAGCTGTTCCACAACTGCTGAAGCTGTGCGCCCCAGAGCCCCTGCTCCACAACAAGGGAAGCCACAGCAGTGAGAAGCCCATGCATTGCAATAGGAGTAGCTCCCACCTGCCACAACCGGAGCAAAGCCTGTGCAGCAATGAAGACCCACCACAGCCAAAAATAATTCATAAAATTGAGGGAAACTGTTGCCAGGAGATCTGCCTTGTAGGGAATGTGAAAAACAAATTTTTCCAAGAGAAGCAAATGTATACAGGTCAGAAACTCATATCTGGGACTTCCTGCGGTCCAGTGGCTAAGACTCCATGTTCCTAATGCAGGAGGCCAGGTTCGATCCCTGGTCAGGGAACTAGAACCCACGTGCTGTAACTAGGAGTTCATATGCTGCAACTAAGACCTGGCACAGCCTAGTAAATAAATATAAATATTTAAAAACTTAGGTCTGCAAAAAGAAAGGAAGAGGAGAAATACAGGTAAATTAAAATATTTGAGTTTTCTTATTTTTAATCAGTCTAACATTTTGTTCCAAATAGTAATAGTGGTTATGGATTATGGATAAGTGAAAGTGAATGACTGCAGTGTTATAAAAGATGGAGAGATAAATCAGGAACACTTGCACCATCCATGAACTGATATAGTGTTAACTTGAAAGAAGACTTAGATTATATGTAAATGTATATTGCAAACTTAAGGGAAACAAAAATTCTAGTTTTTTTCAAAAGTATAGTTGATATGCTAAGTGGGGAGAAGAAGGAGAATACAATATAATATGCTCAATTCAGACCAGAGAAGGTAGAAAATGTTGGAAGAAAATAAATAACGGGGACAATGAATAGAAAACAGGAGGCTGCATAAAACATTAAGATACAGATAGATTAAAAGCAAAGGAATGGAGAAAAATACACCATGCTAACACTAATCAAAAGAAAGGTGGAATAGTTACATGAAATTCAGACAAAACAGACTTAAGACCAAGAAAAAAGATCATGCTTATTGTGAATGAAAACTAGTACAGCTGCTTTGGAAAGACAGCTTGGCAGTTTCTTACAGACTAAGCATAATCATACCATACAATCCAGCAGTCATGTTCTTTGGTATTTTTCCAAATGTTAACTTATGTTACCATAATTTGAAAACTTACATTCATACAAAAACCTGTACACAGATGTTTACAGCAGCTTTATTCATAATTGCCAAAACCTACAAGCGATCAAGAAGTCATTCAATACAGAAATAAAGCATGGAATACCCAGACAATGACTTATTATTCAGCACTAAAAAGAAATGAGCTCTCAAGACATGAAAAGACATGAAGGAAACTTAAATGCATATTGTCTAGTGAAAGAAGACAATCACAAAAGGCTCCACACTGTATGACATTCTGGAAACAAGGCAAAACTATGGAGATAGTAAAAAGATCAGTGGTTGCTAGGAGCTTGGAGGAAGGGAGGGAAAGATGAGTATGTGGAACATGGGATTTTTAAAACAGTGAAAATATTTCGTATGATATTGTAATGTTGGATACATTTCATTATACGTTTGTCAGAACCCATACAAAGTAAAACACAAAGGTTGAGCCCTAATGTGAATTATACACTTCAGTTAATAATGGGCTTCCCTGGTGGCTCAGATGGTAAAGAATCCGCCTGCAATGCAGGAGACCTGGGTTAATTAATAATAATGTGTCAGTATTGACTCATTAGTTATAACAAACATATCACACTAAAGCAAGTTGTAAACAATAGGGGAAACTGGTGGTGGTGAGGGGGTGGGGGAACTACGTAGGAACTCTGTACCTTCCATTCAATTTTTCTGCAAAACTAAAACTGTTCCCTAAAAAATATATTAAAATTGTAAGTGTAGTAGCCATTCTGCCCCTACCCTAACTCCCACCCCAATGAATTTGCTGATTAAAGAGACTAGATCAGCTCGGTTGTGTCCGACTCTTTGTGACCCCCATGGACTGCAGATGCCAGGCTTCCCTGTCCATTGCCAACTCCCAGAGCCTGCTCAAATTTGTGTCCATCGAGTCACTGATGCCATCCAACCATCTCATCCTCTGTTGTCCCCTTCTCCTCCTGCCTTCAATCTGTCCCAGCATCAGGGTCTTTACCAATGAGTCAGTTCTTTGATCAGGTGGCCAAAGTATTGGAGCTTCAGCTTCAGCATCAGTCCTTCCAATGAATATTCAGGACTGATTTCCTTTAGGATTGATTGGTTTGATCTTGCAGTCCAAAGGACTCTCAAGAATCTTCTCCAACACCATAGTTCAAAAACATTGATTTTTTGGTGTTCAGCTTTCTTTATTGTCCAGCTCTCACATCCATACATGACTACTAGAAAAACCATAGCTTTGACTATATGGATCTTTGTTGGCAAAGTAGTGTCTCTGCTTTTTAAAGATTAAAGAGACTAGTGGGGTTCTAAATGGTGGAGCATGGTCTCCCTTAGTCTTAGGTATCTAGGAGACAAACTTCTAACCAGAAAAAGGGCCTGACTCTAACAACCTTCCAGTCTCCTTCTTAAGATATTTTCTAAATTTGGAAGGAGCATTGGTTGGAGAAGCAGTGGGGAGAAGATTGAAGAGGAGTTTAAAACTGCCAAAGGGAAGAATAACCTCCTGCATCTTTGGGGTGGACAAGACAGACCTGTCAGGCTCTCAGTCCAAAACGGAGAGTGTCTCCCTAGGAAGTATTTGAAGTCTAATGGGCTCTGATTTTAACCTGCCGTCCAGCTTCATCACAGCTTAGTTGTTCCTCCTCCTCTTCTTTATTTTATTGAAGTATAGTTGATTTACAGTATGTTAATTTTTGCTTTTTAGCAAAGTGATCCAGTTAGATAGATAGATACATTCTTTTTCATATTATTTTCCTTTATGGTTTATCACAGGATATTGAATATAGTTCCCTGTGCTATATAACAAGTAGGACCTTGCTGTTTATCCATCCCATAATAATAGTTTGCATCTTCAGCTTAGTTAT
This sequence comes from Moschus berezovskii, assembly GCF_049115385.1. NCBI lineage: Eukaryota > Metazoa > Chordata > Mammalia > Artiodactyla > Moschidae > Moschus > Moschus berezovskii. Next base: position 134,895,637 of record NC_142461.1, on the reverse strand, counting down.
TGATTGAACTAGAAAGGGAAAAGATTTTCTGATAGGAAAAAATAAATTCTTCAGTTGCTGATTCCTTTACAAACAGTTTTCAGCATAATTTTTAAAATTATGAGACAGGCAAAGAAACAGGAAATTGTAACCAATAATCAAGAGGAAAAAAGCCAATATATGTAGACTCATCAATGATCCAGATGTTGGAATAGATGACAATGATTTAACATGATTATAACAATCTAAAACAAAAAAATTAATGAAAAGATGGAAAAGTTTTTCAGAGAGATGTAATATGCAAAGAAAATTATACAGATGTTCTAGAATGGAAAACTTTGCTATCTGACATTAATAGCTCATTGGATAGTTTTCACAGTGATTGGACACAGGAGAAGACAGAACTAATGAGCATGAAGAAAGAATAATAAAATCCACTCAAATCAGCACAGGGGAAAAGGGAGTGAATAAGGAATTGGATGGTGGATGATGACTGCTCATGCTAAGTCTGCTGTGCTAGTTAGTTGTTTAATCATGTGCATGTATAATTTTGGTTTTTTTTAGCATGTCTGACAGCATGTGCCACATGCTCCTGCCTGAGGAAAGGTCCTGTGGGACCTCAGTGCCCACACTCTGGCCCTTACATTCATAGTACAAACTGAGCTGGATTTAGAAAAGGCAGAGAGGAAACAGAGATCAAATTGCCAACATCTGTTGGATCATAGAAAAAGCAAGGGAATTCCAGAAAAACATCTACTTCTGCCTCATTGACTACACTAAAACCTTTATGTGGATCACAACAAACCGGAAAGTTCTTAAGAGAATAGAATCCCAGACCACCTTACATGTCTCCTGAGAAACCTGTATGCAGGTCAAGAGATAATAGTTCGAACCAGACATGGAACAACACATTGGTTCAAAATTAGGAAATGAGTACATCGAGGCTGTATATTATCACCCTGCTTATTTAACTTACATGCAGAGTACATCATGAGAAACATTGGACTGGGTGAATCACATGCCGGAATCAAAATTGCCTGGAGAAATATCAACAACCTCAGACATGCAGATGGTACCACTTCTATTGACAGAAAGTGAAGAGGAACTAAAGAGCCTCTTGATGAGGGTAAAAGAGGAGACTGAAAAAGCTGGCTAAAACTCAGCATTCAGAAAACAGATCATGGCATCTGGTCCCATCACTTCATGGCAAATAGATGGGGAAAAAGTGGAAACAGTTGCAGATTTCATTTTCTTGGGCTCAAAATCACTGCAGACGGTGACTGCAGCAGTGAAATTAAAAGATGTTTGCTCCTTGGAAAAAATGCTATGACAAACCTAGACAGCATATTAAAAAGCAGAGGCATCGCTTTGCCAACAAAGGTTCATATAACAAAGCTATGGTTTTTCCAGTAGTCATGTACAAATGTGAGAGTTGGACCATAAAGAAGGCTGAGTGCTGAACAACTGATGCTTTCAAGTTGTGGTGCTGGAGAAGACTCTTGAGAGTCCCTTGGACAGCAAGATCAAACCAGTCAGTTCTAAAGGAGATCAAGCCTGATTATTCATTGGAAGGGCTGTTGCTGACGCTGAAGCTCCAATACTTTAGTCACCTGATGCAAAGAGCCAACTCACTGGAAAAGACCCTGATGCTGGGAAGGATTGAAGGCAGGAGGAGAAGGGGACGACAGAGGATGAGATGGTTGGATGGCATCACCGACTCGATGGACATGAGTCTGCGCAAATTTCAGGAGATAGTGAAGGACAAGGAAGCCTAGCATGCTGCAGTCTGTGGGGTTGCAAAGAGTTTGACATGGCTTAATGACTAAACAGCAACAAACTGAGCAGGTGCAGGGGAAAGAACATGGGCTAAAAACCAGGGGTCCTGGATTTCAGGCCTGGCTCTAACCACCAGCTTGCAGTGTGATCTGTGTTTTCTTACGTTCCAAAGGAGGGACAACTGATGACTGCGGTGGCCCAATGGGGTGAAGTGACTGGCCCCCAAACAACACAGGAGCCGCTCGTTAGGCTTGTTACAACCCAGTTACTACTATCTAGTTCCAGCTCACATGCCTTGTCTCAGGAGATCTGTTGTCCCTCTCTCCCACACCTCACTTTGTGATAGAATCAGAACTCCATCCATGGAGACCACACAGCAGGGACGTGTCAACCGTCAGGACCCTGCCCTCCCAGGGCTGGAGCTCCACCTGCCCTCTGCACCCCTTCCCAGTTCCTTACTCTGCTGAGGTCTCTCCAGGACTGACATTACCTGAAAGGTCCTCGCTTGAAGTCAGAAAACTTGGGGGCAGATCCTCATTCTCTCCATACTCACTGTGCATTTCAAAAGTAATTTCACTTCTCTGAGCCACAGTTTCCTAAGATGGGTAAAATGGGAGTGCATATATCTTTTAGAATGGCTTATAGAGGTTAAACCAAACAGTGCATATGAAAGGCCTAGAATATCCTTGGGCTTCCCAGGTGGCGCTAGTGGTAAAGAATCCACCTGCCAGTGCAGGAGATGTAAGAGTCGAGGTTTTGATCCCTGGGTCCCTGAAGAAGGAAGTGGCAACCCACTCCAGTATACCTGCCTGGGCAATCCCAGAAACAGAGGAGCCTGGCGGGCTACAGTCCATAGGGTTGCAAAGTTGGACATGACACACACACACAGAACAGTCCTTGGCCCTTAGCACAGGTCAAAGTGAGCACAGCACTAGAAAGATTCTGACGTGCTTTTCTTTCCCCACATTTGCAATTTAAAATAATACTAAAGCACAAAATAAGTGTAGTAAAATCCGTCAAAATTCTGAGTTTCCTATGACAACTACTTTCGAAGCCTTTTATTTTCACTTGACAGGGTCTTTTCAAACTCATTTCCCCAACTGATTTAGCACCCTAATCGCATGTTTATTTAGCCCCTAAATCAAGCCTGTAGCCCTGTGGGTGGGGACAAGGTGGGGAACCACCTATCATGGGAGAAATTTCCTGATCAGAGGGTGCTGCCACCTGCCTGCTCCCCCATGCCAATCCTGTTGAAGGCCCACGGAGCTCCCAACAGGCAGGCAGGATGTGACTCAGGGCTCCAGTCCCCAAGGGATACAGCCAGGGCCAGGTCTGGCCCACCACCTGCCTGAGGAGAGCCTGCCAAAAAAAAAAAAAGGCTGAGTTGGTTAATGATTGAATGATCCCAAATATTGACAGAGCCCAGGTCCTGCCACTGCCCAACCATAAATGACTCCTCTTTCACCTGCGACCTGGCTCCATGTCACTTGGAGGGAGCAGGGACTTTGGAGCCAGGCACATCCCCAGCTGGACTCCCCCAGTAGGGACAACTTAGGCATCCCCCTTGAGCCTCTTTCCATCTCATCAAAATGGGGAGAGCAGTTCGCCTCTCTGGTTTCTGTGAGATTTCTATCACACAGTCAGCTGCAGTGAAGGTGTTCAGACCAGCCATTGTCACCCTGACCTATAGTCTACCCCAGGACAGCCCTGGGGCCCATCTCACTGCCCAGCCTCCCTTGGCCTCCCCTGAGATTTGGCCTGCCTATTCCCTGGCCTTTGCCTACCAGCTCCTGCCACCACCCACCACCTCCTCTCAGGTCATTCTGTCCTTCTTGGCTCAGTTTAGTTAGCAGTTTCCCATCTGTCCCACCAGGTGAGTCTGGGAGGAGGGCTCCTCAGGAGGCAGTGCCCCAACCCCTCACCCCAGCAGCCCCAGCATGGGGCTCTCTGCATGGCCAGCTTCCACTGGAAAACTGAACTTTTCTGCTTTCATTGATCTCTGTGTCTGTTTTTATGCCAATACTGTATAGTTCAAAATCAGGAAGTATGATGCCTCCAGCTTTGTTTTTCTTTCTCAAGATTGCTTTGACTTTTTTGGGTTCTTTTGTTGTTCCGTGTGAATTTTAGGAGTTTTTTTTTTTTTTTCTATTTCTGTGAAAAATTTCTGTGAAATTCATATTGGAATTTTGATAGGAATTTCACTTTGATAGGAATCTGTAGATTGAGTAGTATGAACATTTTAACAATATTAATTCTTCTAACCCATGAGCTAGCTCAGAGTATCTTTTCATTTACTTGTGTCTTCTTTAATTTCTTTCATCAATGTCTTATAGTTTTCAGTGTATAGGTCTTCCACCTCCTGTGCTGTGCTTAGTTGCTCAGTTGTGTCTGACTCTTTGAGACCCCATGGACAGTAGCCTGCCAGGCACCTCTGTCAATGGGGATTCTCCAGGCAGGAATACTGGAGTGGGCTGCCATGCCCTCCTCCAGGGGATCTTCCTAACCCAGGGATCAAACCCAGGTCTCCCACATTGCAGGCAGATTCTTTACTGTGTGAGCCACCAGGGAAGCCTTCTGGGTTAAATTTATTCCTAAGAAATACTCTTTTGATATACTGTAAATAGGATTGCTTTCTTAATTTCTATTTCTGATAGTTTAGTTAGTTAAGTCGCTCAGTTGTGTCCGACTCTTTGCAACCCCGTGGACTGTAGCCCACCAGGCTCCTCCATCCATGGGGTCCTCCAGGCAAGAATATTGGAGTGGGTTGCCATTTCCTTCTCCAGGGGATCTTCCCGACCCAGGGATCAAACCCAGGTCTCCCACATTGCAGGCAGACACTTTAACCTCTGAGCCACCAGGGGGTTTAGCATAGTGTATATAATTGCAACAAGCAATTATGTTAATTTTCTAGTCTGCAACTTTATTGAATTTGTTGATTAGTTCTAACAATTTTATTTGGTAATGTCTTTAAGGTTTTCTATATATAATATCATGTCATTGCAAATAGTAACAGTTTTAATTTTTCCTTTCCAATTTAGATACATGTTGTTTCTTTCTCTTGCCTTATTGCTCTGACTAGGACTTCCAATACTATGTTGAATAGAAGTGATGAGAGGGCATCCTTGTGTTGCTCCAAGTCTAAACAAAAAGCTTTCGTATTTTCACCCAAGTATGACATTAGCTGCAGACTTGTTACATGTGACCTTTATTATGTTGAAGCACACTTCTCCTATATCCACTTTGTTTAGAGTTTTTGTCATAAATAGATATCAAATTTTGTCAAATGCTTTCTTGCATCTATTAAGATAATCATTTATGCTTCATTTTGTTAAAACATTGATTGGTTTGTAGATGTTAAACCATTCTTACAACCTAGTATTAAATCCAACTTGATAATGGCGTATGCTCCTTTTAATGTATTACTGAATTCAGTTTGCTAATATTTTGTTGAAGTTTTTGGATCTGTGTTCATCAAAGATATTTGTCTGTAATCGTCTTCTCTTGCGGTATCATTGACTGGTTTTGGTATTATTATAATGCTGACCTCATGCAATGAGCTTGGAAGTGTTCTCCTCAGTCTTTTCGATGAATTTCAGACAGATTGGTATTCACTTGTCTTTGAGTGTTTGATAGAGATAACTTAGAAGTCATCTAGTCTTGGACTTTTCTTTGTTGGGTGAGTGCTGATTACAATTCAATCTCCTTACTAGTAATTGGGTTGTTCATATTTTCTATTAATATTTCTTCATCAATCTTAGTAGTTTATATGTTTCTAGGAATTAATCCACTTCTGTGAGTTGTCCTGTTTGTTACTGAATAACTTCACAGTAGTGTGTTATGCCCCTTTGTATTTTTTGGTAGTGGTTGTAACATCTTTTCTTTAATTTCTAATTTTATGTATTTGTGTCCTCTCTCTACTTGGGCAGTCTACTTAAAGGTCTGTCAAATTTATCTTTTAAAAAACCAGCTTTTACGGTTCTTTGAGAAGATAAATAAAATAGACAAACCATTAGCCAGGCTCATCAAGAAACAAAGGGAGAAAAATCAAATCAACAAAGTCAGAAATGAAAATGGAGAAATCACAACAGACAACAGAGAAATACGAAAGTTCATAAGAGACTATATTCAGCAATGATGTGACAATAAAATGGACAACTTGGAAAAAATGGAAAAATTCTTAGAACAGTATAACCTTCCAAAACTGAACCAGGAAGAAATAGAAAATCTTGACAAACCCATCACAAGCACAAAAATCGAAACTGTAATAAAAATCTTCCAACAAACAAAAGCCCAGGACCAGATGGCTTCACAGTTGAATTCTACCAAAAATTTAGAGAAGAGCTAACATCTATCCTATGCAAACTCTTCCAGAAAAATTGAAGAGGAAGGTAAACTGCCAAATTCATCCTGTGAGGCCACCATCACCCTAATACCAAAACCAGACAAAGGTGCCACAAAAAAAGAAAACTACAGGCCAATATCACTGATGAACATAGATGCAAAAACCCTTAATAAAATTCTAACAAACAGAATCCAACAACATATTAAAAAGATCATACATCATGACCAAGTGGGCTTTATCCCAGGGATGCAAGGATTCTTCAATATTTGCAAATCAATCAATGTGATACACCACATTAACAAATTGAAAGATAAAAACCATATGATTATCTCAATAGATTCAGAGAAAGCCTTTGACAAAATTCAACACCCATTTATGATAAAAACTCTCCACAAAGCAGGCAATGAAGGAACATACCTCAACATAATAAAAGCCATATATGATAAACCCACAGCAAACATCATCCTCAATGGTGAAAAATTGAAAGCATTTCCCCTAAAGTCAGGAACAAGACAAGGGTGCCTACTCTCACCACTACTATTCAACATAGTTTTGGAAGTTTTAGTCACAGGAATTGGAGAAGAAAAAGAAAGAAAAGGAATCCAGATTGGAAAAGAAGTAAAACTCTCACTGTTTGCAAATGACGTGATCCTCTACATAGAAAACCCTAAAGACTCCACCAGAAAATTACAAGAGCTAATCAATGCAAGCCACTCCAGTACTCTTGCCTAGAAAATCCCATGGATGGAGGAGCCTGGTAGGCTGCAGTCCATGGGGTCGCTAAGGGTCAGACACGACTGAGCGACTTCACTTTCACTTTTCACTTTCACACATTGGAGAGGGAAATGGCAACCCACTCCAGTGTTCTTGCCTGGAGAATCCCAGGGGAAGGGGGAGCCTGGTGGGCTTCCGTCTATGGGGTCACACAGAGTCAGACACGACTGAAGTGACTTAGCAGCAGCAGCAATCAATGAATATAGTAAAGTTGCAGGGTATAGAATTAACACACAGGAACCCCTTGCACTCCTCTACACTAACAACGAGAAAACAGAGAATTTAAGGAAACAATTCCATTCACCAGTGCAAAGAAAAGAATAAAATACCTAGGAATAAATCTACCTAAAGAAACAAAAGACGTATATATAGAGAACTATAAAACACTGATGAAAGAAATCAAAGATGACAGAAATAGATGGAGAAATATACCACGTTCATGGATCAGAAGAATCAATATAGTGAAAATGAGTATACTACCCAAAGTAATCCATAAATTCAGTGCAATCCCTATCAAGCTACCAATGGTATTTCTCACAGAACTAGAGCAAATAATTTCACAGTTTGTATGGAAATACAAAAAAACCTCAAAATACCAAAGCAACCTTGAGAAAGAAGAATGGAACTGGAGGAATCAACCTGCCTGACTTCAGATTATACTACAAAGCTACAGTCATCAAGACAGTATGGTACTGGCACAAAGACAGAAATATAGATCAATGGAACAAAACAGAAAGCCCAGAGATGAATCCATGCACCTATGGACACCTTATTGTTGACAAAGGAGGCAAGAATACATAATGGAGAAAAGACAGTCTCTTTAACAAGTGGTGTTGGGAAACCTGGTCAACCACCTGTAAAAGAATGAAACTAGAACACTTTATAACACCATACACAAAAATAAACTCAAAATGGATTAAAGATCTAAATGTAAGACCAGAAACTATAAAACTTCTAGAGAAATACATAGGCACAACATCCTCTGACATAAATCACGGCAGGATCCTTTATGATCCACCTTCCAGAGTAATGGAAATAAAATAAAAAATAAACAAATGGGACTTAATTAAACTTAAAAGCTTTTGCACAATGAAGGAAACTATAAGCAAGGTGAAAAGACAGCCTTCAGGATGGGGGAAAATAATAGCAAATGAAGCAACTGACAAAGAATTAATTTCAAAATTATACAAGCAACTCATGCAGCTCAATACCAGAAAAATAAATGACCCAATCAAAAAATGGGCCAAAGAACTAAACAGACATTTCTCCAAAGAAGATGGCTAACAAACACATGAAAAGATGCTTAACATCAGTCATTATCAGAGAAATGCAAATCAAAACCACAATGAGGTACCATTTCATGCTGGTCAGAATGGCTGGTATCAAAAAGTCTACAAACAATGAATCCTGGAGAGGGTACAGAGAAAAGGGAACCCTCTTACACCGTTGGTGGGAATGCAAACTAGTACAGCCACTATGGAGAACAGTGTGGAGATTCCTTAAAAAACTGGAAATAGAACTGCCGTAGGACCCAGCAATCCCACTGCTGGGCATACACAATGAGGAAACCAGAACTAAAAGAGACACATGTACCCCAATGTTCATTGCAGCACTGTTTATAATAGCCAGGACATGGAAGCTACCTAGATGTCCATCAGCAGATGAATGGATAAGAAAGCTGTGGTACATATACACAATGGAATATTACTTAGCTATTTAAAAGAATGCATTGAATCAGTTCTAATGAGGTGGATGAAACTGGAGCTTATTATACAGAGTGAACTAAGCCAGAAAGAAAAACACCAATACAGTATATTAATGCATATATATGGAATTTAGAAAGATGGTAACGATGACCCTGTATGCGAGACAGCAAAAGAGACACCGATGTAAAGAACAGACTGTTGGACTCTGTGGGAGAAGGTGAAGGTGGGATGATTTGAGAGAATAGCACTGAAACATGTATATTACCATATGTGAAATAGATGACCATCCAAGTTCAATGCATGAAATAGGGCACTCAAAGCCAGTGCACTGGGACATCCCAGAGGGATGGGATGGGGAGGGAGGTGGGAGGGGGGTTCAGGATGGGGACACAGGTACAACCATGGCTGACTCATGTCAATGTATGGCAAAAACTACTACAATATGGTAAAGTAATAAACCTTCAATTAAAATAAATTAGTTAATTAAAAACAAAAACAGCTTTTAGTTTCATTGATCTTTTCTATTATCTTTTTAGTATCTGTTTCATTTATTTCTATTCTGATCTTTGTTATTTTCTTCCTTCTACTAAATTTGGGCTTTGTTTGATTTTCTTTTTCTTGTTCCTTGAGATATAAAATTAGTTCTGAACTTCCACTTAAAACCTGCATCCCACAGTTTTGATGTTTTATCTCCATTTTCATTTGTCTCAGAGTAGATTTTGCTTTCTCTTTTGATTTATTTAACCCACTGGTTGTTCATTGGCATGTTGTTTAATCACCACATACTTATGAATTTTCCAGTTTTCCTCTTCAAATTGACTTCAAGTGTCCTATCATTGTGGTTGGAAAATCTGCTTGGTATGATTTAAATCTTCTTGAATTTATTAGGACTTGTTTTGTGGCCTAACATATGATCTATCCTGGAGAATGTTCACTTGTACACTGGGGGAAAAATGTGTATTCTATTGCTTTTGGATGGAATATTCTGCAAGTATCTGTTAAGTTCATCTTGTCTAATGTGTCATTTAAGGCCAATGTTTTCTTACTGACTTTCTGTCCAGAATATCTATTACTTTAATGAAAGTGTGGTATTAAAGTCCCCTACTATTATTTTATTGCTGTCTTTTTCTCTCTTCTGGTCTGTTAATATTTGCTTTATATATTTCTAACCTCCAAAGTTGGTGCAGAAATCCTTATAAACATTATATCCTCTTGTTGGATTGGCCCCTTTGAAGTGAAGTGAAGTCGCTCAGTCGTGTCCGACTCTTTGCGACCCCATGGACTGTAGCCCACCAGGCTCCTCCATCCATGGGATCGTCCAGGCAAGAATATTGGAGTGGGTTGCCATTTCCTTCTCCAAAGGGGATTGGCCCCTTTACCACTATGTAATGACCTTTTAAACCTCTTATTACAGTTGTTGTCCTAAAGTCTATTTTGTTGGGAATTCCCTGGTGGTCCAGTGGTTAGGACTCAATGCTCTTACTGCAGAGGGCATGGGTTCAATCTCTGGTCAAGGAAATAAGATCCCACAAGCCAGGCAAGTGCAGCTAAAAAAAAACAAAAGTCCATTTTGTCTAATATAGTAAAGCTACCCCAGGTTTTTTCAGTCTCCATTTGCATGGAATATCTTTCCATCCCTTCACTTTCAATCTGTGTTGTGTCTTTAAAGCTGAAGTGTCTCTTGCAGACAACATATAGATGAGGCTTGAGTTTTTATCCATTCCGGAATATCTACATAACACAAAATAGACTTTAAAACAAAGACTGTAACATAAAACAAAGAAGGACATTACATAATACTCAAGGGGTCAATCCAAGAAGAAGATATAACAATTGTAAATATATATGCCCTCAAACTTAGGAGCATCTCAATATATAAGGCAAATGTTAACATACAAAAAAGAGAATTTGGCAGTAAAACAATCATAGTGGGGGACTTTAATACTCCACTTATAGCAATGGACAGATTATCTAGACAGAAAATCAATAAGAAAATATTGACCTTAAACAATATATTAGATAAGATGGACTTACCAGTCATATACAGAAAATTCCATCCAAAAGCAGAATAGACATTCTTTTCAAGTGCATATAGAAAATTCTCCAGGATAGAGCACACGAGAGGCCACAAAACAAGCCTCAATGCCTTTAAGAAAACTGCAATTATACCAAGTGTATTTTCCAACCACAAAGCTATGAGACTAAAAATCAATTTTTTAAAAAAGCAAAAATATACACATGTGAAGACTAAACAATATGCTCACCAATGGATCACTCAAAAAAATCAAAGAAGAAATTTTAAAATATCTGAAGTCAGATAATCCAAAATGTATCCACATAAAGGATCCCTCAGTCGTGCCTGACTCTTTGCAACCACACAGACTATACAGTTCATGGAATTCTCCAGGCCAGAACACTGGAGTGGGTGGCCTTTCCCTTCTCCAGGGGATCTTCCCAACCCAGGGATCGAACCCAGGCCTCCCACACTGCAGGCAAATTCTTTACCAGCTGAGCCACCAGGGAAGCCTAAGAATACTGGAGTGGGTAGCCTATCCCTTCTCCAGCAGATCTTCCTGACACAAGAATTGAACCAGGGTCTCCTGCATTGCAGGCAGATTCTTTACCAACTGAGCTCTCAGGGAATTCCAAAATCTATGGGATGCAACAAAAGCAATTCTAAGAGGGAAATTTAGAGTGATACAAGCATACTTCAGTAAAAAAGAAAAATTTCAAATAAGCAACTTAACCTTACACCTAAAGGAACTAGGAAAAGAAGAACAAAAAAATCCCCAAAGTTACTAGAATGAAAGAAATAAAAAAGATCAAAGCAGAAATAAATGAGACTTAAAAAAATAATAAATCAATGAAACTAAAAACTAAACCTTTGAAAAGATAAATAAAGCTGATAAATCTTTAGCCAGACTCACCAAGAAAAAAAGAGGGTCCACATCAATTAAAACTTTTTGTTATTAATTTCTATTTTCATTGTCTTTTGTCTAGAGGATATGCTTTATATCATTCTGAACCCCTGGAATTTATTGAGGCTTCCTTCATGGACCAGTAAATTTTTGTGAATGTTCTTAGTGTGCTAATCACTGCAGATGGTGACTGCAGCCATGAAATTAAAAGACTCTCGTTTTTTGGAAGAAAAGCTGTGATAAACCTAGACAGCATATTAAAAAGCAGAGATGTTACTTTTATGACAAAAGTCCATAGAGTCAAGGCTATGGTTTTTCCAGTAGTCATGTATGGATGTGAGAGTTGGACCATGAAGAAAGCTGAGTTCTGAAGGATTGATGCTTTTGAACTGTGGTGTTGGAGAAGACTCTTGAGAGTCCCTTGGACTGCAAGGAGATTAAACCAGTCAATCCGAAAGGAAATCAGTCCTGACTATTCATTGGAAGGACGGATGCTGAAGCTGAAGCTCCAGTACTTTGGCCACCTGATGTGAAGAACTGACTCATTTGAAAAGACGCAGATGCTGGGAAAGATTGAGGGCAGGAGGCGAAGGGGACGACAGAGGATGAGATGGTTGGATGGCATCACCGACTCAATGGACATGGGTTTGGGTAAACTCTGGGAGTTGGTGATGGACAGGGAGGCCTAGCGTGCTGTGGTTCATGAGGCTGCAAAGAGTTGGACATGACTGAGTGACTGAACTGAACTTGGTGTGCTAAAAAATAAAGCTTATTAATTTTATTGTGCAAATCTTCTATATGTCCACTTACTTTTAATCTGTTTAATTTTTTGCTTTTGAGAGAATTTCTTGAAATTTCCGAGTACAGTTGCTTATTTCTCCCTGCACTTCTGTCAATTGTTGGATTATATATTTTGAGGTTATATTGGTAGAGGCACATATTACTTTATCATGATTATATCTTTATACATGATTGATTCTTTTATCATTATTTAATGTCCATCCTTTTTTTGTGATATTTTTCATTGATTTCCATTTTATCAGTTATTAAAATCACCATCTTAGCTTTCTTTTCATTCAAATCAATGAGGAATTTCTAACATTCTTTACTTCCAATCTTTCAGTGTTTTCTGATTTTATGTCATCTGTAAATAATATATTGTCAGATTTATCTTTTATTCTGAAAAAAAAGCTTATTTAAAAAATTCTTCTAATTTGTAAGTTTAACCCACTTACATTATCTTTATTATTTCCATCTTACTCCATAGTTTTCATTAACTATACTTTCTTCTTGTTTCATTTTACAGTTTTTATATTTAATAATATATTTTCTATATTTTTTCTGTAAGACTTAGATTGGGGTTATTTTTTGGCCTAAGGATGCCCCATTGTTCCAGTACCACTTGTTGACAAGGGTCTCCTTCCTCTAACAAATTGCTTTTGCACCTTTGTCAGAAATCAGCCACGGCTATGTGAGTCTGCTTCTGGATTCTCTCTTCCTTCCATTCATCTCTCTGTCTCTCCCTCCACCAATACTGCACAGTCTTAATCACTGCAGCTAGATTATCATCCATGACACTGGGTAGAGGGACTTCTCATTTTTTCTTCTTTTTCTAAAGTATTTTAGCTATTCAAGGCATTTTCCATACACACACACAAATAGGAAATAGTAAGCTTGTTTACAAAAAGACTGTTTGGATTTTTACAGGAATTGTGTTAAACCTACAGCTTAACTCTGGGAAAACTGACCTCTTCACTGTGCTGGACTTTCTGTCTCTCCATGCATTTAAGTCTTCTTTGATTTGCTTCATCAGCACTTTGTAAATATCATTACACAGATCTGGTACATGTTTTGTTAAAATAATATCTAAGACCTTCATTTTCTTTAGACTAATTGGAAGTGGTATTGTGACTTTAATTTTGGTTTCCACATGTTCACCATTAGCATGTAGAAATACCATTAATTTTTACATGCTGCTCATTTACTTTTATTTTCCTTCCTTGCTTTCTATGGACAGATCAAGTTTACTTACACTGGTTTAAAAGTTGTAATTTTGTTCTTGCTTTGTTTGCCCATAGGGCCATTTCTAGAAACTTTAAATGTTTGTTTTAATAATTTTCACCAGTTTCACTATAGAGCAGGTCAGCAGGTCTCCTCCGGCTGGGATGCCAGAAGTTCTCTGTACCACGCTAGTTAACCACCTTGACAGGAGACTCACCTAGGAAATCTTTTACAGGGGTGAAGACCTCAGCATGCTGTCACTCTCCCAATCTGTCATGTCCCACTGAGAGTGTTGGGAACATTTGCCTAAAGCACTAATCAGCAGATGGTTCCAGCCCCAGGCCAGGCTTCCTCCTACCCCCAAGCAGTCCCACCTACCCTTCCCCAGGGATGGGGATCCCACCGGCCCCTTCTCCACCACGCTTCTTTCCTTGTGTTTCACATGGAGAATTCAGTGGGTCCTGGCGTCCCTTCTGGTCTGTATGCAGCAGCTGTGACCCTGAGAAGCGAGGTGTAATTCTAAGTCAAGGTTTCCTGTACCACTGACTGATCTGAGTTGTACTGCTGTTTGTTTTCATTGTTTCCTCTGTTTTTTTTTTTTTGGCTATACCCTGCGACTTGCAGGATCTTAGTTCCCTGATGAGGGAATGAACCTGGGCCACTGTAGAGAAAGCTCAGAGTCCTAACCACTGGACTCCTGGGGAACTCCCTGTGCTGAACTTTCTTTATATTCATTGGCCCTGAGCATCATGGCACCTACCCAAGTAGAAAAGGTCTTTAAAGACCATCTGGTCAGTGACTTTCAACCCTAGTCACACATTAAAATGACCTGAGGAGTTCTAAGTCTTAGTTCCCCATCCTAATCATCTAAACCAGAATCTCTGCAGGTGAAATCGGATGGACATGTTTTTGAAAGCCCCCAGGAGATTCAAAAGTACAGTGGAGGTTGAGAACCACTGCTGTCAATCTAATCTTCATTTTACTAATGCCCAGGAAACAGAAGTGACTTGCCTGAGACATACATAGAATTAGACTAATCTGATGATTTTAGACTAATTGTTTTGGCTTTATCTTACCACTATCCCTTTTTGATGGGTGCATCCTAACTAACTTCGCCTATAAGGCCAGGTCAAGACAGAGCCTCTTGTTTATTGATTGTGTGACATTGTTCTTAAATAGCTTCACCACTTACAGTGTGAGCTCATTCTGGACTCAACCAATCCCTGTGGGTCTCTGGCTCCTCCTCACACCAGGCCAATGCTGGCCTCCATAGCCAGCAGGAAGAGAGGGGGACAGCCGGATGGAAGTCAGACCTAGTTTGGGTCTTGGCTTCACAATGCAAAACTTCCTGAACTTCAGTTTCTTCCCCTACAATATGAGCTGCAACCTCTACCTTCAGAGGTGGGTTTACTCTGGATCAGGATCCCTGACTCACACAAGCTCCTTCCCAAGTCCTGGAAAGGGCTCTCCCAGGCTTGTGGTCCCATTTTGTATTCTTTTTCATTAAGTGAACTCTCCTATGTGTTACCAGCTTGATGCCACAAACCTCGGATGCGCTCCTTCCTGCCCCACGGAGGTGCTGTAGGAGTTAAGTAAGATTCTGTTCATAATGTGTGGGGCTCGCAGTAGATGCTCCACAAACACTTCCCTCCAGAACAGCCCAGAAAAGGGTTGAAAAGACACAGCTGTAGCTGGTGTGCTTGCAGCAAGCCCTTTTTAATGTCCAACATCTTGCCATTCAACAATCCAGCCCCTATCCAAGGGTGTCCTCTGGGGTCCAGACACAAGTGACGGGGGATGCTAAGGCACCTGGCTCTCAAGAGGGGCCTCCTCAGCTTTGATGTGGCCATAGATCCAGTCAAGGTAACGGCTGACTTTGGTGTAAACGCCATAGTTGTAGAGGCGCCCACAGCCCTCTCCCCAGCTCACCAGGCCCACTAGGAACCAGGTGCCACGGAAGAAGGTAACCATAGGCCCCCCGCTGTCGCCCTCACAGGCGTCCCTCGAGTCCCCGAGGATACCGGCGCACAGCATGTTCTCAGAGATCTTGTTTTCCATGGCGTGGACGCATGCATTGTAGGGAACCACGGGGACCTTGATGAAGTTGAGGACGAAGGTGCGGTTTTTCTTGGACTCGTCACGGTAGCCCCAGCCAGTCACCACAGTCTCCTGGCCGACCTGGGTGAGTGTGCGCTCAGAGAGGCCACTATCTGGGAGGCAGATGGGCACAATGGCCTGCGAAAGAGTGGCAGGTTGGGCCAGGCGGAGCAGGGCGATGTCGTTGTCACTGGTGCTCTTGGTATAGTTAGGGTGGACAATGACCTCCTTGATGTCCAGGTCCACTTCCCAGCTCTCCCAGCGCCGCATGTCATACTCCCCTGCAGGGCAGAGGAGCTGTCAGAGTGAGCCTGGGGGAGCTTCTTTCCCCAGGGGCCCCGCTGAAGCTAACAGGACTGCCCTGCTCCTGTGGGCCCTCGTGGATGGCAGGGAATGGGGCCACAGTGGGAGTGGTCACCATGCATCCCTGGCAGGTCCTGGGCCACAGGGCTGTGTGGGTTCCTATCAAGGTTAACAGCCCATGAGTCCTAAACGGGCAAACACTGGTCTGAATTCAGGACTGGCTCAGAAATGCAGCAGTGAGGCTTGGGCAGTGACCAGCAGTGGGCAGTCAGCAGGGAAGCTCCCTGGAAACCTGGGACATAGACCAGAGCCTCAAAGAGAAAATGGGGTGTCTTCTCAGGTGGGAGTAGGGCAGGAGCAGCAGGACCCTGAGAAGGAGGGCCAGCTGGACACAGGCTCTATCCAGGGAAGAAAGGTCTGGATCACACACAAGACACAAGGTCTTCTCAGGCGAGGCAGATGGCTCCTGGTAAGTAGGGGTGGGGCTGTTATTCCAAGCCCAGCCCCACGGGAAGCCACTGGCCTTTGTTTGTGCTGGACATAATGGCAGAGTGTGGGTCTGGTCAGTCATTCTCAATACATATCTTTTTCCTTCTTTTTGCATGATGCTTGGAGTGACAGCCCCCACCCCCAGAAACTGGTAGAGTGGGGCCCAGACTTGGGGAGCCCTGGGCTGTTGCAGGGGAGTAACTGGCTGCTGTGGCAGATGCCAGGGCTCCCACTGCACAGCCGATCCCTGTCAATCTGTGTGAAACGCGGCCCCAAGGCCAGGCCATTGGACACCTTCTGGGTCTCTGCACCCAAGGGTGCTGTAGATACATACACACAGCCTGCTCCACACAGTGAGAGTGAAGACACAAGTATCTGCATAACCCCTCACTTGCAAACACACATACGTAAACACCTGGCCGCCAGATTCAAAGAGAACCCCTTACGTGCAAACTTAGCCAGTGTCACCATGGGAGGGGCGGGCTGGGAGCACACAGCCCTCTTCCCACCAGATGCCTTCTGCATGGGTTCAAGCCCCCCAGAGACCAGGCTCCCCAAACCCGGCCACCCTCCCGCCTGCTTCCAGCCCTCACCGAGCCTGACGATGAGCTTCTTGCGGTTCTCCAAGCAGTGGGCCACTGTCAGCACCCAGGAGGTGTGGATTAGCACTGCCCCACAGACCAGCTTCTTCTTGGAGTCCAGCAGCACTGCCTGGAAGGGATGGGGGGGGGGGGAGTGACATCATAACACAACTTTCTGACAGCTCCGCTCAGGCCTCCGGGGTCTTGCCACAGCCCTAGGTATGGTTCTCAAGCTCAATGCACTGGCTACATAAGTAGGTCTTTCCTGGGTTCCCTGGTCACACAGCATGGACTCGTGGGCATTTTCTCCTCTGCACGTTTGATGGAGTTTGCCTGCCAGGGTGTCTCCCCACATTTGCCCATGCTGTTCCTATAACCACCCTCAGCAGCATGCAGAGAGTTCTTCCTACCCTCGATGGCTAAGGATGGGCCTCAAGTCCTCTGGGTAGCCTTTGAGGCCCCCAGGAGGCCTTGGGGATCCCCCTCCAGGGTCCCTCAGCCCCTGTCCTGCCAGCCATCCCAGCTCTGGTCCCATTGGGTTGTCATGTGTTTAGGATCCGGACCCTCCTGGGGGTCAGATCCCCAAAACCTACCAGTCCCCAGGTTATTGATTTCTGGGGACCCTAACCCCCAGTGCCTGGGAGTCAGACATCAAATAACTGTTAGTTTCCATGGGGAAGCTGGAGAGGGACTCAGGGGTCAACCCTCCCTCCTAGCCTTTTGCTATGCAAACAGTGACTCCCTCAGCCAGGCCTCTGCCTGAAACACCACCCGCACAGCATTATCTTTCCAGCTGATTTTTAAAGCTATACTTCTTCCTGCTTGCTCTGCACCCAAGGGTGCTGTAGATACATACACCTGTGCCCACTCCACCCTGCCCAACTGCTCCTCTCTCATCAGGTTAGCACCATCTTTCTTTGGGACCCTCTACCCTTAGCACTGCCTCCCCCCACCCCAAGCAAAGGCTCACTTCCCTCCCTACTGGTGCCTCCAGACAGGAACTGGGCACAGTGATTCCTGACCCAGATGGTGACCTGCTGCCTCTCCTCTCACCTGCCAGGGGCTCTCCCCCAGTCCAGCCTCCTGCCCGTTGACAATCCGTGGACCCAGCTGGTCTTTTTGGTCTACTTGGTTTGTGTCACGTTTCAAGGTCTTGCGTTTCTTCTCCATTCGCTTCCCTAGCCTCCCACAAGGGAACGTCACTGAAGACAGGAGAAAGCAGCTGAATGCCTGCCAGGCACTGCTCCAAAGACTGCCCCCCATGTCTGTCCACCTCCTGCCAGCAGCTCATTTGCTGCCTTGTAGGATAAATGATGCTTCGACATGTAGTTCTGTCAATTTGCAAAGCCCCTCAGGTCAGTCAGTCGGTGAACAGACAGTGCCACTTAGTGGCAAGAGTCAGACCAAGCAGCATCTCTACCCAGTGGCCTGTCCTTAGGCAGCTTGTTCAAGTTTTAGGAGTTCAGTACACCCCAGGGCTGTTGGGAGTAATCCCTGGGACGCGCAGTGAGGTCTTATGCTGGGATGTTACTGAGCTCCTAACAGGGGTAAGAACTCATGGGTAGGAGGAGGTGGGCACTCCTGGAGAGCATCAAAGTGGCTCTGAGCACAGTTGTGAGGTCCTCTGCCAGGAGGAGAGAGCGCAGAACAGAACTGAGGCCAGGGCCCTTCACACTGGGTTGAGAGATTCAGACTTGCAGGAGCAAGGGGAAGCCATCAGCAGGGAGACCGAGCAGTGACAGAAAATGGAGATGAGACAACAGCAACAAAATTCCAGAAGCTGAGGGACATGGTGACTGACTTGGTCGTCTGAGAAAGCTGAAACCTCAGCCAGGAGTAGGAGATGCAGTAGCAGGCTACTTGGCCCCAGAGATGCCCAGGAAGCCTCCGTGTGTGTCTGAGGAAGCTGTGCAGGTAGTATGGCAGGAATGTTGAGAGTCTGTCAGATAAACTGCGAAAGCCCTAGGCTTCTGTCTCGACTCCTCATCAGTGACTTGACTCTCCTCTCTGACCCCCGCAGAAGACCCTAGGTGTATTCTCTGAAGAGTGTGAACCAGAGACTGTGAGCTCAGGACTCAAGGAGACGCCACAGCAAAGACTGACACAAGGCTGACCAGAGAAAGCCACGCAAACACCTGCAGACGGGGCAAATGCCAGCTCCCCTCCCCCGCACCCCATAACGGGCTGGAAGCCAGGCTGGGACCACCCAAGCATGAGTTTGGATGATTCCTCTCAGAAAATGGCCTAACGACCTAAGAATCTGGGCAACAGGGTTCTGTCAGTGACTTGAGCCTTCAGATGGTCTCACAGAAAAGCCACTGGCCAACAGGCTCACAAGGCGTTTCTTTGAAACTTGCTGTGTGACTCTCTAATTACTTCAAAAGGAAAAGTTCGATTTTCTGTTTTTTCAGAAAAGGACTGAAAGGACTGGACTATAGAGTCGTGGTAAGTTCCCAAAAGAAGAACACGGAATCAAAGAGATGGAAAATAGAAGAGATCATAAAACTAGAAAATCAGCCCAGGGGGAGAGATCTGATTAGAAGGCGCAGAAACAGAGAAGTCAGGAAGGTCTGGCCATCAAGGAAGGAACCAAGAAATGCTCCTGGAAGTGGAAGGTGTGAATTTCCACATGAAAAAGTGCTACACAGTGAACGAAAGATCCACATTGAGGAACGACCTGCTGAAATTCATGGTAAGAGTTCCCAAACTCCGATTGTTGTGTAAGTATAAAACTCTGATGGAAATTAAAATGTATAAAAAGGAAAACAGAAAAGAAGGTTGCTCTCTCTCTTCAGAGAAGCCAGAGGTAAAGGGGGATATAAAGCCATCCAAGATGGTGGCTCAACTGGTGAAGACTGCCTGCCGATGCAGGACACGCAAGAGACTCGGGTTCAATGCCTGGAATTTGAAGATCTCCGGGAGAAGGAAATAGCAACTCGCTCCAGGATTCTTGCCTGGAAAACTCCAGGGACAGAGCCTGGTGGGCTGCAGTCCATGGGGTCACAGTCAGACACGACCGAGCACACACATGATAGATGTGGAGGGTGCTGGAGGCGTGCCCTCTACATCCGCTCATCGGAGGAGCTACTTCTGCGCTCCTGCCCCAGGAGGCGTCCCCTAGGTGAGCGGTGGCGCCTGGAGAAAGTTGGGCAAGCGAAGGAAAGAGCGGGCGCGACACCCGTCGGGGACGCCCTCCTTTCCCCATCTCCCTTGCCTAGGACTCAGCCCGGTGGCTCGCTCACCGCCCAGGGATCCCGTGCGGTCCCCGTTGAGGGAGCTCACCCTTGGACTCGCAGAGCTGGTGGTCGTCCTCCAGCCGGTAGCCCGGCGCGCAGCTGCAGTGGCGGCGGCCCTCCTCCTCCCGGCAGTAGTGCGCGCAGCCGCCGTTGTCAGCCGAGCAGTTGGAGAAGCGCACCTCTGGGCAGACACGGAGGAGGGCGCCGAGGCTCTAAGCTCCCGGCCGGCTCCGGGCCCCCGGGCCCGCCCCCGGCACGCCCCCGGCCCGCGCTCCGGTCCCGCCCCGCCCCGGTGCCGCCCGGTCCCGCCCCGCCCCGGTGCCGCCTAGTCCCCGGCCCACGCCCCGCCCCCGCCCCAGCCCCAGCCCGGCCCCGGTCCCGCCCCGCCCAGCCCCAGCCCGGCCCCGGTCCCGCCCCGCCCCCGCCCCCCGGCCCGGCCCCGGTCCCGCCCCGCCCAGCCCCAGCCCGGCCCCGGTCCCGCCCCGCCCCCGCCCCCCGGCCCGGTCCCGCCCCCGGCCCACGCTCCGCCCCCGCCCCGCCCCCCCTCACCGTGCAAGCAGAAGCGGCCCTCCCAGCCCTCCGCGCAGTCGCAGCGGAAGCCGCCCAGGCCGTCGATGCACTTGCCGCGTCCGCAGCATGGGAGGTCGCACGGGCTCCCTGAGGGCCGGTCCTCGCACTGGTCCCCGTCTGCGGCGAGGGGTGAAGAGCGCGTCACCCGGGCCGCCGGCCCGCTCCCGGTTCCCCCAGCGACCCAGAGACCCCCGAGGGGCACAGGCACGGCGGCCCGAGGTCTGGAGCGCACTCACCGCTATACTTGGACCAGAAGGCCATCTGCGGAGAGAAGTGGCGGCATCAGGGGCCGTCAGCCCCGCTGTGTAAACGGGGAGCCCCTGGGACCCCTCCCCGGGCTGGCCCAGGTCCAGCAGCGCAGCATCTAAACGGGCAGGGCGCGATTATCCCACACAAGGAGGGGTCGGTCCCCTCAGCCGGGGCGGGGCGGGAGGCAGCTGTATCCTGAGAAATGCCGGGCTCCTCCTTGCCTCTCTGGCCATCTCCAGCTCACATCCCATACCTATCCCCGTGCCCTGGAAGCTAGCTCGGGGTGCTGGCTGCCACCAAAGCAGCCACCGCGGCAGAAGGGACCCAAAGGCTCCCCCACCGCCGCGTGCCCTGCTCTGTCTCTTTCCAGCCCCCTCCCTCCCTCCTTGCTCAACCTGCCTGGTCTCCCTGAGCTGGTGAGTGGCCAGCACCACGTTGTAGGTGAGACACAGCTTGCTAGTTCAAGAAGTCCGCTTTTGTAACCGGGTTTGGGCTTCCCTGGTGACTCAGTTGGTAAAGAATCTCCCAGGAACTGAGGACACCCGGCTACGATCCCTGGGTCAGGAAGATCCCCTAGAGAAGGAAATGGCAACCCACTCCAGTATTCTAGCCTGGAAAACACCAGGGACAGAGGAACCTGGCGGGCCACAGTCCATGGGGTCGCAACAGTCGGACATGACTTAGTGACTGAACCACCATCCTGGTGGCACTTCTGCTGCTGGGCTGGGACCACCATTCCCTGAGATCCACTGCTTGATGCCCAGGCCACAAGTCCCCCCTGCTGGAGACCCGGGTTAGGTGGGTGTGATGTGCCCAGGCCATGCCTGCAGAAAGCCACCTAGGCGTCTGCTGAGGCCATTTGAGGAAAGAGTCCGTGGGGATCTAGTCAAGGAGGTGGTGGAGGACGGCAAGAGAAAAGGCCACCCAGAGTTCTCCTTTCAGCCCGGAAAGCCCTGAGTGGGAGGGCATGCCTACAGACAGCTTGAGGGGCCCCCAGGTGGTGGCACAACCCCCAGGTCCTAGAAGCTAAAGTGAGCTCTTGAAGCTGGAGTGGGTCTGGGCCTTGTATCAGGAAGCCACCTCCCTTACCGAGCGCACCCTACCGCCTCAGGGTCTCCACCATGGAGCTCTGGGGGCCGGAGAGCACAGACCCTTTCCTTAGATCCCCTGAGCAGCCAGATTTCAGCCCTGGAGGATCTGAGGCGCAGGGTGAGTGTGTGCAGAGATGTTAGCGTCTTGGGTCACCTGATGAGCAGGTGCAGCGTGGGAGCGGGGCGGGGGCCTTTTTGTCACAGGGAGAGAGACGAGGGGAGGCAGCGGTGGCCAGCTGCAGGTGAACTGGGGCTGAGCTACCTCCGGTGGGCTGAGTGGGAGTCCCAGCCCAAAGCTTCCCCAGGCTCTCCATGCTCACTGCAGACTTGTTACTTGGATCCCTGTGTACCCTAACCAAGACCATAGGGCCATTTACTGCGCGGCTGCACCCTCAGCAAGCCGGAAGGGTAAGGGGCTGGTGTCCACTGCCCCCCTCCCAAGGGTCCCAGGCTGCTCCTCCAGGTCCCACCCCTGAGCCTCATGCTCTGCACCCAGTCAGGCGGCCTTACTGTGTCTTCCGTGTTTTGGAAAATCTCCCGCGCTTCCTCGAACTCACAGACCTCCTCTGAGCACTCACGCTCCACGCTGCCGGGCCGCAGCTCCTCCAGGAAGGAGTTGGCACGTTTGCGGATCCGCAGCACTTGGTGGGCACGCTGGCTGCTGGAGAACACTGAGTCTGGGATGGGGAGGAGGAGCTGACTTTGGTGGGCGGCCTGCCGTGAGGGGCCCCCACTGGGGAGAGACCCTGGGAAGGTTTGCATCTTGGGTCCCCTCCTCCCCTGCTCTCCTTCTTCTCCCGAAGGAGGTGACAAGTCACCTGAGGACAGGACACTTGACCATTCAGAGTGTGTGTGCTAAGACAGACAGACCTTGTGAACCCAACCCAGTCTCCGTGTGACCTTGAGCCAGCCTTTACCTCTCTTCACTTTGGTCTATTCATCAAAAGATGAGGACGAGATAATCATGTAAAACACTTAGCACAGTGCCAGGTGCAGAAATGAGCAGCCAGTGACCAATGCCACGCGCTACCGCTATCACTGGGCTTCCCTGGGGCTCAGCTGGTAAAGAACCCGCCTGCAGTGCAGGAGACCCTGGTTCCATTCCTGGGTCAGGAAGATCCCCTGGAGAAGGGAAAAGCAACCTACTCCAGCATTCTGTCAGATGAGCCTGGCAGGCTACAGTCCATGGGGTCACAAAGAGTCTGCTGCTACTGAGCAACTTTCACTGTTCCTGGTGTTGTTCAGTTGCAGAGTTAAATGGGCCTCCTTGTTCTCCAGGTACCCCTCGAGGCACCCAGTCTTGACTCCCTCCCTCCAGCCTCCCTGTCCCCCCTCCCCCACCCCTTGATGACTTTCCCATGTCCCTCCCCTTGGGCAGGAACACCTGGACAGCAGCAGCGCTGCCACCCAGGGAGCACCACGATATCCCCCAGGTTCTGAAAGGTGTCTGCCTTGGATGCAGGGGGATAGCTGGGGTGGAGGGACCAAGCTGGGGAGTGTAAAAGAGACGCTCCAGGATGCCGTGGCCAGCAAGGGCATCCTCAGGGAAGGAAGATGTGCTGGAACTGAGTCTGGCCTTAGGGGCCACATGGACCAGGGGTGGGGTTGGGGGAAGGCACCTCAGGCAGACCAGCTGCTCAGGAAGAGGCAGAAGTGGGGTGGCCCGCCTAATAGGCCAGGTGGCTCATTTCTCCCACAGGCCTCCCTTCGCCCTGCATCCTGGCCTCCGGTTCGGCCGTGTGGACCAGGGGAGCAGCTGGGGCAGGGCAGCAGATGAGAATCTAGGAGGAGAGGCTGCCCTGGGGTAGTGTGGGTGGTAGCTGGGCCTGGAGCTTACACGGCTGAGGGAGGGAGTAGCGGGGAGGGGAGACAGGGCACTGTGTGACCACTCCCCCACCCCGAGGAGGCAGGGCGTGCCCCAAGGGCTCCTGGTCACCGTCTCAGCACTCAGGCCCGCGTGCCCTGCTGCTCTTGCCCTCAGTCACGTCCTCCCTGTTCATCTCACCTCAGCGTGAGGCTCAGAGGGGATGGCGAAAGGTATGAAGACCCCGAGGGTCCCAGGGAGCGGGGAAGGGGAGCATGGCCTTACCGGGAGGAGCTGGTGTGCTGGAAATTCTCCAGATGGTCACGAACAGTAAGAGGCTTGTAAGCTGCCACATTCTGAAGCTGCAGCCACCTGTCTGAGGAGGACTTCTGAGCTTCCAGCAGCCCCACCGCCACCCCTCCCCGCCACCGTGGGAGCTGAGTGAACAAGCCTCCCGCGTGTGTGTGTGTGTGTGTGTGTGTGTGTGTGTGTGTGCTGATCTCCAGGGCAGAAGCTGGGGTCAGGGGTCCCTGGGCACTATTCTGTCCGCTTCTCTGTATGGAGGTAAGGTCACACGCCCTGAGTCTGCAGGGTGAAGAGAGGAAGTGGAAGGGGCAGCAACCTGGGGAAGATCAAAGGGGACTCACCACAGAAGGGTTTGTGCCCTCCCCTGATGAGGGTTTTGGGGTGGCGCCTCTGCCGATCTACAGGCCAGGCCAAGAGTAATAACTAACATTTACTGGACACTCAGGGTGCCTTTCAAGCAATTTGTACCTGGTTCAGAGGGCGGGTCACCAAGTCAGAGCGAATCCCAGCTCCAGGACAGGGTTGCTGGGCAAGACCCCTTACTGCTCCTCGGTCTCCTCGTTTGTAAAATGGATGGGAAAACTGTATTTCTGCCTTATATGGTTCTTGTGAGAATTAAATGAGTTAATCTACATAAAGCTGTTGAACAGGTTTGCGCATAGCAAATGCTCAGTAAGCTCGAGCTACTAGTATCTCAGCTAAGGCTCACCACCACTCCAGAGGTAGGTATTCACGGTGTCACCCCATTTTACAGAGCGGGGATTGAGGCTCACAGGAGAGAAGTCACTCATCAAACACTCCCAGCCAGGAAGTGGAAGAGCTAGTACTCGAGCTCAGGCCCGCGTGGCTCCAGGCTTGGAACTTTAACCCCTGCCCTGAACCGCTAGGCGTGTCCCAAGGCCACAGATGTAGCACTTCAGGCCAGAAACCTAGGCGCCCCGCTGCCCCCCAGGCTGAGGGGGTGCCCCACCAGCACCCCCTCCCTGCTGACCTCCCACCTTCGCTGACTCCCGCTGAGGCTAGATCTGACTTTTGTTTAAAGGGTTTAGAGGTACAGGTGGGGGTGGGGCGGGCACCCCAGGACTCCAAGCTGCCTCTGGTGATGGCTCAGATCTGGAGGCCCTCAGCCAACTCCCACCTCCCTCAGAGTCTGGGAAGAAGGCCCCTGGGAACCATGGCACCCAAACCCAAGGAATGCCAACTAGAGTTTTGGCCTGGCTGCTGGCAGAGCTGTGACTTCCTTACATCAAGCTCCAGCCAGCTTCTCGAACCCTGGCAAGAAGATCCCACCTTCAGGCCTGCTCACCCTCCTCCAGCCCCTGTCACAGACCTGCCTCGAAGGGGACTTACTGGGGTGGGTCACGGAGAAACTGCAAGGTTGCCCTCCTGCCGCCATGACAGCCTGGAACTCGAGTTAATCCACAACCACAAATATTTGCTTGGCCCTCGGTGCAGAGGCCTCCCTCTCCACAGATAAACAAACAAGCTCCCAGCTCAGGACAGCTCTGTTTGCCCCAAGCCCCCTCTGCCCCAGCAGTGGGAGGGAGGTGCAGGGCAGGCACCTCCAGGTGTGGCCTCACTGTAGCCTCATAGCAGCTGGCCAAAGGAGGGACACTGTCCCCTTTTTGCAGATGAGGACATTTTTACCCAGTGGTAGTGCTATTTGCCTCAGATCAGCACAACTGACAATGTTATTTCACCAAATCTAAGATGCCATTGGGCTTCCCAGGTGGCGCTAGTGGTAAAATACACACACACACACACAAACCTGCTGATGCAGGAGACATGAGATATGGGTTTGATCCCCGGGTTGGGTGTATCGCCTGAAGAAGGATATGGCAACCTACTCCAGTATCCTTGCCTGGATAATCCCACAGACAGAGGAACCTGATGGGCTACAGTCCACAGGGTCACAAAGAGTCAGACACGACTGAGCGACTTAGCGTGCATGCAGGATGCTATTAGTTATAAGATGCATCTATTTTATGTGTCAGCATAAAAGAAACATTGTTAATTACTCAGTGGCCTGCCTTCCTGATAACATCATGATGTGATGTAAAAAGAGGAAAAGATTTGCCTCTCAGGCTGTCTACCACATGGGTGCCAATACTCGGCTAAACCCTCAGCTCCAGCTGCTCCTGTAACTGCCGCCCTCTCCCAGCACACACAACTACACACCACTACTTCCATAACCTCAATTTTGCAGATGAGGACACTCAGAAATCTTTTGTCATTGGACCAAATTCACAGAGCCAGTAAATGGCAGGTCTGGATTAGAACGCAGGTCTTTCCAGCACTTCTGGCACTTCTCACCTGCTCTTGTGAGCAAGTGAGAAACGTCAACAGAATTGTGGAAAGTCTGCAGTCAGTTTGTGACCAGTATGTCAGAAAGGGCAGGAGCAGAAGTAAAGTGTTTGACCTGGAACCTCGGCCCCGGCGCTGCGGTCCATCAGCCCTTATCACGCATCTTCCTTCCTGTACTAGAAATGCCCTACTTCTTCCAAACCCCACTCCCTCCTTGGAGGACTTGACCACACTCCTCAGAGTCCCAGCCCTTGCACAGCTCATGTGACTCTGCCCAGTTGACCTCTGGTGACAGCACCAGGAAGTCCCCTGACCAGGAGTCAAACAGATTCTCTCCCCCAGCCCGCAGGAGTGGGGCATCAGTCTTACTCCACTGAGCACAGGACTCACAGGGTTTGAAGCCAGAGCCTAGATACGCACGTCTGGGCCTAAAGCAGAGGAGGCTGATGAGAAAGACGTAGACGTACAGAGAGAGGCTGAGACCACGAAGACCTGGAGAGTCTGGGCGAGGGGAGCAGTAGCCGCCGCCTTCACCATGACTGGGGCACACCCTGTGTTTGGCTTCATGGGGGCCTCCCGCCCTAGTGGGAAATCCCCTCTCTCCTTAAGTCTCCTTGCAACATATAAAAATGCCTCCTGGGGTCCAGCACTGTTCCCGGCCGTGGAGTACAAGACTCTTATGCTGCCCACACGGCCCGCTGGAGAAAACCAGAGGAGCAGGGTGAACATCCAACAAGGCCACTGTGTAGAGGCCAAGTGGTACGGTGGTGATGCTTATGAAATTCCAAGGAAAGGGAAATCAGCGCAAGTAGGGAGATCAGGGAAGGCTACCTGAAGGAGGCAGGGCTTCAGCTGGACATCAGAAGGCAGGCAGGACCCAGGTAAGAGAGGAAGGGCCCTCAGGTGGGGAGGAGGAGAAGACAGAGTTTGGGATGGAGCTTCTGGCAAGTGGGGAGTCAGTGACTGTTTGGAAGGTCTGGGGCTACTGCTGGAGAAAGGAAGTCATGGTCCTGATGACTTGGGCAGGAAGCATGAAGAGCATGTGCCCAACCACACAAGATGGGCAGCTTCCACAGCCAGGGAACATATAAAAATGCCCGCTGCACCCCCATGCTAGCTCCAGGGTCCTCCCCCGTGAGTCTGCAGCATCACTCTACCCCAAGCCTGCTCTCCCTCATTCCACCTTCCTGTGCTCGTTCACAGGGACTCCTGCCCGTCTTCTCTTCCCTGCCATCTCCTTGCCTCCCCCTTGCTCCCCAGCCTAGCCCAGGAGGTCAGCTCCGTGTGAAGTTTACTTAGGGTCCATCACAAACCCTGACCAAGAATAAGGGACTCTGCCGGGGGCGCCCTCCTCCAAACCAGCCGAGATGCCAAAGCATTAGCACCTGGAAGAGCCAGGGCATCTGCGGTGGGGGTGCCTGCATCACGGCCTCCACATTGGCTGCCAGCGCAGGAGACTCGGGTCACCCCCCTGAAGCAGAGAAGGTCAGTGCCACCAGCTCCTGCCAAGTTCTGCTGACTCTGAAAGGCAGGCATCACCTGGAGAGTCCAGGTGAGTCCAGGTATGCGGCATCTCTGCTCACTTGCGACAGCCTTCCAGCAGGGGACGCTGCCCGGGTCCCGCGGAAGGGTTCCGGCCCGGGCTACACGGTGCAGCTTCACCGGCGTGGGGGCCGTAGCGACTGACCTTGTCTGTCTCTGGGGTTGCTCCTCCTAGATGTGAGTCACCCCACGTTGGTCCGATTCAGTCAAGTTGAGTCAGGTGCTGGAGCAGAACTCAGGCATTCCAGCTAGAGACGGTTGAGAGACAGGAAGGAGTCTGTGTGCAGGGAATTCCCTGAATTTGTGAGGACGGGGAGAAGGTACGGGAAGCAAAGGTGTGAGCTAAAACACAAGAGCCAGAATTATCAGGCGGCATCCTGCAGTGGGACGTCCAAAAACCTCATCTTGGTTCCTTCCTGGCTGGGTTGTTTTAACTTCCCTGGGCCTCAGTTTCTATTCTGGAAATGAGGCGAAGAATAGCGCCACCCAGGTGGTTGCTATGGGGATCAAACAGAGTGTGTGTGGATATAGGATGCACGTGTATAATATATAGATGTAGGTTAAGTATGTGTGTGTATAGTTTCTTTCTGGCTGCACTGGGTCTTGGCTGCTTTGCGCAGGCTTTCTCTAGTTGCAGCCAGTGGGGGCTACTGTTCACTGTGGTGCACGGGCTCCCCCTTGTGGTGACTTTTCTTGTTGAGGAGTACTTGGGCTCTAGGGTGCATGGACTTTCAGATCGCTTCTACAAGGTGGACAGGGCCTGGGACTTAAGTGATTAATCGAAAAGTCGAAGTGTTAGTCGCTCAGTGATGTCCCACTCTTTGTCACCCTATGGACTGTAGCCCGCCAGGCTCCTCTGTCCATGGAATTCTCCAGGCAAGAATCCTGGAGTGGGAAAAAGAAAACAATACTGGAGTGGGTTGCCATTTCCTTCCCCAAAGGACCTTCCCAACCCAGGGATCGAACTGGGTGCCCTGCATTGCAGGCAGATTCTTTACCTTCTGAGCCACCAGGGAAGCCCAGGTGACTGATTGACAAGTTTCTCTTCCCTGCTCCCCAACTATCTCAGAGAGAAGGGGAGGATCAAAGCCCAGCGGGGATGGGGTCCCCTTTCACAACTGCCTGTGGAGGCGGGGAGGGGGTCTGACGCGGCGGTTAGCAGGAGAGGAAGGGCAGCTGCTATCTGTGTTGCAGGTTACCAGCCACCAGTTCTGAATGCTGAGTCACCCCAGATCCCTGGGGTCTGGAGGGCATGCCTACCTAGTATCGGGCCCGACTCTGGTAACAGGTGTCGGAACCCAACGTGAGCTCACTACTGGCCAGAGTGGTTAGAGGTGCGAAGGCTTACAGGGAGCCTCCGCCCTCACCCCCCCACCTCCCCTTGCCTGGCTTCCATTCGTTTCTTCTGGGGTAGAAGGCAGGCTGCTCAGGGCTCACCCTGGGAAGGGTGACGAGAGGAGACGGTCCTGGGTGGGTGGGTTCCCCGTTAAGAAATGGAGATGAATAGATACAGCTCAGGGTCAACAGCACAATGGCACATTGATTCTTTTGAATTTTATGTTGGAATACAGTTAGTTCACAATGCTGTGTTAGTTTGAGATGTACAGCACAGTGATTTAGTTATACATATTCGTATATCTGGGCTTCCCTGGTGGCTCAGCTGTTAAAGAATCTGCCTGCATGCAGGAGACCTGGGTTCGACCCCTGGGTTGGGAAGATCCTCTGGAGAAGGGAACGGCTGCCCACTCCAGTATTCTGGCCTGCAGAATCCGTGGACTGTGTAGTCCATAGGGTCTCAAAAAGTTGGACACGACTGAGCATCTTTCACACATTCATATGTCTATGCTTTTTCAGATTCTTTTCCCATACAGGTCATTACAGAGCGTTGAGTGTAACTCCTTGTGCTCTACAGCAGGCCCTTGTTGACCTGTTTTCCTTTCAGCAGTGTGCATATGCCAGTCCCATCCTCCCAATTCATCCCTCTCCCTACCTTTCTCCTTTGGCAACCATAAGCCTGCCCTCTAAGGCTGGGAGGCTGTTTCTGTTCTATAAACAAGTTCATCTGCACCATTCTTTTAGATTCCACATATAAGTGACATCTTTTGATATTTGTCTCTCTCTGTCTGACTTACTTCACTTAGTATGGTAATCTCTGCTGCTGCTGCTAAGTCGCTTCAGTCATGTCCGACTCTGTGCGACCCCATAGATGGAAGCCCACCAGGTTCTGCCGTCCCTGGGATTCTCCAGGCAAGAACACTGGAGTGGGCTGCCCTTTCCTTCTCCAATGCATGAAAGTGAAAAGTGAAAGTGAAGTTGCTCAGTCGTGTCTGACTCTCAGCGACCCCATGGACTGCAGCCTACCAGGCTCTTCCGTCCATGGGATTTCCCAGGCAAGACTACTGGAGTGGGTTGCCATTTCCTTCTCCATGGTAATCTCTAGGTCCATCAATATTACTACAAATGGCAATATTTCATTCCTTTTTAAAAAAAATAAGTGTGCAGTATAATTTACAGGCAGTAAAATTCACTCTTCTTGAATGAACGGTTCTGTTTTGACAAATGTATGTAATAGCGTAGCCACCAGCACAAACATTAAATGGGTCATTTCTAACACCCTCACAGTCACCCTGTGTCTCCTCCCCAGCCCCTAGCAGTCACTGATCTGATTTCTGTTATTTTCTATAGAATGATATAAGCATGGAATCCTTGCAGTATGTAGTCTTTTAAAACTGGCTTTTTCAGTCAACATGAAGCTTTTCAGATTTATGCATGTTGATGTGTATATCAGTTTCTTTCTGTTGCTGAGTAGTTTCCATTATACAGCAGAACCACATATTGTTATCTGTTTGGCTGTTATGGGCTATTATTAAATAAAACTGCTAGCACACTCACACACAGGGTTTTGTGTGGGTACATGTTTTCTTTCCTTGTAGGCAAATATCTAGGAATGGGATTGCTGAGTCATATGGCAAGTACATGTTTACTTTAAAAAAAAATGAGTGAAAGCAAAACTGTTATCAAAAGTGGCTTATACCATTTTGCATTCCCACCAGCAACATTTTGTTGCTATTGTTCAGTTGCTAAGTTGTGTCTGACTCTGCAACCCTGTGGACTGTAGTACCCCAAGCTCCTCTGTCCTCCACTATCTCTTGGACTTTTCTCAAATTCATGTCCATTGAATTGGTGATGCTATCTAACTATCTCATCCTAATAGAAGCAGAAGAACTTAAGAAGAGGTGGCAAGAATACACGGAAGAACCATGCAGAAAAGTTCTCAATGATCTGGATAACCATGGTGTGGTCACTCACCTGGAGCTGGACATCCTGGAGTGTGATGTCAGGTGGGCCTTAGGAGGCATCACTACGAACAAAGCTAGTGGAGGTGATGGAATTCCACCTGAGCTATTTCAAATCCTGAAAGATGATGCTGTGAAAGTGCTGCACTCGGTATGTCAGCACATTTGGAAAACTTACAACATACATATGTTCTAATTGCTCTGCATCCTCCCCAGCATTTAGTGTGGTCAGTTCTTTGGGTTTTAACTTTTAACTATTCTAGTAGGTATATTGTAGTATAACATTGTAGCTTGAATTTTTACTTCCCTAATTACTAATGATGGTAAGCATCTTTTTCATGTGCTTGCTTGACATTTATGTATCTTCTTTTGGTTATGTGATGGTTTAAATCTTTGGCCTATTTTTTATATTGAGTTTTGAGAATTTTTATATATTCTGGCACTAAGTCTTCTGTCATGTAAATAAAATTTTCTTTCAGTCAATGGTTTGTCTTTTATTACTTAACAGTGTCTTTTCACGAGCAAATATTTTTAATTTTGATGAAGTCCAATTATCAATACTTTTTGTGGTTTTTGTTTTTGTATCCTACCTAAGAAATCTTTGCTTTAGATCATGTAGCTCACAAAGGCTTTCTCTTATGTTTTCTTCTAGAAGCTTTATGGTTTTAGCTTTTGCATTTGGATCTCCAACCCACTTGGAATTTATTAATTTTTATATATAGTGTGAGGCATGGATTAGTGCTTTGATTTTTTTCTCTATATGGATATCGAGTTGTTCCAGCAGCATTTGTGACAAACTCTATCACTTTCCCATCGGTGTCATCACTTCATATTTTGTTAAAAATCAACTAACCATATATACATGTGTCTATATCTGCACTATATTCTATTCTTTAAAAAGATTTTATTTATCTTTGTCTATGCCAGGTCTCTGTTGCTTTGCGTGGGCTTTCTCTAGTTGCATAGGTGGTGGCTTCTCTGTTGCAGAGCACCGACCACTTAGTTACATAGTAGCCCTGCAGCATGTGGAACCCTTTCACACCAGGGATTGAACCCATGTCCCTTGCCTTGGCAGGCGGATTCTTATCCAGTACGCCAGCAGGGAAGTCTATATTTTATTCTATTGATCTATCTGTTCCTCCTTATGCCTGCATCATATTGTCTTAATTTCCTGGTCACTGTTACAAGACTCTACTGAATTATGAAATCAGGTAGTGTAAATCCTCCAGCTTTGTTTTCTTTCAAGATTATTTTGGCTATTCTAGGTCCTCTGCATTTCTACACACGTTTTAGAATCAGCTTGTCAATTTCTACCTAAGGAATGTTTGCTGGAATTTTGACTGGGGTTGAGTTGGCTCTATAGAACAATATGGGCAGAAGAGATGTCTCAACACTGAGTCTTCTGGTCTATTAGCATGGTATTTCTCTCTATTTTTTAAAGATCTTTGTTAATTCTTGCAAAAGTTTGATGGTGTTCAGTGTGCAGATCTTAAATATATTCTGTTAACTCTATCCCTACTTAATCCATGTTTAGGATTTATTTGTTTTTGGCTGTGCTGGCTCTTTGTTACTATGGGCTTTCTCGAGCTGTGGTGTGTGGGCTTCTCATTCTGGTGGCTTCTCTTGTTGTGGAGCACGGGCTCTAGGGTACCCAGTTTCAATAGTCGTGGCACATGGGCTTCCCTGGTGGCTCAGACAGTAACGAATCTGCCTGCAATGCAGGAGACCTGGGTTCAATCCCTGGGTTAGGAAGTTCCCCTGGAGGAGGGCACGGCAACCCACTCCAGTATTCTTGCCTGGAGAATCTCCATGGACAGAGGAGCCTGGCGGGCTACAGTCCAAGGGGTCGCAAAGAGTCGGACACGACAGAGTGACTGAGCACACACAGCACATGGGCTCAGTAGTTCTGACACACAGGCTGGTTGCTCTGCAGCGTGTGGGGTCTTCTTGGACCAGGAATCAAACCCCTGTCTCCTGCATAGGCAGGTGGATTCTTAACCACTGGACCACCAGGGAAGCACTTATGTTTTTTAAAATGTTATTATAAGTGTAATTCTAAAGATTACAATTTGGAATTGTTGGTTGCTAGTATATAGAAATATAATTGATTTTTTAATGTGGAGACTTTTTTTCAGTTTTATTGAGATACAGTTAACATATAACATTAGTTTAAGGTATACGACGTGATCTGACATATGTATACATTACAAAATGATGACCACAATAAGTTTAGTAACCACCTATCACCTCATCTAGTTATAATTTTTTCTTGTGATGAGAACTTTTTTTTTTCAGGTCTCCATTTTCTTTTATTTTTTAAAGAAATTTCTGTTCTTTGCAATGTGTGGTCACACACACAGGCGCGCACGTGCGCCTGCACTTGCACACATACACAGACACACGGTTTGAGATGGACAGAGAAACAAGAAGGATAACCTTCAAACACAGGCTTCCCTGGTGGCTCAGATGGTAAAGCGTCTGCCGACAATGCGGGAGACCCAGGTTCAATCCCTGGGTCGGGAAGATCTCCTGCAGGAGGGAATGGCTACCCACTCCAGTATTCTTGCCTGGAGAATTCCATGGACAGAGGAGCCTGGCGGGCTACAGTCCATGGGGAAGCAAAGAGTTGGACACAACTGAACGACTTCACTTCAAACACAAGGGTAATTTTGGTTTTACAAAGTTCAAAATAGATTACATTTATGTGCTTTTTAGTCATTACACAATGTACAGACATGATCCATTTAATGATTTATGCTCCCAAATGGTTAAACAATGAAGATTTTCTATGAAAGAGTAAAAAAAGCTTTGACTTCAGAAGCAAAGTACTGTTTCCTGCAAAAACCAACATCAGGTATATATCTTGTGTTTATCCTTGAGAATGCTACAGGAGCAGTGCATAAATTCATTCTGTAAAAAGATCTGGAACATGATTTCCAAGAGACTCAATGCATTGTGTTCTCAGATAAAAATCCTAAGTCAAAAGATCAATTACTACAACACTAACAGTTAAAACTGCATATATATGTTAGAGATCAGAAGAGGCTATAAAGAAATGTAAATAGTTGTGCTTCAGGGGACTTTTTTGGTAAAGTTGTTTTAATAATAAATAGAAACTTATAAATACAACTTAAAAAATGTCTCGGTGACTGGTATAAAACAGACAGATATCAAGGATTTTTTATATTGATACTTGGCTTAGAGTTTAAAGGTGAAAGATCATCTCCACATAAACCACCTGGCATTGGTAGCCCCAATCTGGGCTATGGAGAAAAGATAAGTGATTTTCCCTCCTATTAACATAAAGCATTATCCAGAGGTAAAGCTAGGGTGTACCAAGTAACTAAACAAATGTCTACCTTTCTTTAGAATTCTTAGACCAAATAGAATGGTCACCCTACTTCTTGGTGGCTGGACCACAACCTATTCTGCAGTTCATCAAATGAATTAAATATGTCTTCTGTGAGAGACTAAGATAAGCATGATCCCTCAGTACTTTATGCTTTTTATTTCTCTCTACATATTAACTGTAAAACTCATATTTTAGAAACACCACAGCAACTGTTTATAATGATAGAGGACAAGGCATAGTTAACATAGGAACATTGATGTTCATACCTAGGAAGTAAATGTACTTTTACTTTTAGGCTGGTCAGTTTGCTCTTTTAGGCCTTTAACTTTGAAGGACACATGACTGCAACAATCAAAGTGAATTAGAAAAAGGATGAGTAAATAACAAATGTCTTAATTAAAGTCTTTTGCATGGGTGGCTTAGATATAAAAAGAATTTCTTAAAATAATTTCCTAAGTGTCACTCAGAAGCCTCCTGGCTATCTGTAACATAATGTGCTGGAGTCCTTGAAATAAAATTATAGTGTAATTTAAAATATATATTATACATTTGAAATGATTGTAAATCATTCAATAGTTTGTAGCATGTTAATGGGGTGAAATAGAGATAAAAGGCAGTCCACATTCATATTTTCAAGATAAATGTACTTCAGAAGTCAACTGAACTCCTTGTTCATGTTCTAAATATAGCCATTGTGATAAGACCTAAGATATAAGCAACCACTAATTTTTGATTCACACTTAAGTGGAGGTAGAGAGGCACCAGCGATTCCACATCCCCCAGCGTGGGAGGCATCAGAGCTTTCATACACACCACTGCCAGGAAGACAGTAAACTAGGTCCTGAGGAGACAGTTCTGTTTTCTGGTTGAAACGACTGCTCAAAAAATAAACTTTCAGTTAAATGTTCTTTTATTCTTTTTTCCTCCTCTTCCTTTTGTTGTTCTTTTGCGGACGGGAGAAGAGTAGCCACAACCTCTTTCCTTCCTAAAGCCTTCCTCTGGCTTTGCTCAGAAACTTGGAGACGGAATTTGTCTATTACACCATAGTGACAGGATCGGACATCTCTATGACGAATTACTATATCCATACAACACTGAGGCTTTACTGCACCTGCAGCATCAATGACAACATACTTATTTGGAGTAGTACACAAAACTTTGAACTGCAAGGCAAACTCATAGGGAATAGAGTGTCAACACTTGCTTATGTGTTGACTGGTCATCTGCATAAAATATTAGCTCTGTGGGAAACATAAAGACAGGAAGATTTCCTTCCACTAACTCTGGCTGTCTTTTTTGTTGATGCATTGGCACTAAATCCCCCTCGCTGAGGCGTCAGTTTTTACAGTCTCAAATCTATTTGGGGTTTTTCTTAAAAATCAGTTAGAAACTCCAAAGCATTTTGGCAATCTCGGCAACACCGGCTCCTCGGAAAGCAGCTGCGATTGCTCCCTCTGGTCCTTTGTCAGCATCTCTAGGCTGCACTCGATGAGAACTTTTAAGATCTAATCTCATTGCAACTTTCACACATGCAATACAGCATTGTTAACTATAGTTACCATGCTCTACATTACATCCCCAGAACTTATTTATCTTATAACTGACCTCCTTCACCCATTTCCGCCCCCATCGCTTCTGACCAACCTGTTTCCTTAATCTATGAGTTGTTCTTTTTTAATTTCACACACTAAACAGTATTTACCTTGAAGCTGAGTTCTTGAGCCTGCAAGCATTTGCTATTGTGAACAACCAAACCAGTTTGTCTGGGATTCTCCTTATTTTAGCAGTAAAAGTCCTACATCAGGTAAACTCTTCCCTGGGATAAGAAAATTCCCAGTTTTCAGTAATGGGCACAGAAGGTTGGGGAAAAGGTACAAACCCCAAAGGTGACCCCAGACAGAGAGGCTGAAAGCCATACTGGTTTTAGTACCAAATGGACATGGCACTTTCCCTAGTTTCAACCACTGCTGATGGCAACCACAATTTGCAGTTCCTGATAATGGATCATTCATTATAACCACCCTTCCCCACCCAGGGATTCAACTCAAATACACAGATACCTAAAGCATGAACATTCACTTTGCCTTTGAGCTGACTGTCACAATTTGTGTTGAGACAGTGCTAGTTCAATGTTTAACATGGTGACTATTGTGGCCATGTTTTTTAAAAGTTCAGTTAATGAAAATGAGAATGATGACAATATCAATCAGTGCCAGCAGGAAACAGACATGATGATCATTTAGAAGTCTAAACAACTGTAACATTAAAAAATTACATTTATTTATTTATTTGGCTGCATTGGGTACCAGCTGTACTACATGGGTTCTCTGGTTGAAGGCTTAGTTGCCCCACAGCATGTGGAATATTAGTTTCCCAACTGGGGATTGAACTCATGTCCCTTGCATTGGAAGGCAGACCACCAGGAAAGTCCCATGACTGTGTTACTTTACTGACTACTGGCATAACATATGCAACTGGTTTAGGGAGGTAAATCAAAAAGGGCATGCTTCACAATATGCAGAAAAGAATCTGAGATTGGGCATGGTTGAGAAGGGCTTCCAAGGTGGCTCAAGGCAACCCACTCCAGTATTCTTGCCCGGAGAATCCCATGGATAGAGAAGCCTGGTAGGATACCGTCCATAGGGTCGCAAAGAGCTGGACATGACTGAAGCAGCTAAGCATGCATTGCAAGCACATAGTTGAGAAAGGAATGTAAAAGTAGAAACTGATATTCACAACTCTTCAGTGAGACAGCCAAGGGCTTCTAAATTCACCAAAATCGTTTTTTTGGTGTCCCCCAACCAATTTGCAGTTGAATATAGTGGCCACTGGAGGAAACATGCCAACTTCAGACTATACTAAAAGCCTACAGTAATCAAAACAGTATGGTCCTGGCACAGATACAGACATAAATCAGTGAAACAGTATAGAGAGCTCAGAAATAAACCCATTCACTTATGGTGAATTACCTGCTGAGTGTCTTGCAAAATTGTCCACAGCACAACTATTGGAGTGTGGGTTGTTTCCTGGGATACTGAGGCTTTCATGATAAAAGGTGTGGTGACTTCTGTTTCCCCAAAACATGCAAAAGCATTTAATAAGCCACTTGAGTTTCTAGAAATAGAAGAAGATTATATCAGGCAGACATGTGCCTACAAGACAGCTCTCACTGTGGTCAGTCATCTGTCAGTTCAGTTCAGTCGCTCAGTCGTGTCCGACTCTCCGCGATCCCATGAATGACAGCATGCCAGGCCTCGCTGTCCATCACCAACTCCCGCAGTTCACTCAAACTCATGTCCACAGTCAGTGAAGACATCCAGCCATCTCATTCTCTGTCGTCCCCTTCTCCTCCTGCCCCCAACCTTTCCCAGCATCAGAGTCTTTTCCAGTGAGTCAACTCGTCACATGAGGTGGCCGAAATATTGCAGTTTTGGCTTTAGCATCAGTCCTTCCAATGAACACCCAGGATTGATCTCCTTTAGAATGGACTGGTTGGATCTCCTTGCAGTCCAAGGGACTCTCAAGAGTCTTCTCCAGCACCACAGTTCAAAAGCATCAATTCTTTGGCGATCAGCTTTCTTCACAGTCCAACTCTCACATCCATACATGACCATGGGAAAAACCATAGCCTTGACTAGACGGACCTTTGTTGGCAAAGTAATGTCTCTGCTTTTTAATATACTGTCAAGGTTGGTCATAACTTTCTTTCCAAGGAGTAAGCGTCTTTTCATTTCATGGCTGCAATCAGCATCTGCAGTGATTTTGGAGCCCAAAAAATTAAGTCTGACACTGTTTCCACTGTTTCCCATCTATTTCCCATGAAGTGATGGGACCAGATGCCACGATCTTAGTTTTCTGAATGTTGAGCTTCAAGCCAACCTTTTCACTCTCCTCTTTCACGTTCATCAAGAGGCTTTTGAGTTCCTCTTCACTTTCTGCCATGAGGGTAGTGTCATCTGCATATCTGAGGTTATTGATATTTCTCCCAGCAATCTTGATTCCAGCTTGTGCTTCTTCCAGCCCAGCGTTCCTCATGATGTACTCTGCATATAAGTTAAATAAGCAAGGTGACAATATACAGCCTTGACGTACTCCTTTTCCTATTTGGAACCAGTCTGTTGTTCCATGTACAGTTCTAACTGTTGCTTCCTGACCTGCATACAGGTTTCTCAAGAGGCAGGTCAGGTGGTCTGGGATTCCCATGTCTTTCAGAATTTTCCACAGTTTATTGTGATCCACACAGTCAAAGGCTTTGGCATAGTCAATGACGCAGAAATAGATGTTTTTCTGGAACTCTCTCGCTTTTTCCATGATCCAGCGGATGTTGACAATTTGACCTCTGGTGCCTCTGCCTTTTCTAAAACCTGCTTGAACATCTGGGAGTTCACGGTTCACATATTGCTGAAGCCTGACTTGGAGCATTTTGAGCATGACTTTACTAGCGTGTGAAATGAGTGCAATTGTGCGGTAGTTCGAGCATTCTTTGGCATTGCCTTTCTTTGGGATTGGAATGAAGACTGATCTTTTCCAGTCCTGTGGCCACTGTTGAGTTTTACAAATCTGCTGGCATATTAAGTGCAGCACTTTCACAGCATCATCTTTCAAGATTTGAAATAGTTCTACTGCAATTCCATCACCTCCACTAGCTTTGTTCGTAGTGATGCTCCCTAAGGCCCACTTGACTTCACATTCCAAGATGTCTGGCTCTAGGTCAGTGATCACGTTATCTTGACTATCTTGGTCGTGAAGATCTTTTTTGTATAGTTCTTCTGTGTATTCTTGCCACCTCTTCTTAATATCTTCTGCTTCTGTTAGGTCCATACCATTTCTGTCCTTTATCGAGCCCATCTTTGCATGAAATATTCCCTTGGATTCTCTAAGTTTCTTGAAGAGATCTCTTGTTTTTCCTATTCTGTTGTTTTCCTCTATTTCTTTGCATTGATCACTGAGGAAGGCCTTCTTATCTCTCCTTGCTATTCTTTGGAACTCTGCATTCAGATGCTTATATCTTTCCTTTTCTCCTTTGCTTTTCGCTTCTCTTCTTTTCACAGCTATTTGTAAGGCCTCCTCAGACAGCCATTTTGCTTTTTTGCATTTCTTTTCCATGGGGATGGCCTTGGTCCCTGTCTCCTGTACAGTGTCACGAATAGACAACAGTTAACCTGCCATAAATGTGAACAGGTTTATATAGAATGGATAAACAACAAAGTCCTACTTATAGCATAAGAATCTATATTTAATATTCTGTGATAAACCATAATGGGAAAGAATATGAAAAATAATATGTATATAAAACTGAGTCACTGTGCTGTAGAGAAGTAATTAATGCAATATTGTAAATCAAAGAACTATAATTTTAAAAAAACTTAGCCTTCTACAAAACCATCTTTCCAAAGTGTGGGACAAGAATAATGACTTTCTCTTACATGGGGATAGACTGAGAATGAGAATGGAGAAAAGGGTTGCAAGCAGAAATTTCTCAACTGTTCCTCTGAAACTGTTTGCTATTTGAAGAGGCCATACAGACAGTAAATATGGGTGTGCTGCACCTGATTTGTTCAATGTGATATGTAGATAGTAACAAAAACTCATGTAATGAAAAATGACTCAGTTTGGGGAAAATAAAACAAACATCACCAGAAAAGAACAGCCAGTTTAAGCAGGACTTGATCATTTCTTTACTAAAACTGGAAATTATTTATCATTCAACTTTAATTTCCCAAGTTCAGATATCATTGTGCTTTAAACCATTTTTCCTAAGAAACAGAGGTTTAGCTTATGACATCCAGAGTGCTTCAACATGTTTAAAAAGAAGGCTATTTCAGACATGGATATCCTACACACTGCACTCAATATGCCAGCAAATTTGGAAAACTCAGCAATGGCCACAGGACTGGAAAAGGTCAGTCTTCATTCTAATCCCAAAGAAAGGCAATGCCAAAGAATGCTCGAACTACCGCACAATTGCACTCATCTCACACGCTAGTAAAGTCATGCTCAAAATGCTCCAAGTCAGGCTTCAGCAATATGTGAACCGTGAACTCCCAGATGTTCAAGCAGGTTTTACAAAAGGCAGAGGGACCAGAGATCAAATTGCCAACATCCGCTGGATCATGGAGAAAGCGAGAGAGTTCCAGAAAAACATCTATTTCTGCGTCATTGACTATGCCAAAGCCTTTGACTGTGTGGATCACAATAAACTGTGGAACATTCCGAAAGAGATGGGAATCCCAGACCACCTGACCTGCCTGTTGAGAAACCTGTATGCAGGTCAGGAAGCAACAGTTAGTACTGGGCATGGAACAACAAACTGGTTCCAAATAGGAAAAGGAGTATGTCAAGGCTGTATATTGTCACCTTGCTTATTTAACTTATATGCAGAGTACATCATGAGGAACGCTGGGCTGGAAGAAGCACAAGCTGGAATCAAGATTGCTGGGAGAAATATCAATAACCTCAGATATGCAGATGACACTACCCTCATGGCAGAAAGTGAAGAGGAACTCAAAGGCCTCTTGATGAAAGTGAAAGAGGAGAGTGAAAAGGTTGGCTTGAAGCTCAACATTCAGAAAACAAAGATCGTGGCATCTGGTCCCATCACTTCATGGGAAATAGATGGGAAACAGTGGAAACAGTGTCAGACTTTATTTTTGGGGCTCCAAAATCACTCCGGATGCTGATTGCAGCCATGAAATTAAAAGACGCTTACTCCTTGGAAGGAAAGTTATGACCAGCCTCGATAGCATATTAAGAAGCAGAGACATTACTTTGCCAACAAAGGTCCGTCTAGTCAAGGCTATGGTTTTTCCCATGGTCATGTATGGATGTGAGAGTTGGACTGTGAAGAAAGCTGATCACTGAAGAATTGATGCTTTTGAACTGTGGTGCTGGAGAAGACTCTTGACAGTCCCTTGGACTGCAAGGAGATCCAACCAGTCCATTCTAAAGGAGATCAATCCTGGGTGTTCATTGGAAGGACTGATGGTAAAGCTGAAACTCCAATACTTTGGCCACCTCATGCGACGAGTTGACTCACTGGAAAAGAGTCTGATGCTAGGGGGGATTGGGGGTAGGAGGAGACGGGGATGACAGAGAATGAGATGGCTGGATAGCATCACCGACCTGATGGACATGAGTTTGAGTGAACTGCGGGAGTTGGTGATGGACAGGGAGGCCTGGCATGCTGTGGTTCATGGGGTTGCGGAGAGTCGGACACGACTGAGCGACTGAACTGAACTGAACTGATCCTACACACTAAATTTATAGATGCAAAGGAGCTCACATACAGCTGGTCTAGCAAAACCAGCCTGTAGGTACAAAGTGGATGCACATTTTTGGAGAGCTGGAAACTAATCCCTACAGTCTAAAAACATGCTGTTGTTAGTAAGACCCTAAGTATTCCATGCTCAAATGATTTGGTTGAGAGGATTGTTATCTTGATGCCATTACATTGGACTGACAGCCGGAATCAGTATAGAGTTTGCTTAATAACAGCAGAGCTGCAAGTCAAAGAATTTTATGTTTAACCACATTCAGTTTGATCACTGCATAGAGGAAGTGTTCCCTAAAGGCTGCAGGCAAGGAAACAGAGGTAAAAAAAGCCCTTTATCATATGTCACTATTATTTTTTAAATTAAATATTGGTAATAGCCCTACTATATTTGCTTTCTCTTTTTTAAAAGTCTTATACGTATCTTTTTTTTAAATTTATTCTTGTACAGCAGTTTTAGGTTCACAGCAAAAATGCAGGCACTTCCCATATACCCCCAACCCCCACACATGCTTAGCCTCCCCCATTATCTGCATATCTGACATAGTGGTGCAATCGCTACTATGAACCTGCATTGACACAACATCATCAGCTAAAGCCCGGAGTTTACATTAAATTTACTGTTGATGTTGTGCTTCCCCTACTCATCCCTGTCACTAGCCCCACCCCCAACCCCTGGAAGCTACGGATCTTTTCATTTTTCTCATTGTTCTGTTTTCCAGAATGTCATAAAGTTGCAATCATTCAGTATATAACCTTTCATATATATGTACTTTAACACAAAATTTAAGTAACCCATAATGGATTAAAATAAATTGCCCTATCAGAGGACAGAAACATTCTAAAACTATCTGTATATTTCTTTCTCCTACATATTATTTAATTCGTCCTACTATGAATTATTGCCATTGTGACTAATCCTATTGTTTAAACAATAGCGCTTATGGAACAGAAAAGTAAATACAGAATATATAATTTCAAATAAACACCTATTTTTCACATTTTAATAAAGTGTAATTCTAATATGTATCATTTCAAATAAATGATTTGGTCATTTTCTGTATTAATACACAAAGCGTAGAATATTTTTACATATTACTAAAGTGAAAGTGAAGTTGATTAGTCGTGTCCGACTCTGTGACCCCATGGACCGTAGCCCACTAGGCTCCTCTGTCCATGGGATTTTCCAGGCAACAGTACTGTAGTGGGTTGACTATGGGTATAAGAACTGCGTTTACCTATTACATTATTATGGGTTTGGGCGACCTGGTACGCCTGTGTCTCAGGCGGGATCACTAACGTTGGTTGCTCCACTGCAAGTCTAGCTCAGGGCGCTGTTTAAAGCCCAGGGATTCAGAGCCTTCTGACACCCGGTGGCTGCCCTCCAGGGACTCACAGCCTGGTGACGAAGCCAGACAACACAGGCAGGCGGAGAGCGAGGTCGAAGGTGCCAGGAAGGATACCCAGGCCACCGTGGGGCGGACCGTGTCTAGCTCCCAGCAGGCCGGGAGGGAAGGCTGCCGGGAGGCGGCCAGCCGGGGCTGGAGCGCGGGGGAAAGGCCGGGACCGGGCGTGTGGCCTCTGCTCACCCGGGACTGGCTCCGCCGGGCCTGCGCCGCGGCCGTGTCCCCCGGGGCTGCGGCCCGGCGCGCTCCGGGTGTTTCGCGCCTGAGTTGCGCCGGGGCGGGTCGTAGTCCTCCGGGCCCAGCCTCCAGCGTGGCCGCTGCCCGGCCCCCCAGGGGTCAGGGTGCTGCGGAG
The DNA here is from genome assembly GCF_049115385.1 of Moschus berezovskii. Taxonomy (NCBI): domain Eukaryota; kingdom Metazoa; phylum Chordata; class Mammalia; order Artiodactyla; family Moschidae; genus Moschus; species Moschus berezovskii. Next base: position 134,851,893 of record NC_142461.1, on the reverse strand, counting down.
CCGCTCCTGGGGCGGGGCCCGCGCCCGGGCCCGGCGCGGCCGCCGCCACGCCCCTACCTCCGCCGCCCGCGCGGCGCCCCGCTGCCGGCCGAGGCGGGTGCTGGATGCACGCCTGCAGCTGAGTCAGCCTGTGAGTCAGCGCCCCCTGAGCGCGCCGCCGCCGCGGGGCTGCAGCTGCGGGCGGGCGCGGGCGCGGGGGGAGCGAGGGACGGCGGAGGGGGGGCGGGAAGCACAGCCGCTTCCAGAGCGGGGGTCTGCAGCCCCCGGCCCGCGGGCCGGGTCCGGCTGGCTCGTGTTTTTGTTCAACCCAGGAGCTAAAAATGACTTTTACATTTTTAATGGTTTTGAAGTACCAAAAAAAGTGATTTATTTTGTGACAACATTACATAAAATTCAAACCTCAGCGTCCGTGAAAAGTTTTATTGGAACAGCAGTGCTCACTTGTTTCTGCATTGTCCGTGGCAGCTTTGCACGACAGGCGCGGAGCTGAGCACTCGTGAGGGGCCGTGTGGCCCCCAGAGCCTGGGCCCTTCACTCTGCGCACCTTCACGGGAGGCGCGCTCAGCCCTGGCTGTTAAGGAGGTCCCTTGGTTTGCAGAGAGCAAGTCCTGGGGTGGGGGTGGGAAGGGCAGACTCAGGCCCGAGGGGGATTACCACCCTGGGAAGCTTTCCAGCCCCGCTGAGCTGCCTCGGGGTTTGTCCGCAGCCTGGAGAGCCCCCAGGCCTCTGTGGTTGAACTTGCTAGGCTCTGGGATAGAGGGCTCCCGGCTGCAGCCCTGAAAACCAGGTTTGTCCCACAGCACCCCTGGGAGCCCTAACTGCGCTGTAGCAGGGCCCCCCATGGGGCCACAGACTGCCAGCTGAGTGATTTTTGCTCCTGGTTACCCATTAACTGGCTAGCCCTCAGGTAAAATTTCAAGGAAGTCAGGCCTACATGTTTATTGCCAGGTGTATCCCTGGTGACGACCTACCCTATCACTTGCAGCCTGGGGAAAATCGTCTTGGTGAACCTTTATGACAGTTGTGGCTCAAGGCAGTGTTTTTCAAACTTAAACAAACAAACAAACTCAACCCTCAGTAAGAAACATATTTTACATGGTAACAAGTTTCAAAAAACTACACTTAATACAGTGATGCATTCTTGCCATTGTCAATTCCTTTCTCTGGTCCTCCATCTCTTTTGAAAGAAAAGTTTCCTAGGAGATACATTTTTACAGAGACTATTGTGGAAAGTCTCAAACACAGAAAAGTAGAATAATATAATCTGCTTTCAGGTACTGGTCCCTGAGCTTCAAGAGTAAAGTTTTGTCCAACTTGTTTCATCTCTTCCCCTCATTTTTCCCCAAAATATCTTTCCTATTTTTCAAAAATTATGATCATGAAAAAAAATTCATGAAACACTAAATTGATTTTTTGACTTACTAAGCAGAGACATTACTTTGCCAACAAAGGTCCGTCTAGTCAAGGCTATGGTTTTTCCAGTGGTCATGTATGGATGTGAGAGTTGGACTGTGAAGAAAGCTGGTCACCGAAGAACTGATGCTTTTGAACTGTGGTGTTGGAGAAGACTCTTGAGAGTCCCTTGGACTGCAAGGAGATCCAACCAATTCATTCTAAAGGAGATCAGTCCTGGGTGTTCATTGGAAGGATTGATGCTAAAGCTGAAACTCCAGTACTTTGGCCACCTCATGCGAAGAGTTGACTCACTGGAAAAGACTGATGCTGGGAGGGATTGGGGGCGGGAGGAGAAGGGGACGACAGAGAATGAGATGGCTGGATGGCATCACTGACTCGATGGACGTTAGTTTGAGTGAACTCCGGGAGTTGGTGATGGACAGGGAGGCCTGGTGTGCTGTGATTCATGGGGTCGCGAAGAGTCAGACATGACTGAGCGACTGAACTGAACTGAACTGAATAGTTCCCTTCAGTCATGTCCAACTGTTTGTGACCCTGTGGACTACAGGCCACCAAGCTCTTCTATCCATGGAATTCTCCAGGCAAGAATCCTGGAGTGCGTGGCCATGCACTCCTCCAGGGGATCTTCCGGCACCAGGGATTGACCTGCATCTCTTACATCTCCTGCATTGCAGGCGGATTCTTTACTGCTGAGTCGCAGGGGAAGCCCTGCACACTATTAGTGCAACGTAAATGTGTTTGATGGCATCCAGACATATCTGTCTCTTCTCTTTTCAGTTCAAAGCACAGCAGCAGCAAAGATCCTCCTTCACTTACTGGAGGAGGCTTCTGGCTCTCAGTCACCATGACCCTCCTTGACTTCCTTTGACCAAAGTCAGAGCCCCCAGCCTCTATGGGCAATAAATACATGTACCTGTTTGTTATTATCTGATGTGCATTAAATTCTTGGTAAATAACTGTGATAACCTGGGAGGGCAAGGATTCCAGAAATACATTTGCTTCATTGACTATGCTAAAGCCTTTGACTGTGTGGATCACAACAAAATGTGGAAAATTCTTAAAGAGGTAAGAGTACCAGACCACCTTACCTGCCTCCTGAGAAAACTGTATGCAGGTCAAGAAGCAACAGTTAGAACCGGACTGGTTCCAAATTGTAAAGAAGTACGTCAAGGTCAAGGCTGTATATTGTCATCCTGCTTATTTAACTTATATGTAGAGTACATCATGCAAAATACCAGACTGGGTGAAGCACAAGCCAGATTCAAGATTGCCGGAAGAAATATCAATAACCTCAGATATGCAGATGACACCACCCTTATGGCAGAAAGCAAAGAGGAACTAAAGAACCTTTAGATGAAGGTGAAACAGGAGACTGAAAAAGCTAACTTAAAACTCAACATTAAAAAAACGAAGATCATGGCATCCGGTGCCATCCCCTCATGGCAAATAAATGGGGAAACAATGGAAACAGTGACAGACTTCATAGTCTTGGGCTCCAAAACCACTGCAGACGGTGGGTGCAGCCATGAAGTTTAAAGGAGCTTGCTCCTTGGAAGAAAAGCTATGACCAACCTAGACAGCATATTAAAAAGCAGAGACATTACTTTGCCAATAAAGGTCTGTGTAGTCAAAGCTAGGGTTTTTCTAGTGTCATGTATGGATGTGAGAACTGGACTGTAAAGAAAGCTGAGCGCAGAAGAATTGATGCTTTTGAACTGTGGTGTTGGAGAAGACTCTTGAGAAGTCCCTTGGACTGCAAGGAGATCAAACTGAAACCGTTTACCTCAGATGAGCACACAAACCCAGCCAAATCCCACGGTACCTGGTTTCAGCACCCAGTGAAGCTCTGATTCTTGATGTCTCATCACAGAAAGAATTCAGTGAGAGACAAAGTGATAGGTTCAGTTCAGTTCAGTCACTCAGTTGTGACCAACTTTTTGCAACCCCATAGACTGCAGCAAGCCACCTTCCCTGTCCATCATCAACTCCTGGAGCTTACTCAAACTCATGTCCATCAAGTCGGTGATGCCATCCAACCATTTCAACCTCTGTTGTCCCCTTCTCTTCCCACCTTCAATCTTTCCCAGCATCAGAGTCTTTTCCAATGAGTCAGCTCTTCACATCAGGTGGCCACAGTATTGAAGTTTCAGCTTCAGCATCAGTCCTTCCAATGAACACCCAGGACTGATCTCCTTTAGGATGGACTGGTTGGATCTCCTTGCAGTCCATGGGACTCTCAAGAGTCTTGTCCGACACCACAGTTCAAAAGCATCAATTCTTAAGTGCTCAGCTTTCTTTATAGTCCAACTCTCACATCCATACATGACTACTGGAAAAACCAAAGTTTTGACTAGACAGACCTTTGTTGGCAAAGTAATGTCCCTGTTTTTTAATATGCTGTCTAGGTTGGTCATAGCTTTTCTTCCAAGGAGGAAGTGTCTTTTAATTTTATGGCTACAGTCACCATCTGCAGTGATTTTGGAGCCCCAAAAATAAAGTCTCTGACTGTTCTTAAAATACACAGAAGTGATAGGTAGGAAGTGGATTTATTCAGATTCAGAGAAAAGCACATTCCACAGACAGAACGTGGCATTGCAGAGGGTGAGTGTGGCTGCAAAATGTGGCCTGGTTAGGTTTCATAGGCTGACTGATTTCATATGCTAATGAGTGGGAGGATTAGTCCATCTGTTTTGGAGAAGGGGTTGAGATTTCCAGTAATTGGGCCATGGCCCACTCCTTGGTCTTTTGACAGTGCCTTGGAATTGTCTTCCAATTTGCCTTGATTCATGGACCTAACATTCCAGGTTCCTATGCAATATTGCTCTTTACAGCATTGGACCTTGCTTCTATCACCAGTCACATCCACAACTGGGTATTGGTTTCGCTTTGGCTCCATCCCTTCATTCTTACTGGAGTTATTTCTCCACTGATCTCCAGTAGTGGGCACCTACCAGCCTGGGGAATTCCTCATTCAATATCCTATCATTTTGCCTTTTCATACTGTTCACGGGGTTCTCAAGGCAAGTATACTGAAGTGGTTTGCCATTCCCTTCTCCAGTGGACCACATTCTGTCAGACCTCTCCACCATGACCCGCCCGTGTTGGGTGGCCCCACAAGACATGGCTTAGTTTCATTGAGTTAGACAAGGCTGTGGTCCATGTGATCAGATCGACTAGTTTTCTGTGATTATGATTTCAGTGTGTCTGCCCTCCGATGCCCCCTTGCAATACCTACCATCTTATTTGGGCTTCTCTTACCTTGGTCATGGGATATCTCTTCACAGCTGCTCCAACAAAACGTAGCCGCTGCACCTTACCTTGGACAAGGGGTATCTTCTCAAGGTCGCCCCTCCTGACCTTGTATGTGGAGTATCTCCTCTAGGCCCTCCTGTGCCCGTGCAGCCACCGCCTCTTGGACATGGGGTAGCTCCTCTCGGCCGCTGGCCCTGACCTTGGGGTTGGGTAGCTCCTCTTGGCCGCCGCCCCTGACCTTGGGTGTGGGGTAGCTCCACTCGGCCGCCGCCCCATCAGTGAACTAAAATGGACTGGAATGGGTGAATTTAACTCAGATGACCATTATATCTACTACTGTGGGCAGGAATCCCTTAGAAGAAATGGAGTAGCCATCATGGTCAACAAATGAGTCCGAAATGCAGTACTTGGATGCATACTCAAAAACGACAGAATGATCTCTGTTCATTTCCAAGGCAAACCATTCAATATTACAGTAATCTAAGCCTATGCCACAACCAGCAACGCTGAAGAAGCCAAAGTTGAACAGTTCTATGAAGACCTACAAGACCTTTTAGAACTAACACCCAAAAAAGATGTCCTTTTCATTATAGGGGACTGGAAAGCAAAAGTAGGAAGTCAAGAAACACCTGGAGTAACAGGCAAATTTGGCCTTGGAGCACGGAATGAAGCAGGGCAAAGGCTAATAGAGTTTTGCCAAGGGAACGCACTGGTCATAGCAAACACCCTCTTCCAACAACACAAGAGAAGACTCTACACATGGACATCACCAGATGGTCAACACCGAAATCAAACTGATTATATTCTTTGTAGCCAAAGATGGAGAAGCTCTATACAGTCAGCAAAAACAAGACCAGGAGCTGACTGTGGCTCAGATCATGAACTCCCTATTGCCAAATTCAGACTTAAATTGAAGAAAGTAGGGAAAACCACCAGACCATTCAGATATGACCTAAATCAAATCCCTATGTTTATACAGTGGAAGTGAAAAATAGATTTAAGGGACTAGATCTGATAGATAGAATGCCTGATGAACTCTGGACGGAGGTTCGTGACATTGTACAGGAGACAGGGACCAAGACCATCCCCATGGAAAAGAAATGCAAAAAAGCAAAATGGCTGTCTGAGGAGGCCTTACAAATAGCTGTGAAAGGAGGAGAAGCAAAAAACAAAGGAGAAAAGGAAAGATATAAGCATCTGAATGCAGAGTTCCAAAGAATAGCAAGGAGAGATAAGAAGGCCTTCCTCAGCGATCAATACAAAGAAATAGAGGAAAACAACAGAATAGGAAAAACAAGAGATCTCTTCAAGAAAATTAGAGATATCAAGGGAACATTTCTTGCAAAGATGGGCTCAATAAAGGACAGAAATGGTATGGACCTAACAGAAGCAGAAGATATTAAGAAGAGGTGGCAAGAATACACAGAAGAACTGTATAAAAAAGATCTTCACGACCAAGATAATCACAATGGCGTGATCACTCACCTAGAGCCAGATATCTTGGAATGTGAAGTCAAGTGGGCCTTAGGGAGCATCACTACGAACAAAGCTAGTGGAGGTGATGGAATTCCAGTTGAGCTATTTCAAATCCTGAAAGATGATGCTGTGAAAGTGCTGCACTAAATATGCCAGCAAATTTGGAAAACTCAGCAGTGGCCACAGGACTGGAAAAGGTCAGTCTTCATTCCAATCCCAAAGAAAGGCAATGCCAAAGAATGCTCGAACTACCGCACAATTGCACTCATCTCACACGCTAGTACAGAGAAGGCAATGGCAAGTCACTCCAGTACTCTTGCCTGGAAAATCCCATGGATGGAGGAGCCTGGTAGGCTGCAGTCCGTGGGGTCTCTAAGGGTCGGACACGACTGAGCGACTTCGCTTTCACTTTTCACTTTCACACATTGGAGAAGGAAATGGCAGCCCACTCTGTTGTTCTTGCCTGGAGAATCTCAGGGATGGGGGAGCCTGGTGGGCTTCCGTCTATGGGGTCACACAGAGTCAGACACGACTGAAGTGACTTAGCAGCAGCAGCACACGCTAGTAAAGTCATGCTCAAAATTCTCTAAGCCAGGCTTCAGCAATATGTGAACCGTGAACTTCCAGAAGTTCAAGCAGGTTTTAGAAAAGGCAGAGGCACCAGAGATCAAATTGTCAACATCCGCTGGATCATGGAGAAAGCAAGAGAGTTCCAGAAAAACATCTATTTCTGCTTCATTGACTATGCCAAAGCCTTTGACTGTTTGGATCACAATAAACTGTGGAACATTCTGAAAGAGATGGGAATACCAGACCACCTGACCTGCCTCTTGAGAAACCTGTATGCAGGTCAGGAAGCAGCAGTTAGAACTGGACATGGAACAACAGACTGGTTCCAAATAGGAAAAGGAGTACGTCAAGGTTGTATATTGTCACCCTGCTTATTTAACTTGTATGCAGAGTACATCATGAGGAACGCTGGGCTGGAAGAAGCACAAGCTGGAATCAAGATTGCTGGGAGAAGTATCATTAATCTCAGATATGCAGATGACACCACCCTTATGGCAGAAAGTGAAGAGGAACTGAAAAACCTATTGATGAAAGTGAAAGAGGAGAGTGAAAAGGTTGGCTTGAAGCTCAACATTCAGAAAACAAAGATCATGGCATCTGGTCCCATCACTTCATGGGAAATAGATGGGGAAACAGTGGAAATGGTGTCAGACTTTATTTTTGGGGGCTCCAAAATCACTGCAGATGCTGATTGCAGTCATGAAATTAACAGATGCTTACTCCTTGGAAGGAAAGTTATGACCAAAAGCAGAGACATTACTTTGCCAACAAAGTAATAGTCAAGGCTATGGTTTTTCCCGTGGTCATGTATGGATGTGAGAGTTGGACTGTGAAGAAAGCTGATCGCCGAAGAATTGATGCTTTTGAACTGTGGTGCTGGAGAAGACTCTTGAGAGTCCCTTGGACTGCAAGGAGATCCAACCAGTCCATCCTAAAGGAGATCAGTCCTGGGTGTTCATTGGAAGGACTGATGTTAAAGCTGAAACTCCAATACTTTGGCCACCTCATGCGACGAGCTGACTCACTGGAAAAGACTCTGATGCTGGGAGGGATTGGGGGCGGGAGGAGAAGGGGACGACAGAGAATGAGGTGGCTGGATGGCATCACCGACTTGATGGACATGAGTTTGAGTGAACTCCGGGAGTTGGTGATGGACAGGGAGGCCTGGCGTGCTGTGATTCATGGGGTTGCGGAGAGTCGGACACAACTGAGCGACTGAACTGAACTGAACTGGCATTGTCTTGGTGCCTCTGGGTGTGTCATTTCCCTTGCTGATTGAGGATCAAGGTCTAGTCTTGTCTGCCATCTTGGTTCCATTTGATTCTAATCCATTTATGTTGTGTCCTTGGGCTGTGTCATTCTTTCAAAAGTTGTTTCCTTAAGGCTACAAAGCCACTCAATCCCTGAAGGAAATCAATCCTAAATATTCATTGGAAGAACAGATCCTGAAGCTGTAGCTTCAATACTTTGGCCACCTGATATGAAGAGCTGACTCATTTGAAAAGCCCCTGATGCTGGGAAAGATTGAGGGCAGGAGAAGAAGGGGATGACAGAGGATGAGATGGTTGGATGCCATCACCGACTCAATGGACATGAGTTTGAGTAAGCTTCGGCAGTTGGTGAAGGACAGGGAGACCTGGTGTGCCAAAGAGGTGGACAGGACTCATGCCTGAATGACAACCTGGGAGGGAGGGCTGGGGGGAGGAAGGAGCTGGGGATAGGAAGACGACTTTTCACTGTTGTGTTGGAATTTTGTCGCATGTATATTACTTTTACAAAGGTGTCAGGAACAAATGTAACACCAGGGCCACACACGTGGCCTTCCTCCCATTCTCCCTTCCGTCCCCCTCCCCACAGACAACTGCAGCTGGCCTCTCTACTGCCCAGGGGGAGTGGGTGAAGCCAAAGAAACAGCATTCAGGGCAGCCCTGAGTTGAAAGTTACTTGCTGCCTTGTAGGCTGCCTCCTCCCAACACTGCCTACCAGCACCCAGTCTTCTTGTTTTGAAAATCCCACGTGTCATTTGCTTGTCGTGTCTCCGTGGTCTCCTCCCATCTGGGACGGTTCCTCCGTCCTTGTCCCTGGGGCAGTCACCTTGTAAGCTCTTCCTCACTTTGGGTTTGTCTGATGGTTTGTTTGTTTATTTTCGTTACTAGAGTGAGGTTATGTGTTTTGGGCAAGAGTACCACAGAAGTCATCATGTGCCTGTCTCGCGATACCACGTCAGGTGTTGTGTCTGACTATTGCTCTGCTTTTATTGTATTTCACTTATGTTGCTTTTTTTTTTAACAGATTGAAGGTTTGTGGCAACCCTGCATCAGGTGCATCTGTTGCACCGTTTTCCCAACAGCATTTGCTCACTTTGTGTTTCTGAGTCAGATTTTAGCAGTTCTCACAATATTCCAGCTTTTCTTCTAATTTATATTTGTTATGGTTGTCTCTGACAGTGACCTTTCATGATCCTACTACCTCTCCCTGAAGGCCCAGAAGACAGTCAGCACTCTTTACAATGAAGTATCTTTAAATTAAGGTATGAACATTGTTTTTTTAGACATATTGCTACTGCAAACTTAACAGACTAAGGTATAGTGTAAACATAACTTTTATAGGCACTGGGAAAATAAAGTGTGACTTGCTTTATTGCAGTATTTGCTTTGTTGCAGCAGTCTGGAACCCAAACCAAAATATCTCCCATGTGTGCCTCTACTAGTCATGGTAACTTTAACTTTGATCACTTAAATGTCTCCTTGAGATTTCTCCACTGTTACTGTTTTCCTTTGTAATTAGTAAACATCCTGTGGGGAGAACCTTTATGACTATGTAAATATCCTGTTTCTCATGCTACTTTTCCCTCTGTAAGTTTAGATGAGATCATACTTGTTTGCAACAGTTATTACTATAGTTTTTACCAAAGGGTGGTTTTTCTAAATATTACTATTATTCTTTCTACATTGGTTCATTGGAATTCTGCTGTAAAAAAAGAGCTGTCTCTTTCCGCCATTTATTTATGTATTCCATTATTTCTATATTTGTATGGACTTTTGAGTGTTTTTTTCATTCTATGGGTTATCAGTTCAGTCCAGTCACTCAGTGGTGTCCAACTCTTTGTGACCCCATGGACTGCAGCACACCAGGCCTCCCTGTCCATCACCAACTCCCCGAGTTTACTCAAACTCAAGTCCGTTGAGTAGGTGATACCATCCAACCATCTCATCCTCTGTCGTCCCCTTCTCCTACCTCCAGTCTTTCCCAGTATCAGGGTCTTTTCCAAGGAGTCAGTTCTTCAAAACAGGTGGCCAAAGTATTGTAGCTTCAGCTTCAGCTTCAACACCAGTCCTTCCAATGAATATTCAGGACTGATTTCCTTTAGGATTGACTGGTTGGTTCTCCTTGTAGTCCCAGGAGCTCACAAGAGTCATTTCCAACACCACAGTTCAAAGGCATCAATTCTTCGGCCCTCAGCTTTCTTTATGGTCCAACTGTCACCTCCATTCACGACTACTGGAAAAACCGTAGCTTTGACTAGATGGACCTTTGTCAGCAAAGTAATGTCTCTGCTTATTAATATGCTGTCTAGGTTGGTCATAGCTTTCCTTCCAAGGAGCAAGCGTCTTTTAATTTCATGACTGCAGTCACCATCTGCAGTGATTTTGGAGTCCCAGAAGATAAAGTCTGTCACTGTTTCCATTGTTTCCCCATCTATTTGCCGTTAAATGATGGGACCAGATGCCATGCTCTTAGTTTTCTGAATGTTGAGTTTTAAGCCAACTTTTTCACTCTCCTGTTTCACTTTCATCAAGAAGCTCTTTAGTTCCTCTTTGCTTTCTGCCATAAGGGTGGTGTCGTCTGCATTTCTGAGGTTATTGATATTTCTCCCGGCAATCTTGATTCCAGCGTGTGCTTCTTCCAGCCCAGCGTTTAACTCTGCATATAAGTTAAATAAGCAGGGTGACAACATACAGCCTTGATGTACTCCTTTCCCAATTTGGAACCAGTCTGTTGTTCCATGTCCAGTTCTAACTGCTGCTTCCTGACCTGCATACAGGTTTCTCAAGAGGCAGGTCAGGTGGTCTGGTTATTCCCATCTCTTTAAGAATTTTCCACAGTTTGTTGTGATCCACACAGTCAGAGGCTTTGGCATTGTCAATAAAGCAGAAGTAGATGTTTTTCTGGAACTCTCTTGCTTTTTCTGTGATCCAACAGATGTTGGCAATTTGATCTCTGGTTCCTCTGCCTTTTCTAAATCCAGCTTGAACATCTGGAATTTCATGGTTCATGTACTGTTGAAGCCTAGCTTCGAGAATTTTGAGCATTACTTTGCTAGCGTGTGAGAGGAGTGCAACTGTGCGGTAGTTTGAGCATTTTTTGGCACTGCCTTTCTTTGGGCTTGGAATGAAAACTGACCTTTTCCAGTCCTGTGGCCAATGGTGAGCTTTCCAAATTTGCTGGCATGTTGAGTGTAGCACTTTCACAGCATCATCTTTTAGGATTTGAAATAACTCAGCTGGAATTCCATCACCTCCACTAGCTTTGTTCATCGTAATACTCCCTAAGGCCCACTTGACTTTGCATTTCAGGATGTCTGGCTCTAGGTGAGTGATCACACCATCGTGATTATCTAGATCATGAAAATCTTTTTTGTATAGTTCTTCTGTGTATTCTTGCCACCTCTTCTTAATATCTTCTGCTTCCCTTAGGTCCATACCATTTCTGTCCTTTATTGAGCCCATCTTTGAATGAAATGTTCCCTTGGTATCTCTAATTTTCTTGAAGAGATTTCTAGTCTTTCCCATTCTATTGTTTTCCTCTATTTCTTTGCATGGATCACTGAGGAAGGCTTTCTTTTCTCTCCTTGCTATTCTTTGGATCTATGCATTCAAATGGATATATCTTTCCTTTTCTCCTCTGCCTTTCTCTTCTCTTCTTTTCACAGCTATTTGTAAGGCCTCCTCAGACAGCCATTTTGCCTTTTTGCATTTCTTTTTCTTGGGGATGGTCTTCATCCCTGCGGCCTATACAATGTCAGGAACCTCCGTCCATAGTTCTTCAGGCACTCTGTCTATCAGATCTAATCCCTTGAATCTATTTCACACTTCCACTGTATAATCTATGGGTAATAACCCATTACTATCACACCTTTATTTTTGCTCAGAGAGTACCACAGTCAGCTATTGGGAACCTCTTCAAGTTGGTCCCTGTGCCTGTGATGTACCCCATCGCCATTTGAACACTACTTTATTGTCTGACACAAGATGTTCCAGGCTTATCTCACACTTTCCCTGTTCCAGCTTTGGGATCAACCCTTTTTCTAGGAGGTCTAGTTTGTTTCACTGGAGAACAATATTTAGAAAGTACGATCTAGGCATGAGTCAGATGCAACTTGGTTAAATGAAAATGCAGAACTGGGCTGGTGTTGTGGCAGCATGGGAAGGAAAGGGGCAAAGTGCAGGGCTGCAGAGAGAGGCAGGGGGACACAGAGACTGTGGGACTGAGAGAGAGTCACAGGTTGGCCCCTCAGTCCTCGGCTGGGAGCACCTGTGGGGCCCTGGCCTCTGAGCAGGTGAAAGGGTAAATTCAGAGCAGCAGTGCCCCTCAGTCCACTGGGCTCCACACAGAGCTTGCCTCTGGGAATTGAAAGGAAGAGAATGATTTTTCTTTTTCTCCCTTGGCTCAGTACTATATAAAAATTTTTTTAACCACAGCATCTATTATTTTTAAAACAGTACAGAAAAGATCTACTGTACTTTTCTTTAACAATGTTTATATTGTTTCCTTTTCTCAAATTGGGGAATAGTGGAGGGGTTCTGGATGGATTCTTACAGCAGGGTTCACCCACCACGAAAAGTGTTTGTGGGTGGTCCACCTGCACTTCAGTTCTGAATAATGAAATCTGGGGGGCTCAGAAGGAGAGGAGCTTTCATACTTTCCTGATTGTCACCCAGAATTAAAAATATGTTACAAAATGTCCTACCATAAAGACACAATTCAATTTAAAATTTCACAACATAATGGTTGTGTTTTGTGTGACATTTTCTACCTAATGCAGGTTATTTCCCACTACTTTGATTTCACAATATACTAGTGAATGGATCAGGACCTGCAGTTTGAAGAACTCCCCTCTGGGCCAGCTTGTTATTGTGCATGCAGGGAAACGGAGGTCCTAAGAAGGGGATTGAGTGTCCAAACTGCTGTGGCTTTTCAGGATACATTTACTTATGGCATTTAAAACTGCTTTTTTTTTTTTTTTTTACAGATGTTGGGGAGAAATAGTTCTGAATAATAAGACTAGACTTTTTTAAAAGTGTCCCTGGGAAACCTGGTGGGCTGCCGTCTATGGGGTCGCACAGAATTGGACGTGACTGAAGTGACTTAGCAGCAGCAGCAGAGCTAGATGAAATTAGGCCAAGGGTCATGAACCAGAGATTCCCTGCCCTTATTCCATAGTCTCAAATTTCTAATATTGGAGGCTTTCGGCTCTTTAAAATAAATGTTTTGGGACTTTGGTAGTCCAGTGGTTATGAATCCACCTGCCAGTGTAGAGGACATGGATTTGACCCCTGGTCCAGGAAGATTCCTCATGCCACGGAGCAACTGAGCCTGTGCGCCACAACTCCTGAACCTGTGCTCTAGAGCCTGCGAACTGCAACTACTGAAGCCTGTGAGCCTAGAGCCTGTGCTCTGCAACAAGAGAAGCCACCGCAACACCGCAATGGTGAGAGTAGCCCTGGCTCACCGCAACTAGAGAAAGCCTGAATGCAGCCAATGAAGACTCAGTGCAACCAAAAATAAATACAATTTTTAACAATAAAATAAATATTTTGTCCTTTACCTACCCATGCATCTGCTCACTCAGCAAATATACACAGCTCATCCTGGGTGGAAGCAGGCATGCAAGGTGAAGGTGGGGTGCTTTCCCCTTGAGGTGCTTTCGGTCTCATTGGGAGGCAGCTGTGCAAGCAGCCACAGAAGACCTTGCAGGGACAGAGATGAATAGGGTGAGCGTGAGGCTGTCAGCCTGGCAGGATGGGAGTGTGGCTGTTGAAAAGTCGTCCTTCTGAGCCTCAGTTTCCTCCCCTGTAAAATGGAGCCATTAAGCCCTGCCTCCTTGAGTTGTAGTGAGCCTGGGAAGGGCCTCAGGAGAGCATTGTCGGGAGGCCTGTGAAGGGAGTGGGGGAGAGGAGGAGGCATTCGGCAGGGATCCTGCGGGCCTGAGAGGTGGGGCTAGTTGAAGATTTGGGGCCTGGGGAACAGGGGATGATGAGAACGACAATGAGGGGTTGGAGATGCGGAGGCCCCAGCGTGGAGGCCTTGACTGCCTGCCACACAGTGGAGTTTAAATTTCATCCTATGGGCAAGGAGGCCAATGAGGTGCTCCATGAAGGGTTGTTGAGACAGACTGGGACTTGGGACCCTTTGCTGCAGTGCCTCCATCTGGACATATATCTCCTAGAGCAGCAAAATGCAAAGAAACCGTAAGGGACTAAACATAACTGTATACCTGTGCAGTTGGGACAAATGATGGACAACAAGAGACAAAAAGACCAAAACCCCAACTGCCACTTCTGAAGAGCTGGGAGCAAAAACAGAGCAGAGCGCATGTTGCCTGCACTCAACACCACCAAAGGGGGTGGGCAAACCATGTGAGAGACCCCTCTGGGCTGACCCTTACCTCACATAAGGAACCAGGTCACTTGCAAGAGAGCAAGGGAACCCATTGCTTGTTCTTGCTCCCTCTTGCTGCAGCAGGGCCCCAATAAAGCCTTCCTGAATTTCTTGTCTGGCCTCTTATCAATTCCTATTGACTAAGGAGGCCAAGAACCCTGGTCCGGTACAGAATGACATGGCCAGATCTGTATCCTTTACACTGACTGAAGAGATTCCTGCAGCTGTGAGGAGACTGGTTGAAATCTGACATCATGCAGCACGTGGAAGACAGCCTGTGGAGGGGAGGCAAGAACAGAAAAGGGAAACTGGAGTTTCCAGGGAGAGGAGACAGACTGAAGCATGAAGGCAGCCACGTGCAGGGACCATCTGCAAGACTCAGGCCTGGCCCTGATGTCAGAGAGAATTCTCCAGCCCTCCAGCTGTGGGGCCGCCCTGGAGAACTGCTGCAGGCTGAGCCCAGGAGCTCGGTCCCTGAACCCCCGGGGCACTTGACGTGGACTGTCACAATGAAAAGACAGGGTGCTGCACCGTAGAGAACCAAGTTGGAATCCTGGTTCTTCCACCTCCAATTTAGGTGATTTTAGGAAAGTTAGTTTATTTTGCCCTGGACTAGTTTCCTCATTGTCAAATTCAATAGGGAGATAAGTGTGAATGAGGTAATGTTTAAAGTCTGTTGTAAGCCCCCAGTAAGGAGTCACTCTTAATGTGATCTCATAGGCTTCCTGTCAGGATGAGGAGGCTGAGGTCAGAGAGGTTAAGGTTAAGGGACTGTGTAGCCCAAGGCTACACAGCTGGCGAAACCAGGAACCCAGCAGTGGTCTGACTCTCTGTACCTGGTCTTCCTACCAGGAGCTGCTGCTGCTCCTAGCCGGCTGCACCCAGCCTGAAAGCGCGTGGACCTGGTAACCTCGTCCCAGGGCCACAGTGCGCAGGAATGAGTCACCGAAACCCACTCCCGCGAGGAGACCCTCCTCCCCAGCCCGCTCGCGGCCCAGACTGGTTGCCAAGCAACAGGACACAACACACGTAAACACACTGCGATCCCTCGCTGTAACCGCGAGGCTGTCTCCGGCGCTGCTGTCTGTTCTCTCCCTTGCCCCTCCCCGCCAGCCGGGGCCCTGGAGAAGGTTTGGCCCTCGGGCTAAGGGCTTCCAGACTGGAGTGAATGTGTGTTCCCGCGTGTGGATGTGGGGCTCTGCCCGAGCGAGCAATGGGACGAGGCCGCACAGGGCAGGGTGCAGGGAGGGGCAGCCGAAGGCGTGGGCGGCGGCAGGCGGCGTGAACTTTCACCGTTTCGGCGGCTGAGGTGGTGCCCAAGCAGGACTTCCTGAGTCCGAGCTGGAGGACAGCAAGGTGGCTCCGCAATGAGAGTGCGTGCGCATTTCCCGGGCACGAGGAGCTTCCGATGCCCCGAGGGCGGTGACACCGTCCCTCGTGGGGCTCCGAAACCCCGCAGTCGCTCCTCTAGAATCTGCCACCCTGCGCTCTCCTTACTCCACCACGAATAGTCTTATTACTCAGTTCAGTTGCAACGTCTTGAGAGGGTGGCTCCCCTGGGTAGCCTCTTGCCTACACATTTGCCTGCATGGTCAAAGACTGTGTGCATGGTTAACAGCCATTATTTTAGATCTGCTGTCCTACTCAGGCACTGAACTTGGGGCTATCATTCCATTAACCCTCACAATGTCATTGTAAAGTAGGTATTTAAAAATCAGTTTTATTAGGCTTAACTTACAACAAAATCCAGCAATTTTATGTGTATAATTTGATGAATTTTGACAAAAGTATACAAGCTTTTCACCACCACCATACCACAATGTTCATGACATATTAAATAGAACATTCCTATTATCCTTCTGCAGACAAGTCTCCACTTTTGGCCCCTGGCAACCACTGATCACTATAGCTTTACCTTTTCTAGAATTTCATATAAATGGAATCATGCACTGTAGTATTTTGTCTAGTTTCTTTAACTTAGCATAGTGCTTTTGATAGTCATTCAAGTGAGCCCTGGTTTTTTCCTTTCTTTGCTAACCAGTTGATGAACATTTGGGTTGTTTCCAGTTTGGGGCTATCATAAAAAAAGCAGCTGTGAACACTATATGCAAGTCTTTGGACCTATGTTTTCATTTCTGGTGAGGAAATACTAGGAATGGAATTGCTGATTCATTCAATAGGTATTATTCTTATCATCTCCATTATATAGATGAAGATTGAAGCTGAGAGAGGTTAAGCAGCCTGCCTGAGCTCACAGTTTGGCAGAAATTCAAAGTCAAGTCTGACCTGTATGCCAAGTGGCCATCCATAGGAAACAGGTATTTATTGAGTTGAAAGTACTTCCTTGGTCAGTAATCAGTGCAGCAATGTGTACATGGCCTGAATTCATCTGCTCCCAAGTGCATAGCTTGACACTGAGCACAAGTTGCTGAGCACAGCATGTACACAGGACAAAGGTCACCCCTCGTGGCCACTTCAGTGGTGACTTCTGGAAGCCCAAGTGGCAGAGCTGCAGGGCGTTTGTGTGCTAAAGATGGTGTTTGCTAGGTTTCTCCATCATAAAGTTACTGTTTCCCCTTTGTAATTAATAATTTCAGAAGAGAGACTTTGAAAGTAAGTATTCTATTTCTCATTAAGCTTTCACCCACCTGTTTGAATATGCAACATGAATTACTTAACTCCACCACTCCTTTTACTTATTCCTTGAATTCTTCCCCTATGGAGGGTTTTCCCTTCTTCCTTTATGTGTCAATATGACTCACGGGTTATTTTATAATATGGGATAGAATTCACTGTTTTAATGTTCAACATGCCCCATATTTGGCCAGTAGCAGTTCCTTTACACTGACTCCTGAGGCTGTTTAACATGCCTTTATGGTCTTCCGAGCACTTCCTTACTCTCTGATGTAACGTGGTCCAGGGCCTCACATGCACCAGTCCTGGTCCTGTCCATGGAGAACGGCATTCAGAAACCCTACCGGGGCACTGAATATACTCATCATCACTGGGATGTCTGACTTATAGGCCCCCTCAGGCTACTGATCTTAAGGCAGTAGAGTTAGGTGAAAGGCAGGGCACGGAGACTGGATTGGCAAGTGAACGCTCAGCAAAATCAGGCATCAGCCTGTACGGGAATTTATAGGAAGAGCCCGGTTCACTGGCTGTGGGAACCCAAGCCAGACCAATCACAGAACAGTTTCCCTGCTCAAAAATGTCTCTATAACTTTCTAAGCCTCTGGGAGTAACATCTTTCAGCACTTCCTGCTTTGGTGTGAATTACTTCCAGGGCAGAGGACTTGAGAGCCTGGCTCTCAGGGACGGTGGTAGAGGGTTAGGGGGAGTTGGGGAGGGACGGTCTCAGGGGCTCCAGAGAGTCGGCTGTGCTTCCCGTGGTGTAGAAAACAGCACAGATTTCTCCTGGCACAGACCCTGTTCTGTGCCTCAGGCTGACTGGCCAGTTGGCTCATCAGAGCCTGATCACTGGTGTGAACTCCAGGAACGAGAGGTGGTGACTCACAATGTGAGGCCATAACTTCACCTTCCGGTTGTGTTGGGTGCCCTCCATTCCGAAGGGCTGGCTGGCTCTGCTGTCTAGCAGGGAGGGGCAGTGCTGGGCTTCTTGTGGGCAGCAGGAGGGGACAAGTGCTGTTTCCCAATGGCTTTCACATGCCTTACCCCACTGTGTCCACCACAATCCTGGGCCAGGATGCCTTCCCGTCTTCAGATGAGAACGCTGAGTAAAGCGGCTGAGAAGAGAAGACACCAGTGTCTGCCAGCTCCAGTGTTCTGGATGGTTCAGGCTAGCCAGAGCTACCAGGTCTGGCCATGGCACAATGACTGCCATTTGAGGGCACAGGGAGCCCCACTCTCTGAGGCTGGTCTGAGCAGTCTGGAGGGCCTGAAGGGTCAGTGGGACACTGAACCCTGCTCTGCTCAGCTTCAGCCAGGCTCGTCTATAATGTCGAATCAGTTGAAGAAAGGACACCAACCCTTGTGACTTGCCTTGCAGAAACCACTTGTGGAAGGAGCTATTTAACAGTGGGTTGAGGGATATGATGAGCCTTAAGGAGGGATATGGCTAACTCTTCACTCACCTCTGTTAGTGTCAACCCACTTGATGGTGTACCATGGGGGCTTAGGGTCCTGCAAAGCACATCTGAGATGGGGCTGGGAAGCCTTGGACAGAAGGACCATGGTTTCAGGAATGGCAAGGCTGAACCTGGAGAGCAGAGCCCTGGTGCTGGGAGGGGCACAGGGCATTAAGCAAATGGAGGGAGCTGGCATCAAGGAGCCAAGTGAGACATCAGGAGCAGAGAGGGCTGGACAGGCCAACCCCAGTTCAGAGCTGCTCCACTAGATGTCCAGGGGCCTGGTGCAACACAACAGTTTTTCCTCATAGGTAAGTGAGGTATTAATTCTGCAACCTACTTCATAGGATGTTTGTGAAAAATAGCTAATAAAATTTGATAAAGCAGAGTGAGGTAGAGGTAGAGAGGAAAGGAAAAAGTGGAATGGAAAAGAAATAAGAAGCCAGTATTAATAAAAACAGGAGGAAGGGAAGCAGCAGCCAATCCTTGTTTTGTTGACAAGTCAGAAGGGAGGAGCCCACAGGCGGTGGTTGGGCTGGGGGCTGCTGCAGTGGTGGAGGCCACCAGGAGGCCCCAAATAGCTACCTTCTTAAAAAATGATTATTATTGTTCACAATTTGGTGTTTTTTTAAAAAATATTTATTTGACTGTGCTGGGTCCCAGCACCTTCGACCTTCATTGTGGCATGTGAACTCCTGGTTGCAGCATGCAGGATCTAGTTCCCTGACCAGGGATCAAATCTGGGTCCCCTGCCTCAGAAGCACAGAATCTTAACCACTGGACCACACCAGGTAAGACCACACAACTTGATGTTTTAAAAGCGTTATCTTGGGAGACTTCCCTGGTGGTCCTGTGGTTAACCATCTGCCTTCCAATACAGTGTTCAGTTCAGTTCAATCACTCAGTCGTGTCCAACTCTTTGCGACCCCATGGACTGCAGCACGCCAGGCTTCCCTGTCCACCACCAACTCCCGGAGCTAGCTCAAACTCATGTCCATCGAGTTGGTGATGCCATCCAGCCATCTCATCCTCTGTCGTCCCTTCCTCCTCAGTGTACTCGGTTCAGTCCCTGGACGGGGACTTAAGACCCCACACACCTGGGGGCAACTAAGCCCACAAGCTGCAACTAGAGAAGCCAGAGTGCACAACTGCAGCAACTAAGACCCAACACAGCCCAAAATAAAGAAAAATATAGTAAAGAAAAAAAAGCCTATCTTAAGACTGCCCTGGTGGCCCTGCGCTTAAGGCTCTGAGCTCCTAATGCAGGGGCTCGGGTTTGATCCCTGGTCAGGGAACTAGATCCCACATGCCACAAGGAACAGCCAAAAAAAAAACACAAACGTATCTTTTAACTAGATAGTCTTAGACTGCACCAACTCAGATAAAACATACGATTTAAGTAACTCTGCGTTCTTTTTCCAAAACAGGATGTTCTCCCGCAATGGTTATCCATAATATCCTTTTGACCTTGTAAACAAAATTCGATCACGCTGGGCAAGGGCTGATGGAATATAAAAGGGACAGTCGTTATCTGTATGGGCTTCACTTCTCAGATAGAGCTGAGCGTCGGGATCTCCTGTGGTTGCTCTCACTGCCTCAGACACCAAGCCCCAAAAAAAAAAAAAACCTCTACTGTGTCCCATGGCAGCCAAGAAGCTGTCACTGGCTCTACATATATCCATTTTATGAACATTTTTCATTAGAAAGGTTAGAATAAAGGTAAAACTTTAAGTATATAGGCCAGCTGTTCAAATTTGCTTGCAAGTATAAGGGAAGATAAAGTCAAACTACTTATGCTGTGTAAGTGAAAAAAGTAGGACATAAAATTACATGTGCAATTACTTAAAAACTATGTAAAAAATGTATGTAAAAGTAAAATAACACCCCTACAACGAAGCTCCATGCACAGAGAAAATATGGAATGGAAACAGAGCTACAGAACGAATTAGAGGGCTTTCCCCTTGTGTTTCCCACATTTTCTATTAATATGTATACATTTTCAATGTATAACTTTAAAGAAATGTACATATTAGCAACAGATAAATGAAAGAACTGGAGATGATCAGGATCACAGAAAATTCAAGATAATCTCTCTGTTAGAAATCCTTCATATGGCCTTTCATCAAACTCTGCAAACTTCTAGGGCTATTCTAAACAGCAGAAATCCCAGAAATGAGTTTTCTTTGATCATGGAAGCACTGTGCACTTTTTATCAGAAGATTTACCTTTTTAACGTTTTGCTTTTTAAAACAGTGAGGTTGAGATTGAACCGCAGCTGCCCTGAAGATGACAAGGATAACAGATTTCCCACAGATCATTGACACAGCGTGAGATAAGCTTAAGGGGTCCTGCTCTGGCTCTCCACATCCTGACTCTCCAAGCCCTTCTCAGGCACACCCCATTGGCTACTACACAACAGCCATCCATTCCTCGACTCCCCTGCAACCTAACCCAGGTTTCTGTCCAGACATGGCCTGATAGTGTTCCCAGTCCCAGGGTGGGCCTCCTGTGGGCTGAACCCATTGTGGTCAAGCTGAGTCCTTTGCAGGAACAGACACAAGGCCCAGCTCCTACCAATGAGATGCTTTTAGGAGTGACAAGTATTTACTCTTCTCTCTTGTGAATGTATAGAGCCCTGGAAAGAGAGCTCTGCTTCCAGCTCCACCATTCCTGTTTTTCACTCTCCAAGAAGGCCAGGAGGTATTCCAGGATGGAGGAAAGGATGAAGACAGAGGGGCAAAAGCAGTGGTCTGTTGAGGAAAGGTCTCTGAAAGCAGGTACTTGGACCAGACACTTTCATTGATTTCCCTTTAGACAGTACTTAGTCACCCAGGTACGACGAGTTGCAAGTGAGTTTGGGAAAATGACTCTTTACTATGGGGCGGGGATGCTGTGTACTCAGGTAAAATCTGATGACTTTGGAAAGAAAAGAATGAACTTGGGGCCACCATTAGAAGATCCTGCTGCAAAAACAAAAGAGGCAGCCTTCTTGGGAGAGCTGATGTGAGGACATCCTCAGAAGAGAATCCCAAATATACTGAGCATCAGATCTTTGTTTTTAATGTCATTCCCCAATAAAAGGAAGCAGGGCTCCTTGGAGAAATGGCTGACTCTAGGACTGGGGCAGTAAACAGTCTAGATGAACTGGCACCTCTGGTAAGGCCAGGAAGTAGGGGCAGGGCTCCTTGGAGAAATGGCTGACTCTAGGACTGGGGCAGTAAACAGTCTGGATGAATTGTCACCTCTGGTAAGGCCAGGAAGTAGGGGCGTGCTCTAAAATTAAAAACAAAACAAAACAAAAGCACTCAACATCCCCAAACCAACCAACACAAGAAAACAGCCCACAATGATGGGGATATGTCAAAGGGTGACAAAAGTCAATGCAAAGAGTTCCTAATGCCCAAATTTGGAGTAACTTGAACAAAATAAATAATGTGGTATTGGGTTATCGGTTCAGTTCAGTCCCTGAGTCGTGTCTGACTCTTTGCAACCCCATGGACTGCAGCACAACAGGTTTCCCTGTCCACCACCAACTCCTGGAGTTTACTCAAACTCATGTCCATTGAGTTGGTGATGCCATCCAACCACCTCATCCTGTCATCCCCTTCTCCTCCCGCCTTCAATCTTTCCCAGCATCAGGGTCTTTTCCAATGAGTCAGTTCTTTGCATCAGCTGGCCAAAGTACTGGAGTTTCAGCTTCAGTATTAGTCCTTCCAATGAACACCCAGGACTGATCTCCTTTAGAATGGACTGGCTGGATCTCCTTGCAGTCCAAGGGACTCTCAGGAGTCTTCTCCAACACCACAGTTCAAAAGCATCAATTCTTCCGCGCTCAGCTTTCTTTATAGTCCAACTCTCACATCTATACATGACCACTGGAAAAACCATAGCTTTGACTAAATGGACCTTTGTTGGCAATGTAATGTCTCTGCTTTTTAATATGCTGTCTAGGTTGGTCATAGCTTTTCTTCCAAGGAGCAAGCGTCTTTTAGTTTCATGGCTGCAGTCACCATCTGCAGTGATTTTGGAGCCCCCCAAAATAAAGTCTGTCACTGTTTCCATTGTTTCCCCATCTATTTGCCATGAAGTGATGGGACCGGATGCCATGATCTTAGTTTTCTGAATGCTGAGTTTTAAGCCCACTTTTCCACCCTCCTCTTTCACTTTCAACAAGAGGTTCTTTAAACCAGAGATAACATAAAACCCATGAGTCCATAGTGACATAAACAATTCCATAAGTAAGTAACTGAGAGACATCTCCCACGCAGAATTCCATGGAATTCATGTCAATATGTTGTACTCCAGGGAATGGAGCCTAACTCCCCACTCTCCAGGTGTGAGAAGGGTGATTTCTTTGCAGAGAGTACTACATGGAAAGAAGGCAAAGAAACCTGACGAATAAAACCACAAACAGGCAATCAAGGTCAAGCTCAACAGCCATAAATCATGTGGTCAGACACGTCCTTGATAAGTCTGTGGTGAGAATGACATGGTACCTCAGTGATCTGCATCCCCCAAACCCACAAGCCCGGTCTAACGGCCAGAAATTCAGCAGACACACCACAGTGAAGGGGTATTCCTCAGAGCACCTGACAAGCACTCCTCAGAACGGTCAAGGTCATCAAAAACAAAGGGAGCCATGGCCCAGAGGAGCCTACGGAGGCATGACGATTAAGTGTAATCTGGTGTCCTGGGCGGGACTCTGAAATAAGAAAAGGACGTTAGGTAAAAACTAAGGCGATCTGAGTCAAGTACGGACTTCAGTTAATGATATTGTATCAGTGTTGGTTCCCTGATTGTGACAAATTATCATTTTAATGTAAGATATGAATTAAAGAGGAAACTGGGTGTGGGGTATTAGGAACCCTCTGTATTATCTTCCCAACTTCTCTGTGAATCTAAGACTACTCTAAAGCTAAAAGTTCATTAGAGAGTGAGAAGACAAAGGCTCTCCCCCTTTCCGAGTGGGAGGCCGTAATGTCTGAAGCTGAGGCAGTCACATTCTGACTGCAGAAGTGACAACTCACAGCCCTAGCCAATTTTGGGCCCAGCTACTGCATTTTTGTCATGTGAGAAAATAAACTTTAATGTTTAAGCTGTTCTGTTCCTTGCAGCTGAAAAAAAATATTCCAAGCTCACGAATTTGTAATCATATATCCCCAAATATGCCAGGATGCCAGAGATCTAAGCAAGTATCTCACCAATGTAAAAAGAGACTGGAGAAAAAGAAAAAAAGAGGCTTTTATTAATATACACATGTGGTGGAAAATGGTGGATGAAGTCCCAGTTAGGGTGGGGAGAGGAAAAGTGAGCAGAGGTATCAGGAAAAATCCATCTCCATCTTGAGATTATTTAGTAAACAAGTATTTATTGAGTGACTACTATATGGTCAGGCCAGGAACCATGGAAAATAATATAAAAGTGTAAGATTTAAATCCTGCCCAAGTATATTGAGATCCTTTATTTTTCTTTGGTATATCAGGCTTAGATGTTAGAACCAAAAGCCATCTTCAAGACCGGTTTTCTGCATACATAAGCTTAAAAGTACTTTTTAAATTAATGGCAGCAAACTGCTTTTCTATTAGGCTTTGTATTTTTGAGGTCCTCCAGCATTAGCCTTTCTTTGTGGTGGCTGCCTAATTCTCTGCAGACCAAATGAACCATTATTTATCTGCTCAGTCGGTTTCCAGGCTTCACCATTCAAAAAACTTGCCAATGAACATCTCTGCTCTTGCTCCTTTGGCAACTCCGCTAATGTGCCTGTAATAAGGGGACCTAGATATTTTACTACATAACACCCTTTCCCTCAGTCCCTGCCCCACAGGTGCGATCTCCCCTGCTCTCCAGGGCCGCAAGTTGGGTAGCTGCTTACCTCTGGGTGGGCACCACTCCCAGCTCTCTTATTTCAACTGTTTAAGTGGATATGAGGTCTGGAAAAGGCAGGAAGCAGGCGGGATCCATAACGTACAAAGAAAGCACGCAGATGCTAAAGAGGGAAGAAATGGCGCAGGAAGTTGTAAGGGGTATTTGAGGAAACAAGAAATGGACAGGACAGATACTCTCCGGATCATAGTAGTTTGGGTTAAAGACAATCAGAAAGCAGGTCAGGCACATGACAGAGGCCTCCAATGCTAACGCGATGAATTTGTACTTAGTACTGCGGGGCGACGGGGAGTGAAGAAAAGATTCAGTGAAAGCGACTGGGTTTTAGACTCTGTCACAAGTTCTGGGGGTGGAGTGTCAACTCATTTTCCTGCGCCGAGATTTCCACATTTGTTAACAATTAAAAAGTAATACTTGCTGGGCCGACCTCGAGTACATATAAGAAGTAAACAGTGAACTGTAAAACTCAGAAGGCCGATATCCAGGACAGTGGTTTACGGTCAGGTGACAAGTCGACACAAATTTCTTAAGTGTTTTAGGAAAAAATGCTGAAACCAGATCCAAAAACGAAATCTTTCCGCCTGCAAACGACTTGCCATGACTCGAAGTGGGTCGCAGTTGCTTCTTGGTCTGCTGCTCTCGCTCGGCGAGAAGCCCACGCGGGAGACCATTTTCGAGGTTTGCTTTGGCGTCTCGTCGCCGAGGACTCCCGTAGACGCGAGGGAACTGAGGTGCATGTGCGTGCGTGAGCGCGCAGGCCCGGAGCCGGCTGCCACGCGCTTCGCCAAAGCGGCGCTACAGCCCGATCTCCGCACTACTGAGCCGGCGGGTGCAACCGGGCGTGCGTGGGCGCAGCCAGCCACTGCGCAGGCGCAGACACGCTCCCCCCCCCACCCCGACCCCCCTACCCGGCCTCCGCGCGGCGCTCTGGGCGAGCGCGCGCCCCCGGCGGGTTCCGCTCCCGACAGGCGGAGGGCTGCGTGCGCACGAGAGAGCCGGCCGTGACGTGCGCCGCGCTGCGCCCGACGTCACGGGTCCGTGTGTAGTGGCGGCCGGGCTGCCCTCAGCGGCGGCTCCCGACGAGGGTGGTGCGGTGGCCGGCTGCGGTGTTCGGGGGTCTTGCGGCCCGCGGCGGCGGCGGCGGCGACGACAACGACTGCCGGGAGGCCGGGCGCTCCCAGCCGCGGAGTGTCGCTCCCGCCCCTTCTCCGGCCTCGGCGGCGCCCGGCCCGCGGCTTCCTCCTTTTCTGCCCAGCGTCCCGCGGGCCTCAGGGCCGCGGCGGCGAGAAGGAACGAGCGCCGCCGAGAGGCCCCGGCCGGCCGCCGCGGTCCACGAGCCCGCCGCTGCGCCCGGCGCGGGCTCCATGTGAAGGAGGCCGGGCCTGGCCCCCGGCCCGCGCCCGACTCCTCGTGCGCCCCTCGGGTCCCCGGGGGCCCGCAGCCTCCCTCGACCGGGGGGCGCAGTGACAGGCCGCGCGGGGGCGGAGGGGTGGGTCTGCGGCTCCCTACGTCCCCGCGGAGCGGCGGGTAAGTGCGTGCGTGCGTGCGTGTGTGTGTGTGAGCGCGCGCCCGCGCAGATGTGTGGCGGTGGGGGTGGGGGTGGGGTGGGGGTGGGGGAGCGGGGAGGGGGCCGTCACCGCTCTGGGCGCAGCCCCTGGGGCGGAGCTTTCGCTAGGTTGCTGCCCCGCTTGGGGTGGGCGGACCGTGGGTCCCTTGCATCGTGTCCTGGAGTCCAGGTCCGAGCGAAGTAGACCCCTGGGCGGTGGAGCTGTCAAGACGCGTACTCCGCGGGGCCTTTGGAAGGAAGCTTGCGCCTGGTCCTTGGCAGAGGCAGAACTGTTACATGCAGGAAGCGGGAAAGTGCTTGTCTTTGCCCCGCTGTATCGTCGTGCACTAGTGGTTAGGGTTGATGCCCTTTTCTCTTTATGGACCGTTGAGCGAGCACTTGTTACGCCCCCGGTAGTTACCGTGCACTGTCTCACCTCACCTTCGAAGCCCAGCGAGGTGATACTGTCTCTCCATTTTACGGTTGAAAACATCGAGGCTCAGATTCTGGAACTTGTCCAAGGTCACGCAGCTTTGTAATCTGGGAAAGCCTTGGTTCGAATACGATGTCTTTTCTGTAGAAGTGTGTTTCTCTATTTCAGATCTTGCGAAAATAAATATGTGAGGAAGATGAGAAAACCTGAAGTTTTTTCTTGGGAGTAAAATCTAAATATTTCCATAAGTAGATCGTGCTTATGTGCCCCTATTTTAGGTTGTTCAATGTGTTTTGCTGCAGCCTAGCCAAATGATTTTCTTGCTGCTTTTTCAAAAAAAAAAATTACTTTTAAAAGGTGACTCCATGCACCTTTACCTTTTTCTTTTTTTGCGGTGGAACTGACCGAACAGAAAATATTTTCCCTGTTATCAAAAAGAAGAAATAGATTTAGTTAAACTCCGTATTTCTTGAAAAGTTAACAATTTGTGCAATTTATTCTTGATGCATACAGGGAACTCACAGTTGGGTTATTTGCTTGAGATTTCCTTATTGCAAAATTTGTTTCTGGATTATGTGGCAGTGACAACATGCTTACTAATTTGTGCATTAACTTGTGCAATATCTCTGAGTGGAGTGCCAGAATTTAATGTGTAGAGTGTTGTAAAAAGTTATATTTTAATGATGTGATTGTTTTCTTTCATATGTATGTAGCAAACTAATGAGTATAAACTAACTGAAATTCTCATTTTAGCATTGACCTATACTCTGTTTCTTTGATTATGATTAGAGTAAAGCTGGAGAGCCTTTCGGAGAAGGCAAAGGCAAGCCACTCCAGTACTCTTGCCTAGAAAATCCCATGGACGGAGGAGCCTGGTAGGCTGCAGTCCATGGGGTCGCTACAAGTCAGACATGACTGAGCAACTTCCCTTTCACTTTTCACTTTCACACATTGGAGAAGGAAATGGCAGCCCACTCCAGTGTTCTTGCCTGGAGAATCCCAGGGACGGGGGAGCCTGGTGGGCTGCTGTCTATGGGGTCACACAGAGTCGGACACGACTGAAGTGACTTAGCAGCAGTAGCAGCAGAGAGCCTTTACATTTCTCTTTGCAGAAGAAAGTGTTGATAAAGTTCTCTTGAGTAACTTAAGTTTCATGCATAGTTGTAAATGTTTAAGAAATCTATTGATGCCCCAAATTGTAGTATTTTATAATTTCTTTTACTGTATTACTAGGTTTAAGAAAATTTGTAGTTGAATGTCTTTGTAATGTCTGTAGAGAAAAGGTTGAATTACAGAGTTAAGAAGTGGCTGGTTCACAGATTAATTTGTTGTTTGCTTAAAATATAAACGTGTGTTGAGTCTTGTTGAATGTAATATCATTATAGAGTGGTTATCTAGTCATGCTCTCCATGAATCTCTCTTGAAAGAAATACCTATTAAAGATTTATTGTAAATAATTTGATGATTACATTGTAGATTCAGTTTTTTAAGTGTTTTAATTGGAACTTTCATCCCTTGTTTACCTTATTGCTACCAGAGGGGTAAACTATATTTAATAGATGCTGTATTAAAATGGAATTGTGTTGGTTCTAGACAAGTCCCACAGCTTTAGTATCAGATTGATTTTATTTTTTTCCTTGTAGATTGGAGCTCTCTAAGCTCCCTCCCCCCTGACCCCCAACCCAGCCCCAACTTTTCATTGTGAAACAGTTTTACGAACACAGGAATTTGGTGATATCAAACACCCATATGGTGATCCTGTAGATTCACTTGTTGGCATCTTGCCCTAATGTGTACATTATTTTTGGCTGTGCGTGCCTGTGTGCTCAGTCACTCAGTCATGTCGCACTCTTTGTGACCCCATGGACTGTAGTCCGCCAGGCTCTGTCCATGGGATTTTCCAGGCAAGGATATTGGAATCGGGTACCATTTCCTCCTTCAGGGGATCTTCCCAACCCAGGGACTGAATCTCCTGCGTGTCTCCTGCGTTGGCGGGCAGCTTCTTTACTACTGCTATACCATTTGAAAACTAAACTGTGGACACTATGACACTTTACCCCTAAATATGCCAACTTGCATTTCCAAAGATAAGGACATTTTCTTACATAGCCAAAATATCATTATTGTTAACTTTGTAATTAATAGTTTCTTATTGTTAATTTCTTAATGTAGTCTAGTATACATCCATGTTTTAAATCTCCCCATTTGTGCTGGAAAGATCTTTTATGGCTTTTTATACTTAATCCCACCAAACCAGGATCCCATCAAGGTTTATTCACTACATTTGGTTAAGTCTCTTTGATCTCTTCTAATCTAAAACAATATCACCTCTCTATTTTATTTATTTATTTTTTTATCTTTTGGCCATGCCACACAGTATGTGGGATCTTAGTTTCCCAACCAGGGATTGAACCTGTGACCCTGCTGTGGAAGCACAGAGTTTTAACCACTGGATGCCTTGGAAGTCCCATCATCTCTCCATTTTAGGATTTTTTTTTTTTTTAATAAAAGAGATCAAGCCAGTTATCTTATAAAACAAGTCACATTCTGGATTTGTCTGGTTTTTTTTTTCCCTCATGGTGTCATTTAGCATGTTCCTCTTTGCCTCCTACATTAGCTAACTGTAAGCTAGATTTAAAGAATCGTTAGTTTCAGGTTAAATATTTTGGGCAAGAATAACTACTGAGTGTTGCTGTGTACTTTATATTGCTTCCCATTAGGGGTCATATATTGTTAAGTCCTATTATTTGTGATTCTGAGTTTGATCACTTGGTTATGGGGGTTGTTGTTCAGTTGCTAAGTCATGTCTTTGCAACCCCATGGACTGCAGCACGCCAGGCTTCCCTGTCTTTCACTGTTTTCAAGTTTGCTCAAACTCATGTCCATTGAGTCAGTGATGCCATCCAACCATCTCATCCTCTGTTGCCCCCTTCTCCTGCTGCCCTCAGTCTTTCCCAGCATCAGGGTCTTTTCCAGTGAGTCAGCTCTTCCCATTAGGTGGCCAAAGTATTGGAGTTTCAGCTTCAGCATCAGTCCTTGCAGTGAATATTCAGGGCTGATTTCCTTTAGGATTTACTGGTTTGCTCTCCTTGCTGTCCAAGGGACTCTCAAGAGTCTTCTGCAGCACCACAGTTTGAAAGCATCAGTTCTTAGGCACTGAACCTTCTTTATGGTTTAGCTCTCACATCCCTGCATGATTACTGGAAAGACCATAGCTTTGACTAGATGGACCTTTGTCAGCAAAGTGATGTCTCTGCTTTTTGATATGCTGTCTAGGTTTGTCATAGCTTTCCTTCCAAGGAGCAAGCATCTTTTAATTTTGTGGCTGCAGTCACTCTCTGCAGCCAAAATAAAATCTGCCACTGTTTCCACTTTTTTCCGTCTGTTTGCCATGAAGTGATGGGACCGGCTGCCATGATCTTAGTTTTCTGAGTGTTGAGTTTTAAACCCGCTCTTTCACTCTCCGCTTTCAGTCAGTTCAGTTGTGTCTGACTCTTTGTGACCCCGTGGACTGCAGCACACCAAGCTTCTCTGTCCATCACCAACTCCTGGAGTTTACTCAAACTCATAGCCATCAAGTTGGTGATGCCATCCAACCATCTCATGCCTGCCGTCCCCTTCTCCTGCCTCAGTCTTTCCCAGCATCAGGGTCTTTTCTGGCAAGCAGTTCTTTGCATCAGGTGGCCAAAGTATTGGAGCTTCAGCTTTAGCTCTCTTCTCTAGGTGAGGTATATTTTCCCCACTGCAATTGGCATGTGTTCTCCAGTAATCTTTCAGCTTTCAGTAGATAGTAATATCTATTGCTGCATCTGTTGGCAAGCTAACTTTTGAATTTCAATGTTAACAATCTTTTGTTAGTCTTTAGACAGCAACAGAATCGCAGGAATTGTAAAAATGTTCTATGCAGCTGTATTAATCGGGTTCTGATTTTGCAGCTGTATTAATCAAGTTCTGATTTGGGGGATTTTTAAATATTTTTAATAATGAATTCAAGGTTATCGCCAGTTATGAATAAAAAGAGACCTGACTTGAGAGAACAGAGGACAATTCAGTTCCTGTCTGTTCCTGTACTCTCTCAAGGAGTGTATGTGTGTGTGTTTAGACTGTACGGTGGGGCTTGTGTGGCTTGGGAGACCTTAGTCCTCACTGAACCTCGGTCCTTGGCAGTAAAATCGAGGAGTCCCTATCACTGCACCATCCGGGAATTCCCTCAAATAATATGTTTCTTTTAAGTCTTAGCCAATACTTGTTGCTCAGGAATAGCTGAAATATAATAAAAAATATTTTGAGAAAACTGTTTTCTGGTGTCATGCAATGGATTGAGAATCAGAAGGTCTAAACCCTAGGGCTAATTCAACTGTTCTGTGGAGTTCAAGGATTATAAACTTTTTAACTTCACTCTGTATTCTCATGTCATAGTGATTGTTAGTAAACGTGTTCGTAAACATGTCAGGAGGATAGGAATAGACTCTTTGGTGTTCTTCCCGTAACAGCCCACCACGTTTCTCGTAAGTGCTCAGGAGTGTTATGCTTGAGATTCATAGTACTATAAATTTAAAAAGCACTCTGTAGTTTATAAACTTTGGAAGTTTTTTCTAGAGGTAATTTTCCCCCATTTGTATAGTCAGTCCATTTAGTATGGACTTTAATAAATTAATAGTGACAAATTAAAAGAATAGGTTAAGATATGATTTTGTCAGCATTCTTTCGATGATTCCCACATTGTGTCTGCTCGGCACCACTGCCTCAGGCAAGATGCATCTTGAGCTCTGCACTCACCTCCGCCACCCTCTGACTGCACGGCCCGGTGGTTCTCTGTGTCTTCCACCGAGCAGTCAGCTCTTCAAGCACAGAGGCAGTGCTTTGTTGATTTTGGTGCCCCAACATCTAGCACAGTGCTGCTGCTGCTAAGTCACTTCAGTCGTGTCCGACTCTGTGTGACCCCATAGACGGAAGCCGACCAGGCTCCCCCTCCCCTGGGACTCTCCAGGCAAGAACACTGGAGTGGGTTGCCATTTCCTTCTCCAATGTGTGAAGTTAAGTCGCTCAGTCGTGTCCGACCCTTAGCGACCCCACGGACTGCAGCCTACCAGTCTCCTCCATCCATGGGATTTTCTAGGCAAGAGTACTGGAGTGGCTTGCCATTGCCTTCTCTGATCTAGCACAATACCTGTTGCCAAATGTTTATTAAATGGATAGGTAATTGACAGGAGACCTCCGTTTACAGTGTTCTCAGATTCTTAAAAGATGGTAGCTACATGAATTGAACAGGATGGGGAAGTTCAGTAACATGTTTCTGTATCCTCAGAGAAAATCAAGTATTTGTGAACAGCTCTACCACAAAGAAAAGTTTCTGAAAATTATTAATAGGAATCAGTGGGAGAATGTGAGATAATATTTCTTGTTTTTGTAAGTCTTTGAGAACAGATCTGCAGTGTAAGGCGAAATAAATTTTCAATTGTTTCTGTGCTATTTAGTAATAGTTATATGCTCCTAGTACTCTTGCCTAGAAAACCCCATGGATGGAGGAGCCTGGTAGGCTGCAGTCCGTGGGGTGGGTCGCTAAGGGTCGGACACGACTGAGTGACTTCACTTTCACTTTTCACTTTCACACATTGGAGAAGGAAATGGCAACCCACTCCAGTGTTCTTGCCTGGAGAATCCCAGGGAAGGGGGAGCCTGTTGGGCTTCCGTCTATGGGGTCACACAGAGTCGGACATGACTAAAGTGACTTAGCAGCAGTAGCAGCAGCATATGCTCCCAATTCATATTGTAGTTTACGTTTGTGACTTGAAGATGTTTCATTATCATCATTATTGTTTGATAAGTTTGTCGTTACCCTAAGTTTGACTGACTTAGCTACATTTTAATGGTATTTATGGAGTTTTGAACTGTGGTGCTGGAGAAGACTCTTGAGAGTCCCTTGGACTGCAGGGAGATCCAACCAGTCCATTCTAAAGGAGATCAGTCCTGGTTGTTCATTGGAAGGACTGATGCTAAAGCTGAAACTCCAATACTTTGGCCACCTCATGCAACGAGTTGACTCACTGGAAAAGACTCTGATGCTGGGAAGGATTGGGGGCAGGAAGAGAAGGGGATGACAGAGAATGAGATGGCTGGATGGTATCACCAACTCGATGGACATGAGTTTGAGTGAACTCCGGGAGTTGGTGATGGACAGGGAGGCCTGGCGTGCTGTGATTCATGGGGTTGCAAAGAGTCGGACACGACTGAGCGACTAAACTGAACTGAATTGATGGAGTTTTAACTCAAAATAGTTTGTTCTTTTGTTTTAATATGAAAGAAACGAGACCAATGTTCTCTAAATTTGTGGAGAGATTAATATCATGATTTATATGATTGCTTTAATGCATTTTAAAATCAGTTTAGGAATTTTTAGACTTGTTGACTGCTTTGTAAAATTAGTAATAGTTATTATATGGTATGACATAATGTATAAAAACAGTATGTCAAAGAACATTTACAAACTTTCTTCTTTGGTCAGATATTATAAGGAAATGATAAGGAAATGAAAGAAGTAGAAGGTAGCTAGCTCAGCCTTAGTGTTGAAGATCTACTTTGAGAGATGGTGAATCATTAGTCATCCAGTCTGTTAGCAGTACCTGACTGCATTCGGTTGACTTCACCCCCAGACCACCATATACCTTCGTTATAAATCTTTCCCCAAGATTTGAGAAAGAGTAGATTAATTTTGTGTTCTGAAATCGTGTAATGTGTGTTACAAAGCTTCTCAAAGTTTTGTCCCATAGTTATGGACTGTTGCATACTGCCTTAGGGTTAGAAGGTTTACTCAGGGATGTACCTGTAGTTTCTTGCCTAGAATGTTCCTGAAGTGAATACACAGATTGCAAACTGTATTTCATACTGTTTGTTGAACACTGATAGTAGGTAGAAAGCCTGAATTCAGTCTTGAATCTGCCATTAGAAGTTGTGACAAAGTGACTTCAGTAATATTTTAAAAAACATTATCTTAGCATGTAGCAGGTACACGCAGGTCTTTGCTGTGCCATGTGAGATCTCTTTGTAGCACATGGACTCTCAGTTGTGGTCCATGGGCTCAGCACTTGCAGTGCTTCGGCTTCATTGCTCCACACCATGTGGGATCTTAGTCCCCAAACCAGGAATCCAGACTGCACCCCCTGCATTGCGAGGTGGATTCTTAACCAGTGGGCCACCAGGGAAGTCCCTAGATCAACTTTTCTGAACTTGAAAAAGTTGCCCTAGTTGATTTCTTTTTTTAAAAAGATTTATTTATTTTTTTGGCTATGGTGGGTCTTTTTTGCTGCATGGGGACTACTTTTTATTCCAGTACCTGGGCTGCTGCTTGTAGTGGTTTCTCTTGTTGTGGAGCACAGCCTTGAGGTGCGTGGGCTCAGTAGTCGCAGCTCCCGGGCTCCAGCGCTCAGGCGCAGTAGTTGTGTGCACAGGCTTAGTCGCTCGGCAGCACACGGGATCTTCCCCAACCAGGTATCGAATTGATGTCCTTTGCATCACCAGGTGGATTCTTAAACACTGAACCACCAGGGAAGACCCCCCGCCGCCACCTAGTTGATTTCTTAAGGACCAATCTAATCTATGATTCTGTGAGATCCACAGCATCACAGAAAATAGTAGAGTCAAAAGAGATTCATGTTTTCTTACTTAGGAGATTGTTAAGATGACAACTGTCCAGGGAAGATTTGTTACAGGGCAGCATTTAGAAGATAAATCTGTTTAAATGTGATTAATTTGTCAGAATGACATCTTTTATTTAAAGATACTTTATAGCCAGGTAGCTTGTGTTGAATTGTGATGATCTATAGTAGGTTCGCAGTAAATACTTGTTGAAAGAGTAGATGAATAACTTCAGGACTGATATGATTGAAATCAGAATCACCTGATGATATTTTAGTGGTAAAAATCCAAGATAGTAACCATTGAATTCTAGAAAAGAACTAAATTATTCTCATTAATGGGCACCCAAGACTAGTGAAATACCTTTTTGGAAATACTTTAGCCAAAAGTGAGGGAAGATCTTTTTGGAAAAGAAAAAAAAAGAAGTATTGGAAAATTTTTACATGCAGTCTTATACCCGTTGGAAATTTTTAAGTAATTTTATGGATGTACTGGATAAACCCCAAATGATTACATTAAAAAAAAAATCTTACTTCCCAATGGAAAACACATTTTGGGAAAACCATACATCAGCAAAAAAATTTACAATATATTTATTTATTTTTGCGAGGCTGTGTGGGATCTTAGTTCCCTAACAAGGGATTGAACCCGTGCCCCCTGCATTGGGAATGTGGAGTCTTAACCATTAGACCACAGGGAAGTCCCAGCAAATTTTTTTTTTCTCAGAATCTTTCTGCTTCTTTATTCTTCCTTTCTTCCATCGTCACATCTCTAACCAAAGCAGAGAAGTACATTAAGTGTTCTTAGCTTATTTTGTTCTTAGGTAATAAATTGGTATTGACATTTGTTAAACTAGAGCTTCCCTTGTGGCTCAGATGTTAAACAAACTGCCTGCAATGCTGGAGACCTGGGTTCAATCCCTGGGTCAGGAAGATCCCCTGGAGAAGGGATTGGCAACCCACTCCAGTAGTCTTGCCTGGAGAATTCCATGGACAGAGGAACCTGGTGTGCTGCAGTTCGTGGGGTCACACAGAGTTGAACATGACTGAGCAACTAACACTTTTGTAAGTCTGATACCCATTCTAGTGTTTTCTTTCATATAAATCTTGCTCTTTTGCAAATGGGAGGATGAAGTTTGGATGATATGGCTTCATAGAATGAGGGCTCTTCATCCTGTTTTCAAAGATTGGCAGCTCAGAACTGATAAAGGAAGGCTTGATTGGAGATTATGAAAGGACTAAGTGGCTTAGATTTGGTTATGCAGGAAGATCTCTAAAGGGAAAGTTGCAGAGATCTTGGCCAGTAGGTGGTGGGGAGGCTTGAGTAGTTGCATGAGTTAGGGTTCAGTCACAGAGGAAGAACAAACTGCTGTGGTATTATGGAATTAAGGAATTTATGAAAGGTAGAAAACCTTATGGAGTTGTGGGAGAAGCTTGGAAACCAAAAGTTTGTAAGGGGGAATTGGCAGATCAGAGAAGTCACTCATCAGCCTTCCTGAAGCAGTGTTGCAGTGGACAAGTCAGAGTTTGCAGGTGAATCTGAGAAGCTAGTTATGCCCAGCTACTGAAGTGTGGGACCACACAGTAGAGTTGGTGGAAAGTATAGAAAGCTGTTGTCTCTACATAGCTACCTCTTCTGTGGTCTTCAGTCAAGCTTTTGATGGTGGGCCTGAGGTTGCTGCTTGGTTGGCAGGGTTGACAATAAGAAAGAGCTACATGCAATACAGGGGAGAACAGAGACACAGTGAAATACTCTGTCAACTCTACATCCATGTAACCATAATCTTCAGAGAGTAATTTCCCTCTTTGACCATCTCTAACCAGGAACCTGGTGGGAAGAGGATTCTGGAAATGTAGTTTGAACTTAAAAGTTGTTATGGTACAAGCTCACAGAGGGTGAGAGTGGAGAGTGGGTGGGAAATCACAGTGAGGGCTGTGCTCATTGTGGCAGTCCACAGTGATGTTTCATCTTCTGTGAGAGAGCAGTTTCTTTAAAAGCTCCAAGCCTTTCTCTTCCTGTGAGATGGGAAGATAATACCTACATCAGGGATTATTGTGAGGATTAAATGAAGTATTTTGTATTTAGCAGACTATCAGCACAGTATGAAATAATAGAAATAATAGTTTTTATTATTGGTAGTAATTGTGGTAGTAAAGAGGACAGATTGAGAAATAGGAAGGGTGTATTTTGAAAGGGGAGAAGTAGAGAAGATGAATGGAGATAAAAGTGAAGTCGAAGACATAGTTCCTATAATTGAGAATGCAATAATCAAGCTGCAGAGGACACATGTAAGCATATAGCAAGGTTGGGAAGTTGTTAAATAAGATAATATCCTTTAAGACAAATGGTTCTGCCATGATGAGTGGAGAGACCGCAAATGCTGTCATTCCAGTGTGCTCATGCTCCGTCGTTGACTCACGTTCAACTCTTTGTGACCCTGGAGACTATAGCCCACTAGGCTCCTCTGTCTGTGGGATTTTCCAGGCAAGAAAACTGGAGTAGGTTGCCATTTCCTTCTCCAGGGTGTAGTTAAGGTTAAAAGTGGTAATGTAAAAATTCCACTGTCAGTCCTCAGAGGTTATTTTTCACTTCTTATCATTTAGAAAGATGGACAGATGAAGGGAGTAGGGAAGGCTGAAACTGGGTCCTTGTTTAGACAGGAAGGAAAGGAGGAAACGTTTCAGATAGCAGAAACAGGAGGAGGCGTCGTCAAGGCATGCAGCACCTCATTAAGACGAGTCGGTACCTACTGACTCCTGTCTTCGCTTTTGATAGCCTGTTTGTAGTTTCTTGATTTTGAAGGTTTTCTTATGCTTGTGTCACTGCAAGCAGTCAGTACCCAGTAATTGTGTAGCACCTAATGATGCTTATTGTACAACAAAGCCTGAGTTTTTCCCAACTGTAAACCCCTAGAATTAGGTGTCTCCCTCCTCATCCATAATCTATAGCATGGCGTTTTCTCTTCATACTCAGTAGATTCATCACGTTATTTACTTTTAGTGATTTCCCTTGCTTACAGTATGAAATGATGAAGGTTGATAACAGGAGAGATTACGTTTAAAAAAAATAAATAATAAAGAAAAAAAGCAAAGCTTAAAAGAAGCAGCAGCTCTAATTTGTTTCTTTGTGAGTCTCAGGGCTCCTTAAGTGTTCTCCTGTTTTGGCTTTTCAAATCCAGCCTAAGTTAAAATGATGAGGTGTGGTAGATGCTGTTACACATACAGTTCCCAAAGACTCCAGTACGGTAAAATCCAAAAGGAAGCAAAACTAAAAGAAGATAAAACAGGAGAGTTGGCTTTGATCCCTGGGTTGGAAAGATCCCTTGGAGAAGGAAATGGCAACCCATTCCAGTATTCTTGCCTGGAGAATTCCATGGAGCAAACACCCTCTTCTAAGAACGCAAGAGAAGACTCTGCACATGGATATCACCAAATGGTCAACACCAAAATCAACATCGATTGATTATATTCTTTGCAGCCAAAGGTGGAGAAGCTCTATACAGTCAGCAAAAACAAGACCAGTAGCTGACTGTGGCTCAGATCATGACCCCTTATTGCCAAGTTCAGATTTAAACTGAAGAAAGTAGGGAAAACCACTAGACCATTCAGGTATGATCTAAATCAAATCCCTTACGGTTATACAGTGAAAGTGAGAAATAGATTTAAGGGACTAGATCTGTTCGTGACATTGTACAGGAGACAGGGATCAAGACCATCCCCAAGAAAAAGAAATGCAAAAAGCAAAATGGCTGTCTGAGGAGGCCTTACAAATAACTATGAAAAGAAGAGGAGTGAAAAGCAAAGGAGAAAAGGAAAGATATACCCATTTGAATGCAGAGTTCCAAGGAATAGCATGGAGGGATAAGAAAGCCTTCCTCAGTGATCAGTGCAAAGAAATAGAGGAAAACAATAGAATGGGAAAGATGAGAGATCTCTTCAGGAAAATTAGAGATACTAAGGGAATGTTTCATGCAAAGGACATGATAAAAAGGACATGTAGGCTCAATAAAGGACAGAAATGGTATGGACCTAACAGAAGCAGAAGATATTAAGAAGAGGTGGCAAGAATACACAGAAGAACTATACAAAAAAGATCTTCGTGACCCAGATAATCACGACGGTGTGATTACTCACTAGAGCCAGACATCCTGGAATGTGAAGTCAAGTGGGGCTTAGGAAGCATCACTACGAACAAAGCTAGTGGAGTTGCTGGAATTCCAGCTGAGCTGTTTCAAATCCTAAAAGATGATGCTATGAAAGTGCTGCACTCAATATGTCAGCAAATTTGGAAAGCTCACCAGTGGCCACAGGACTGGAAAAGGTCAGTTTTCATTCCAATCCCAAGGAAAGGCAATGCCAAAGAATGCTCAAACTACCGCACAATTGCACTCATCTCACACGCTAGTAAAGTCATGCTCAAAATTCTCCAAGCCAAGCTTCAACAATACATGAACCGCGAACTTCCAGATGTTCAAGCTGGTTTTAGAAAAGGCAGAGGAACCAGAGGTCAAATTGCCAATATCCGCTGGATCATCGAAAGAGCAAGAGTTCCGGAAAAACATCTATTTCTGCTTTATTGACTATGCCAAAGCCTTTGACTGTGTGGATCACCACAAATTGTGGAAAATTCTTAAAGAGATGGAAATAATTAGACCATCTGACCTGCCTCTTGAGAAATCTGTATGTAGGTCAGGAAGCAGCAGTTAGAACTGGACATGGAACAGCAGACTGGTTCCAAATAGGAAAAGGAGTATGTCAAGGCTGTATATTGTCACCCTGCTTATTTAACTTATATGCAGAGTACATCATGAGAAGACGCTGGGCTGGATGAAGCACACGCTGGAATCAAGATTGCCGGGAGAAATATCAATAATCTCAGATGTTCAGATGACACCACCCTTAGGCAGAAAGTGAAGAAGAACTAAAAAGCCTCTTGATGAAAGTGAAAGAGGAGAGTGAAAAAGTTGGCTTAAAACTCAACATTCAGAAAACAAAGATCATGGCATCTGGTCCCATCACTTCATGGGAAATAGATGGGGAAACAGTGGAAACAGTGGCAGACTTTATTTTCTTGGGCTCCAGAATCACTGCAGATGGTGACTGCAGCCATGAAATTAAAAGATGCTTACTCCTTGGAAGAAAAGTTATGACTAACCTAGACAGCGTATTAAAAAGCAGAGACATTACTTGGCCAACAAAGGTCCATCTAGTCAAGGCTATGGTTTTTCCAGTAGTCACATGTGGATGTGAGAATTGGACTATAAAGAAAGCTGAGGGCCAAAGAATTGATGCTTTTGCACTGTGGTGTCAGGGAAGACTCTTGAGAGTCCCTTGGACTGCAAGGAGATCCAACCAGTCTGTTCTAAAGGAGATGTTTTGGCTGTTCATTGGAAGGACTGATGTTGAAGCTGAAACTCCAATACTTTGCCCACCTGATGTGAAGAGCTGACTCATGTGAAAAGACCCTGATGCTGGGAAAGATTGAAGGTGGGAGGAGAAGGGGACAACAGAGGTTGAGATGGTTGGATGGCATCACCAACTCGCTTGACATGAATTTCAGTAAAGTCTGGGAGTTGGTGATGGACAGGGAGGCCTGTCGTGCTGCAGTCCACGGGGTCAGAAAGAGTTGGACTTGACTGAACGACTGAACTGAACTGATGAGCTACAGTCCACCGGGTTGCCAAGAGTCAGACATGACTGAAGCAACTTTCATACTTGTAGTTTCTGAAGATTGTCCATGTTTGCTCCTACTTGGGCCAGTTGCACACCTCTGGACCATCTGTTTTGGTGAGGGACCACACTGAGCTAATTTGGTGACATTTAGTAATCAAGTGGGTGGTTGGAGGTTGTGTTTGTAGAAGGGATAAGCTTCCAGAAGAAGGCCACTAGAGTGAATCACTTAATTCAGTATATTAATTGATTAATTAGTCTATTCAGTATAGTAATTCTACCTTGTTTTCAAGTTCTTCGAATTAAACATTTTATTTTAATATAATTAATATGCAAGTTAAATTTCTTTTGTTTTTTTTTCACTTTTTCACCAATTTCTTGCTAGCTTTTGTTCTACTGGAATCACTTTCCCTCTTCATGAAGTATATCCTTTATCCGTGGTCTTTTTAAAAATATTTATTGTATTCGGTTGCCTGGGGGTCTTTGTTGCTAGGTTTTCTCTAGTGGTGAGTGGGGGCTTCACTCTAGTTGTGGTGCCCAGGCTTCTCATTGCAGTGGCTTCTCTTCTTGAGGAGAACAGGCTCTAGGTGCAAGGGCTTTAGTAGTTGTGGCATGCAGGCTCAATAGTTATGGTGCATGGACTTAGTAACTGAGGCATGTGGAAGTTTCCTGGACCAGGGAGCGAACCTGGGAAAATTCCCCATGCCTCAGAATAACCAAGTCCATGTCTCAAAACTGTTGAGCCTGGGACCAGGGATCAAACCCAAGGAGGGCATGGAAACCCACTCCAGTATTCCTGCCTGGAGAATCCCCATGGACAGAGGAGCCTGCTGGGCTACAGTCCATGGGATTGCAGAGTTGGACATGACTGAGAGACTAAGCACAACACAGGGATTGAACCCTGCATTGGCTCGTGAATTCTTAACCACTGGACCACCAGGGAAGTCCAAAACCCACGGTCTTTTGTTTGTTTGTTTTTAAACCTTTTATTTTATATTGGAATATAACTGATTAACAGTGTTGTGATAGTTTCAGGTGAACAGTGAAGGGACTTAGTCATTCATATACGTGTATCCATTTCCCCCCCACATCCCCTCCCATCCAGGCTGCCACATACTTGAGCAGAGTTTCAAGACTCATGGTCTTTTAACTGAGATCACACACCAGGTTTTGCCTTAATGAAGCTCAGATCCTTGATGTCTCATCACAGAAAGCAGTCAATGAGAGATGAAGTGATAGGCAAGAAGAGTATTTTATTTATAGAAAAACACACTCCACAGCTTGAAGGCGAGAGTGGCTATGAACTATATCCTGTTGAAGTTCCTAGACTAAGGGTCTGTTGGTGACAAATTAAAATTTTTGTTTGTTGGAAATCCTTAGCTCTTGTTCTTGAAGATATTTTAGTTGTGAATGAAAGTCTAGATTGGCAGTTATTTTTCCCTCAACATTTTGAAGAAATTATTCCATTCTGTTTTCTACTGTATAATCAGACCTAAAAGACTGTACGGATATTTTTTTTTTAAGTATTTTTGTTTTATTTTTGACTCAGAAAATTTTTTTTTTCTTTTAGTATATACTTATTTATTTGACTGCATCAGGTTTTAGTTGCATCATGTGGGCTCCAAAGTGCTGGGGCTTAGTTGCTCCACAGCATGTGGCATCTTAGTTCCTCAACCAGGGATTGAGCCCACATCCCTTGCATGGAGGCGGATTCTTAACTACTGGACCACCAGGGAAGTCCCTGGATGTTTTATTAATAATAATTTTTTATTGTGTTTTTAGAGTATATAATTGACTTTTTAATGGAAATACATTGGTTTTTATTTTTTCTTCTTTTTTAATTTTTAAATTCATTTAATGTTTATTGAAAATCTTAGGAATGTCTTCAGTTCAGTTCAGTTCAGTTGCTCAGTCGTGTCCGACTCTCCGCGACCCCATGAATCACAGCACGCCAGGCCCCCCTGTCCATCACCAACTCCCGGAGTACACTCAAACTCATATCCACAGAGTCGGTGATGCCATCCAGCCATCTCATTCTTCGTCGTCCCCTTCTCCTCCCGCTCCCAACCTTTCCCAGCAGCAGAGTCTTTTCCAGTGAGTCAACTCGTCGCATGAGGTGGCCAAAGTATTGCAGTTTCAGCTTTAGCA
Source organism: Moschus berezovskii (assembly GCF_049115385.1). Classification (NCBI taxonomy): domain Eukaryota; kingdom Metazoa; phylum Chordata; class Mammalia; order Artiodactyla; family Moschidae; genus Moschus; species Moschus berezovskii. The sequence goes on along the minus strand of NC_142461.1, from coordinate 134,810,115 downwards.
TCAGTCCCTCCAATGAACATCCAGGATTGATCTCCTTTAGAATGGACTTGTTGGATCTCCTTGCAGTATAAGGGACTCTCAAGAGTCTTCTCCAACACCACAGTTCAAAAGCATCGATTCTTCGGCGATCAGCTTTCTTCACAGTCCAACTCTCACATCCATACATAAGCCTTTAATAAATTTGTTGTTGAGTTTTAATTGTTCGTGTGCACAGTTATTACTAAAATGTTTGACTTCCTTCTGTGTGTTAACACTGAAGATAAATGAATTGGTCATTGTTTGTACAATTAGAGAGCTCCATTCTGATGTGGGAGGGAGACAGACATACCCGGCCTCATAATTTGTTAGGGCTTCCCAGGTGGCTCAATTGGTAAAGAATCTGCCTGCAATGCAGGAGACCTGGGTTCAATCGCTGGGTTGGGAAGATCCCCTGGAGAAGGGAATGACTACCCAAAGGGAATGACTACCCACTTCAGGATTCTGGCCTGGAGAATTCCATGGATAGTCCATGAGGTCACAAAGAGGTGAACACAACTGAGTGACTTTCACTTTCAGTTTTCACCCAGGTGGCTCAGTTCAGTTCAGTTGCTCAGTTACGTCCGACACTTTGTGACCCCATGGACTGTAGTCTACCAGGCTCCTCAGTCCATGGAATTTTCCAGGCAAGAGTACTGGAGTGGGTTGCCGTTTCCTTCTCCAGGGGATCTTCCCAACCCAGGGATCGAACCCAGGTCTTCCGCATTGCGGGCAGGCACTTTACCGTCTGAGCCACCAGGGAAGCCCTGGTACACATAACGTTTCTACAAAACTTGAAAGGGACTTTGGGAATTGATTTGATGAAAACTGGGTAGCTTGGGTTTTGTTTTTTGGTTTGTTTTTGGTTTTGTTGAGTCTTTTGCTGCAAGGGCTTTTCTCTAGTTGTGGTGAGGGGTGTATGCTCTAGTTTTGGTGTGCGAGCTTCTCAATTGCAGTTGCTTTTGTTGTTGAGTAACACGGGCTCTAGGGCATGTGGGCTTCAGTGGTTGTGGCTCCTGGCTTCAGAGCACAGTCTTGAGCATGTGAAATTCTCCTGGATCAGGGATCGAACCCTCGTCTCTGGTACTGTCAGGCGATTCTTCACCACTGAACCACCAGGGAAGCCTGGCCGTAGGGTTTTATGTTGGAGTTCTCAAACGCCAATGTATATATAAGTCAGTATATATTGCCTGGTAATACATACTGACTTAAAGAGTTCTGACTGAGAAGAACTGTATTTCATATTTCTTGGCAGCTTTGCTTCATATCACAAGCAGTTGAAAGTGTTTGACTCCTGCCAGCAAAATGAGTATACTCAACATAATCCTATTTTGACTATAACCCTGGCCATCATTTTACTCTTCCAGTATAGGGTATACTTGTTTGCGTACTTTTTAAGCTTTGGGTCGATTTTAGAATTTTAAAGAGATGTTAATATTTTAGAACTTGGTCTTGTGTTACTTTTTGAATCCAGGAGGTTGGCAGGTGGAGCACATTGGCGCACAGTAGGCGAGGGCTAAGTGCTGGTTGAGCAGCTGAGAGACAGTACCCGGTAGCACGGAAAAGTGCATTGCGAATAAGGCTGTCCTGAGCTCCAGAGCTGAGCTTAGTAAGCAAACTGAGCTCTGATTGGTGATTGAGCGTTCACTGTGCTTTGTTATTTTTCAAAGTGCTTTACAAGTAATATTTCATTTATGCCTTATAATATTCACATAAAATAGGTACAGTTACTGTTCCTGTTTGATAGAGGAGGAATTGGGCACTGAGAGCCATCATTATTGTTATTATCAATGAATTTTGAGGGGTATTTTTGGTAAACTAATTACATTTTTTTTTCTCTGGTACCTGATAGAAATATCAGGGAATGACAAATACTTCTTCATCAGTCTGCAGTAATTTAAGAGTTTTAATAAAAGCCTAAATTTCTTATGAGTGTTGACTGAAGAGTTATCTTGTTCTCCTTTAAGATCCATTTAATAAAATGTAGAAAAGAATTAAGATGTGTAGACATTTAAAGTAAATCCCCCTACATGTATATGTATGGCTGAGGCCCTTTGCTGTCCACCTGAAACTATCACAGCATTGTTAATCAGCTATACTCCAGTACAAATAAAAAAATTTTTAAAAGTTAAAAAAAAAAATCCCCCAATATTCTCAGTATGATTTAAGAACTAAGGAAGAGGGAAAAAAAAACTCATTAGATATCAACTTACTTTTAAGAAACATTTGCATAATTATTACCAAGACGCTACGCCCATTCTCTGCACTTTACAAACATTAACTTGTTTAATCTCCATGGCAATCTGGTGATGATTATAACTATATAATCATTCTAGGAGGCTATATTTTTTGTTGTTACTTTTATAAAATGACTTAAAATGTTTTAGGAACACTTTTAAAGCGCACACTCTTTTTTTTTTGTCTATGCTATGTGGCCTGTGGGATCTTAGTTCCCTGACCAGGGATCAGACCCATACCCCTTGCAGTCCCTAAAATTCTCTTTAAATTTGAATTCTCTATTATTTTGAGTAGATAATCTGCTACAAAGTTCAGAAACGATGAATAGATAAACAATGCAGGTCTGCCTCCCCAGCTACCCAGTTCTTCCTAACTGGAAGTGACCAGTGTAACTAGGGAAATACTCCTTTGAAACTGTCGTTAGAATTTTTGAATACCTGAAATTGGGATGTGTCTGACAAACGATGACAGGTTTTATTTTTTAAAGTCAGAATTCATTTGTAGTCTGGCAAATAAAGGGGCTACTGCTGTGTGTAATATTTTTGCAAATCGAAAGCAAAGGGTGTCCGTAAGGTAGTGAGACTTGTGTAACATAAATTGGCTAAGGCCAGTAGTCCTAGTTGCAGTGCTAGTAGCATTACAGAATAAAGTTTGTAGCTAGATCGAGATAATTGACAGACTACACATTTAAGGTATGTGATTTGGTAAAATCAGACATATGTGTATACATGTGAAACCATAACCTCATCAGGATAGTGACCATATCCACCACCTGCAGAAGCTTCTTCATGCCCTTCTGTAGTCCCATCACTGTCTTGCCTCTTTTTATTGTTCCTCGGCAACCAGCGATCATAAATTAACTGTTCACCTGGTAATGGACATTTGAGTCTCCAGTTTGGGGCTACCATGCAGTAATGCTATGAACATTTGTATACAAGTATGGCTCAGAGGTTAACACGTCTGCCTCCAATGCTGCAGACCTGGGTTTGATCCCTGGGTCGGGAAGATCCCCTGGAGAAGGAAATGGTAACCAGTATTCTTGTCTGGAGAATCCCATGGATGGAGAAGCCTGGTAGGCTACAGTCCACGGGGTCGCAAAGAGTCGGACACAACTGAGCAACGGAACAGAACAGAACATTTGTGTGGACAGTCCATGGGGTCGCAAGGAATCAGATACAACTTAGCAACTGAACAACAGCAGTGAACAGTTTATGTGGACTTATGCTTTCGTTTTTCTCGAGTAAATCTCTAGGAGTGGAATGGGTGGGTCACGAGATTTTGCCAAACTGCTTCATTAAGTGGTTACACCATTGGACAGTTGCCATTCACACCGGCACTGTGAGTGTTCTCATTGCACAGCATCCTTGCCAGCACTGCATGTGGCCATTCTTTTGGAGTCACATTGTGTTTTTTTCACCCTCCCCTCTTTTCCGAAGGTGCAAAGGAAGGAATTTTAGGGGGTTTTTTTGAACAGTTTTAGATTTACAGAAAAATTGAGCATAGAGTTCCCATTTACCCTCTTCCTTGCTCCAAGTTTTCCCTGTTATTAACATTTTGCATTAGTGTGATACATTTGTTACGTTTCATGAGCCTGTATTGATATAGTCTTGTTAACTGAAGTTCATAGTTTACATTAGGGTACACTTTCTGTGGTATTTATTGTATGAGTTCTGACAAATGTTTAATGACATGTATCTACCATTCTTACTGTATCATGTGGAATAGTCTCACTGCCCAAAAAATCTGTGGTCCTCTTATTCATCCCTCCCTCCCTCCCTCCCTGGCTGCCATGCGGCCACAGATCTTTTGATTGTCTCCATAGTTTTGCCTTATCCAGAATGTAGTATGGTTGGAGGCATACAATATATAACTCTTTCACATTGGCTTCTTTCACTTTGTAATATGCATTTAAGTTTCCTTTAAGCTCTTTTTCTTGGCTTGAGAGCTCATTTCCTTTTAGCACTGAGTATTCCATTGCTCAAATGTATCACAGTTTATTTATCCACCAACTTTAAAAAAAATTTTAACTTCCATCACTGTATGAGTGAAAACAGGCTGATTAGATGGGAAGGTATTGGAGATAACTCCAGGCAAGAGAGAGTATCATGCGTTGGAATGGAATGGTAGTAGTGGAGATGTGTATTTAAAGAAAAGCTAACAGGATTTGCTGATCAGCTGGAATGTAGAAAGAAGGAATAAGAACAATCAAGGCTGTCCCAAAATTTTTGTCTTGAACAACTAGAAAACTAGAGAATTTTTTTTTGTGTGTGATAGTACAGACTGGGGACGAATACTAATGTTTATTTTCCCAACTTTGTTAAAAAATTTTTCTTTAGAAATTTTCAAAAGTTGAGGAATTTCTTTTCTTTTCATTTGAGAGTAAATTGGCGGCATGAGGCCCTGTGACTCCAGAGCACTTTGGTTTGTAATTGCTGTTAGCAAGGAAATTTTCTTACATATCTGTAATGCAACCATCCAAATCATGAAGTTAGCATTAATAGAATTAGTATCATCTGGATGGCATCACTGACTCGATGGACATGAGTTTGAGTGAACTCTGGGAGTTGGTGATGGACAGGGAGGCCTGGCGTGCTGTGATTCATGGGTTCGCAAAGAGTCGGACACGACTGAGCGACTGAACTGAACTGAACCCACAGAACCCATTCAAGTTTTGTCAGTGTTTTCAGTAATGTCCATTTTAGCAAAATAATTCAATACCGCCCTAGATTGGGCCGTATTTTGTTTTTAGTGTCTCTTTAGTGTTTTTCGTTCTGGAACAGTTCTTTCATGTTTTGTTTTGTTTTTTTTTCAATTAATTTTTTAATTGAAGGATAATTGCTTCACAGAATTTTGCTGTTTTCTGTCAAACCTCAACATGAATCAGCCACAGGTATACATATGCCCCCTCCCTTTTGAACCTCCCCCCCATCTCCCGCCCCATCCCTCCCCTCTAGGTTGACACAGAGCCCCTGTTTGAGTTCCCTGGGCCATACAGCACATTCCCATTGGCTGTCTATTTATACATGGGAATGTGAGTTTCCACGTGACTCTCTGAACACACCTCACCCCCTCCTCCCCTCTCCCCGCGTCCGTAAGTCTGTTCTCTGTCTGCTTCTCCGTTGCTGCCCTGTAGATAAATCCTTCAGTACCATTTTAATAGATTCCATATGTATGCGTCAGAATATGGTATTTATCTTACTTTTTCTGACTCACTTCACTCTGTATAATAGGGTCTAGGTTCATCCACCTCATCAGAACTGACTCACATGTGTTCCTGTTTATGGCTCCGTAATACTCCATTGTGTGTATGTACCACAACTTCTTTATCCATTCATCTGTCGATGGACATCTAGATTGCTTCCATGTTCCAGCTGTTGTAAATAGTGCTGCAGTGAACAGTGGGATATTTGTGTCTTTTTCGATTTTGGTTTCCTCAGGGTATATGCCTAGGAGTGGGATTGCTGGGTCATATGGTGGTTTTATTCCTCGTTTGTTAAGGAATCTCCATACCATCTTCCATATGGCTGTATCAGTTTACATTCCCACCCACAGTGCAGGAGTGTTCCCTTTTCTCCACTCCCTGTCCAGCGTTTATTGTTTGTAGACTTTTTGGTGATGGCCATTCTGACTGGCGTGAGGTGATAGCTCATTGTAGTTTTGATTTTCATTTCTCTAATAATGAGTGATGTTGAGCATCTTTTCATGTGTTTGTTAGCCATCTGTATGTCTTCTTTGGAGAAATGTCTATTTCAGTCTTTTTCCCACTTTCTGATTGGGTGGTTTGTTTTTCTGGCATTGAGTTGTATGGCTGCTTGCATATTTTGGAAATTAATCCTTTGTCAGTTGTTTCATTTGCTATTATTTTCTCCCATTCTGAGGGTTGTTTTTTCACCTTGCTTATAGTTTCCTTTGCTGTGCAAAAGCTTTTAAGTTTAATCAGGTCCAACTTGCTTACTTTCGTTTTTATTTCTGTTACTCTAGGAGGTGGGTCATAGAGGATCTTGCTTTGATTTATGTCATCAAGTGTTCTGCCTATGTTTTCCTTTTAAGAGTTCTGTAGTTTTTGGTCTTACATTTAGATCTTTAATCCATTTTGAGTTTATCTTTGTGTTCTTAGGAAGTGTCCTAATTTCATTCTTTTACATGTAGCTGTCCCGTTTTCTCTGCACCATTTATTGAAGAGGCTGTCTTTGCCGCATTGTATATTCTTGCCCACTTTGTCAGAAATAAGGTACCCATGGGTGCATAGGTTTATTTCTGGGCTTTTTATCTTGTTCCTTTGATCTATATTTCTGTTTTTGTGCCAGTACCCATACTGTCTTGATGACTATAACCTTGTAGTATAATCTGGAGTCAGGAAGGTTGATTCCTCCAGGTCCATTCTTCTTTCTCAGGACTGCTTTGGCCATTCGGGGTCTTTTGTGTTTCTACATGAATTGTGAAATTTTTTGTTCTAGTTCTGTGAAAAATGCCATTGGTAATTTGATAGGGATTGCACTGAATCTGTAGATTGTGTTTGGTAGTATAGTCATTTTCACAGTATTGATTATTCCTACCCAGGAACATGGAATATCTCCCCATCTTGGAACAATTCTTTCATGTTTGCCTGACTTTCATGATCTGACAGTTTTGAAATCTATGGAATAGTTGACTCTTAAAATATTCCTCAGTTAAGGTTTGTCTTATGCCTCCCCTGTGAGTCAACTGAGGTTATATATTTTTGGCAGAAACATTACAGAAGTGATAGTCTTCTCAGTACATCCTATCAGGTGCAGATGATTTTAATTTGCCCATTACTGGTGAGCTTGATCACTTAAGCATTCTGCCAGATTTCTACACTAAAAAATAATTTTTCCTTTATAATTAATAAATATTAGGGGGAAAAGTATTTTGAGGCTGAGTATTTCATTCCTTATCACTTCACCCACTAGTGTTAGCACTTACTGATTTTTATTGGCTGAATTACTATTATTGATGATTGCCAACTAATTATTTTATAATTTCATTGATTATAATTTATAAGTTAACACTCAAATACCCATGCCTTGAATGTCAAAAAAATATAAAGCTTCTTTCTGTTCTCCCATATACTGATTCATTTTTTAATTGTATATCTGTAGACTTGTGGGTTCCCTTTTTTTGTTGTTATTCAGTGCATTGTAATCTATCATTATTTGTTTTGAAACCCCAATTGTCCCATATTTGGCCAGTGGGAGCCTGGTTAGAGTGGGTTTTGTGTCCTTTTGACATGTCCCATGATTCTTTGTATACTTATATTCTGGCACAGTAAGATATTCTAGGGTTATCTTGCAGTTACATGGAAATAACCCATATTTTCAAAGAGCCCTCATTCCTCTTAGTGGAGATTGATATTTAGAAACTGGTATCTAGCAGATGTACTCATTGTGAGTAGAATGTCACTGCTTCCAGGTCTCCATAGACAAAGCTGTAAAACACATATAGGTACAAATACGTATGTTTGTGTACATCTGTTTCCTTACATATTTCACAACTGTGGTTTCATGATGATACCTTCAATTCCACTTCCACACCACAGAGTTCATTCTTAACCTTACCCCTTTCCATGTTTTCAAGAATCCACAGGACATTAGATGGGGCAACTGTTGCATGGTGGGAGGTGGGTGTGATAGCAATCCAGAGTGGTGCTGGAAATTTTCCTCTTATCACTTCCTTACCTGTATTTTATATAATTTAACATGTTATGTTTTTATTCAGTTGTATCTACTTAAAAATTTGTTGAGACTTTCTCGTTTAGCTGCAGATTATTCTTTACGTATGTTGTTTCACTTCCAAATGTTTGGAGATTTTTCCTGTTGTCTTTCTGTTATTACTTAATGCATTGCTTCCATTATGATCAGAGAACATAGTTTATATGATTTTAAGTCTTTTAAATGTGTAATAATTTATTTTTTCCCCAGGATATGGCCCAGGTCTACCTGGGTTAATGTTCTGTGGGTGCTTGAAAAGAATCTGTAATCTGTCGTTAGCCATTAATGGGTGGAATGAGGTGTGTGTGTATGTGTGAACTAGCTGTATACAATCAGATGTTTTTTAAGGAGCTTAAGAGGAGGGAAAAAAACTAATCTTTGAACTTACTCTTATATTTTAATTCTTTTGATTTGAGTGTTCTTCATTTTGTCTGCTGGATTTGAGTTATCTCCTCTAACGTCACTTCTCTGTCTGGATAACTCCCCTTAGTATTTCTTGTAAGGCAGTTTTTGCAAAGAGTTCTTTCAGTCTCTGTTTCTCTAGGAATATATTTCCTTCGTCTTCTGTTTTGAAGGATGGTCTTGTCGAATATATGGCTCTTGCTTGATACTTTTGTTGTCTGTCTCATTACATGTGCCATTGCTCCTTCTTCTGACTCAATTATTCATGCTAGAGGTCAGTAGGTAATTGTAGTTTTCCCCTGTAGCAAAGTGAGTTATTTTTCTGCTTTTAAGATTTTATTTATCTTTGGCTTTCTATAGTTTAACCATGGTGTGTATCTAGGTGTGGTTCTCTCTCTCTCTCTCTTTTTTTTTTTTTTTTAAGATTTTTCAAATGATATTTAAAAAAATTTAGGTATAGAGCTCTTGATATTTATTGTGTTTAGGGTTTATTGAGATTCTTGGATCTTTAGATTCCTGGTTTTCATGAAATTTGGGAACTTTTCAGCCATTGTTTTCTTCAGATATTTTTTCTGTCTGCATTTTTCTTTTTTCTTTGTGGGACACACAGTAAGTGTTAGTCTGCTAAGTGTCTCATAGGTTTCCGAGACTTCGTTAATTTTCCTTCAGTCTTTTTTCTCTCTGTTCTTCAGATTAGTTGACTACTGTTGATCCTTTTGTGGAGTTTAATTTTTCCTTCTGTCATCTCAGATTTACTATTGAGCCCATCTGATACGTTTTACCTTTGGATATGGTATTTTTCAACTCTAGAATTTGCATTTTTGTTCTTTTTTATAGTTTCTATTTATTGATATTTCTTGTTTGTGGAGTAATTTTCACCAGATTTTCCTTTAATTCTTTTAAATATATTTGTGAAAGCTACTTTGAAGTCTTTAGGCTTCCCAGGTGGCTCAGATGTTTGTAAAGAATCCAGCTGCAGTGTGGGAGACCTGGGTTCAATCCCTGGATTGGGAAGATCCCCTGGAGGAGGGCATGGCAACCCACCTCAGTATTTTTGCCTGGAGAATCCCCATGGACAGAGGAACCTGGCAGGCGACAGTCCATGGGGTTGCAAAGAGTTGGACATGACTGAGTGACTAAACACAAATTCCAACATCTTGTCCTACCCAGAGTTTGTCTCTACGGACAGCTTTTTAAAAAAAATCTTAAGTGTGGGTCCCACTTTACTCTTTCTTTGCTTGCCTCGTTTTTTTTTTTTTTTTTTGGAAAACTAGACAGATAATGTAGGGATTTTGGATTGGGCTTTTTTTTTTTAAAACCAACTTTATTTTTTTTAAATATATTTATTTTAATTGGAGGCTAATTACTTTACAATATTGTAGTGGTTTTTGCCATACACTGACATGAATCAGCCATGGGTGTACATGTGTTCCCCATCCTGAACCCCCCCCCCACCTCCCTCCCCATCCCATCCCTCAGGGTCATCTCAGTGCACCAGCCCTGAGCACCCTGTATCATGCATCAAACCTGGACTGGCGATCTGTTTCACAAATGATAATATACATGTTTCAACGCTATTCTCTCAAATCATCCCACCCTCGCCTTCTCCTACAGAGTCCAAAAGACTGTTCTATACATCTGTGTCTCCTTAAAACCAACTTTAAATTTAACTTAATCTGTGGAATACATCGTTGCCCATACTTATTGGGCTGTTATTTTATTTGCTTAGTTACTTTTTGTTTTTCTGTCTGTATCTTTTAAGCCAGACTTCCTAGGGGTTACCCTGTAATTGTGTAACTTAGTGGTCAGGCAGTGATTTTGCAGAGGTTGCATTCAAATACCTCAAACCTAAAGATGACTTCAGCCATCTTCTGGTGGGTGTGTATGGATTGGAGAGCACAGATTTAAGGCAATAGCCAAGTGGACCTTAGTTTTTATTTTGTACCTGGCCCTTTTGGGTCTATGCATTCATGTCTATGCATGCTCAGCCGGAGATTTGTAGAGTCCATCGAGCACTTCTGTGGCTCTCTGGTTTTCAAGATCTCCCATTAAATTTTTGGCCGGTATGGCGACCACAAAGGGACCCAGCGTGGACTTCCTTCCTTCAACTGGACTCCCAAGAGGAACCAGAGCTTTGGTACCAGCAGTGGCCTCGTGCGCCCATCCGCCTCCTCAGGGAGTGCAGACAAATTTGGGTTTAATATAGGAGAAGGCAATGGCACCCCACTCCAGTACTCTTGCCCGGAGAATCCCATGGACGGAGGAGCCCGTTGGACTGCAGTTCATGGGGTCGCAAAGAGTGGACATGACTAAGCGACTTCGCTTTCACTTTTCACTTCCATGCATTGGAGAAGGAAATGGCAACCCACTCCAGTGTTCTTGCCTGGAGAATCCCAGGGATGGCGGAGCCTGGTGGGCTGCTGTCTATGGGGTTGCACAGAGTCGGACATGACTGAAGTGACTTAGCAGCAGCAGCCTTTGCCTTCACCTGAGACACTTTTCTTCATTCTCCTCCTAATAGAGTTACTGGTTTTCCCCATTCATTTTTACTGTGTTTTTTCCTTTTATTGCTGGTGTCAGTATTTAGTGTGACTTTTCATCTTTCACTCCAAATCACGTCAACCCCTCTAGCAAGAGTTGCTGAATTTCAAAACTGTTGAAATTGTTCTTATGTAGACCAAGCTAGGTTAGTGTTGGGAATCTACTGACTCCCACTGCTTTACCTGAAAGTCTGGTAGTTTTCCATGAATAAATACTTCTCAATTTGTTATTTATCTTTTGGTAATTTCCAAATCCCTGAAATAGTTTTTGGCAATTTGTCCAGTTTTATTCTTATTTTTGGAGAAGAGGATTTGCTGACTTCAGTATTCTGCATTAACTGGAAGTTCCAAATTCTTTTTTTCTTCATAATTTTATTTATTCATTTAATTTTGGTTGTGGTGGATCTTGTTGCTGTACGGGCCTTTTCTCTATAGCTGTGGTGACCAGGGGCAACTCTTCGTTGCAGTGTGCAGGCAGAGCACAGGCTCTAGGGTGTGTGGACTTCACTAGTTGTGGAATATGGGCTCCGTAGGTTTAGTTCTCGGGCTCTCGAGCACAGGCTCAATAGTCATGGTTCAGGGGCTTAGTTGTTCCGCAGGACAGGGAATCTTCCTGGATCAGGGATCGAACCCCTGTCTCCTCCATTGGATGGTGGATTCTTTACCACTGAGCCACCAGAGAAGTCCCCCAAGTTCTTTTTATTGTCTTCAAAATATGCCTTGAATCCATCTTTTTTTCTCCATCTTCCCTGCTGCTGTATTATTCTAAACATTTTAATGTATCATCATCTCCTTCTGGACCTTAAGTAATCTTATAACTAGTTTTTGCTGCTTCTGTTCCTTTTATAGTTCATTCTTTAAATAATTTTTTGAGTTTGAAAATGTTCTAGATTTACAGGAAAGTTTTTAAATAGTTAAGAGGGTTCTTGTACTCTGTATCCAGTTTCCCTAGTGTTAGCATCTTATGTATAAATCGGTCACAAGTAAGGGAGCAATATTGATTGTTTTTGTTGTTTAGTCGCTAAGTTGTGTCTGACTCTGCAAATCCATGGTCTGTAGCCCACCAGGCTCCTCTTTCCATGGGATTTCCTTTAGGCAGGAACACTGGAGTGGGTTGCCATTTCCTTCTCCAAGCATTATTGATACATCATTATTAACCTCACACTTTATTAAGGTTTCATTGTCCTTTCTCCATTCCAGGATCTCATCGAGGATGCAACATTGCATTTGGTCTTTTACAATGCTTTAATTCCTCTGGATTGTGGCAGTTTCTCAAACATTCCTTGTTTTTAATGACCTTGACAGTTTTGACAATATTGATCAGGTGTTTCATTGACTGTCTCTCAAATTTCATTTTGATTAATGTTTTCTTATGTTACTTAGTTTTTGAGTTCTTGGAGGAAGATCACAAAGATAAAGTGCTATTTTCGTCACAGTTTATAACATCGTATTAAAGGCTGAGAATGGCATGACCGAATAAATGGATGTGAACTTGGGCAAACTCCAGGAGATGACGAGGGACAGAGAAGCATGGTGTGCTCCATGGGGTTGTGAAGAGTCAGACACAACTTGGTGACTGGACGACAGCATAGACATGGTTTTATCACTGTGATGACTGTGATGTTGGTGTTGGGCACCCAGCTGAGGCAGTGCTCATTGTATTTCTGCTCTGTGAAGTTACTCTTCCCCTCTTTTACAGATGAAAACACACTGCAAGGATTCTTATCTGTTTGCTTTTTTGCTCAACATATGTTTTTAACTTTTGGGGGATTTTCTTGGTATTTTTTTAAATTGTGGTGGTGGTTTAGTTGCTAAGTCATATCTGACTCTTGCAACCCCATGAACTGTGTAGCCTGCCAGGCTCTTTAGTCCATGGGATTTCCCAGGCAAGACGCAGGTTGTTTAAAATTGTGTATTTAAAATAAAAATAACTTAAAATTTACCATCTTCACTATTTTTTTAAACTGTATAGTACAGTGACTTTAAATATACTAGCATTCTTATGTAACATTGCTAGTATATTTCACTGTCACCACCATCCATTTCTTTCATCTTGCAAAACAAACTCTAGACTCATTAAACAAAACTCCTCCTTTTCCTCTGGCCCTGGCTCCTGACAACTTTCTTTCTACTTTCTGTCTTTGTGAATTTGACTTAAATAAGTAGAATCATACAGTGTTTATATTTTTGTTGACTGGCTTATTTCGTTTAGTAAAATGTCCTTAAAGTTTATCCCTGTTGTAGCATATGTAAAGATCTAATTTCTTTTTAAGACTCAATAGTTCTCCATTATATATATATGCTTCCCTGATAGCTCAGTTGGTAAAGAATCCATCTGCAATGCAGGAGACCCCAGTTATATTCCTGGGTCAGGAATATCTGCTGGTGAAGGAATCGGCTACCCCCTCCAGTATTCTGGGGCTTCCCTGATGGCTAAGATGGTAAAGAAACTGCCTACACTGTGGGAAACCTGGGTTTGATCCCTGAGTTGGGAAGATCCCCTGGAGGAGGGCATGGCAACCCACTCAAGTATTCTTGCCTGGAGAATCCCCACAGACAGAGGAGCCTGGTGGGCTACAGTCCGTAGGGTTGCAAATAGTCGGACACGACTGAGCGACTAAGCACAGCACAGCGTGGTAACTTAGTGTTTAATTTCTGAGGACCCACCGTACTGACTGCACATTCCTACCAACAGTGTACAGGAGTTCCAGATTTTCCACATTTTGCCAACATTTATTTTCATTTTTCTTAACAGTAGCCATTGTATGGGTGTGAGATGATATTTCATTGTTTTGATTTGTGTTTATTTCCCTAATGATTAGTGATAGTCTTTGGAGAAATGACTTGAGTCCTTTGTCCATTTTTTAGTCTTGTTTTTTTGTTGAATTGTAAGAGTAACTGATAAATTTGGACATTAACTTCTTATCAGATAATGATTTGCAAATATTTTCTCCCATTCCATGGATTATCTTTTCACCCTGCTGATTGTGTCCTTTGATGCACAGAAGTTTAAAATTTTTTAAAGTTTTATTGAGGTGTAACTGATACAAAAATAACTACACATATTTAATGTATACAGTTTTTGAGTTTGGACATAAATAAACACTCATGATCCTGTCACCACAACTGGAGTAATAGAAACATGCAGTGCCTCCTCCAAATTCCTTGTGTCCATTTCCCCGCTTTCTTTTTTTGGTGGTGGGAAAGGAGTAAGTCAAGGCTATGTATTGTCATCCTGCTTATTTAACTTAAATGCAGAGTATATCTGCAAAATACTGGGCTGGATGAATCACAGTTCATGGGGTTGCAAGAGTCAAACATGACTTAGCAACTAAACCACCACCACAATTTTTAAAAATACCAAGAAAACCCCCCAAAACCCTTATTTCTTGCAAAATCCCGACAAGACTCAACTCTAAAACCTAATGATCTTACACTGTCCTTTCCTTCAAATGCAACCATTTACTGTGTATTTCAGCTGATCTACTAACACTGTAAATATCTCCATTTCAAACGCTTTGAGGACTACTATTCACTAGTTTCTTAAAAAAACAAACAAAAAACACTTTAGTAAGTGTGTACTCACTATGTGCCACATATACTGTAGTAAACAAATTGCTGTACTCTTGGGGCTTACACTTTAATGAGGAAGACAAACATGTGACTACAAAGTGCCCATGAAGAAAATGAACTCAGTGAAAGAGAAAACATGTAAAACCTCTAAAACTGAGAAGGTATTAATCTTAAGAAGACTCAGTGGAAAAACTCTCAAGGCTGAAAAAAAGCACACGCAAATGCCCAAAAAGCTCAGCATTTTCCAGGAACTATAGGAAGAACTGTGTGATCAGTATTTTACAAAGCAAAGAGGGAGTGGCGATAAACTGAAAATGTAAGCCACAACTACAACCAAGGAAGGTCATAAAGGAATCTAGATATCATATGTAATACAAGAGAAGGCCACAATTTGAAGTGCCCAATACCATATTAATAACTTTAGGCGTATGTTTTACAACAGATCTCTAGAACTTAAGTCATCGTCATAACTGAAATTTTACATACATTGAATAAAAAATGCCGCATTTTTGCCACCTGACAACCCCCCCAACCCAACAACCACAGTTTTTTTATTCTGTGTTTCTATAAATTTGACTATTTTAGATACCTCATATAAGTGGAATCATGCATTATTTGCCTTTCTATACCTGAGTTATTTCACTTAACATAATGTCCTCTGGGTTTACCCATGAGGTGTTTTAAATTTTGATTAACTCGTTTATCTATTTTTTCTCTTGTTGACCGTGCTTTTGATGTCACATTCAAGAGATTGTTGCAAAAATGGTTTTCCTCTATACTTTATTTGAAGAGTTCTGTAGTTTTAGCTTTTACATTTAGGTTCATGATCCATTTTAAGGTAATTTTTGTATCTGGTGTAAAGTACCAGCTACTTTTTGTTTTGTTTTGCATGTGGATATCCAGTTTTCCCATCACTATATTATTAAAACACTATTCTTTCTCTCTTAAATAGTCTTGGCACCCTTTCAAAAATTATTTGACCAGATATGCAAGGGTATAATCCTGGGCTCTATTCCATTGGTCTTTATGCCAGTACTGTGTTGTTATGATTACTGTAACTTTGTAGTGAGTTTTAAAATCAGAAAGTTCGAGTCCTCTAATTTTGTTTCTTTTCAGGATTGTTTTGATTTTTTGGGATCCCTTGAGATTCCATATGAACTTTTGGATGGATTTTTCTGTTTCTGCAAAAAATGTCATTGGGATTCTGATAGGGTTTACATCAAATCTATTGATCATTTTGTGTAGTATTGACATCTTAGTATTGAGTCTTCTAATTCATGGACATGGGATCTGTTTCATTTATTTGTGTCATTTAAATTTATTTCAGCAGCATTCTGTAGTTTTCGTTGTATAAATCTTTTAGTACCTTGGTTAATTCATAAGTACTTTATTCTTTTTGATGCTGTTGTAAATGGGATTTTCTTAATTTCATATTCTGATTGTTCATAGTGTGTAGAAATGTAATTGGTTTTTGTGTGTTGATTTGTAACAATACACACAGTGTTTTTGAATATGTTTATTAGCTTCAGCACCGTGTGTGTGTATGTACACACATAATCTTTAGGCATTTCTGTATTTGAGATCGTGTCACCTTCAAATAGAGATAATTTTGCTTCTTTGATTCTGATTTGGAAGTCTGTTTGTTTTCATGCTTGTTGCTCCATGGGGGAGCCTGGTGGGCTGCCATCTATGGGGTCGCAGAGTCGAACATGACTGAAGTGACTTAGCAGCAGCAGCAGCAGCTCCTACTAGAACTCCCAACACTACGCTGAGTAAAAGTGGCCAAGTGGATGTCTGAGTTTTGTCCCTGGTCTGGACAGGAAAGGCGTAGGGAGAAGCCTTCAGTGGTTTGCCCTGAGTGTGATGTCAGGTATAGGCTTTTCTTCTATGACCTTCACTATGCTCAGGGAAGTTCCTTCTGTTGCTAGTTTCCTGAGTGTTTCATCATGTAAGAGTATTAAATTTTGTTAAAAGCTTTTTATGCATCAGTGGAGAGGACTGTTTTTTTCCCCTTCCTTCCCTTAATGTGGTTTATTACATTGAGTTTTTTCATGTGTTGAATCATCCTTGTGTTTTAATAATCAATCCCACTTGATTGTGATGCATAATCCTTTTGATACTCTGCTTAGTTTTGTTTCCTAGTACTTTTTAAGGATTTTTGCATCAGTATTCATGAGATAATTGGTCTGTAGTTTTCCTGTAATGACTTTGTCTGGCTTTGGTTGGCCTTATCCAGTGAGTTAGTAGATTTTCCTTCCTCTTCAGTGTTTTGGAAGAATTTCTTCTAATGTAGAATATTACCAGTGAAACCGTCTAGACATAGAGTTTTCTTTTTAGGGGAGTTTTGTTTGTTATTCATTTGGGTGTTTTTTGTTTGTTTGTTTAGCTGTGCCACGTGGCATATGGGATCTTGGTTTTCCAACCAGAGACTGAACCTGTGTACGTCCTGCCGAAGAAGTGTGGTGTCAAAAAAAAAAAAAAAGAAGTGTGGTGTCATAACCACTGGACTGCTAAGGAATTCCCTGATTATTTTTACTTCTGTAATGTTTCTTCTGTCATTTTTGATCTTAGTTATTTGACTCTTCTGTCTTCTTAGTCTAGCTAAAATTTTGCCCATTTTGTTGATCTTTTTGAAGAATCAACTCTTGGTTTTATTGATTTTTCTTTTATTATTTATCTCTTCTCTATTTTGCTTCTCTCTGCTCTAATCTTTATGATTTCTTTTCTTCTGCTAGCTTTGGGTTTAGTTTGTTATTTTTCTGGTTCCTTAAGATGTAAAGTTAGGTTGTTGATTTGAAATCTTTTTTAATATGTACATTTACAGATATAAATTTCTCTCTTACCACTGCTTTCCCTTCATTATAGCTATCCATTTTTCTTTTAGCACTGCTGTTACATATGGTAGTGTACATGCTTCCATACTACTCTCTCCATTCATCCCACCTTCTCCTTCCCAACCCTCACCCCATGTCCATAAGTCTGTTCTTTATGTCTGCATTTCTATTGCTGTCATACAAATAGAATCATTAGTACCATCTTTCTAGATACCATATATGTGGATACTTGTTTTTCTCTTCTGGCATACTTCATTCTGGATAATAGTCTCTAGGTTCATCCACCTCAGTAGAACTGACTCAAATGCATCCCTTTTTATGGCTGAGTAATATTCCATTGTATATATGTACCATAGCTGCTTTATCCATTCATCTGTCGATGGACATCTAGGTTGCTTCCATGTCCTAGCTATTGTCGATAGTGCTGCAGTGAACATTGGGTAAATGTATCTTTTTCAATTACAGTTTTCTCAGGGTATATGCCCAGTAGTGGGATTTTTGGGTCATATGGTAGTTTCATTCCTGGTGTTTTAAGGACTGTCCGTAGTCTTCCATAGTGGCTGTATTGATTGACAGTCCCTCCAAGAGTGGAAAACGGTTCCCCTTTGTTCACATGTTCTCCAGCATTTACTGTTTGTAGATTTTTTGATGATGACCATTCTGACCAGTGTGAGGTGATATCTCATTATGGTTTTCATTATTGCATTTGTCTAATAATAAGCAATGTTGGGCATCTTTTCATGTGTTTATTAGCCATCTGTATGTTTTCTTTGGAGAAATATCTGTTTAGGACTTTTGCACACTTTTTAATTGGGTTGTTTGTTTTTCTGGTTTTGACTTGTATGAGCTGCTTGAATATTTTGGAAATAATCCTTTGTCAGTTGTTTGATTTGCTTTTGTTTTCTCCCATTCTGAGGGTTGTCTTTTCACCTTGATTTTAGTTTCCTTTGCTGTGCAAAAGCTTTTAAGTTTAATTAGGTCCCACTTGTTTATTTCTGTTTTTATTTCATTACTCTAGGAGGTGGGTCATAGAGGATCTTGCTGTGATTTATGTCATGAAGTGTTCTTCCTATGTTTCCCTCTGTTTTATAGTTTCTGGTCTTAAATTTAGGTCTTTAATTCACTTTGAATTTGTCTTTGTATACAGTGTAAGGAAGTGTTCTAATTTCATTCTTTCACATGTAGCTTTCCAGTTTTCCCAGCACCACTTATTGAAGAGACTGTCTTTTTTCCAATGTATATTCTTTCCTCCTTTGTCAAAGATAAGGTGCCCATAGGTGCGTGGGTTTATGTCTGGGCTTTCTGTCTTGTTCCGTTGGTCTATATTTCTTTTTGTGTGCCAGTACCATATAGTTTTGATTGCTGTAGCTTTGTAGTATAGTCTGAAGTCAGGAAACCTCCAGATCCATTCTTCTTTATCAAGATTGCTTTGGCTATTTGGAGTCTTTTGTGTTTCCATATGAATTATGAAATTTCTTGCTCTAGTTCTGTGAAAATGCCATTAACCAGTGAGGATTGCATTGAATCTGTAGTTTGCATTTGGTAGTGTAGTCATTTTCACAGAATTGATTCTTCCAACCCAGAAACATGGAGTATCTGTTTATGTGATCTTTGATTTCTTTCATCAGTGTCTTACAGTTTTCTGTGTACAGCTCTTTGTCTCCTTAGGTAGATTTATTCCTAGGTATTTTATTCTTTATGTTGCAGTGGTAAATGGGCTTGATTCCTTAATTTCTCTTTGTGATATCTCATTGTTCATGTATTTCTGCAAGTGATTTCTGTGTATTGATTTTTGTATCCTGCCACTTTACTAAATTCACTGATTAGCTCTAGTAATTTTCTGATACTATGTTTAGGGTTTTTTGTGTTTAGTATTGTGTTGTTTGCAAACAAGAGTTTTACTTCTTTTCCAATCTGCTTCCTTTTATTTCTTTTTCTTCTCTGATTGCCATAGCTAGGACTTCCAAAACTGTGCTGAATAATAGTGGCAAGAGTAGGCACCCTTTTCTTGTTCCTGATATAGATCTCTTTTAACTTATAATTTATTCATATCAGGATGGAGTCTCATAATCATTATTCATTTCTTATAAATGTGAAAGTCATTAAAATCTTGTTAGAATGGTTTGATACATTTAGATTGAGTACCACTTTTGACTGTCATTTTTAGGTGAAGACAGAGATGCATAACATTTGGTTTGATCTCAATTCATAATCTACTTGTGGATGGGGGAAATGCACTTACTTTTAAGTTATTAATAGTTGGAGTACAGTATGGCAGATACTGTCACACAGTGGGCTATTTCTTAACCTGTATTTTAATAACATATCTCTGTTAAAATCCATAATACTATAGCAGTGTCTTTTTCTCTTTTCTTTATTGGTCCATGGGCTTTTTGAGTGTGGAGTACAAAACTGTCTTACTAATGTCTTACTCATTTTCTTAGTATCTGAGCGCTGTGTAGACCTCCCTGCCCCCGCCCAAACCCATTCTTTTAGAGTTCGTTTTTTGATCTTTGCAAGATAACTCCTGTCTTCTCTTATTCACCACCTCCCACTTTTTTAATTTTTCTTTTATTTTGAAATATCCAGCACCTTCTATGAGCCATGCACTGTTCTCTGCATCAGAGGTGCAGTGATCAATCATATCAACACAGTCTCTGTTCTTAAGGCTCCCGTGTGCCACTGGGGATGGAGGGGCAATAAATAAGTAAACTGACTAAAAGAATTTTTATATTATGATATGTTTTATCAAGAAGCAAAAATAGGATGATGTAAAAAAAATAATTGAGTGAGTGAGGGAAATGTTTTATATTAGATGGTCAGTGGACCTTAGCAGCCACTTAAAGACTTGGGGGAAAGACTCTTAGATGTAGCGAAAATGAGTCAGGAGGCCCTAAGTTGGCTGTTGTGAATTGAACAAAGTCTAATTGGTTATGCACAATTATTGTGTTATTTTAGGTAAATAAAATATATAGCAATCAGTGAAATTAAGTGAATATCAGCTGCTTTCTTATAATCTATTGGCTTATAATGAAAGGTAAACCTTAGACCAAATCCTTCCAAATATAGTAGACTTTTATTTTGCCATCATTTATTAGCAAGCAAGTTCAAAAATAGTAAGTGCCATCTGCTTTGTAAACATGTGAACTCCTCAGCTTCCTTATCTTTAAGGTACTTCAGCCATACCTTGCATGAAAGACCGAATTGATGTACAGATGCAACAAAATTGTAGAGGCAGGAGTTGGTTAATCCTATTGGTGGCATTAAATAAGCAGACTACTCAAAATGAATGACTGGCCTTGGCACTGTCTTTAAGAAGATAGGCTTTTATAGAAATAAACCACGTACCTATGGTCAGTTAATCTAACAAAGGAGGCAAGAATATACAGTGGGAAAAAGTCTCTTCAGCAAATGTGGTGTTGGGAAAACTGGACAGCCACATGTACATGAGTGAAGTTAGAACACACCTTCACACCACAGACAAACTCAAAATGGCTTAGAGACTTAAATATGATACATGATACTGTAAAACTCCCAGAAGAGAACACAAACAAAACATTCTCTGATGTAAATTTTGCCAGTGTTTTCTTTGGTCAGTCTCCCAAGACAATAGAAGTAAAAGCAAAATTAAGCAAATGGGACCTAATCAAACTTACAAGCTTTTGCATAGCAAAAGAAACAAACCACAAAATGGAAAGACAACCTACGGACTGGGAGAAAATATTTTCAAATGATGCAACCAACCAGGGCTTAATTCCCAAAATATGCAGACAGCTTGTACTTGCCCATAACAGAAAAACAAATAGCCCAATCAAAAATGGGCAGAAGACCTAAATACACATTTCTCCAAAGAAGACATCCAAATGGCCAATAGACGCATGAAGACATGCTCAACATTGCCACTTACTAGAGAAATGGCAATCAGAACAACGATGAGGTACCACCTCACCTAGTCAGAATGTCCACCTTTAAAAAGTCTACAGATAATAAATGCTGGAGAGGATGTGGAGAAAAGGGAATGTAAATTGGCACAGCCACTATGGAAAACAGTATGGAGGTTCCTTAAAAAACTAAAACTAGAGTTGCTATATGATCCAGCAATCCCACTCCTGGGCATATGTTGTGAGAAAACTCTAATTTGAAAAGATAGATGCACCCCAATGTTCATAGGAGCACATTTACAATAGCCAGGACATGAAAGCAACTTAAATGTCTATTGACAGATGTAAGGATAAAGAAAATGTGAGAGAGTGTATGTGTGTGTATACACACACACACACAAGAATACTTCTCAGCCTTAAAAAAAGAATGAAATAATGCCATTTGCAGCAACATGAATAGACCTACAGATTATCATATTAAGTGAAGTCAGTCATATACAGAAAGATATCGTATGATATTACATGTGGAATCTAAAATATGACACAGATGAATCTGCTTACAAAACAGAAACAGACTCACAGATATAGAAGAATAGAAAACAAGCTTGTTTACCAAAGGGTGAGAGAGGGATATATTAGGAATTTGGAATTAACTGTTACAAGCTTCTATGTATAAAATTGAAGCTATAGCTCCAGTACTTTGACCACCTGATGTGAAGAGCCAACTCATTGGAAAAGACCCTGATGCTGGGAAAGATAGAAGACAGAAGAAGAGGGTGACGGAGGATAACATCATTATCTCAGTGGACATGAATTGAGCAACCTCTGGGAGATAGTGAAGGGACAGGTAAGCCTGATGTGCTGCAGCCCATGGGGTTGCAAAGAGTCAGACACGACTTAACAGCAACAGCAATGTATAAAATAGATAAAAAGCAAGGTGTAGTACAGGGAATTCCTGTTGAGCTATTTCAACCCCTAAAAGATTTGTGAAAGTCCTAAAAGATGCTGTACAAGTGCTATACGCAATATGCCAGCAAATCTGGAAAACTCAGCAGTGGCCACAGGACTGGAAAAGGCCAGTTTTCATTCCAATCCCAGAGAAAAGCAATGCCAGAGAAGGTTCACACTACCGCACAATTGCACTCATCTCACACACTAGCAAAGTAATGCCCAAAATGCTTCAAGCCAGGCTTCAGCAGTATGTGAACCATGAACTTCCAGATGTTCAAACTGGATTTAGAAAACACATAGGAGCCAGAGATCAAATTGCCAACATCTGCTGGATCATGGAAAAAGCAAGAGAGTTCCAGAAAACATCTACTTTTTCTTTATTGACTATGCCAAAGTCTTTGACAGTGTGGATCACAGCAAACTGTGGAAAATTCTGAAAGATATGGAAATACCAGACCACCTGACCTGCCTCCTGAGAAATCTGTATACAGGTCAAGAAGCAACAGTTAGAACTGGACATGGAACAGCAGACTGGTTCCAAATTGGGGAGGGAGTATGTCAAGGCTGTATATTGTCACCCTGCTTATTTAACTTATATGCAGAGTACATCATGAGAAACGCTGGGCTGGATGAAACACAAGCGGGAATCAGGATTGCTCAGAGAAATATCAATAACCTCAGATATGCAGATGACACCACCCTTATGGCAGAAAGCAAAGAAGAACTAAAGAACCTTTTGATGGAAATGAAAGAGGAGAGTGAAAAGGTTGGCTTAAAACTCAACATTCAGAAAACTAAGATCATGGCATCTGGTCCCATCACTTCATGGGAAATAGATGGGGAAACAATGGAAACGGGGAAACAATGGAAACGGTGACAGACTTTATTTTTGGGGGGCTCTAAAATCACTGCAGATGACTGCAGCCATGAAATTAAAAGACGCTCCTTGGAAGAAAAGCTATGACCAACCTAGACAGCATATTAAAAAGCAGAGACGTTACTTTGCCAACAAAGATTCATTTAGTCAAAGCTATGGTTTTTCCAGTAGTCATGTATGGATGTGAGAGTTGGACTATAAAGAAAGCTGAGCGTGGAAGATTTGATGCTTTTGAACTGTGGTGTTGGAGAAGACTCTTGAGAGTACCCTTGGACTGCAAGGAGATCCAACCAGTCCATCCTAAAGGAGATCAATCCTGGGTGTTCATTGGAGGAAAGACTGATGCTGAAACTGAAAGTCCGATACTTTGGCCAACTGATGCGAATAGCTGACTCATTGGAAAAGACCCTGATGCTGGGAAAGATTGAAGGCAGGAGGAGAAGAGGACAACAGAGGATGAGATGGTTGGATGGCATCAATGGACGTGAGTTTGGGTAAACTCTGGGAGTTGTTGATGGACAGGGAGGCATGGCGTGCTGCAGTCCATGGGTTCTCAAAGAGTCGAACACAACTGAGCAACTGAACTGATAGTATAGGGAACTATATTCAGTGTCCTGTAATAAACCATAATGAGAAAGAATATGAAAATATATGTGTATAAATGTGTAATGGACTTTGCTGTATGCCATAAACTAACACAGTGTAGTAAGCCAACTCTACTTCAATAAGAAATTTTTTAAAAAAAATTAAACAATAAAGAATATAGGCTTTTATATTTTGTTCATTCAGGGTAGCGGAGTGTTTCTCTGGTATTTTAGGCAGTCCGTATATTTTAATTTCCTCCAGTTTTGTGGCTAAAAACTCGTTACTATTAATGTCTTTTATGCCAGTTAATAACCACCAGAACACACATGCACATTTTTATCATATCATAAATATAGGAGGATAGCAGAGAAAGTAGTAGCTGGAATGTAACCTTTCTGAAGAAATACTCCCTGTACATATTCCGGTTTTGTCTTTGACCGGATAAGAGCCTGTGTGGCAGTTTCTCTGCTGCACGGTCCAGTCTAGGTTTAGGAGTGGTCACACTGCTGTGTCTCTTTACTCTCCTTGAATCGGCAGCATCTCCGTAGCCTTTCTTTGACTTTTATCTGATTGACATTTTGAGGAATGCAGTCTCCGTTTTTGTTTAAATGCAGTGTTTCTCATTGTGTCTGAGTTTTCTTTATTTAATTATATTTAGGTTATATAGTCTCAGAAAGCTGCTTAGTTTATACTGTTTCTTTCTCAGAGTATTAAACCTTGAGACATAGAATGTCCATCTGTCTTTTTTATGTGATGCTAATCTTAATCACCTCATTAAGGAGTTGCCCAAATTCTCCACTCTATGCTTACTGACTGCATTAGATTTGTTAGAGTGAAGATGCCATAAACAGAGTGTAAAGATAAGCCATAGACGGTAGACCATAATGAACATATCCAACAGAGTTCTTGTATTTAAAAAATTTTAATGTGCAAAAGGCTTGTTAAATAATCACTTTACAAAAGAGGATATCAGAATGGCCAGTAAACCAATGAAAATGGTACTCAACATCATTAATCACCAGATAAGTGTAAATTAAAGCTATAGTGATAAATACATTACGCAGCCACAAGAATGACTGCTAGGATTGGTGAGGATGTGGAAGAACTGGAACTCTCTTTCATTACGGATGAAAGTATCTGTGTTTAACACAGCAGTTTTGAAGAAATGTTCCTCCGTAACTGCTGAAGGTATATGCTTGTCTTGGAGATTTAGCAGTTCCTTCCCTGGATATATATCCAACAGAAATATCTGTGTATGTTTACCGAAAGGCATGCTCAAGAGGTTCATAGAGCTTTTATTTGTAATAGCCAGTAGCTGGAGACAACCTTCATGTCCATCAGTAGTAGAATGGGTGAATTAGTCAAGGTTTAAGCTTGTATTGGAATATTGCACAGTGATGAAAGTGAATAAAATACTTGTACAGATTATGTTGAAGAATTTCAGAGACATAAGATATCAAGTGAAAATAGATACAGGCGGTTCCATTGTGGTCCAGTGGTTAGGGCTTCACTGGCTTTCACTGCCAAGGGCATGGGTTCAGTCCTTGGTCGGTGAGCTAAAATCCTGTAAATTGTGCAGCACAACCAAAAACATAAAAAAGAAAAATAGACTATGTCTTGTGTGTTTCAATTAGCATGAAATGTTAAAAGGCAAAGCTAATCTATGGCAGTAAATGTCAAGATGAAGGTTCCCTTATGGGAACATGGTGGCTGACAGGACAGGTACAAGGGAGTTGTCATGGGTCCTGGAAATATCTATATTTTAATCTGTTGTGGTTATGTGGGTGAATACATATGTAAAATGTATATTTAAAATTTGTGTATATTAAAAATTAAAAGGTAAGTTCTGCAGGATGGTAGGTAAAAAATGATGTTTTTACCTCTGTTCCCTTCTAAGAGTTTTATACATTTAGCTTTTCCATTTTGTCTTTGATCCATGTTGAATTAATTTTTGCATAATGTGTGAGGTAGGGTCTAACTTCTTGTTTTGGCGTGTGGATGTCTCGTTGCCCAGCACCATTTATTGACGACTATTATTTCCCCTGTTGTCTTGATACGCATTTAACTATAGATGTTTGAGTTTTTCCTGAACTCTCACCTCTGTTTCACCGGGCTCTCTCCTTATGTCGGCACACCCACTGTTTTGATTGCTATAACTTTGTAGTGATTTTTTTTTTCTTAAAATTTTTTATTTATTTTAATTGGAAGATAATTACTTTACAATATTGCGATGGTTTTTGCCATGCATCAATATCAATCAGCAATAGGTAAGCATGGGTCCCCTCCATCCTGAACACCCCTCCCACCTCCTTCCTCACCCTATCCCTTCAGGTCATCACAGAGCAACAACTTTGGGTGCCCTGCATCATACATCAAACATTCACTGGTTATCTATTTTACATATGGTAATATATTATGTTACAGTGCTATTCTCTCAAATCATCCCACCCTCTCCTTCTCCTAAGTCCAAAAGTTTGTTCTTTATGTCTGTGTCTCTTATGCTGCCCTGCACGTAGCATTGTTGGTACCATTTTTCTAGATTCCATATACATGCGTTAAAGTATGGTATTTGTCTTTCTCTTTTCAACTTACTTCACTCTGTATAATAGGCTTTAGGCTCACCCATCTCATTAGAACTGACTCAAATGCATTCCTTTTTACAGTGAACAATATTCCACTGTGTATATGTACCACAACTTCCTTATCCATTCTTCTGCTGATGGACATCTAGCTTGCTTCCATGTCCAAGCTATTGTAAACAGTGCTGCAATGAACATTGGTGTACATGTGTCTTTTTCAGTTCTGATTTCCTCAGAGTATATTCCCAGTTGTGGGACTGCTGGGTCAGGCTGCTGCTGCTAAGTCACTTCAGTCGTGTCCGACTCTGTGCGACCCCATAGACGGCAGCCCAACAGGCTCCACCATCCCTGGGATTCTCCAGGCAAGAACACTGAAGTGTGTTGCCACTTCCTTCTCCAGTGAATGAAAGTGAAAAGTGAAAGTGAAGTTGTTCAGTTGTGTCCGACACTTAGTGATCCCATGGACTGCAGCCCACCAGGCTCCTCCGTCCATAGGATTTTCCAGGCAAGAGTATTGGAGTGGGATGCCAATGCCTTCTCCTGTAGTGATTTTTAAAACCAGAGAGTGTGAGTCCTCCAACTTTATTTTTCTTTTTCAGTATTGGTTTGGCTCTTCAGGGTCTCTTCTAGTTCATATGCATTTAAATACCACTTTTTTCATTGCTGTAAAGAAAGGTCATTGGAATTTTGATAGAGATTACGTTGAATCTGTAGGTGACTTTGAGAGTTTTACCATCTTAAAAACATTTTCTTCCAATCCATGAACATGAAATGTCTTTCCAGATACTTAGATCTGTTGTAATGTTTTTCAGAGCGTTTTATAGTTTTCAGTGTACAAGACTTGTTGTTAAATATATTCCTAAGAATTATATTATTTTGATGGTAATATAAGTGGAATTTATTTCTAAATTTTAGTTCTATATTGTTCACTGCTTGTGTGTAGAAATACAACTGATTTTTTTTAATTAATTTTTTGTTGAAGGATAATTGCTTTACAGAATTTTGTTTTCTGTCAAACCTCAACATGAATCAGCCACAGGTATACAACTGATAATTTTAAGTGTTGATCTTGTATCCTGCAACTGTGCTGACCTCTTTCATTAACTCTAATATTGTTTTTGTGAACTTAGATTTTCTGTATACAAGATTGTCATCTGCAAATAGGTATAGTTTTGCTTCTTATTGAGTCTGAATTCCTTTTATCAAATATTTCATTTTCTTGCCTCATTTTCTGACTGGAACTCTAGTACAGTATTAAATAAGAGTGGCAAGACTGGAATCCTTGTCTCTGATTTTAGGAGGCACATATCCAATTTTTTATCATTAAATATGATGTTAGCTGCGGATTTTTCATGATGCCATGAACTTCCTGCAGGTAGTTCCCTTCTCTTCCTAGTCTTCTGAGTAGACAGTTGGATTTTGGCACTTGCGTTTTCTTTGTTGAGGTGATTATCTATCTCTCTTTTATCTGTGTTTTATTACATTGATGTTGTATTTTGAACCCACCTTGCTTTTGTGGATATATCCTATATGTTTCTGGTGTAGAATCCCTCTTTTTAATGTTCTGGATTAGATTTGTTAAGTGTTAGTATTTTTCTATATTCACAAAGTTATCAATCTGTAGTTTTCTTTTACAATATCTTTGTCTGATTTGATTATTAGAGTTCAGTTCAGTCGCTTAGTCGTGTCCGACTCTTTGCGACCCCATGAACCACAGCACGCCAGGCCTCCCTGTCCATCACCAACTCCCAGAGTTCACTCAGACTCATGTCCATCGAGTCGGTGATGCCATCCAGCCATCTCATTCTCTGTCGTCCCCGTCTCCTCCCACCCCAAATCCCTCCTAGCGTCAGACTCTTCCAGTGAGTCAACTCGTCGCATGAGGTGGCCAAAGTATTGCAGTTTCAGCTTTAGCATCAGTCCTTCCAATGAACACCCAGGATTAATCTCCTTTAGAATGGACTGGTTGGATTTCCTTGCAGTCCAAGGGACTCTCAAGAGTCTTCTCCAACACCACGGTTCAAAAGCATCAATTCTTTGGCGATCAGCTTTCTTCACAGTCCAACTCTCACATCCATACATGACCACGGGAAAAACCATAGCCTTGACTAGACGGACCTTGGTTGGCAAAGTAATGTCTCTGCTTTTTAATATGCTATCTAGGCTGGTCATAACTTTCCTTCCAAGGAGTAAGCGTCTTTTAATTTCCTGGCTGCAATCAGCATCCGCAGTGATTTTGGAGCCCCCCAAAATAAAGTCTGACACTGTTTCCACTGTTTTTCCATCTATCTCCCATGAAGTGATGGGACCAGATGCCATGATCTTCGTTTTCTGAATGTTGAGCTTCAAGCCAACCTTTTCACTCTCCTCTTTCACTTTCATCAAGAGGCCTTTGAGTTCCTCTTCACTTTCTGCCATAAGGGTGGTGTCACCTGCATATCTGAGGTTATTGATATTTCTCCCGGCAATCTTGATTCCAGCTTATGCTTCTTCCAGCCCAGCGTTCCTCATGATGTACTCTACAAATAAGTTAAATAATCAGAGTTCAGTTCAGAGTAATACTGGCTAATAAAATATTAATAATTGGTGGTAATTCTTCCTTAAATGTTTGAGCCATCTATCTGGGTTAGGAATTTTTATTTGTGAAAAGCTTTAAAATTTCTGATTCAGTCACTTTATTTCTTCCAGGTGGTATCATTCACTGATGTACAATTATTCAGAGTATTCCCTTTTCCTTTTTGTTTCTGTAAGGTTGGTAGTAATTCTCCTTTAATTCCTGAGTTTAGATATTTGAATCCTCCTCCTTTTTTTTCTTGGTTAATCTTGCTAAAAATTTGTCAGTTTTTTTTTATTTTTTCATGTAACCAACTTTTTGTTTCATTGATTTAAAAAATGTGTGCCTTTATTTTCTGGTTTGTTTCCATTTCTAATCTTTATTGTTTCTTTCCTTCTACTTGCTTTGGACTTAACATGCTCTTACACCTTTTAAGGTAGAAGTTTAGGTTACTGATTTGAGATCTTTCTTATTTTTTAATATAAACAGTAACAGTTATAAATTTGTCTCTGAGTTTTTGGGGAGGGATGTGGCTTGTGGGATCTTGCTTCGCTGACCACGGATTGAACTCAACATTGAGAGTGCTGAGTCCTAACCACTGGACTATCAGCAAATTCCCAGCAGTTACAAGTTTATCTCTGAATTATACTTTAGATGCATCCAATACTTTTCAGTATGTTTTAAAATTTTCATTCATTTCAAAGCATTTTCTAATTTTCCATGTTACTTCTTTGTTGTCTTATTGGTTCTTTAGGAGTGTGTTTAATTTTCTGTTTGCAAATCCCCCAGATTTCTTTCTGTTACCAATTTCTCATTTCATTGTTGTCAGGGAACATACATTGTATATCTTTTTTCTTTTATTTCTATTCAGTTGTATTTTTATTCTGTTGACCAAAGGGAGGAAAAATCTGTTTGGCTTTATGGTTTGCCTTTTATGCTATGGTTATCTAAAGTTCTATATTCAAAGTTATAACTTCTATAGCTAGGAAAGACTTGATAACACTTTGTTTTAATAGATACTTTATAAATATTTATGATTGTGGTTTACCAATAGTTTTTTCTGTTGTTGTTGTTCCTGCACATTTGTGTACTTATTTTTTGTCTTTTAAGCTTTTTCTTTTATATTGAAGTATAGCCAGTTAGGGCCTCCCTGGTGGCTCAGACAGTAAAGAATCTGCCTGCAATGCCGGAGACCTGGGTTTGATCCCTGGTTTGGGAAGATCCCTTGGGGAAGGGAATGGTTACTCACTGCAGTATTCTTGCCTGGAGAATTCCATAAACAGAGGTGACTGGTAGGCAGAAGTCCTTGGGGTCACAAAGAGTTGGACAAGACTAAGTGACTGACACAGTCACTCACTGCTATGGCTGATTAACATTTTATAACAGTTTCGGGTGGACAGCAAAGGGACTCACCTATACATGTACCACTCTCCCCAGACTTCTCTCCCATCCAGGCTGCCACATAACACGGGGCAGATTTCCCTATGCTCTACATTTGGACCTGGTTGATTATCCATTTTAAATACAGCAGTGTGTACATGTCAGTCCAAATTCCCTAACTGTTCCTTCCCCATATTTTTCACCCCTGGCAACCATAAGTTTGTTCTCTAAGTCTGTGAGTCTATTTCAGTTTGTAAAGAACATTTGTATCATTTCTTTTTAGATTCTGCATATAAGGGATGTCATATGATATTTCACCTGTCTGTCTGACTTCACTCATTATGACAATCTCTGGGTCCATCTATGTTGCTGCAAATGGCATTATTTCATTCTTTTCAATGATTGAGTGACATCTCCATTGTATATATGAACCATATCTTCTTTATCCATTCCTCTGTTGATGGACATTTAGGTTGCTTCTGTGTCTTGCCTGTTGTGAACAGTGCTGCAGTGAACATTGGGATGCATGTATCCTTTCAGACCATGTTTTTCTCTGGGGTATATGCGAAGAATATTTTTTAAATCTATTTATACTTAGGATCTGTCCTGGAAAATGTTCTACATGCATTTGAGAAAAATGTGTGTTTTGCTCCTTTGGGGTTGAGTGTACTCTAGATATGCTCTATATCTAAATAGCATTATTTTATCTATATAACATGTTATAGCATCACTTAAATCTTCATTTTCTTATTGCTGTTTCTGCTTGTTTATCCTTTATTGAAAAGGAGACATTGAAATCTCCAACTGTCCTATTTTAATTGATTATTTCATATATTTTTTCATGTATTTTGAGAGTCTGTTGTTACGTGCATACATGTTTATAATTATGTATCTTGTTGATAAGTTGGCCATTTTTTCACTATAGATGTCCTTCGTTGCCATTAATAACCATTTTGTAATATATTCCATTTTTCTGCTAATAGTATAGCCTTTTGGCTACTGTTTGCATGGTATATTTTTTGCAGTCTTTTACTTTTAATCTATTTTGTGCTTGAGTCTAAAATGTGTCTGTTGTAGACAGTATATAGTTGTCAAGATTTTTAACCTAGTCTGCTCATTTCTGCCTTTGTTCATTCTGCTTATATATGTATATATGTGTCTGTATAATTAAACATGAGGTAGGGGCAATGGTTTTTCCTGTGGTCATGTATGGATGTGAGAGTTGGACTGTGAAGAAAGCTGATCGCCGAAGAATCGATGCTTTTGAACTGTGGTGTTGGAGAAGACTCTTGAGAGTCCCTTATACTGCAAGGAGATCCAACCAGTCCATTCTAAAGGAGATCAATCCTGGATGTTCATTGGAGGGACTGATGCTAAAGCTGAAACTGCAATACTTTGGCCACCTCATGTGACGAGTTGACTCACTGGAAAAGACTCTGATGCTGGGAAAGGTTGGGGGCGGGAGGAGAAGGGGACGACAGAGAATGAGATGGCTGGATGGCATCACCGACTCTGTGGACATGAGTTTGAGTGAACTCCGGGAGTTGGTGATGGACAGGGAGGCCTGGCGTGCTGTGATTTATGGTGTCGCGGAGAGTCGGACACGACTGAGTGACTGAACTGAACTGAACTGAGGGTTACATCTGCCATTTTTGCCAGGTGTGTTCTATGTGTTTTATATCTTTTTTTGTTCCTCATTCCTTCATTAGTGCCTTCTTTTTGTTAAATAGATATTTTCTAATGTGCTGTTTTAATTCTCTTGTTTCTTGTGCCATTTAAATAAATGTATACTTCAGTAGTTGACCTGGGGATTAAAATCAACATCTCAACCTACAACAATATAGTTTGAGTTCAGTTCAGTTCAGTCGCTCAGTCGTGTCCGACTCTCCGCGACCCCATGAATCACAGCACGCCAGGCCTCCCTGTCCATCACCAACTCCCGGAGTTCACCCAAACCCATGTCCACAGAGTCGGTGATGCCATCCAGCCATCTCATTCTCGGTCGTCCCCTTCTCCTTCCGCCCCAACCTTTCCCAGCATCAGAGTCGTTTCCAGTACCACATAATTATAGTGGCATACAAAGCTTTCCTTCTAACTCCATCCCTTGTCTGTCTTTTGTGCTATTGTCGTTGTATAAATGATAGTACATAATATACACTGAACATCATGCTTATAATTATTGATTTATACAGATTCTTTAAACTTGTCTGTTAATTTCCTCCTGCTGCTTGTGTAGAAAAGAGTTAAGGTAGACCTTGTTCCTTATCCTTGAAATAACCGCTCATGAGGCTTGCTCGTTCCTGGCATCTGAAAACTTGGATTTCAGGAGGGTCCCACCTGCCTAACTGACACGAATGTCTTACTGTGCCTAAACTGCATATACAAACAGTGTAGTTTATGCTGAAGGGAATCTGGAATTTTGATACGTTCTAGTTAGTCTGACATTTGGGCTTCTTCAGGGTCGGTTTCTATCGGTTGCTTTTTCTCTGTGTATGGACCAGTGTCTTTGTATCTCTTTTTTTTCCTTGAAAACTCGGCATTTAAAATATTATAATGCACCACCTCTGGAAATCTGGTTCTTCTCCCTCCCCTGTATTTTTTTTGTTGTTGTTATAATTTGTTTGTTTAATGACATTTCAGAACTCATTTTTTAAAGTGTATATTCTGTCATATGTGGTCTTTAAGTCTCACACTCTTTCAAGGTGTGTGTGTGTGATTTTTTTCTCAATATATTGCCTGCCCCAACTATTTTTTCCCCAACCTCTGAGAGTTGAGATAAGCTGTCCTTGATTGATTTTCAGTAAATACCCCAAGCTCTTTGCATTGGAAGAGCTTTAAGTCGGGTTAAATAAAGGCAGCCTTTCAAATGGGGTCTATCAGCAAACCATTAGATAGCTCAAATATGATAGTTTTGGGGGAATCCATTCTGCCTTCTCCAGTGGCTGCCAGGCTGCTCATTTTCGTGGGGACTTTGGATTGTTGAGGATTTTTTTGTCTTTTGGCCATATTCTAGCATGTGGAATCTTAGTTCCCAGTTGTATGTATGCGCTCAGTTGTATCTGACTCTTTGTGACCCCTCGGACTGTAGCCTGCCAGGCTTCTCTGTTCATAGAATTCTCCAGACAAGAATACTGGAGTGGGTTGCCATTTCCTGTTCCAAGGGATCTTCTCAATGCAGGGATCAAACCTGCATCTCTTGATGTCTCCTGCTTTGGCAAGTGGATTCTTTACCACTGTGCCACCTAGGAATCTCCTTAGTTC
Source organism: Moschus berezovskii (assembly GCF_049115385.1). Taxonomy (NCBI): domain Eukaryota; kingdom Metazoa; phylum Chordata; class Mammalia; order Artiodactyla; family Moschidae; genus Moschus; species Moschus berezovskii. Next base: position 134,776,716 of record NC_142461.1, on the reverse strand, counting down.
CCTGACCAGGGATCAAACCTGCACTCCTCCATTGCAAGTACAGAGTCCTAACCACTAAACCGTCAGGGAAATCTCTGGGCTTGTTGGTTTTTAAATTGCTAATTTGGAGCTGGGAGTAAAGGGTGGAAAGATAAGAATCAGTTCAGTTCAGTTCAGGTCACTCCATCGTGTCCGAATCTCTGAGACCCCATGAATCACAGCACGCCAGCCTCGCTGTCCATCACCAACTCCCGGAGTTCACTCAAACTCATGTCCACAGAGTCGGTGATGCCATCCAGCCATCTCATTCTCTCTCGTCCCCTTCTCCTCCCCCCGCCAACCTTTCCCAGCGTCAGAGTCTTTTCCAGTGAGTCAACTCGTCGCATGAGGTGGCCAAAGTATTGGAGTTTCAGCTTTAGCGTCAGTCCTTCCAATGAACACCTAGGATTGATCTCCTTTAGAATGGACTGGTTGGATCTCCTTGCAGTACAAGGGACTCTCAAGAGTCTTCTCCAACACCACGGTTCAAAAGCATCAATTCTTTGGCTATCAGCTTTCTTCACAGTCCAATTCTCACATCCATACATGACCACGGGAAAAACCATAGCCTTGACTAGACAGAGCTTTGTTGGCAAAGTAATGTCTCTGCTTTTTAATATACTATCTAGGTTGGTCATAACTTTCCTTCCAAGGAGTAAGCATCTTTTAATTTCATGGCTGCAATCACCATCTGCAGTGATTTTGGAGCCCAAAAATATAAAGTCTGACACTGTTTCCACTGTTTCCCCATTTGTCTCCCATGAAGTGATGGGACCAGATGCCATGATCTTTGTTTTCTGAATGTTGAGCTTCAAGCCAACCTTTTCACTCTTCTCTTTCACTTTCATCAAGAGGCTTTTTAGTTCCTCTTCACTTTCTGCCATAAGGGTGGTATCATCTGCATATCTGAGGTTATTGATATTTCTCCCAGCAATCTTGATTCCAGCTTGTGCTTCTTCCAGCCCAGCGTTCCTCATGATGTACTCTGAATATAAGTTAAATAAGCAGGGTGAAAATATACAGCCTTCACGTACTCCTTTTCCTATTTGGAACCAGTCTGTTGTTCCATGTCCAGTTCTGACTGTTGCTTCCTGACCTGCATACAGGTTTCTCAAGAGGCAGGTCAGGTGGTCTGGAATCCCATCTCTTTCAGAATTTTCCACAGTTTATTGTGATCCACACAGTCAAAGGCTTTGTCATAGTCAATGAAGCAGAAATAGATGTTTTTCTGGAACTCTCTTGCTTTCTCCATGATCCAGCGGATGTTGGCAATTTGATCTCTGATGCCTCTGCCTTTTGTAAAACCTGCTTGAACATCTGGGAGTTCACGGTTCACATATTGCTGAAGCCTGGCTTGGAGAATTTTGAGCATGACTTTACTAGCGTGTGAGATGAGTGCAATTGTGCGGTAGTTTGAGCATTCTTTGGCATTGCCTTTCTTTGGGATTGGAATGAAGACTGATCTTTTCCAGTCCTGTGGCCACTGCTATGTTTTCCAAATTTGCTGGCATATTGAGTGCAGCACTTTCACAGCATCATTCAAGATTTGAAATAGCTCATTTGGAATTCCATCACCTCCACTAGCTTTGTTCCTAGTGATGCTTTCTAAGGCCCACTTGACTTCACATTCCAAGATGTCTGGCTCTTGGTCAGTGATCACGTTATCGTGACTATCTTGGTCGTGAAGATCCTTTTTGTAACAGTTCTTCTGTGTATTCCTGCCACCTCTTCTTAATATCTTCTGCTTCTGTTAGGTCCATACCATTTCTGTCCTTTATCGAGCCCATCTTTGCATGAAATGTTCCCTTGGAATCTCTAAGTTTCTTGAAGAGATCTCTTGTTTTTCCTATTCTGTTGTTTTCCTCTATTTCTTTGCATTGATCACTGAGGAAGTCTTTCTTATCTCTCCTTGCTATTCTTTGGAACTCTGCATTCAGATGCTTATATCTTTCCTTTTCTCCTTTGCTTTTCGCTTCTCTTCTTTTCACAGCTATTTGTAAGGCCTCCTCAGACAGCCATTTTGCTTTTTTGCATTTCTTTTCCATGGGGATGGTCTTGGTGCCTGACTCCTGTACAATGTCACGAACCTCCATCCATAGTTCATCAGGCACTCTATCCATCAGATCTAGTCCCTTAAATCTATTTCTCACTTCCACTGTATAATCATAAGGGATTTGATTTAGGTCATATCTGAATGATCTAGTGGTTTTCCCTACTTTCTTCATTTTAAGTCTGAATTTGGCAATAAGGAGTTCATGATCTGAGCCACAGTCAACTCCTGGTCTTGTTTTTGCTAAGAATAGGGAAGGTCAAAACACCACAAGGGTTTCTGTTTTTATTGAGACTACAGAATGCTTCCCAGATGGCTGCAGACTTTTGGTTAATTCCTACTTTGTTGATGTCCTCCTTTTTGTCTCTAAACATGACCTTTTCCATTCATCTTTATGTGCCCCTGCCTTCTGGGAGCTTGATTTTATTCAGTTATCTCTTAAGCTTTTTAACTGTCAAAAATTGTTCCGTTTTGTTTTGCTTTAGTTTAGATAGGAATCTGAAAAATACTGAAATAAATTTCATATAAAGTAATAATGATTTTTAGTTCATTCTCAATAATTGATATCTGGGAAGAATAAGGCGCTCTCCCCATAAAAATGTATAAAATATTAATATTGTACATTCTCATTAGTGTTACTTATACTAATTTTTTTCTTTTTATGGTTCCCTTTTCTCTTTCTTACTATTACCATGTTCATTTTTTAGCCACAGAGAATGCTGATGGGAGAACCATTTCCCTAATTTCCAAGTAGTCAAGCTGATTGCCATGATGGGTGAGTTCCAACTGAAAGCATTTCTCATCTATAAGTAAAGGATAATATGGGGTGGGGGCTTTGTGTGTATGATGAGCTTCTTAGGAAGAAATATTATGATTTAGTAGATTTATATAATGTTTTACATTTATTTACTTAATAGATTTTTTATTAAAGCACCTACTATGTTGACTTTTACAGTTTTGGGATAACCAATTTGTGCAGGACATGATGTGGACATTTAAAATAAACTGTTAAGATGGATTGTGATTTTCTGTTTTTTTCCTTTCTTTTATTTATTTTTTTGGATTGTGATTTTCTTAGAGTCTGATGGCCAGATAAAATTCTTGGTAAAGAAACCTGACTTTTAAAGGTTGAGTAAATGCTGAGGAATGAATTGTTATATAATTACTCAACAGTGTAGTAATATAGATAGACTAAAGAAAATAGCTGCATAAAAATAATGAATCATGAAACTTTATAACAGAATAGAGGAGTATATCATTGGTGCTCAAGGAGGATATGTTTTACAACTGTTGTGAGTTTTCTGTGGCGTCATAATGTTAATGGAAAGAAAGGCCAAAGTATGGGAATGGATTGTGGGGGTTAAGTTTATATATCTTTTTGTTTTCTTCTGTGCTTTCTTTTTTTTTTTCCCCTCCTTTTCTCCTTGGAATTGAGGGTTCCAGTGTGATACAGGGATTGGACAAGGAAAAACTAGAAAGAAATGGAGCAAATGGCCCATCCTATCCTACTGGGGAAAAATAGACTGTGTAGTTGGAAACTAAGGCTTTAAACTTAGACCAGTATCTTATACCAATATCTTAATTCTGACATGTATTTGCCAATGTTTGTCTTTGTCACAGTTTTCCTATCCCTTGCTTAACAAAGATATTATTCACTCTTATAAGTATATACATGATGTTAGAGCCAAAGGACTTGAATTTGTCCATGTTCTTTACTGGAAGGGCTAGCACACTTTGAGTGTGTCTGTTGTGGCAAATGAGTAAGCAAAACCCCCAACTTCTTACTTTTTAAATTTCTCTTCCATTTCCCCTTTTTGTAACCAGGAGTGCAGTGCCATCAGGTGGTCCAAATGCTCCACTTATGTCACCTTCACCTCCAGTTCCAAATTGGAACTTTTACTGAATTCATACCAGCTTTTCATCTTTGTTGCTGTCACCATAGTATGCAAAGAACAGTCATTGCTTAAAAACATTTACAAAGGTAGTCTCAGAAACTATGAATAGTTAAAAGTATGCATCACAGATACTTGAATTTTAATTGAAGATTTTCTCCTATAAATACTTTTTTAAGTATAATGAATTAACCATAAAAGGTAATAAATTAATCATTTCTGATAAATCTTTTATTTGAAATTATTACCTCCCAAACATTTTCTGGGTTTGTGCTCAACACCTAAATGTCCTCTTAATGTGTGTCGGAAATCCACTGCTGGTTCTGTGTGACTCTTGGTCAGACTGGGATCCTCTGAGCATCCTCTCTGCCCTATCGATCAACTCATGGTCTGTGACATTTGTAACCTGTGTAATCTTCCTGGCACCTGTAACCACCATAGAGATTCTTAATAGAGTGCAATGGTCTAAGAATTGTTGCAGCAGTGCTTGTGACGTCTGTTCACCACTTTGCTTGAGCCTTTGGGCATTTGTTAGCTTACGTCTTATCAAAAGTAAGCTTCCTGTTGGGTATTTATGTAGCATCTGATTCTCCTTCAAACCAGAAAAAAGAAGGAACTCCGTTAAGTAACCCGTCAGTTGTATGTCATCTCCCTGAGAAGTGACTTTTATTCAGTGGTGCTCTCTACTTTTTTACATGTACATTGTATATACATGTACATTGTATATATTAACTAAGTATATGTAATAGTATATATTAACTAAGTATATGTAATATATATATTACATATACTTAGTTAATATATGTAAACATGATAAGAGATTTAAGCCAAAGCCTTCCCAAGAATTTATTTTGGTGTTATAATATTAAACATGTAATGTTGAACATGAAATATTGTGAAAATGCCTAAATTCACATGCTTAAAGAAGAAAATAATTAGGATATAGATACGTGTAAGTATTAAAATTTTTCCTCTCCTCAGTGTAGAATTACGGGTCTTACTTTTCATAAGAAAGTTATATCAGATAATTTCAGTCCAGTTCATAGTATTTTCAGCTTATTCTTTTTCTAAGGAAGGATTTATATTTTATCAATAAATGAAATAGTCTGGCTTGGACCCATATACAGCACACATATTGTAATTACGTTAGACCCATTTGGCTCACTTACTGTTTGGCTAAGCTAATATTATGTAGAAATTTTATTTCACAAATAATACTTTTTGAAGGATTAAGATTTTCTCTGGATCTGGAATTTGTTAACAAAACCTTTGGAGCTATAATTTTAATTTTAGTATGCAAGTAGTTTCACTATAGAACAGAATATATTGAGTGTTGTAAAAAAATTAAATGTTAGAGAAATAAGCTGTTTGTGTGTTCGAAAGACTGATAAAACCATTGACTTGCCAAATTCTTTTTAATGTTCTCCCTTTACAGGATAAAGCATGTTTTAAATACTACTGCTCTGGAACATAAACTATTGCTACCAAAATGGTTACATTGTAAAATGTAAGCTGTAAAGTCCCTCAGTTCTTTTATTTACCAGTTGTTGATTATCATTAGTAGAACTGATTTACTAGTGAAAAATCAATTAAATTGTTCAGAGGTCATATAATTATCATTACTAGGATGCTCATATTTATATAGTCTTAGAAAGAAATCTTTGGCATGTTTGGAAAAGATTAAAAGTTCATGGTTCATGATTGTTTCAGTTTTATGGATTCAGTACTTTTTTCTAAGAGGTGAATTTTTCTTGCCTTGATACCTTTTAAGTAGTTAGTGGTTGAGATCATTAGTCTATTAATGTAGTCTTGATGAACCTTATGGTGAAGATATTAAAAAAAACCACATCCAAATATCAGTGGGCCTTTATCGACAGATACAGCTTTTCTTTGTTCCTGAGTTGAAGTACTGATGAAAGAGAAAAACTCTGAAAGGAATTCTTTATTTTAAACATAAATGCTAAATAATGATGGTATTTAGAGAAAGGTGTTTATTTTTTCCCCACTTGTTTTAATTAAGATTTTAGATGTCTTGTTGATGTTTTGTTTAGGAGTCATAGAAAAGAATTTGTTATAACAGTGTTGTTTTGACCCATATCCTAGGATGTTACATCAGAAGAGTCAGAACGACTGTCCTTGCCTCATAAATGTCTTGTGTGAACACCTAGTGTGAGGCAGGTACTTGATATAGTGCAGTTTTCATGTTACTTATGTTCAGTTTTTAAATAACTAAGCTTTTCTTTCACCAGACTAACAAATGCAGGCCTTGAAAGCGTTCTAGATGCATTAAGTTTTATTATAAATTTTGTATTGATGTCTATGATAAATACATATTGAAATCACAGTTCTGTATGTGTTTTATTTTAAAAATACCTAGATGATCAGCAAGCTTTGAACTCAATCATGCAAGATTTGGCTGTTCTTCATAAGGCCAGTCGACCAGCATTATCCTTACAGGAAACCAGAAAAACAAAATCCTCATCACCAAAAAAGCAGGTATTTGTCTCAATAATGTTTTAATAAATATATAGTTTTGTGAATTATTTTCTTTGAAAATCCTAATTGTATAGAGGATTTGTTTGAAGTGATTAACTTTTATACTTTTGGATCAAGTATTTTGTTGTTCGTCATACATTTTTCTATAAGGGTGTCAGTTTTTTTTTAAATGATAGTTTCATTTGTGGTAACTTCTCTCTAGAATAGATATCTCAGCCAGTTCCTATGGCATGTAACACACGCACATGGCTTTTATTTAAATAATTGACTACTCTGTATATTTACAGATGAAGATAATTTTGATTCTTATACATGAAATTTATTTGGAACATCTAACATAAAGAGTGGAAATGTAGTGTTCTGTATTGCTCTCTAACAGAATCAGTGTCTCATACTGGGGGTGCCATCACTAATAGATCTTGGTGCTCTTTCCTGCTGAGCCCGATTAAGCAACCTAATTCTCTGAGCTCGGCTCTTTGGTAGAAACTGTCAGTTGATGGGAGTTGACGCTGACTGAAATCTCCTCCCCCCTCTGCTCTATCTTAAATGAGTGACAAAAAAGAAAAGTGATTTAGAAATTCTGGGAATTTTATCTGATTTCTGATCTTTCATGACTTATCATTTCATTACAGAATGATGTTCGAGTCAAATTTGAACACAGAGGAGAAAAAAGGTAAGGAAGGACGCATTATATGTCAGTTCACTGATTTAATCAAATGCATGTCCTACTTGAGATACTAGAGGTTCTTCTTAGATTTGAATGTACGTTCTCGTGGCTTACAGATTGAGAATGGAATAGTCCTTGTTGGTAACTGTAATGTGTACTTGTACTTATTAAGATGGAATCTATCAAATTTCAGGCTCAGCATCAGAAGTGAATCATGTTTTTACTTTGCAGTATTAGGGAATAAGTAAGGTCATTGTGTAATGCAGCTTTAAATAGTACCATTTAAAACCATTTTTACTCAGTGGATATTAAATATTTTTCTCCTTAAATTCTATCATCTCTTCAGATACTATACAGATTTAAGGTGTATGGACTTAAATTCCCAATTTTGAGTATTCTGAAAAAACTTGAATCATTTGACTTGTATTTAATTAGTAACATTGAGAAAAGTGTTGGACTGGTGACTATAAATTATTTAGCAAAGGTGGAAGACTACCCTTCAACTGGGCGTTTGTATCTCAGTGGAATGGTGGAAATGGTCGTAGTGATGGTTGACAACAGAATTGCTGACAAAACCTCGTAGAAGTTTAAGAAGATAGAATTTTATTTCTATTATCAGTGTCTCATTAATTTAATGAAAGATCTATCCATCTTAAGGATTTTAAAAAGCTCACAGATCATATAACCTGAAGATGTAAAAATGTTTTACACAGATTTTTTTTAAAAAAAGGTGGAGAGTCTTTCCTGACAGTCCAGTGGTTAAGACTGCACTTCGAATGCAGGGACTGTGGATTTGATCCCTGGTTAGGGAGCTAAGATCCTGCATGCCTTAGGGTCAAAAAACCCAAACATAAACAGAAGCAGTATTGTAACAAATTCAATAAGGACTTTAAAAAATAAGTGAATAAGTAAACTTAAAGAAAAGAAGGGAGTAAGGAATGCAGATGCATCATACAAGTGTTGTCTTGTTACTTTTTCCTGTTTACAACTTTTATGGATATACTCTCAATTTTTTTTAGTTCATTGAGTACTTACTATATGCTAGGCTATAAAGGGAATAAAGTTAAGTGAAATATGCATGATCCCTCCTGTTACAAAACTTACAGTCTAGTAGATAGTCTCCAAGCTTAGAGGCATGGTCCCTAGGGGCAACATAAGTCAATCCTTTGTGAAATAAGAAGAAAATTCTAGGATTAAAAAATTTTAACTCTTTAAAAATATTTATTTGTGTACGTGTATGCTTATGTGATATATATGTGTGTGTGCGTATGCATGCACTCAGAAATACTGAGTTGATAAGAGAAATCAAAACTTGGATCCCCAAAGAACAACTTTATTCTTTTAACAGTTTCATCATATGACTATGACATAGTTAAGTTTAATCACTTTCCAAAATAAACATTTTACATTGTTACTTAATATTCTTACAAATAACAGTGCAAATTATAAACTGCAGAGTATTTTGAGAATTTCCTTTCTTAATTTTTACTAGGCTAGAACAGACTTCAGAGTTCTTAAACTTTGTGTTACAATGTTAGTGCACTTGATCAGAAATGAGCCATTGTAATGTTTAAATAAAGTGAATATTAATATTTTAACTTGATTTTGTATTTCTGTATTCAGGAGATAACTGTTACAAGTAAGTTATTTAACTGTGCATAAGAAAATAAAATATATTAAAATTCTGTTTATATAGAATCCTTCAGTTCCCCAGACCAGTTAAACTGGAAGACCTGAGGTCTAAAGCCAAAATTGCCTTTGGACAGTCTATGGATCTTCATTATACCAATAATGAGGTAAACATGTGCACGTTAACTTTCAGTAGTTCTTTGGAAAAATAGTATGTTTATTTAAGAGATTGTTTTAGGATGGTTGTGGTTTTATTTGGGCATTGGTAAGGATGTGGTGTTTTAGAGGAATAAGACATCAGTAGTAAATTTTAACTTAATAAAATGGATTTTTTCATTGTGGGAGATGCTGCTGTGCAACAATTGAGAATCTGTTAAAGGAGGAAATGCGTGTATTGCTTGGAAGTTTGCTGCTTGTTTATATTTTATTTTGTTCTTTATTCTTTATTGATGAGCTCTTTCCTTTTCATACTGTATCCTTTTCTACAGAGACAACAGCGCTTTGGTAGTTGGACAGTTTAGTTAAAACTTAAAGGATTGCTTTCGTGCTGGTAAGGATGTGATTAGATTGTTAGTTTATATTTGGGAGTCAGTATGTAATCTCAGGGGCTCACTTTGACACTAAGGAGCTCTGTGTTCTGGGGAATCCCTTTTTTTTTTAGTAATTTTTTAAAAATTTATTTGTTTTAATTGGAGGCTAATTACTTTACAATATTGTATTGGTTTTGCCATACATTGACATGAATCTGCCCCGGGTGTACATATGTTCCCCATGTTGATCACCCCTCCCACCTCCCTCCTCATCCCATCCCTCTGGTTCATCCCAGTACACCAGCCCTGAGCATCCTGTATCGTGCATTGAACTTGGACTGGCGATTCGTTTCACATATGATAATATACATGTTTCAATTCCATTCTCCCAAATCATCCCACCCTCACGTGGGGAATCCCTTTTGAACCTTCTGTCAATTTGGATTGCAAATCTCTGAGATTTCTTTCAGATCCTATGATCTCAGATCAAGATCTTGAGATTTAAAAATTTCTAGGGACAGTTTAGTTAATTGGTTAATTTATTTTCTTTTCCCTCTCAGAAACATCCGTTGAATTTGCAAGGCATGATGGTTATGATTTATGAATTGCAGCCCCTAATGGAGTTTATAGACTTGAAGTAGACAGTTAATAATTGAATTGTTTAAATATGTGAGTTCTTTGAAGGAAATGCATAAAAGATTATGATTAAGGATAAAGGCAAGGGCAGTATATGTCTTATTTAGTTAGTACTAAGGAAGAGCTGAATGAGGTCGTAATATTTAATTGTTGAGATTTGAAGTATGAAAAGCCAACCCTACAAAGAATTTGAGGGGAATAACATTCATGGTAGAGAACAGCTTGAGAGCAGAGCATATAGAGATCCTGGGAAGGAAAAGACTTGTGTGTCAGGAATAGAAAAAAATGTCAGTGATAATGGAGTGACAGTGGGAAGTTTAGTAAAAATTAGAAAACGTGCAAGTACTTTGTAAATGTTAAAGCGTTGTGCTAATAAAAATATTTGAAATATTAGACTTTCTAATGAATTTTTGTCAGTTTAAAGCAAGAGAACATGCAAATATGGCTTGTCTAAAGATACCACTTATAAAGTGGAAAGTATTTTGAATAAGTAAAAATCCATATCCAAACAAACAGTGTTTCTGAACAAAGTGATGAGTATCATACTATAGTAATAGCTTAAAATGTCATTTTTCAAAGACTTTTTGGGTTTTTGGTTAGCTATGAACACCTCCTGTTGCCTGGCCCTGTCTTGGCATTTATTTGTGTCTGTGCGGGCCTGATTTCCAACTGCCAGCCCCTGAGGTTCTGAGGACTTGTCAGAGATAGGACTGTAGGGTGTAAGCTGAAGTACCTGAGGGAGGTAATGGGGATTGGTGATACGAGGCCCGAGGGTGTGGTAGGAGACGGGGGTAGACGGCCCCCCCTGCGCGCCGTGCTAGCATGCTGGATGCCACGCCCTCTGTGGGCCGCCTCTCGCCCTTGTCCTCCTGATGACCCTCCAGTGTCTCCCAGTGCCTTTCATAAGCATATTGTAGCTTTGTCTCACGGTGCGATTCTGGGGAACCCAGACATATCTTTGTTTTCGTTTTGTTTGGTCTAAAATTGTATCATGGAAAACTTTCAAATGCCAAGGTAAATTGACTACAATCTTGTCTTGACTTATGAGCCTAGTATGTCTGTCAAGAAAAACTAGGTTAGTTTGGCGTGATTTGTTCATATTGTTCCTTTCTGAGCTCTTAAAATTGCTGTTTCTTTTTCTGAGTTCTCCAAATTTGTTTAGACATACCTTGGAGACACTGCAGGTTCAGTCTAGACCTCTACAGTAAAGAGACTGTTGCAGTAGAATCAGTCACGTGAATTGTTTGTTTCCCCAGTGCAGTTATGCTTGTATTATAGTCTCTTAAGCGTGTGATATTAAAAAATACTTTATAGTTAAAAATGCTAGCCATCATTGTAAGCTTCAGTAAATTATAATCCTTTTGCAATAGTAACATCAACGATCACTGATCATAGATCACCATAACAATTATAATAATAATGAAAACATTTGAAGTATTTGAAGAAAGCTGATCGCCTGATCGCCAAAGAATTGATGCTTTTGAACTGTGGTGCTGGAGAAGACTCTTGAGAGTCCCTTGTACTGCAAGGAGATCCAACCAGTCCATTCTAAAGGAGATCAATCCTAGGTGTTCATTGGAAGGACTGATGCTGAAGCTGAAACTGCAATACTTTGGCCACCTCATGCGACGAGTTGACTCACTGGAAAAGACTGATGCTGAGAAAGGTTGGGGGTGGGAGGAGAAGGGGACGACAGAGAATGAGATGGCTGGATGGCATCACCGACTCCATGGACATGAGTTTGAGTGAACTCCGGGAGTTGGTGATGGACAGGGAGGCCTGGTGTGCTGTGATTCATGGGGTCACGGAGAGTCGGACACGACTGAGCGACTGAACTGAACTGAACATAGAACAGAATTACATTTGAAGTATTTGAAAGAATTACCAGAAAGTAACATAGAATATTCAAAAAACCCTCTGAGGGAATTCCTGCACAAGGGGCTTCATGTTTCTCTCTCCACCGATGATCCCATGCAGTTTCACTACACGAAGGTGAGGACTTTAGGGGAAGATGAGGGCTGTCATCCTCCCACGGAAGGGACCTGAGCACACGGTGCCTTTGGGGTGGCACTGGCGACCAGTGAAGACAAGAGGAAGCTCCTGGTGAGGAAAAAGTGTTCCTCCCAGAAGCCCTTTTTTGGAGTTCTTGAAACCATGAGGATTTCTTTTCTTGGCCTTTCATTTTCCCTTCCTTTGATATTCCCTAGCTCTGTAATTGAAGGCAATGGCAAGCCACTCCAGTACTCTTGCCTAGAAAACCCCATGGATGGAGGAGCCTGGTAGGCTGCAGTCCATGGGGTCGCTATGGGTCGGACACAACTGAGCGACTTCACTTTCACTTTTCACTTTCACACATTGGAGAAGGAAATGGCAACCCACTCCAGTGTTCTTGCCTGGAGAATCCCAGGGACGGGGGAGCCTGGTGGGCTTCTGTCTATGGGGTCACACAGAGTCGGACACGACTGAAGTTACTTAGCAGCAGTAGCAGCAACATAGTGACACAGGGGAGTGAATGCTGTTGGAAAAATGGTGCCAGTAGACTTGAGGCAGGGTTGCCACAGACCTTTACTTTGTGAAAAAACAGTATCTATGAAGAGCATAGGTGATGTGCTCTAAAGCAGGGGGTGCCTGCATATGATATTTTCTAGGGTTTTCTTGAGGATTGACATAGACCTGATTGACCAGGTTTTAGTAACTTGCTCCCATTTTCCAAAAATTGCGAAATTTCTCCACATCAGCTTATTTTTCTCATGCTTTCTGAAGGATTCTCAGAGTGGTTTTGCCATTTATATCTGGGTGTCCTCTTGGCAAAAGTATGGTAGAGGAGGCATTAGGGTACAACATTAGATTGCTTAACGTTTTCCTGCCACTCTGAGTTTCTGTGAGAATCTGTGATTTTTTGAGTTAACCATGTTCTGACTCACAGAGTGACAAGCCTGGTACGTGTCCTTGGACAGTGGGGGTACTAGGGAGAGAATTAAAAGAGCTATTAGTTTTATGGACCTGTAGACATGCAGAAAACTCATTGATATTGCTTTTATTCCAGTTCTATAAATATTTTTTTTCTGTGTAATACAAAATCCTCCATTCTGAAAGAATTATTTTGGTTTACCAGAATTGAAACAAAGAAATTTAAGCTGGGATTGGATCTTTATCTTATAAAGTGTCAGGCAGGTATGTATTGTCACAGGGCATAGACGGGGATGTGCAGGCCAAAGTAAGTGGATTTTCTAAGACTTTCCCCATTTTAGATGGGTAGAGGGTGAACCTTTTTATGAACAGTTTTCATGTTTCACTATGTAAAGTTAAAAGATAATTCACTTATTTCAAATTTAGGTTCTATTTAATGAGGTTTTGGACTCAATTTTTAATTTCCTTTCCAGAAATTATTTTTATTAACATACAACTGATTTACCAGTAATAAGCCTGAGGGAAATAGATTTTATGAATGAGACTGAAGTGAATTCACCAAACAGGAAAATATTGGGTGATTTATTTAGTATAATATAGAAAAGGTAAAACTTGTTCTCCACTTTTAGTTCTTGTTTTAAAATTTGTAACAGGTGCCCTTAGCACATATGAGAGGTTACATCAGAGCAATAGACCAGGGTGCCACTCCAGGCTCTTCCAGAATGTCCAGATTTCACTCTAGCAAGCTGCAGAATCATTTATGTTAATATTTTGTTACTGTGATTTAAACTAGTGTCTTTTCCTTGGAGAAGTAAACAATACAATTATAAATAATGTGTAGTTAAAGTAAATATTCAGATTTTCTCCTAAAGTGAAAAATTGGCAAAGCAATCCTTATCATTGATTTAAAATGTTTTCTAGTGTTTAAAATATAGTTTAAAAGCTATCAAAGATGGGAACAAAAGGTTCATGATTGATAGAAAAATGAAAGGAATTTAATTGAATAGATCAGACTTGTTTTTTGATATTAGTTAATATTCTGTTGTTGTTGTTTTTTTTTTTTTTTTTAGAAAAAATTCTCAGAGAAAAAAGGGCCTAATAGTAGATAAGTCGTAACAGTATAAAATTTGCTATGAACAGAAATTGGGAAAATATTTCAAGTACTGAGTGAGGGTAAGCAGATTGTATGATGTAATTCACATTAGTCCTGCTTTGTTTTGTGTCTGGCAGCCTTTCTTAAACAAGGAATAGTTTCCATAAAAGAAATCTACAGGGAGTGAGTTCATACCATGTCAACTAGTGGGTTTGAGTACAGATGAAGCTTTTACCATACGATATTTATTAAACAGTATTTACCAAGAATTTGTTTTTTACTGTGCCCTGCCTTCATTGCTCGTTGAAGGGAAATACTTGTCTGCTAGGTGTTTATACTGTACAAGACCCTTAACTAGTTCACTGGGCCTTTACATTTGAATGGCCTGTATACTGTGTGTGTTAGTGCAGGTTCACAAGTGTAGAATACGTTTACTTGTTTTTATTCTGTCCTTTTAATGAAATGGAATGTACTTTGAAGATTATTGACAGAGTCGTCTTAAGCTAGTAACTTTACATTTAAAACAAGTATTTTGTTAAGTAGTATGAATCTTGCTTTTCCCTCACAGACTGTTCAGGTGCTTCTGTCCCTTATAACATTTGATCCATAAGAGGACTAATGAAAGCAGATTTCAGCATTCGGGGCTTATTGTAGGATGGCTCACCTGTTTAGCTTACTTGTTTTAGATGGTAGTGGTCAAGTTGCCATGGTCAGAGATAGGAGTGCAAGGTGGACTGTAGATTGCAGGTACGTTACTGGTGGCACCCCTCCATGGCATCTGTCACCAGTGCTTATTTGTATTTTATATATTGGTAAGTACACTAGTGAGAACGTATACCTCTGGTTATTTTTAAAAAAATAAAAATTTCATCAATGCAGGTGAAAGATAATACTTTTATGTAGTTTTTGTATATGTTCCTTAATGCTGTTTTGAGGTGAGGAGACTATAACTTAAGTTTAAAAATATTATGAAAATATCCTAGAAAATTGATCTTTAATCTTTATGTTTTCTAGAAAAATTTAATGTATAATAAAGCAAAACGATTATTCATATTCATTTTATGATTTCAGTGATGGTAGGATGAGAAGGAAAAAACCTACATACATGTATTCATTTAGAATTTCATTATACTGACAAAGAGCAAAGTATTTTGAAGTTTATAATTCCATAATAATGGAGATACTCCTGGAAGGACTTGACTTGATGAAATGGCTACACAGTTCCTTATGTTCCTTTTTGTTTAGTTGGTAATTCCATTAACCACCCAAGATGACTTGGACAAGGCTGTGGAACTACTGGATCGTAGTATTCATATGAAGAGCCTCAAAATATTACTTGTAATAAACGGAAGTGCACAGGTATGAACTGGGAATTTTTTTCAGTGAGGATTATAGGATATATTTTAAGAAGTCAATGTATGAAACATAGTTATGTTCAATAATCATTGATATATTTTCAATATGATTAAATTTAAACTTACAGATTATAATTGCTATAGTTCAATATCCTTGCTCCTCAAAACTATATAGCCAAAATTACAAATAAGTATAATATACTGTACATATGATGTTAATAGCAACTGAGAACCTGGGAAGAATTACATGAGAATTAAAATTTCAAAGAGTAAATTTGCTAAGACCCAGAGGGAGAATACTTGGGTTGTATTTGATAGGGGAAGGAGTCTGATTAAAACCTTAAAGGAAAAGAATAACATTAATCTTCCTTTTTTCTCTTTAGGCTACTAATTTAGAGCCATTGCCATCACTAGAAGATTTGGATAACACAGTATTTGGAGCAGAGAGGAAAAAAGGACTTTCTGTAGTAGGTAAGAAAGCTAGTGTCTAAATCATGAAATGAGTTATTTTGCAGTTTCTTTTCCATCCTCTAATGTAGGGCAGCACCTGTACATGATCCTGAGAAATAGTTTATCTCTCTACTCCTTGCAGTTTATTTCATTTAACTACGTTCTAGTATCTGATGTCTCTTGAAAAGTTACATTGAGTATTAACAGCATTAGCAGTCACCAGTTTAAGCATTTCCTTTCTTTATACACATAGGGTATTTTGATTTTTAAAAAATTAAAACCTAAAAAATGTTTTAATCGTAAAAATAAAGTGAAGGGAAAAAATTAAAAGTAATTCCAATATATTAAAGTTAATGGATGGACTAATAAGTTCATAGGCCTTTCTCTAAGTTTTAATTATTGTCAAGAATGCTATCAAACTAAAGATTGCTAAGAATTTGCAGATTATGCTTTATAATTTCTTTAGTAGTCATTAAAAATACACTTATAATTAAGCTTATGCAATTTTTTTTTTAAAGGAGGCTTATTAGAGAGACATAGGCTGGGCAGAGGTGCTCTGAACTCACCAGTTCTGTGAATCTTCTTCAGTTTGTATAAAATATTGATATTCTACATTTTTATATGATAAAAACATTATATTGCTCAAAAAATTGGTATAAATGTTTTTAACAGATAGGGTAGTGAATATGGGCATTAAAGGTAGCTTGAAAACATGAGAGATGGATTTAAAGAAGGAAGGTAGAAGGAGATGAAAACAGATGAATAGGGAGAAAGTGGAAGGGAATTTAAGACTGGTGATAGAAGAGGATTGTTAATAATGAAAGAAAAGATTAAATTGGCATGTGAACAAACCAAAAAATTTATGAATTTGTTACTCATCTTCTGTCTTGCCCCCCAAAACTGTTCATGACTTGCTGCTGCGTGTGTGCTCAGTCGTGTCTGTTCACGGCCCCACGCACTGTACCCCACCAGGCTCCTCTGTCCATGCAATTCTCCAGGCAAGAATACCAGAACGGGTAATCATTCCCTTCTCCAGGGGGTCTTCCCAGCCCAGGGATCAAACCTGAGTCTCCTCCAGTGTAGACGGGTTCCTCACCATCTGAGCCATCAGAGAGGCCCATTTTATGACTGCGTCCTTCTAAGGGTCTGTTTTACATTAAGTCTTACTTTGGGTTTCCAAAGTGTTAGAAATATGAGCAGCAGAGATAATATACAAGTAAAATAATAATAGTTGCTTATCTTCATTTGTATATATATTTATATAATTTAAATTTTTGATAAAAGAATATTAGAAGTATCTGAGTTCAAATTCTAGCTCTCTAACCAGCGACCAGTAACATTGTCCTCATCTTTAAATCATGGGATTATTGCAGCAGACAATTGAGAGAACACTTTAAAGTACATTTAGCTTTTCAAATTAGAAAACATGACTGTTATTAATCATTGATTTCTTTCTGTATTCCCTTTTCTTATCACTACAGTACCTATTAAAGCAAAAAAATGCCAATTCACCTTAGTTGTATTAGAACAAGCTAAATACGTTAGTTAAATTGGCAGTTTTAATTCATTTTCATTTAAAACTGTGCTGAATGCCTCACTTTTACTCTACTAATATCCTTGTTTGACTTCAGTGCCAGCATAAAAAGAAACGGAAATTGTAAAGTATAAAATTACTAGTTTTTTCTTGGCACCTCTTTAAGCTTGAAATGGCTTTGATAGGTATGACCATTATCTTTTCCCTTTATTTATTGAAAATTATTTCCTTTAATTATTTTCACAAAAGATAGGGGAAGAACTTCCTTTGGGACAGGAGTAGTATATGCTGGTGTGGAGGTCTCGACCATTGAAATATCCAGTACTAACAAAGGTTTAAAAAAATAGGTTATCAAATAATGAGATAAAGAAATTTTCAAAGCCTTTTTACTTCCCTATGTGCTTTGAATGATGAGTGTATTTATCTTCTTTTGTAAATTAGGGCTTATGGAAGGAATAAAAACATTAGGGACATTGTGATCATAGTTGTTACAAAGTCCAAATCAATTCCTGGCTCAGAGGTTCCTAATAATTTTAGAATCAAGTGTAGAAAATTAACTTTTTTATGCATATCTCTTGGTAATCATTTTGTTCTCTCCCTCTCTCTTCACTGACAAGTGCCAACATGTGTTTACAGTGACCCCTTTACATGAGGCAAGAGCCTTTTTTGCTTGAAATCTGACCAGAATGCAAAGGCTTACATAACTTCCTCAAATCTTTTTTTTTGTTTAATTTCAAAAAATTAGGAGGAAAGCACAGAAACTATGTTAATAAACACAGCACAATGAGATGAGCTATTTTAGTGTCTCTAATTCTCTAAACTATGAAGAAATTTAAATTCCAAGAATATGGCTTGCCACAAAAGCCTAATTTTAAGTATCCAAGGATAAAATCCAGCATTCCAAATTGGAAACATTCTAATATTGACTAAATGACTAAGAAGTAAATCTCACTTTAGATTTCTAAAGATTAAAGAGAGGCAGTGCAAAGAACATCGTGTAGACAAATGTGCACGGCATATGTTCATTATGAATAATTTTTCCGTCACAACACCCTTGCAAAGGAGAGATTTAGTCCCATGTTTACAGATGAGGAAACAGATTCATGGAGATTAGATAGCTTTCCCAAAGACAGAGCTGGTAAATAACTGGAACTGGAATTTAAACCGAGGTGTGACTGTGAAGTTCATATACTTTCCACTAGATCATGATGCCTTTCATAAATTACATTAAAGGGTAACATATATCAGAGTACCAGTGACCTTTGGAAATGGAGAAGCAGTGACATTTATCTAAAAATACCTGGAATAGCTACTCATTCCAATGTCATTGCCTGGAGAATTCCTTATACAGAGGAGCCTGGCAAACTAATAATGGGGTTGCAAAGAGTCAGATATGACTGATCGACTTTCTTTTTTTTTTTTTCATTGTATTATCAACCTCATAGTGCAGTTGTCAGCAGGCAGAAGAACATACTACCTAACAAGTATAAATGAATATTACATTAAGGTGGGAGTTTAGAAAAGAGTAAAAAACATTTGAAGTTTTAGAGACATGACTACTCTGATAACTTTTAATTAAAACTGGATATCAGTTGCTAAAATCATTAGTACTATAGTCCAGAAGTTCTGAGTGTATATTTAATTAAAATAAGAATTGGTCCCCTGATAGAATTTATAAAATCTATAATTTTTCTCTTTCGAGGTCCCACTAGTAGAGATAGAAGCTCCCCTCCCCCGGGATACATTCCAGATGAATTACACCAGGTTGCCCGGAATGGGTCATTTACCAGTATCAACAGTGAAGGAGAGTTCATTCCAGAGAGCATGGACCAAGTAAGCAAAATTTGAATGTTGTTTTTCATTTCATTTAAAGGGATATTGTCAGGGGATAGTGTGGTTTAGCAGGTATATGGAGGAAGGTATTTATTTTACCTGTTGCCCAGTCCCATATCTTCCTTTTTAAGTGAGTAAAATAGTGGAAATACAGGAAAATACCCACTAATTTGCATGTGTCTGTGTGCATTCATATATAAAGAAAGGTGGTACAAGGCTGATTTTCTTATGTTCATAAATGAATGAATGCATTTGTTTATAATCCTGATATTAACATTCAATTTAATAAATATTTAACTTGTGAAGCTGAGGTTTATCTACTTTCTAAAACATTAAAAAAATTTTTTTTAGTCTTTTTTAAAAAGATTTATTTTTTAATTTGTATCTTTGTTTTCGGCTGCCCTGGGTCTGAGTTGCCACAGACTTTCTCTGGTTGCTGCTACCAGGGGCTGTGGTTTGTCGTGATGCATGGGCTTCCCATTGCAGTGGCTTCTCATTGCAGAGCGCGGGCTCTAGAGCATGCATGCTCGCAGGCCCAGTAGCTTTTGGGCTTAGAGTTGTAGTGCACGGGCTGAGTTGCCCTGCGGCCTATGGGATCTTCCTGGACCAGGGATCGAACCCCTGTCTTCTGCATTAGCAGGTGGGTTCTTAACCACCGGACCACATGGAAGCCCTTAAAATGTTTTTTTAAAGTTTTGTAGTATTCCAGTATTTTTATGGAGTTGCTATTGTTTTCTTATCATTACATTGGCTTCTTATATTATTACAGGAGTTTTCATTTTCTAATAATGGAGCAGTCATGGTGTCATTTATTTCAGTTTGGGTGGTGCTGTTGTTCAGTTTTCAGTAAACAAAATTATGTGCAGTGTTTAGCTTTTAATTATTTAGATGATAATCCAGAGCGGAAGATACAGAAAATTCCTGTTTTTCTATTAGGAAATTTTGCAGTTGTAGCCCACCTACAGGGGACAGCTACTTTTAAAACATTTAAATAGGGTGGCTGCTATTGGATATGGAGTTTCTTTGTTGGGTACTGAAAGTGTTCTGCGATTTTTGTGAGAGTTATACATTCTGCTGTTAACCACTGAATTGCACTATATGCTTTAAAATGGGTGACTTTTATGATACATGAATTGTATCTCAACAAAACTATTTTTAAAAAACAGTAACTTTGGTTATATTCTTGTAGAATCAAGGTGGACTTTTTATTTTTCCAGATGCTGGACCCATTATCTTTAAGCAGCCCTGAAAATTCTGGCTCAGGAAGTTGTCCATCACTTGATAGCCCTCTGGATGGGTAATGCTGATTGCAGTTTTTGTTGTTTAGTATATGTGGGTAAATATGCTTATGTATTAATAGCATGTTGAATTGTCAGCTCTTCTGTACTATGTTCAGAGGAATGTAGTTCATGCTCATGTACACTTAATGGCAAATTGATTTTCCGTCATCGGGCTCAGTATCTTTTTTACTTAAAGTGATTTCTGTTTATAATATTTTGAGTTTCCTGCTTGGTAAATTGTGTTTGAAACTAAAGGCAAACTTAGAGTTTATGTACGTTTACTTTTAAACCTGCGTTGGTGAAACTGCTGTCAAAGTTTTCATAATAGATTTAATTTTGGAGATGCTTTAATTTCTCTTGTTCAGGATTATTTTTATTCTGGTGCCAAATTTTAAGTACTATACATTCTTGGTAATTCTGTCCCAGTTTTGGTTGTCAGTTAAAATGTAAGTACTTTTTGTGAGAAATATACTTTCATTCAGGAATATAAGCACGGTTGAGTTGCATCTGTGAATTTTTCTTATCAGTGCTCCCTCTCTCCTGGTTCAGTAGGACAGTTTTCACCTGTAGCTTGCAAAGTCAGTACCTATTTACTCTCTTCTGAGATTGCTTTTGAAAGTAACTTCTGAAAATGTAACTGCTATTGTATGGAAATATATATTTAATTTTCTATTATTCATGTATATGAAACCATTTTCTGTGCCCATGTCTCAAGATAGATATTTTAAACATTTAAGGAATTCAGGGGAATAGTGATGTGAAAGCTACATATTGAGTACTTAGTATTTGAAAGACAGTGTCCTGAGATAGACAAGTATAAAATTGCTGAGTTAGTATTATCTCCTTATTATAAATGTGGAAATCATTTCAGAAAGATGATTTGCCAGGGTTGCAATAACTAGTTTAAGTGGCAGAGCTAGGATTGTATCCGTAATGCCAAAATATATCTTTCTTAACCACTTATACTCTGTCAGTTCAGTTCAGTTCAGTTCAGTCGCTCAGTCATGTCTGACTCTTTGAGACCCCATGAATCACAGCACGCCAGGCCTCCCTGTCCATCACCAACTCCCAGAGTTCACTCAAACTCATGTCCATTGAGTCGGTGATGCCATCCAGCCATCTCATCCTCTGTCGTCCCCTTCTCCTCTTGCAATCCCTCCCAGCATCAGAGTCTTTTCCAGTGAGTCAACTCTGTAGGTCAGTTTTAAAAGCCAGGCTTTTTGTGTGCATGTATCAAATAAGTGTTTGAAAAAAGTTTCCCTTTTTTCAGTTAATGTTTCAGAGTGAGTGCTGTATCTGTGTATGTATATGTATATATTATATATATATATAAAATATATATGTGTGTGTGTATATATTTTATATAACTGTATATCTACACATACATACATATATTGATATTACATAAAGATTTTTTAAAATATCTTAAATGCTTTCTTTTAAAATAATGACACTTTTTCTACTTTTTAGAGAGAGCTATCCAAAATCACGAATGCCTAGGGCACAGAGCTACCCAGATAATCATCAGGAATTTTCAGGTTAGACTGTTCACATTCTAAATGCTTAAATATTTATGTCATTGAATAATATTTTGGCTGGGTGGGAGAGAGAAATTTTAAAAATCAAAAATGTGTAAATGTGTTTTTCATGATTAGAAATATTTGATTTTTTTAATATATAACTTTCTTATGTGTCTTAATAGACTATGATAACCCTATCTTTGAAAAATTTGGAAAAGGAGGAACATATCCAAGAAGGTATCATGTTTCGTATCACCATCAAGACTATAATGATGGTAAGTTTATTAGATCAACAACAGTTGTTAAAAATCTCGCAAACAATAAAAATAAGTTTGTTCTTATATGACTTAGTTTTCTACTTAAAACTTTTTAAAAAGACTTTGGATCATAACTACAGTAGCGTTTTAGCTTTATGCCAGCTTACCTCTTGAGACATGTCTTTCCTTAGAAAGAAAAGAGGTAGTTAAAAATGGTACTAATTAAGAATTACTCCTTTAGTGATGAAATTCATACTGTAGTCTCCTTTTTTAAATTGTCCTTTTAAGGAGAAAAATTACTTCCTATTAACTTTACAGTTTTTGTTTATATTTTAAATCATTACTGAAAATGAAAATAAAATACATTTTTCTCCTTTTTATACAAACTGAGGGAGTTCTGTCTGGGCTTTTATGAATGTGTAAGTGTGTTAGCACAAAAGTTATCTGAACTTATATTCAGATTCTGTTTCTTTTTTCCCCATTTTTCATTTCTGCTTACACCTTTTTTTTTTTTTTAATGATTCAATGTTAGCTAGGGTATTCCTTGAACTCTTAAAAATACTGTTCTTAAGTTTAAAATGTAAAATCAAATAATCATTGCTGTTTTAGCTTCTTATCCTAGTCATGGAACAAATTCTGTTCCTTATGCTACAAATTTTAAATACTTTCAATTACAATACATTATTAAAAGTTGCAAGGTAATTCTGTTTTCATTTTGTAGGTCGTAAAACTTTCCCAAGAGCTAGAAGGACCCAGGGGACCAGCTTCCGATCTCCTGTGAGTTTCAGTCCTACTGACCACTCCTTAAGCACTAGTAGTGGAAGCAGTATCTTTACCCCGGAGTATGATGAGAGTCGAATAAGAAGAAGGGGAAGTGACATAGACAATCCTACTTTGACTGTAATGGACATTAGCCCACCCAGCCGCTGTGAGTAATAGAAATTGGCATAGTGAAATGTGTGGCAGAACCTTTGCAGAATTTTATAATATTAATAGGAGTAAATATAATGAAGCCAGTCCTCAGGGTAAGATCAGGTTTTCAAAAGAGGTAAAAATGGTATTTCTAATGGTGTTTATAATGTTGGGTAAAAGCATGGTATTACTGCTAATTACTTTAAATGATTTACTATCTTTTGCTTTTATTAGGAAAATTGTTACCAGTTACTCATTCATTCATTCCATATATCCTTATTGAATGCTTAGCTCTGAGAAATTTCAAATATGACCTCCAAGATGTAATCTAATGGGGAGAATGATGTGTGGAGAAATAATTATAGTATAGTGTTTGCTGCTGCTAAGTCACTTCAGTCGTGTCCGACTCTGTGTGACCCCATAGACGGAAGCCCACCTGGCTCCCCCGTCCCTGGGATTCTCCAGGCAAGAACACTGGAGTGGGTTGCCATTGCCTTCTCCAGTATAGTGTCTAATCAAGACCTTTAATGCGAGGAGGAATTCACTAGTTAAATAGGTGAAATATACAGGAGGCCATGACACATTCTGGGCTTCCCTGGTGGCTCAGCTGATAAAGAATCCGCCTGCAATGCAGGAGACCCTGGTTCAATTCCTGGGTTAGGAAGATCCCCTGGAGAAGGGATAGGTACCCTCTCCAGTATTCTTGGGCTTCCCTGGTGGCTCAGATGGTAAAGAATCCACCTGCAATGTGGGAGACCTGGGTTCGATCCCTGGGTTGGGAAGATCCCCTGGAGGAGGGCAACCCACTCGAGTATTCTTGCCTGGAGAATCCCCATGGACCAGCAGGCTACAGTCTGTGGGTTCTCAGAGTCAGACATGACTGAGCGACTGTGCACACATGACATATTCTGAAAATGAGAAATAGTTCTTTTTTGGCTGAGGTGGAGGATATCTTACTTGAAGCAGCAGAAATAGAACTAGAATGGTAACTAAGGCCAGATGTGCAGTATGTGGCCTTTATCTTGTAAGCAATATATAAATGATTGATGCTCGAGGATATTTTTTGCAGCAGTCTTTGTATACTCTGAATTCCTTGCTTTTGTGCTGGTGTTTCGTGTTTTACTTTTACACCTGCCACTTGCATTACGTTGCTGCTGTGTTTGGTTTAGACAGCTATATTTTAAAGTGATGAAAATAAGAGATGAATATCTTTGATATATACCTCCAGCTTATTTCTATAGATCTTTATTTATGTCGATCCAGGATTCTGTTAGGTATCATATCCCTTTTGCCTGAAGAATTGTTTTTAACCTTTTCTTCTAATATGAGTCTACTGGTAACAAATTCTTTCAGCTTTTGTTTGAAAAATTTTTATTTCTTTATTTTTGAGAGATACATACATTTTTCTGGGTCTAGAATTCTGGACATTTTAATTTTTTTCTTTCAGCACTTTAAAACTGTTTGTCTCCTGGCTTGTATACTTTTGAGAAGTCTGCTGTCTTTCTTTCCTTTGTTCACCTGTATGTAATGTGCTTTTTTTCTCCCACTGGCTGCTTTAAATTAAGATTTCCTCTTATTTAAATGAGGGTGATGGTCTTCCAGCTTTCTACATTGCAGGCAGATGGAAAAACTTATTACAAATATTACTGCAATAAAGATTAGAAATAACACATCTTACATAATCAGTGGCATTTTAAATTGAGTGAAATATGCTATTATATTTACAATCAGGTTAAAAAAAGCCTCATTGGAAAAAATTAGTCCTAGGAATCTGAACTGTGTTTGGATTTAGAATTCTTACAGTTTTCAAAGATGATGATCATTATGAATTTGGATGAACATGATTTTCTCTTAATATCCAAGCATATTCAATTAAAGATATCACTAATGCAATAGTCCTTAACCATTGTGTGCCACTGGGCTACTTCCATTTTAAGAAAATGTTCTTTTTTAGCACCTCGTGCTCCAACCAACTGGAGATTGGGCAAATTACTTGGCCAGGGAGCCTTTGGCAGGGTCTACCTCTGTTATGATGTTGATACAGGAAGAGAATTGGCTGTTAAGCAAGTTCAGTTTGACCCAGATAGTCCTGAAACCAGCAAGGTAAGAATGAATCATTGAACAAGTTACTTTGTCATGTTATAAGAACCATTTTTACTAAAATATAACACACCATAGAATTTTTTTGTTTTTCCTCAATGCAAATTATATGAAAAAAATAGATAATAGATATGTTTATTTACTGTGTCCTCTGGATTTTCTGTTTTAGTTCTCAGTTGTATTCCTAATCTGATTTAGTGTTGGCTTAGCTTTCCATCAAGGACTGTTGCAGAATTACTGCTTAGAGACTTTAAAATGTTTATTCTTTGGGAAGTGGAAATTTAAGAATGAAATCACCTTGATGGTCCATGTTGTTTGCATTTTTTTGGTTTTACTAGCAATGCTATAAAGACCTAACAGTGAGTTCTGTCTTTCAGGAAGTAAATGCACTTGAGTGTGAAATTCAGTTGTTGAAAAACTTGCTGCATGAGCGAATTGTTCAGTATTATGGCTGTTTGAGGGATCCCCAAGAAAAAACACTTTCCATATTTATGGAATATATGCCAGGGGTAAGTTAGTACATCCTTTGAAATTAGAGATACTCTATTTAAAGTCTTAGTTGAGGATAAAGAAAAACAACAACTTTGATTATAAAATGTTACGGACATTTTGGAAGAGTTTTAAATTTAATATAATTTTATTTTTCTATCTTCTTCACTTATCTTTGTATTTCTTTTCTTTTTTTAATACTAAAGTATACTAAAATAGGTTATAAACATCATAGCAGTCTATACTCAGATTTCCCTAAGTGCCCTAAAAATAACACACAATAACTGGTTTATCCAAACCAGGATTCAGCGCAGTGCCACACATCACATTTTGCTACTATGTCTGTTACTCCTCTTTTAACATAAAACAATTTTTAGGTGACATAGATTTGACAAAGAGACCAAGCTAGTTGTTCTGTTGACAGTCTCATCTCATAGATTTCTCTGATCACATCCTCATGGTAGTATTTAGTTTGTTCCTTTGTCCCGTATTTCCTATAAACTCCAAGTTAGATCTAAAGTCTAAATTATATTCAAATTCAGCTTTTACTAGCATGCATCCCAGATGATGCTGTGCATCCCCTTAGAAGACATAAACAGTTTCTGGTGGTTCTGATAGTGATGTTAAGATTGACAGCTTGATTAAGGTGATTGACATCCAGTTTTCTCCATTGTAAAGTTTTGTTTTTCTGAAGACCAGAAAGTAATCTGAGCTGTAGCAGTGGCACATGGGAATATACAGTTCCTTTTCAATCATCCACCTAAATGTTTTTAATACAGATTGATAATAATTGTCTGAGTCATTCATTTCATTAGGAGGTGAAAATGTGATTTGCAAAAAACTCTTTCATTCCTTCTACATTATTTTTAGTATATGTAGAGTATATTCTAATACTAATGATTTTCAAGATGGTGGTATATTTACTCACTTAAAAATACATTCATTCTCATAATAGGTGATATATGTTAGAAAAAGATTTGTGGATCTTCACTGGAAAAGACTCTGATGCTGGGAAAGGTTGAGGGCGGGAGGAGAAGGGGACGACGGAGAATGAGATGGCTGGATGGCATCACCAACTCTGTGGACATGAGTTTGAGTGAACTCCGGGAGTTGGTGATGGACAGGGAGGCCTGGCGTGCTGTGATTCATGGGGTCGCGGAGAGTCGGACATGACTGAGCGACTGAATTGAACTGAACTGAAGGAAAGAGTTTATTAGAATTGTTTGTAAAATAAAATATACATATTGCAGCTTAATCTTATGGATCAACAAAACCATGGACCAATATCTGATAGTACAGTTGTCCCTTGGTATCCCCAGGGAATAGTCCAGAACCTCCCACAGATATCAGAATCCAAATATGCTCACCTCCCTTATCTAAGGGTATAGTATTTGCATATAACCTACACACATCCTTCCATATACATTGTCATCTCTAAATTACTTATAATACCTAATACACTGTAAAATGCGACATAAACAGTTGCCAGTGCAGCAAATTCAAGTTTTGCTTTATGGAACTTTCTGGAAATATTTTTTTCCAAATATTTTCGGTGAGTAGTTGGTTGAATCTGCAGATGTGGAGTCCGAGAATATAGAAAACTGATTGTAATGGTTTTAACAGTCTTCAATCCTACAAGAGCAACAGTAAACTTTATTTTGATTTTTATCTTCATGAATAATTGTTTATAGCAACATCATTGTTATTCATCATTGCTGCTGTTTTATTTTCAAAGATTATGTTTTCATTGTAAAAATTGTTCTTTAAAATTTAGTCTACAGAAATAATTCAAAAGAAGAAGAAAGTTGTGTACCTTTATTTTAGTACTGTCTGTAATGGGAAAAGTGGAAATATCAGTTCATTCAGTGGGAGTAAATTATGATGACATTGTCCTAGAGAATATATATTTAAAATTGTGAAAACCAAGTAACAAAATTGGAGGAAGTAGGAAGTACTTTGAGAGCGAAAAAGAATATAAAATGCTTTTTAATATTGGTAATGGTATTTTAAAAGTATCTGTATTTGAAAAATAACAGAAGAAACTAAAAAAATGAAAATTATTATGTTAGTGTTGTGATTGATTTTTCTCTTATTCAGATTTCCATTACTGTTTGTGCAGTAAATATGTAAATTAAATACCTATGAATAAATGTGACTAGAGATGCAGACTATTGAATATAAAGTTAATTAAATTGGTTTGTTGGCTAGAACCAATTTATGTCACAAGTAGAGATGTAAGTAATCTTTATATATTTAGCAATCTTAAGACTAAGCTAAAGGACTAATCAGGAAAAGGTATTAGATCATATTTCTGATTAGATTTTATAAAGATAGCTATCTTTTCAAAGTATAGTTATCAGTCCTTGAATTTGAAAAGCATGTTACCAGATTAATTATAGTTCTTGACAGTCTAAATGAATTATATGTATGATAAACCCATGGACTGGACATAAATGTTCCTAGACTTTGCTAGATCTCCAGGTCTGTGAATTCTGTCTAATTTCCTTCAGTAGTTTTGGTATAATGGACCCCTTTATGCCCTAGATTCAAGCTTTGCCAGAAATGTCATTCCATTCTTCAATTTTCCCAAACATAGCATTCCATTTTTTAGTTAATCTAGAACTATTTTCATATCAGAACTGTAAGTCTCTTTCATTTCCAGTACCTGGATTAGCTGTTGGCTTCTGTTACTCTTACACACACACAGTTTATCTGACACAGTGCTTTCCAGCCCGTTCCAGTTGTTCACACTGAAGAAGGTAACATTTTCATGTTACATAGTGGTATACAGACTACACTGAGAGAGCAGTTAGAACCATGGGCCACTGGCCTAGCTGCCTGAGGACCCAGAGGATGCGTAAGTCTGACCGTCATTTGCAGCCTGCAAGCATTTGGGGGCTTATGATTTGGAAAGCTCAGTTCTAGCTGTGTTAGTTTGTGCATTACTACAATAGAGACATAGTAAGTTCACTGAACAATAAGCCACATTGAGTTATAGGTATGCCTGGCTTGACTCACTGTCTAAGGCTTTCAATACATGTCTGCAAGTCAGGGTTAGCAGAACTGCATCTTGCTGTCCCTTCAGGGATTGCTCAGAATAGTGGGAACAGCATATGGCTAAGTCTGCAAAATCCAAGGATCTATTTTTATATGACAGAGTATACAGTTTACAAAAATTGAAAGAAAGACAGGAACATTTGGATATATTTTCTCTTTAAAGGAAAAGATTTTGTCCCTCAGGAAGCATTTTATTTCTGTCTTTTAAAGTGGTGATTATCAAATTTGCACGTTGGAATTATCAGAGAAGCTTTTTCAAAATTCAGATGCCTATATGTCTTACGTCAGATTGATTCCCTGTTCTCAGAAATAGCACCTGCCTAAAAAGACTTCAGAAAATTAGGAATTCCTTTTTAATATATTTTTCTCATGTTTTGAGCCAAAATGGTGAGTATATAAAAGAGAAACTTTTAAATCTCATATGTGTTCTGATCTTCTAATCATACCCATTCTTTCTCCTGAGAAGTAAATTTTCAGACATCAATAAAACAGTGTTTTAAAAACAAAGTAAGAACAAAATAAATAAATTTAAAGTAGGACATACATAGAAGAGCAAGTAGGAAAATAAAAAAAATAACGTATTCAGGGCAAAAACAAGCAAGACAAAGGTACTGGAGAATTTAAAAAATTGTACTAATTGCAAGAGAACAGGAGATAGAACCAGCGCAGTCACAGAAACAAGGGTATCAGTCAAAAAATAATTTAAAGGCTTTCTTCAGCTATGCCACTTACTCTTTCACAGTTCTAGTCCAGAAATATAGTAGAGTTTTGCGTTAAATTAATGGCATATAATGTCCTTCCTTAGAACTAACACCCAAAAAAGATGTCCTTTTCATTATAGGGGACTGGAATGCAAAAGTAGGAAGTCAAGAAACACCTGGAGTAACTGGCAAATTTGGCCTTGGAGCATGGAATGAAGCAGGGCAAAGGCTAATAGAGTTTTGTCAAGAGAACGCACTGGTCATAGCAAACACCCTCTTCCAACAACACAAGAGAAGACTCTACACATGGACATCACCAGATGGTCAACACCGAAATCAGATTGATGATATTCTTTGCAGGTGAAGATGGAGAAGCTCTATACAATCAGCAAAAACAAGACCAGGAGCTCACTATGACTCAGATCATGAACTCCTTACTGCCAAATTCAGACTTAAATTGAAGAAAGTAAGGAAAACCACTAGACCATTCAGATATGACCTCAATCAAATCCCTTATGATTATACAGTGGAAGTGAGAAATAGATTTAAGGGACTAGATCTGATTGATAGAGTGCCTGATGAACTCTGGACGGAGGTTCGTGACATTGTACAGGAGACAGGGACCAAGACCATCCCCATGGAAAAGAAATGCAAAAGAGCGAAATGGCTGTCTGAGGAGGCCTTACAAATAGCTGTGAAAAGAAGAGAGGCGAAAAGCAAAGGAAAAAAGGAAAGATATAAGCATCTGAATGCAGAGTTCCAAAGAATAGCAAGGAGAGATAAGAAAGCCTTCCTCAGTGATCAATGCAAAGAAATAGAGGAAAACAACAGAATAGGAAAAACAAGAGACCTCTTCAAGAAAATTAGAG
Organism: Moschus berezovskii; assembly: GCF_049115385.1. NCBI lineage: Eukaryota > Metazoa > Chordata > Mammalia > Artiodactyla > Moschidae > Moschus > Moschus berezovskii. The sequence goes on along the minus strand of NC_142461.1, from coordinate 134,746,438 downwards.
ATTCCAAGGGAACATTTCATGCAAAGATGGGCTCAATAAAGGACAGAAATGGTATGGACCTAACAGAAGCAGAAGATATTAAGAAGAGGTGGCAGGAATACACAGAAGAACTGTACAAAAAAGATCTTCACGACCAAGATAGTCACGATAACGTGATCACTGACCTAGAGCCAGACATCTTGGAATGTGAAGTCAAGTGGGCCTTAGAAAGCATCACTACGAACAAAGCTAGTGGAGGTGATGGAATTCCAGTTGAGCTATTTCAAGTCTTGAAAGATGATGCTGTGAAAGTGCTGCACTCAATATGCCAGCAGATTTGGAAAACTCAGCAGTGGCCACAGGACTGGAAGAGGTCAGTCTTCATTCCAATCCCAAAGAAAGGCAATGCCAAAGAATGCTCAAACTACCGCACAGTTGCACTCATCTCACACGCTAGTAAAGTCATGCTCAAAATTCTCCAAGCCAGGCTTCAGCAGTATGTAAACCGTGAACTCCCAGATGTTCAAGCAGGTTTTAGAAAAGGCAGAGGCACCAGAGATCAAATTGCCAACATCCGCTGGATCATGGAGAAAGCAAGAGAGTTTCAGAAAAACATCTATTTCTGCTTCATTGACTATGCCAAAGCCTTTGACTGTGTTGATCACAATAAACTGTGGAACATTCTGAAAGAGATGGGAATCCCAGGCCACCTGACCTGCCTCTTGAGAAACCTGTATGCAGGTCAGGAAGCAACAGTTAGAACTGGACATGGAACAACAGACTGGTTCCAAATAGGAAAAGGTGTACGTCAAGGTTGTGTATTGTCACCTTGCTTATTTAACTTACATGCAGAGTACATCATGAGGAACGCTGGGCTGGAAGAAGCACAAGCTGGAATCAAGATTGCTGGGAGAAATATCAATAACCTCAGATATGCAGATGACACTACCCTTATGGCAGAAAGTGAAGAGGAACTAAAAAGCCTCTTGATGAAAGTGAAAGAGGAGAGTGAAAAGGTTGGCTTGAAGCTCAACATTCAGAAAACAAAGATCATGGCATCTGGTCCCATCACTTCATGGGAAATAGATGGAAAAATAGTGGAAACAGTGTCAGACTTTGTTTTTTTGGGCTCCAAAATCACTGCAGATGCTGATTGCAGCCATGAAATTAAAAGACGCTTGCTCCTTGGAAGGAAAGTTATGACCAACCTTGATAGTATATTAAAAAGCAGAGACATTACTTTGCCAACCAAGGTCCGTCTAGTCAAGGCAATGGTTTTTCCTGTGGTCATGTATGGATGTGAGAGTTGGACTGTGAAGAAGCCTGATGGCTGAAGAATCGATGCTTTTGAACTGTGGTGTTGGAGAAGACTCTTGAGAGTCCCTTATACTGCAAGGAGATCCAACCAGTCCATTCTAAAGGAGATCAATCCTGGATGTTCTTTGGAGGGACTGATGCTAAAGCTGAAACTGCAATACTTTGGCCACCTCATGCGACGAGTTGACTCACTGGAAAAGACTCTGATGCTGGGAAAGGTTGGGGGCGGGAGGAAAAGGGGACGACGGAGAATGAGATGGCTGGATGGCATCACCGACTCTGTGGACATGAGTTTGAGTGTACTCCGGGAATTGGTGATGGACAGGGAGGCCTGGCGTGCTGTGATTCATGGGGTCGTGGAGAGTCGGACACGACTGAGCGACTGAACTGAACTGAACTGAATGTCCTTCCTAAGAATTTCTGTGTTCTCCAATTAGAGCCTTCTAGTCACTGACTAGGATTCTCTCAATTAAAACATCTAGTTTTAAATAAGTAAGTCATGGGATGTAATATACAGCATAAGGAATATAGTCAGATAGTACTGTAATGACTTTGCACAGAGGTAGATGGTTACCAGGAATGATCTCAGTGGTGATCATTTTGTAATGTATTTAAATGTTGAGTCATTATGTTGTATACCTGAAACTAACATATGACATTGTATGTCAACTGAGCTTCAAGTAAATAAAGAGCGCTTCGTTCAGTCAATAAGAACAGTGGATAAATATCGGTACACAAATCTTAAAAACATTGACCAGTACGTTCCCTTTCAAACCACACTGTAGTTCTCTTCTGTTTTTCCTTTTTCCCTAGGGCTCCATTAAGGACCAATTAAAAGCATATGGAGCTCTTACCGAGAATGTGACCCGGAAATACACCCGTCAGATTCTTGAGGGAGTTCATTATTTGCACAGTAATATGATTGTTCATAGAGATATAAAAGGTAAGTAATGAGGTGTTTTTTAAGTACTGAGTTGCTTTTTCTTTTAAATGAAAATGTGCTATGGTTAAGAAATTTAACATTTAAATTAATTCATCTACCTCTACAATGCCATAGGAAAACAATTCCAGCTGGTCCTGTTGTTCAGGTTTCTACAAGAGGGAAGCTCTCCTGTGGAGGTTCACAGAATCAGTAAAGTTCAAATGAGCAAAAGAATGAGACATATTTTCATACACAGTGCACAGGCTTAGAACATAGTGGTTAGGAATAGGGGCTCTTGGGGTAAGGAGAGGGTGGGACCAACTGAGAAAGGAGTATTGAAACATGCACATTACCAGGTGTGAAATAGATAGCCGGTGGGAAGCTGCAGTGTAACAGGGATCACAGCCTGGAGCTCTGTGACGACATGGAGGGTGGGATGGGAGACGCATTCAAGAGGGAAGGAGTATATGTAAGTCATGGCTGACTTATGTTGTTGTATGGCAGAGACCAGCACAGATTTAAAGCATCCTCCAGTTGAAAATAGATTAAGAAAAAATAGGGGCTCAGATTTGACCCAGTTCACATTCAGGCTTTATCCATCATCACATATGTAATCTTGGACAAGACACTTAGTCTCTCTATGCCTTGGCTCCTCAGTTTTAAAAAAATAATTTGGCTGATCTGGATCTTCGTTGCTGCACTCGAACTTTCTCTAGTTGTGGCAAGCAGAAGCTGGTCTTAGTTGAGGTGCATGGGCTTCTCATTGTGGTTGCTTCTCTTGTTTTGGAGCATGGGTTCTAGGTACACAGGCTCAGCAGTTGTGGTGCATGGGCTTAGTTGCTGAGGTTTGTGGAATCGTCCCTGATCGGGGATTGAACCCATGTACCCTGAATTGGCAGGTGAATTTTTTTCCAGTGTACCACCAGGGAAATTCTCAGCTCCTCATTTTTAAGGAAGGTGATAATAGTGTAGAGATCACAGAGTTCTTATAAGGATTAAATGAGTTGATGTGTATAGCATCCTTAAAATCATGCCTGGTATCTAGAAAGCACTCAAAAGCTAGTTACAGTGATGATGTATGTTGAGATTGTATTTAAAGCTCTGGGAAATGGACCTCATTACTTAAGAGAATAAGAGAGCCTAAGACTGAGCTTTTTTTTTTTAAATTTTTTATTAGAAAACTGAAATTTACAACGTGTTTATATCACTCACTGAGTACATGGCATTTAAAAACAACATCATTACAGAAAGATAACAAAAATCCAAAGTCTTAAAACCTATGGGATATGGAAAACATTATCCACTGAGGCCTTAAATGTAGTAAACTTTTCATAAAAAGGAAAAGCAATGAGTCTACAAGTATACGGCCAGTTAAGAAGTTAACTTCTTAAACAGACTGAGCTTTGATAAGCAAGTTGTTCAAGTTTTGCATCAGTGTTTCTGGGGGCTCTTACGAGCTACCAGGAAGTTACTTCTTTGCTGTGGTGTGTCACACCCCGGATATGGCCATAATCAAACTAAAGAGAACATTCCTAACCAGTGTTGGTCATGGAGTCGAGTCTGCTGTAGAATGCTGGAGCTGGCTCACATGTACAGAATGGACCTGCCGAGTGACTCTTGGAGGATGGCAGTGTGACTCATGATCTGAAAGAAATAGGAGCCTGTTGTTAACCTCAAGATCTTCCCTGCTTCGGCAGACCTCAGATGTCAAGTTCAAAACCTGAAAGCCAAGAACTGCATAAGGTGGTGACCATTTTATAATGTATAGAAGTATTGAATCACAGTGTTGTACACCATGGAACTAACATAGTGTTGTAGGTCAAGTATACTTCAATTACGTATACGCCCTATTCTTTGTAGGGAAATGATTTGTGAGTTATTCAATTAGTAATAATCTCTATTCAAGCCAGTTTCTCTTTAGCCTTCATAATAGATAAGGTAAAGGAACCAAGGGGAGCTGCCTGCTCAAGTGGATCCTCTTCTGACCTTGCCAGTAACATGAGGAAGTTGGAAGCAAGCTGATTTAAAAACGTTATAAGGGGCTGTTTTGCTGTGCATGACATGAGACAGACAGTCACTGTGGGTGTCATCAAAGCAGTGGACAAGAAGGCCGCTGGAGCTGGCAAGGTCGCCAGGTCTGCCCAGAAAGCTCAGAATGCTAAATGGATATTATCCCCAATACCTGCCGCCCCAGTCTTAATCGGTGGAAGAACGTCTCAGACTGCTTGTCTCAGTTGGCCATTTAAATAATAGCCAAGGACTGGTTACTGATAACAGTGCATCGTAAAACCTTCCAAAGGAAGGGAGAATGTTTTTGTGGGCCATGTGTTTTGTGTGTGGCAGTTGATTAGTTTTCAAAGTCAGTAATTTTTAATGAAAACAACTTGACCAAAAATCTGTCACAGAATTTGAGACCCCTTAAAAAAAAACTTAAAGAGAAAAACACAAAGACAGAAAAACATTATAGAACGAATATATTGATAAGAAAAATGTAAAATATAAAATTGAATATGCAGTATGATCTCAAGTTTATAAAATTATATGACAGAACAATTTTCACATGATTAATGGTGGTTATTTTCAAGTAGCAGGATGAGTGGTAATTGTTTATTTCTGTCAAATATTTTACTTTTTATGTATTTTCTGAACTTTTATAATGAACTTTTTTTTTTAAATTAAAGAGAAACCTTTTGTCATTTATTTATTTATTTATTTTTGGCTGCTCTTGGTCTTCATTGCTTTGCGTGGGCTTTCTCTAGTTGGCAGTGAGCAGAGGCTACTCTTCGCTATGGTGTTCGGGGCTTCTCATTGCTGTGGCTTGCAGGGAACGAGCTCTAGGTGCTCAGGCTTCAGTAGTTGCAGCACGCGGGCTCAGTAGTTGTGCCCAGGCTTAGTTGCTCTGCTACATATGAAATCTTCCCAGGCCAGGGATCGAACCCGTGTCCCCTACATTGGCGGGCACATTGTTACTCACTGCACCCCCAGGGAAGTCCCAGAATGAGCAGTGTTTAAATGGCAAGGGAAAAGGAAAGCTAGTTGCTTACTTTTAAGTTTAGACTCATGAGTTCATAATGAAAAGTAGGGAACCAACCAGCTCATTATTTCATAATAGGGTTTCTTTATTTAACCTTTCTTTTATGAACTATACTACTGAGGACTAAATAGAGGATGACTTTTATAAAAATATTTTGGCTAACAAAGAGGGAATGATAGAATAGTACCGTTTTACAACTACTAATGGGATTAATAGATATATGCACTAAACATCAGTGGTTGCTAACATCACCTCATAGAGACAGTCTGTCATTGCATACTTCCTATTTGTAGACAAAGCAGTTTCCTACCCCCCCCCCCCACCAAATTCTTTTGGAACCTGAGTCTGATCAAGCCTCTAGATTCAGCTACCAAATTGTAAAATTATGGAACATTTATAGAGAACAGATCAGCATGTTAAATGACTCCTTAGGATGGGCTCGGCAAAACCTAGACAATAAGAAAGCTGTAGGCAGACAGCTTAGATTCTTCATAAACTGCAAAGAAATAAAAAAGATTGGAAGGAACTTTAGGAAAGACTTAAAAGATGTATCAGTGATTCTCAACCTAAGGTCCTTGTTTGGATTCGGGTTTTTTGGGGGAAAAAAAAAACTTAAAAACACTGAGTATATATTTAATAATATCAAGGAATTATTGTCTGTTGTCTTATGTGTGATAAGAGTCCTTGTCTTTTGAAGATGTGTACTGAACTGTTTATTGATCCTGATGTCTTTGGTTCAGATAATATGGGGGGAAGGACTGGCTAGTAGTGTGGTTAGAAGAGGTTGCCCAGATGATTGCTGGGATTGGGTGAGAGGGTCATGCAGTATTCTATCTGCTTTTGTGTGTATTTGAAAAGTCTCCTTAACAGTTTACTTTTAACACATCCGAAGTAAGTTTTTAAAAAGTTAGGTAACCATATTGGGAGCCTGGCGTATACATTTTCTCCTCAGCCCTTTGTATGGATGGGCATTGATTCCGCATTGGTGATGACTCCCCAGCGATAGCTCTCCTTGTCTATGACCTGCCTGGGACTGTTTTTGCCCAGGTGGTATCCATTAAAAACTGGCTTGTTGGTTGTCCTTCCCCAGCTTAAATGTTTTAGACACAGTGGTGTGTTTATTTTTTTTTTGACAGAGTCCTTTTTTAAGTATTGTACAGCACAAGGTGCTGTTTTAGAGAATCACTGGTACCAAGGCATACTTTGGCTTATGCATGCAGAGAACTAATCCTTGACTCTCCCCTCAAGACAGGCCTTAATTGACTAGACTGGGAAATTTGCTGGAGAATAGAACACAGGGCCAGAAGTTCATGGTAGGGATGGACAGTTTGCATTCTCTCCAGTCTATAATATAGGTTTTTCTCCACTATTCACATTCCTTCTTAGAGACTGTTTAAAAAAATAAAAAGATAAGGAATCTTTTTTTTATCTAAAATATGCTGAAGGTTAGGAAGATTTTAGGTAAAGGTTAGAAACTAAAATTAGATAAGTCAATAAAATAAATTGCTTGTTTAAAAACAGCAACTTAGCTAGAACAACATGAACAAAAAAAAAAAAATAGTAAAGTCATTGGTTTATAACCAAAGTGCAAAATAAATATCCATGTATTCACACTGGTAGAAATGGATGGTTGAATAAGTAGGAAAAAAGAGAGAACTCTCCCACACAGAAAAATTCCAAATAATATGTGTAACAACTAAAAAAAGGTTGTTTTCTAGAGATAATTTATATGTGAAGAGACTAGACTTATAACCCTAGAAAAAAGGTTGAGTTTAAAGAATATAAAGGGGAAAATAGAGAATAAAAATAAATGAACCTAGCCCCTAGATTGTTGGTTTCTGATACCATTCTCCACTAAAAGGAACTAGTGTTCTTGGAAAGATGGCTGATTGTAGACCTGGTGCGGGAGGTACACAGGGTGAACATGGAGCATCTTCTAGTACCAGAATGTAAGACAGTGCTAACAAATAAACAATCCAGAAGTCCAGCCAAGTGAGAACACGATGATTGAGTTACGGCAGAGGGACACAGGAGCCAATAGAGAGGACTCCCAGTGGACAAAGCCGTAAGCAACATGAGCAAAAACAAAAGTAATAATAAAGTCATAACCCAAAGTACAAAATAAATATCCACATATTCAGATTGATAGAAATGGATGGTCGAATAAATAGGAAAGAAAAGACAAATCTCCCATGCAGAATAATTCCAAATAATATATATAACTACTAAGCCTAGAGCATAATTTCTCACTCACTCATACATAGTGAACTTCTTCCAGTGAGCTTCAGATGGAGAAGGGAAAGAGTAACTTTACAGTGGAGGACTCTGTAAACACTTTCTCAGCTAAGCAATAGTGGTCAGTTTATAATAAAGTTAAAAGTTTGTTATAGAAGCAAATGAAATTTTAAACAGAAACCTTGAAGCCTGCTTCGAATAGATTTAAAATGTACTATATAGAAGTTGAGAAGGAGAAATTTTGATTATGGAGGTTCCTGAGGAGAGGCTAGGTTCCCAGGGAAATAATCTTGTAGACATGGGCTTCTTGCTTTATAAGAGAGAGGCTGGGGCCAAGAGCCTGCTATTGCTTTCAGCATCCTTCTCTGAACTCCCCATTCCTTTTTTTTGAACTTCCCATTCTTAGTCCTTTTCCCCTTTCTCTTTTTCATCCTCACCTCCCACTTGAACCAGCCATTTTCAGTGGGAGAACCTTTTCTTAGGTCCAGAAGCACACACAATGACACTAAATTTTCATTGTTCCATGTAAGAAATCTTTTAATACACACTGACCTTACGCCTGGCATTATGCCAGGTACTATTCAGAGGTGCAGAGCAGCCTGATTTTGGAACCAGACTGAAGAGTCTAAGTAATGTTCTGCCATTTTCGTTTATGTTATATTCCAGATTGCCAATAAAAATAATGAAATGAGGGTATTTCTTGTTTTAGGTGCAAATATTCTACGAGATTCAACAGGCAACGTCAAACTAGGAGATTTTGGGGCCAGCAAACGGCTTCAAACCATCTGTCTTTCAGGGACAGGAATGAAGTCTGTCACAGGCACACCGTATTGGATGAGCCCTGAAGTGATTAGTGGAGAAGGCTATGGCAGAAAAGCAGATATCTGGTAAGTTTTGATGCGGGATTTGCCTGAAAACACGTATCTTATTAACATATTTCCACTCAGGATGGAAATTATTGAAATGAACTTAAATTCTTTTTTGTACTTTTGAAATAGGATGTCAGGATTACGAGGATTGATATCATTTTAATTATGCCCTTTGAGACTTAATAACTGATCAAATAAATAGAGCTTTCGAACCATTTTTTCATTCTTTGAGAAGGATTTCATCTTAAGCAAATTTCAGCATTAGAAAGCTGTCTTCATTTTATTTCCCAGATGAACTTTTAAAGTAATTAATGTTTATTGTTAGTCTTATAATTCAGTTAACCTTTAATTGCTTAATAATTTTAAGTTAGAACATAAAACAGTCATTTCCTACTTCCCACTGAGAAAAGTGGGTTTTTTCCTTTGGTGTTTATTGGTATTTATTGAAGTGGCGAAGAGAAGGTTTCTCTCTGTGACCACTGCAGAGCTAGGAAGTGAGGGGAGTCTCTGTTCCTCCTCTTGCCATTCACTAAAGGTCACTCTGGTTCCTCTTTAACCCAGTTCTCACTGCCCGCCAGCCCCTCAGCCTGAACTTGGGCACGCTGAGAGATCAGCAGTTCTCTAAACCCTTTCCATTGTGCAGCTCTGGAGTCTCTCCTGCCTGCTTCTGAGCCCTAATTACTTACATGAGTCTTTTGAGTAAAGTTTTTAATAGGTACTCATTTTAGGCCCTAAAGACAAGGAATTTCTAATGTTTCTGTTCTTTGTAAGATAAAGACTAAAAAACACTTACATTCGGTGGCAGGCTAGAGAATCATATGGAACAAAACTTACGAATAATATTCTGTGCCTAACAAATTTGAGAGCTTAAATTGTAGTTTGTTTTCATTGCTTTTTATGTTTAAAGTACAGGTTTGGGTTTTTGTTTTTAGCTCAAACATAAGCTGCTTATTTTTTTAACAAGATAATAACACGGTAATTTAGTTGTAACAAAGCCATCAACAGAGCCACATAGAAACAGACCTAAAGGTGTTGCTTTAAATTGATTGATGTGATGTGAAGTCGCTCAGTCGTGTCTGATTATTTGCTACCCCATGGACTGTAGCCTACCAGTCTCCTCCATCCATCGGATTTTCCAGGCAAGAATACTGGAGTGGGTTGCCAAATTTAACCTGTTAGTCTAGTGGTTCTGAAACCTATCCACACATTTGAGAAATGGAGGGAAGGAGGAGGATTGGTGCTTTAAAATTAGCTATACCCAGAGCTCATCTCAGAACAATTATATGTGAGTATCTCAACAGTGGGGCCCAGGCAAAGATTCTGAAGTGTTGTCAGGTTTGAGAAGTACAAGTCTAAAGTAATAAGCAATGAAAATTATGCCTTCAAAGCAATTCGAAAACACAAAGTTAAAAAAATTAATATGGTAAATTTCTTTTCTTTTATCCTAACAAAAGGAGGAGGGAAGCACCAATTCATTTCTCATTATTTTTTATCCATTTTTGATTGCCCAGAGTGGAGTTTAACAAACATCAAATATTGAAAGTTATACAACTGTATTATATGCTACAGTTTTCACTACTTTACATTTGGAAAGTTCTTCTGAGACAGTACCAGCTTTCAGAAAGAAAAGCACTTTTTAAAGTTTGCATAGATGTTTAAGTTGGCTCTTGGTTCAACTAAGAGTCAATATAATGCACTAAAAGGCATTTTATTAGTAACAGTTATTATAAAACTATTCATTTCATGTACCACAAATTTAACTTTTTGGTGCAATAAGAAGAATATTTCATTAATATTTCATCAGTAAGAAGAATATCCATTTCTACAGCTGTCAGAATTCATTGAAATGCAGACTCAAAACATAAATTTTTCTTCGAGACTGCATACATAAAATACTTTCCTATAATTGCACTATATCCCTGACAGATCCCTACTGGGGAGTTCAGTAGTGACTACAGGCGTATTTATCTTTAAAACAACTTTTTTCTCATTGTTTGGGTTTGGGATTGATATCAAGTTTGGAAAAAGATGTTTCTTTAAGATTACATAAATTCTCTTAAAAATGTCTCGTCAAGTTTAAAAACCCTGTTTTCTTCAGCTCCCTCTGTCAGGTCTCTGTGTCAGTCGATCTAAACTACATCATTCTTGCCCTGAAGTGCTCTTCTCTCAGGTTGTCTGCATTTGTACCTTCTGTGGATTCTCCTCCAATCCTGGGAGGGGGGCCTGGTGCCTGGGAGCAGGTATCCCGGCCATCATGCTGTTGGCCAGGCCACCTGAGGCTTCCATCACCCCTGCGTCTTTTTGGTGCTTCACAGTGGCTCCAAGACCCCTCAGGGCTGCTGGAGACACGGACAGTCCAGAGCAGGAGCCCTTCAGAGGCATGAAGAACGACAGCTTGAGAGCCCAGAGGCTCCAGGGGGCGCTGAGGGCCTTCACCTCAGTTACAGTCGTCTGTGAGAGCAGCCTTGTAATGGAGTTTTACACCTGAAACCACGTCCTGTTTATGAACTTCACACGTTTCTCATTTCGTAGGTAGTTAACTGACTTTGATGGTGATGATATTTGTGTAATGTTTTGTTTTTTTTTTCCCCTCTTAGGAGCGTGGGCTGTACTGTGGTAGAAATGCTAACTGAAAAGCCTCCTTGGGCCGAGTTTGAAGCAATGGCTGCCATCTTTAAAATCGCCACTCAGCCAACGAACCCAAAGCTGCCACCTCATGTCTCAGACTATACTCGCGATTTCCTCAAACGGATTTTTGTTGAGGCCAAACTGAGGCCGTCCGCTGATGACCTTCTGAGGCACATGTTTGTGCACTGCCACTAGCGGCCAGGAGCCTCCCCTGTGCCTCTGCCCAGCTCCCTTCTGTCCATTCACCTTCTCTCTGACGGCACTTTTCCTTTTTTATAAAAAAGAGAGATGGGGGAGGGAAAAAAGACAAGAGGGAAAAGTGTTTCTCTTGATTCTTGGTTAAATTTGATTATTAATAATAATAGTAACCTAAATTTTTTATATTTAATCTTTTTTTCCCTTACAAGAACTTGAAACTTTTTTTTTTTTAATTTTTATAATGTACTGATGTGGTTCAGAGACATACAGCACTTTAGTACATAGTCACTCTTTTTAGTACAAAAAGATCATTGGAATACCTAAAGATTGTAGACTCTTTCCCTGTGTCACTGACAGATTGGCAGTGATGGGGAGACATAGAAAACAAGAAGAAAAAAATGATGTATAATTTGTAGCTTTTAGTGATAGTATTTAAAATAGATTCTCGTTTGTGGGTTGAGCCCTAAACTTGAGTTTAGGATAGGTACTCAACTGAAAGAATATAGGTTCCTTCTTGTATCTGTATTCTTTAGATCCTAACCTCTGTCTACCAAGCTTTTTGCTCAGTAGGAATCTTGATAGAAAATATGAATCTCTAGAGGTATGTTTATGTTTAATCCTAACCAGTATAATAAGCAAATACACTATAATAGATCCATATTACTGGAATCTGTAAACCTTGAGGGATAGCTTTCTGCTTAAAAAAAAAGATACTGTTTTTTATTTTAAAGCAGATATGTGAAGTCAATAAGCAAATCCAAATTAAAATATAGAAGACTGCTCTAATTAAATGTGTAAGAGAAGAATAGACCACATTTGCCAGTCAACAGAAATAATGAAAAGAACTGAGTGTTGTTTAGTGTATTTTAAACTGTGTTCTTTACCTGAGGGGGAGTTCCCAAAATTAAGGGAAAGGAGAAATAAAATCATGTATACTGTATCTTTCTGATTCTAGCTCCTGATTCCCCATAGATAAACATTTTTTAGGAACTAAGAGTTTAACCTGGAGTGTCTGTGTCTTAAAAGATAATGTTGTGAGATAAAACCCTTGTTCTTTGGATCAAAGAGAACTAAAGCACCTCAGAAAACAGTTACTATGTACAACAGTGGTTTTCATGGCTGGGGTGGGGATAATTTTACCTGGCATTTGGCAATGCCTGGAGACATTTTTGGTTGTCATAAAAAAGAGGATGCTAGAGGCATCTCCTGGTTAGAGGCCAGGGATGCTGCTACACAAACTAAAATACACAGGAACAGCACCTCCCTTCCCCCGTCAAAGAAGTATCCTCCCCAAATATTAAAAGTGCTGAAGTTGAGAATCCCTGAGATAAATACTAGCCCTGGTTATAAACCGAAAATGGCTATGTACAAAGCAGGTTCCTTGCAAAAAGTAAATTTCAGAGAGTGATATAGTGCATAATGAGAGTTTTACAAGAGCAGAGATCACTACTTCAAGTCAAGGGTGAATGATCTGTACAAACAGCAAAGATCAACCCTTTTCTCACCAGCTGCATATTGCACCCAAATCAGTAACTTTCATTTTGGAAATAAAATTAACTTAAACATGGAGCCTATTGAACTCAGCCATCTGTATGTCTATATTCTTTACTCTGAAGTCAGTTCATTCATAATTGTGGGAAAAGAAAGGCATATTAAAACAAAGTATTAACTGCTTTAAATGAAGGTTAAAAACTGCCAGATATTTCTAGTATAAGAGCCAAGGACGTTAAGCAGAAAGAGACTACTGGGAAACTCCCATTATCTCTGATGGACTTGTGCTACTGAAAAACTTGAATGATATCAGTGATTTGGCCACTTGCAATTTTTTCAGCATATTAAAGCAAGGGTTAAGGACTTTAAGGGTCTAGAAAATAGTATCCTTCCTGGAGGCCCTCAATGTGATACCTTTCATGGGATTCATAAGGGACTTTGGTATTTTATTTTCTGCTAAAAGGTATGCTAGTTTAGGAACTCTTTTAAAATACTCTGTTTCTGAAGTTAAGTAGATGTTGGTTTACTGTATCACGGTCCTATCTGGCATTCCCTGTAGGAATATTCCACTAGCTAGTCTGAAAAGAAGTCAAAGCACAAATATAGCTGTTAAAGCTTCTCCTATTCCCGTATAATGAAAAGAAGCAGCTTGCAAGGAAGAACATGAATTAGTAGCCTACCTCCCACCCCCCAGAAAATCAACTGCCAAATCTTGTGCTATAAACATAGTCCCCAAGGATGTGGATCTATTATAATTTCTTCATCTTTTATGAGTGAAGGCATCTCTTCTACTTGAGCAAGACAGTGGTGTCTGGACCAGTGGGCTTTTCCTTCCTTTGTGTTGTGTGCTTGTGATTTTCTTTTGGCTCATTTTTGGTCTGTCAGGGTAATCAGCAGTACAGAATATGAGACAAGTGCTCTTTAAAGAGAAACCTTGGGAGACTGTGAAACCCGAAGCAAAATGTTTGCTTTTTTCAGTCTCTATTTCCAAAATGCTATAGAAAGTAAAATCACCTGAAAAGAAACTACTATGTTAACACTGCTGTGTAACACCTTTGTTTTATAAGAAAAATATTATTAGCTATGGAAAAGTATTGTTCTTTATGTAAAGATTTAAGAATAGGCTAATAGTTTATAGTTATATAAAAATGTGATGTGAATTTATTTCATACGAGTTGTTAAAGGTACCAAAAACCACAAAAAAGTTAATATATATAAAAACTACTAGAACGAAAAAGCTTAAAGTGGGGTGAGGTATGGAAGATCAAAATTAAATTTAAAAAAGAAAATTTTGAAAGGAAACACATCTATCAGGGGCTGTTAAATATAACACTCCATTTTTTTTCTTTCTAACAATGATACGGATCAACAAATGAAATTTGAACTTTTTAGGATGACTATAAATGTGTTTTGTTTTTTAAATGCACAACCTGATTCTTCTATACTGTAATGTTTCTTTGCTGAGGCTGGAAAATGACCAGACTGCTAGCTTTGTGCCTTTAAAATGCGTTCTGCTTTGATAGTGGCAGACTCTTTGGTGCTGGAGAAGATTCACTAGCAGTCTTTTATGTGCTTTTCAGGATATACCTTTCTACTTAGGCCTTGAGAGATTCAAGATGGCATGACCTAGGCTTGGACCAAATACAAGATCTTTTACATTGCACACAAATTATATTGAATACAGGGGTTGAAAAATATCATAATGACTAATCGAAATTTTGATGATAATTCTTTAAAATGTATTTTAAAATATACAGACTTTGAAAGTTTCAATATGACGATCTTTAATTTTCCTCATTTACAAAACATGTTTCTAACCTGAGAAACGGTTGAAGACTACTGCCTTAGAAAGTTTTCAAAGGCACAACAACCTTACATAATTTATATGGATTGAAATGTTAATGCACAGGCTGAACTATAAAAGAAAAATTAAAACTTATTTCATAGTAAATTGAATTGGCTTTGAAGGAGGCTTTATCTTATTTCCAATAGAAGCTACATTTTAAAAGGTGAAATTATTTCTTTAGAGTAGCTTTTTCTGCTACTTCAGTTCTTGTATATGTCAGGTCTGGTGTGTAATATTTCTGAGATGGAAGTATAATAAGGTACATGAAATTACTGAGAAAATAAAATTTGAGTAGTTTATAAAGACAACCAAGCTTGGGAGCAAAAGCAAAGACATTTGCCAGATGCAAACTCCTTGGCCCACAGCAGAGTTCTTTGTCAGTGATTTCATTTGAGACCAATAGTTCGATATAAAATCACCTAGTGTCAGCCAAGTATAGGGATCTATCAATTTTTTTTAACTTGGTGAGTCTTTTTCATTCACTTATTCAATATTGTGACTTACTGTGTCAAGTATTAAATTAACTTGTCCTTAAGGAGGTCACAGTCTAGGAGGAAAAAATGGGCAAACAGTTGTTTTTTTGACATATCCTAACTGAAAAGTTCATCAGTGATATTTTAAACTGTTATGAGGTGAGGGGAAAGCGATTTTGGGTGGCCATCGGCCATTATAAACTGAACAACAGACAGTAGAAGCGCCCCAGTTGGGGAGAGCCGCACGGGTCAGGCCCCCTCTTGCTGAGGACCCCTCTGAAACCCAGCCTCTGCTCAGACAGTTCCAGTGATGGGGGCATTTATTCCAGTACATAGTATTTTTTTCCCCTGCTTTTTTCTTTTAAAGAAAAGAATATTTTCTTTTGGTCTGAATTATTAAAATACCCAAAACATTTGATGGAAGTTAAATTCTGTCAACAGTGTTATTTGTACTAAGATCAGAAAAATTTCTTGAGATCTTACTGTTTTATATGAAGTTTGGCCTTTGTTACAAATGTAATGTTCATATTTATTTGAATCCTAAGTTTGGTTAAAATGTTAATGAAAAGCAGTTTAATTGTTAATTTTTCGTAGTGCCTTTTTCTCTGTATGCCTTAATTTTGTTTTATATCAATAATAATTCACATTACCCACCGAAATGAAAGTTTCTCCAAAATCAGTAGGCTTCAGGAGTTCATTTGGCCTTAGACTGTGTACTGGCCATTAAACTTTTCTTAATGCCTGCTTCCTCCTACCCTTTCTACCTCTTTTTTTAAAAATATGTTAGAAGAGAAACATTAACATTGTTTTGTGATAGACACATTGCAGTTTTACTAGACACAAGTTTCTAAGATAAGGATAGAAAGAGATATTTTAATTCTAAAGAGACATAGTAAATTATTTTCCAGGTTGATTACTTGATTTTTCAATCACATTGGCACTGTTCAAATTCTTTGCATATCATGGTTCAGTTATGATTTTCAAAGAACTGGAATGGTGGTTTTTGTCCTAAAGAGGTCATTTAATGGTTTACAAATGTTAAGGCAATGAGACTTAGGGCAATGAGCAAGAAATCCAGGGATAGCAAATTCTAATCCTTACTTTTAAGCTAGCATTTTGACTAAAACTCTAGCTTTTCTGTGAAGAGAGTGTGTGTGTGTGTCTGTGTGTGTGGAGTTGGGATAGGGGTGGGAAGGAAGGAAAGGTGTGAATGTCCAATTAGATTAGTCTCTGTTCTTGGAAGAACAATTTAAATATGTATAACCTACTGATGTTGGAATGCCAGCACATTTTCCACAAGTAGCTCGTACAAACAGTTGTTTAATAAAGGTATTTATTGTAAATTGCCAAGCTCTTGGTTGCTAAAAAGTAGATTAAAATTGAATTTGTATGTGTGTATAATAGCTTATATATAATTCCTAAATAGAAAGTAATTGGTTTTGCGTAGTTCTTCATGAGCTCTTTGGAATAGAAATTCTGCCAGACATTATCAAAACAAGCATCCTTAGCTTACCAAGTGTTCAAAAGGAAATTGTTTTATACCTCTTTTTGGTTGGCTAGGGAAGGCGTGCTGTGAAGCTACTGTTCTACTTGATAGTCGTCTTTAGCTTTGCTTTGACTTCTGCCGCAATCTGGAATGCCATAATAGGTGTGGAAGTATCATGCCTACTGACTCTGTGTTTTCACCTTTCAGAGCTGTAGTGGGTAGTGTGCTCTTAGGGGAGTTCAGAGAACCTCTCTTGATTGTAGTGAGAGTGGACATGGTTTAGTTTCAGAAAGTTGAGGGAGGAGTCATAGCTATAGTAAAGACTAAATTTTGTCTTTGCTTGTATTACAGTCTCATGTAATTCTTCATATTTTTCACAATTGTGCATTTTAATTGACAGTAATGCTATTTTTGTTAATAACAGAAAAGACGTTAAATCAGTGAGCGCTATTATTCCCTATGCCTAATGACTTCTTGTTTGTATTTACAGTCTGTATTATCAGAATCACTTTAAACCAAAGCTTTTATATTCTCTGCACACATAGCCAAAATGATTAGCACTGTTACTTCTGCCCAATTGTAAGCTAATAGTATAAAAATGATAAAACAGGTACTAGTAGAATTTGTATCTCAGTCTATCCTTCAAGTTAAAGGACAGGTGCTCGGTGTTTGCATTTAGACACGCAGAATTTACTTCAACTGTTATGGAACTATATAGACATTACAGACTTGAGCTTGTGCACGTGCCAATCTTAGTAATGTCACTTGACCGTAGATGCATATACATACACATTGACACGCGATGCCTCAGGTTGGTGGCATACTTTCTTCCCACTGTCTTGACGTTTATGAACTTGTGTTTGACTTGAGGAGCATTTCAGGAACGTTTTGCAGAAAAGTAGGTTATGGACTTTTTGTGCCATAGACATTTTGGAAGATAAGGACGAGTCTGCTCTCCAACATACAAGGATTTCTGAGTCCCTTAATGCCAGTTGAGGACAGTAAAGTCTGTGATTATACTGAAAAGCACTTTTGTCTTCACTTAACTTGTGTAACTAACTGTTGGTGATTTTAGCATTAGCATTGCTTGGTGGGGAGAGAGACATAACAAAATTACGTTTGACTCTGTGAGACACTTAGGCTTCAAAGTAGATTTGTCATATTCTCATTTTCCAGAGACTTTTTCCCACCTGGAATAAGAGAGAACTAGTGGAACCATGTGAGCTGGAAAGGTTTATGGGCAAAAGAAAGTAGGCCAAACCCTTGCAGTATACCCTGTTCAAGTGAAAGCGCAGTGTCTAAGGACAAGAATACTTCTTTAAAAACAAACACTTGTTTTTAATACAATCTTAGTAAGTAAAAGGTTTACATTTTTTCTATTGCTGTTGGTTTTAAAATTTGTTACCCTGTATTCTGAAATATTATAAAAGTTAATACCAAAAATACTTCTAATGTCTGACATCTCTTACATTTCACATGGTTCTTTTTATTCAGATATCATTGTAAATAAAAGTAAACTTGGATAAATATGAGAATAAACTTTTAATTGTTGCAAATTCTGATTATCAATTTGTAAATTTACCCTTTGACCTAATGTACATTTTTAAATGTAGTCATTAAATTCTCTATATTTAATCTATTAGTTTCTCTCTGTAAATGTTTTTAATCTCAGTTAAATGCTGGGCAGTTTATGTACAGAGGTGTTCTTTTCCTATCAAGGTTGACTTTTTTGCACATTTTTGGAAATGTTTAATTTGTACACTGATTTACTACTCTGACCAACAATTGTTGATGGGTGTGTGAGCATCGTGAATGCGTGCATTGAACTACTGTCTGTGTCTCTACGTTTAAACTTCTTTCAAGATGCAGCCATCAGTAACTGCATTGCTATTACTTATTTAGGTGGACTTTCATGCTTTTACAAAGTATACTTACCTATGGTTCTATCTTTGTTGAGAACTCAGGAGTTCAACATCACTTTCTGATTTTATATGTATTCTAAAATCCATGACTAAGTTGAAAGTATGCTTGTAACTCTGTGTATTGGGGGATGTGTGTGTAGAGATGTCTTTTTCTGTCTGTAGGTACGTGTATATATCCCAGTAATTTCTTATTTTCATTTCTACATTTTTATGAACTTGTTTTATAAGGGTACTGTTTAGTTAGAATAATTAAATATATATAAAGCTTTCTGAGAGATTATTTACTATATGAATATATTTTCAGCTGGCTGATCAAAACTATTTTCTTAATTTTGTTTTTACCATTCAAAATGTATTTGTATTTCTACAGTTGATTGAAGATTTACTTAGATATCTATCAATTAAAATACTCTTGCAGAGAACATTGAATTCTCATTGAGAATTCTATGAAATGCAAATTAAGAGAAAAAAATAGGTTTAAAACAGTAGCAAAAACACTGTCCTCTAAAACAGCCTTTGAATTATCAGAGCTATGAAAAAATGTGAGAAACTAAATTATCTTGAAGAGATGTCAAGGCTTTTATATCTCCATTTGCTGTTGGCCTGTCCTACTGTTTTTGAATATTTCCTTTATTCTACCCCAAAGATTTCAACTTTCAGTTTTCTTCTTACTGGGCAAGGTCAGACCTCACTCATAAAACAATATACTGAAAAATTGTGATTCTCTGTGATTGACTATAAATTGGTTTAGAAATGTCCAAACAGACATCATTGTGTCTTTATACCATATTTTGTATTTTAAGTAACTGGCAGAAAAAGAATTGGGAATTAAATTTCCAATCTGACAATGTTGTTGTACTTAAGGAAAACCTTGTTTTTAATAGGCAGTATCATGTGAAATTACTTATGTTAGGAATAGAGTCCACCGTTGAAGTTGAATGTCACTAAGCTTATGTTATAAGGAGCCGATAAGATTAGAAAAACCTACCAGAAGCCAGATACAGTGTGGTATGTGCCACATTTCATGCACATTTGACTTTGTGTTCATTCAAAATTGTGCTTGTAAAAATGTATAAAATTTCTGAGTTTTATGGTTTTTATGTACTTATTTTTTCTTGCTGGTAAATAGCTTTTTTTTTTTTTTAATCTAATGTGAAAGAAACCATGTTTATATTTTGTTAGTGATCAATGACTTTGTTTATATGGAAATTTGTATATTGTTGGCACACATCTTTGTTTAGATTTATCGTGCATGAAGGCCTGCAATAATTAGCACAATGAAAATTGCTTTTTCTTACATGTTCATTTTTTGAAAGATTGTGGTGCAAAGGCTTACCCTGAGTAACCTTCTGGACTATGGAATGAATATAAATGAATGGCACTTTGAGTGTTAATAAAGCTGATATTTATTTCCACTGTGATTGCTTTGTCCACAGCTCTTCTTGGATACACTGTTGTCTCTCCTCTGCCTGCTTTGATCACTTTCTAGGAGACAGCCTAGAAACATTGCAACTAAATCTTCCCAAGGTACAAGTCTGTAATGTTCTCCTCAACATGCTTTGGCATATTTCTCTAGATACTTTGATTACCCAAATCAGAAATTAATGGTGACTAAAAACAAAAAGCCTACTGTCAGAGGGTAAAGAATGGACACTCCCACAGTATTGGAGATTATTTAAGTTAACACTGTCATATAAAGGGCAGCTTAGCAACACCAAATCAAAAGCCTTAGAGTCTTGTATATCTTCTGACCCAACAGTTTTGTGTGTAGGAATATGATTGCAGATGTGCTAAAATATATCTATAAAAGTCCCAAACTGAGTTCTACATGTTCAATACTGGGGGCTATTGTAACAAAGTACTGCAAACTGGCTGGCTTGTTTTAGCTGTAGAGGCTATAAGGCCAAAGTTAAGGTGGGCTTCTCAGGTTGCTCAGTGGTAAAGAATCTACCTGCAGTGCAGGAGACATGAGTTTGATTCCCGGGCCCAGAAGATCCCCTGAAGGAGGAAATGGCAACCCACTCCAGTATTCTTGCCAGGAAAATCCCATAGATGGAGGAGCCTGGGAGTGTGGGGGAGTCTGCAGTCTGTGGGGTCACAGTGGGACATGACTGAGCATAAGCACACACAAGGCATTATCAGGGCCGTGCTCCCCGCTTCAGCCTGTAGGGGAGTCCGTCCTTGCCTCTCTAGTTTCTGGTAGCCACAGGCATTCTTGGCATGTGTGGCTATAACTCCCGTCTCTGCCTCCTGTCTTCATGTGGTGGTCTCCGTCTGTTTCTCTTTTTAAATAAGGATACCAGTCATGTATCAGGGCCCACCGTAATGACCTCGTTTTAACTTGATTACCTCTAAAAACTATTTCCAAATAAGGTCACATTCTGAGGTACTGGAGCTTAGGATTTCAAAATATCTTTTTGTGAGAAACACAAACATACTGCAATCTGCCCTATGGCTCCTGAAAATTCATGTTTTCCCCAGGTACCAAATACTTCACCCCCTCCCAACTTCCCCCAAAGTCTTACTCCAACATCAATTCTAAATCCATATATGTTACTAAACTTCAGACAGTTCAGTCGCTCAGTCGTGTCCAACTCTTTGTGACCCCACAGACTGCAGCACTTCCCTGCAGGCTTCCCTGTCCATCATCAACTCCCAGAGCTTGCTCAAATTCATGTCCATCCAGTTGGTGATGCCATCCAACCAACTCATCCTCAGGAAAATTAACTAGGTTTGGCAGTTAGAGCTTAAACAAATGCTGTATATTCAAGGCCACTCTTTCTTTTTCTTTGGCTGCTCCACACGGCTTGTGGGATCTTCGTTCCCCAACCAGGGATCAAACCCAGGCCCTCCACAGTGGAAGTGCAAAGTCATAACCACTGGACCACCAGTGAACTCCCAAGCCATTATTTCTGTTTACCAAAATTTGTCTTAAGTTCAAGATGCGGTTAAAGATTAATATCTGACAGTACTCTACAGAGCTATTTACAATAGGGTAACCTGGAATTAACTTCTAATGCCCCCAAATTAGGGTTTGACTAAATAAATTATGACTGTTGTTTTTCAGTTGCCAAGTCATGTTTAACTCTGCGACCCGATGGACTGCAGCAGGCTGGGCTTTCTTGTCCTTCACTATCTCTCAGAGTTTGCTCAAACTCATGTCCATTGAGTTGGTGATGCCATCCAACCATCTCATCCTCTGTCATTCCCTTCTCCTCCTGCCTTCAATCTTTCCCAGCATGGCCTAAGTATTGAAACTTCATTAAATAGTCATTAAACATTCATTTTTGAGTGTTTCCCCAGTAGTCATGTATGGTTGTGAGAGTTGGACCATGGAGAAGACTGAGCGCTGAGGAATTGATGCTTCTGAACTGTGGTGCTGGAGAAGACTCCTGAGAGTCCCTTGGACTGTAAGTAGATCAAACTGCTGCTGCTAAGTCGCTTTAGTCATGTCCAGCTCTGTGCGACCCCATAGATGGCAGCCCACCAGGCTCCTCTGTCCCTGGGATTCAGGCAAGAATACTGGAGTGGGTTGCCATTTCCTTCTCCAAAGCATAAAAGTAAAAAGTGAAAGTGAAGTAGCTCAGCCGTGTCCGACTCTTCATGACCCCATGGACTGTAACTTACCAGGCTCCTCCATCCATGGGATTTTCTAGGCAAGAGTACTGGAGTGGGTTGCCATTTCCTTCTCCAAGATCAAACTGCTGCTGCTGCTAAGTCGCTTCACTAGTGTCTGACTCTGCGACCCCATAGACGGCATCCCACCAGGCTCCCCCGTCCCTGGGATTCTCCAGGCAAGAACACTGGAGTGGGTTGCCACTTAGTCAGTCCTAAAGGAGATCAGTCCTGAGTGTTCATTGGAAGGACTGATATTGAAGCTGAAACTCCAATACTTTGGACACCTAATGCGAAGAGCTGACTCATTGGAAAAGACCCTGATGCTCGGAAAGATTGAGGGCAGGAGGAGAAGGGGACAACAGAGGATGAGATGGTTGGATGGCATCACCGACTCAATGGACATGATTTTGAGTAAACTCTGGGAGTTGGTGATGGACAGGGAGGCCTGGTGTGCTGCAGTCCATGGGGTCGCAAAGAGTCGAACACGATTGAGTGACTGAACTGAACTGAAACAAAGCTTATGTTAAGAAGATTTAAAAAAAAGATAAAAAAATTCTATGTCCAAGCAACAACTTGGTGTTTAAAAAACACCTACTCACTGGAAAAAAGCCTAGGAAAAATAAAAACCAAAATGTAGATAGCTAGGGTTGTGTTGCTGCTGCTGCTGCTAAGTCGCTTCAGTCCTGTCCGACTCTGCTGCTGCTGCTGCTAAGTCACTTCAGTCGTGTCCGACTCTGTGTGATCCCATAGACGGAAGCCCACCAGGCTCCCCTTTCCCTGGGACTCTCCAGGCAAGAACACTGGAGTGGGTTGCCATTTCCTTCTCCAATGTGTGAAAGTGAAAAGTGAAAGTGAAGTCGCTCAGTCGTGTCCGACCCTTAGCGACCCCACGGACTGCAGCCCACCAGGCTCCTCCATCCATGGGATTTTCTAGGCAAGAGTACTAGAGTGGCTTGCCATTGCCTTCTCCGTGTCCGACTCTAGGTATGATATAAATAGCCTTCACTATAGTTTTCCCTGTTTTCACATGGAAATGATTAATCGGAGGGAAAATGTAAACCTGCAAAAGAAAGTTTAGTGGTGTTTCCTCCATTTCTTGAAAAGTGAAATTCATTTAGAGTAGGGAACAATAAAGCTTCAATTTACTGAAGGTCATTTATCTGAGAACTGATCTTCTACATCGCATATTTTGTGTCTAAGTCTCAGTTTTCAATTTGCTCAGCTGATCAGCAGCATCTAACAGCAGGTCGCTTCCTTGACCCTGAAATGAGATGAATAAAAGGATTTCCAGGATTCCTGATTTTCCTGTCTCACTGGCTGTTCTTCATTCATCTGGTTTTGAAGAATTCACCATTTTTCAGCCTCTTCACTGTAAAATGTTCCCAGACGTTTTCTTTATCTACATTTGTTCCCTGGGTAACTTTAATCAGTTCTCTAACTTCAATATCATAGATATATGACGGCAGTTCCCAAACATATTTCTAGGTCCTTGAACTTCAGACTTCCACCCAATTGTCAGCTTGACATTTCCTTTGTTTATGTAATAGGCTGCTTCTATGAATTGCATCGTCCCCTGAATTTGTACACTGAAGCCTTAACTCCCAACGTGACTGTATTTGAAGACAGAGCCTGTGAGGAGGTGATAAAAGTTAAATGAGGTCATATGGTTGAGGCCCTAATCTGACAAAACCAGTGCCCTTATGTGAAGAAAAGACACCAGCGTTTTCCCTTCCCTCAGTCCCCATGTGAGGACATAGCAAGAAGGTGACCATCTTCAACCCAGGAAGAGAGCAGGATCTTAACCTTGGACTTCCACCCTCCGGACTCGTGACAAAATAAGTCACTGTTCAAGTCATAGTCTGTGGTGTTTTGTTATGGCACTCAAGCAGGCTAGTATAGCCACTCACATTCAATATGTCCAGAACCACTCTTCAAATCTGTACCTTTTGATGTGGGAGGAAGAGGCTTGGGAGCCCTTGGGAGAGGACAGTGCTGAGAGGTCTGGGGGCTGATCCCACAGACTGGTTCCTTGAGGTTTTTCCAAGGTCTGGGAAAAGGTGCAGCCGGGCAGGGACCCATAGTTTCTGGAAGGATGGTGTGGATCTTGGCTGATGGTGTAGTACAGGCTTATGGTGTAGTACACAGGTGGGTGTAATACGCTACCCAACTTTGCAGCAGCATACCTCCACAGAGCTTTCTCAGTAGACTCCACGGTCCCCCACTGGCAGGGGTGCCCAGCGCTGGCCAGCAGCAAGCTGGTACCAGGCTGGGTGCTGCTCAGTCACCCTTATTTAAAAAAAAAACTACCTTCCCTGAGGTACATCATTTTTACAGTTGCTTAGGTCAAAAACCTTGCAGTTTTCCTTTACTCCTCTCACTCACCTTCCAGAGCTAGTTAGCAAATCCTGTGCTATCTTTAACATATATTCAGAATGGAACCACTGTCATCACCTTTATCCTTATCACCCTTATAAAGCCAGTGACTTCTCAACTGGAGCACTGCAGTAGCTGCCCTTGACTTTGTAAAATCCATCTTCAACAATGCAGCTAGTGCAGAGTGACCTTTTAAAACTAAATCAGACTGTCATTTCTCTGGTCAAAAGTTACCCAGTAGCTCCCTATAATAACAAAGTTTTTGCAATGACCTACAAGGCTCTGTATTAGGTGTTCTCAAAATTGAACATCACATCTGGAGGGCAAGATTGTTGCCATGGCCTGCAGAATTTTATGATTGAGCTATTTTGTGTTTGTGCCTTTATAACTGATTTTAACTAGTTCCCATATGATGTCGATGAGCTAGGGGATCCCACTTTGAGAATCAGTTCTCTTCACGTACTATACTGTCTCCTGTCCCCCAGCTCTCCCAGCCATGGTTCTCTTAAATGCCAAACCTGAGTGGGCCCCAGGTCCACACTGTGCCTTTCTGGTATTTACATAGGACACTGTCCACTTTCATGATCATTCACTCAATTAGCACCGCTTCAGAGAGATATTCTAGCACCATCCATTCAGAATAGCACAAACTGTCATTCTCTTTTATTTCTCCTTAGAGCGCGCAACACCTTTGTTTACTGCCCACATTTTTCTGTTACAGAAGACCAAGACCTTTTCTCAGTTCACTGCCCTGACCCACGGGCTAAAACAACAGTGCCTGGACGGTCATAACAAGTACTCAAAACATGTTTCATTGGCAAGGAGAAAAAGTGTCCAGAAAGCGCCTGCACCGGGAAAGAGCGAGCGGGTCGCTCAGCTGCCAGGATCAGCCGCACACACAGGACCGAACGCCCGGCGGCGGGACTTCCTGGCGGTGCCCGGAAGAGCTTCCGGGGTGAACAGGAAGTGCCTCCGCGGGCTGCCGCCGCGGTGGGCTAGGGGCGGCGGCGCGGTGCTGCTGGCGCAGTCATGGGCAAGAGAGACCGCGCCGACCGCGGTGAGACGTGGCGCGGGCGTGTTTCGCGGTGGCTTGCACCCGCCGGCCCCCACACCCTGTGTGGTTGCTGCTTAGGCCTTCTCAGAGGCGGTCGACCCCAGAGTCGCTCGCGGCCGGCGCATGCTGTCGGGACTGGCCGCCGGGCCGGGGTCGACCCCGACCTCCGGAGAGCCCTGCAGCCGGGCTAGGTGGGCAGCGCGAGGTAGAGGGCTCCCGAGGTGCACAGTGGCTCCGGGTGGTTGGCGCTGGGGAAGTCCGGTTGCAGCCAGGTTCCCCCGACCTGCGACTAGTCAGTGCGGGGGGAGCGCACGGCTCCTGCAGGGATCACTTTGTGTGTCCGTGTTAATATCTGCAGAGAGGAAGAAGTCCAAGAAGCGGCACTACGAGGATGAGGAAGACGATGAAGACGACGCCCCTGGGAACGACACCCAGGAAGCTGTTCCCTCCGCGGCCGGAAAGCAGGTGGATGAGTCCGGCACCAAAGTGGATGAGTATGGAGCCAAGGACTACAGGCTGCAGATGCCGCTGAAGGACGACCACACCTCCAGACCCCTCTGGGTGGTAAGCACGCCCGCAGCCAGTGGCCAAGGGTTGGTGGGGCCCAAACAGAAATGCAGGATCGTGCGCTTCGGAGCCCTGAGAGCGAGCTTCCACAGGCAGGGGCTGAATCAGCCGAGATGGGAACGAGCACGTCTGCGCTCGTTTGCTCGCTGGTCTTGGGCTCCCTTGCTCACTAACCCCTGCTTTTACTGTTTCTCTCTCTCCAGCTCTGCCGCGTGGTTGGAAATTACTGTCATCTATGGAATAGCGGCATTTATTGTGTAACGTTTTAATTCCTCTTCGAAAAAATTAATGAGACATTTGCTAGGCAGCGTTTCTGCTTGAAGTAATTAATGTTCTCCGTTCATTGGTCATCTAGCCAGAAAGATAGCCAGTAAGGTCGTTGACTTTTCCTGTGAAGACTAGTGGGAGGCAGCTACTGACTTTGGAAACTTTGTCTTCTATTCTCTCTACTCCTTGTATCTGATTAAAGGAGTAGCAGGCCCTACAGTTGACTGAAGATGTGCTTACAAAAGTATCCCTGGTGTTGGTTTTCTGGGCAGCTTATCCTTTCTAGATGATGATGTGGGAAAGAGTCTAATCGTCTCATTAATTTCCTTCACTGTTGTGTCCATTTGGTGTTTCTCAGGCTCCTGATGGCCACATCTTTTTAGAAGCCTTCTCTCCAGTTTACAAATATGCTCAAGACTTCCTGGTGGCTATTGCAGAACCCGTGTGCCGACCAACCCATGTGCATGAGTACAAACTAACTGCCTACTCCCTGTACGCAGCTGTCAGCGTCGGGCTGCAAACCAGTGACATCACTGAGTATCTCAGGAAGCTCAGCAAGACAGGAGTCCCAGATGGAATCATTCAGTTTATTAAGGCAAGTGGGGGCTAAGGCTGGCTCTTTTGCCATCCTTCTTAATGTAGGAATGGTAGGGAAAAGTGCTGTACATCGTTAGCTTGTGGCAGTCAAGAAAATGCCATTCAGATCCAGTGTGGGGAGCAGAATAACCAATCACCCTGGCTGCTGCTCTTCTGGATCCGGCCTTGTGTTTTGCTGAGGCTACACTTATCACGAGCTGCTCTTGGCCAGTGGGTGCTAACACGGTGGGTTTACTCCTTCCAGCATGTTCTGTCCCGGCTTGTTTGGGGATCCAGCCCAAAGTGCGGGCTGTTATGGACTGAATTGTGCCCCCTCCAGAATTCACGTCTCGAGGACCTAACCTGTAATATGATTACATCTGGAGTAAGCAAATAATTAAAGGTAGATGTGGTTAAAAGGGTAGGGCCAGTAGGATTAGTGTCCTCATGGGAAGGACACCAGAAGGCGTGTGTGCTCTTTCTCTCTGCGTTTGTGCAGGGAAGAGGTAATGTGAGTGCAGAGTGAGAAGGTAGCCCTCTGCAGACCAGGAAGAGAACCTTCGCTGGAAAAGAAATGCCTGGCCTCATGATCCTGCACTTCTAGAAATAAGTTTCTCTCTGTTGAACAACTCGGTCCAGGGTGTACTGTATGGTAACATGAACAGACTAGTACAGATGGTAAACCTCACTTAAGTCTGAGAGACAGGAGACCAGTAGTCAACAACTTCCATTCAGTTCAGTTCAGTTCAGTTGCTCAGTCGTGTCCGACTCCTCGCAACCCCATTAGGAAGAGTCAAAAAGGACTTCATACGTGGAAGAGGAAAGAGTTCTCTGTGACGAGCACTTGAACGTGCTTGGTTTTTGAGAGATGGTGAATACCATTCAGAAGAGATGGACAGTAGCTTTCATTGTGTTCTGATCAATAGGCAGTTGGATTCAGACCCCAGGTCTGGAGCGGCAGAAGATGAGTGCCACAGGCATCCAGCACAGAAATGAAGCCAATCTAAGAGAAGCTGGTGGGAGCCCTGAAGAGTTCTCTTTTCTTGTGATGTGCAAGGGTACCTTGGGAGAAGGACTTGCATCTTGTAAAATGAGCCTGCTTTAGTTCCCTGGCTCTTCTCAGTCTTGGCTGGGAGCTACCTGCAGGAATGTGGGTGTTGGTTAGTGCAAGGGTGGATTATCCTGGGTGTTCATTGGAAGGGCTGATGCTAAAGCTGAAACTGCAATACTTTGGCCACCTCATGCGACGAGTTGACTCACTGGAAAAGACTCTGGTGCTGGGAAAGGTTGGGGGCGGGAGGAGAGACAGAGAATGAGATGGCCGGATGGTATCACCGACTCTGTGGACATGAATTTGAGCGAACTCTGGGAGTTGGTGACGGACAGGGAGGCCTGGCGTGCTGTGATTCATGGGGTCGCAGAGAGTCGGACACGACTGAGCGACTGAACTGAACTGAACTGAACTGATGTGGAAGCAGGCAGCAGCCCGAGATCTGAGTTGCAAATTTCATGGCCACCACATTTTCTCTGCTCATTCCGTCCTAAAGATTGTTGGGAACTTGGGAGGATTTTCTGCCACTAAGAATCTTATATTTAGTTGAGGAAATAGGAACGTTGGCGAGGAGGCTGGAGGCTTTGTGTTTAATTTTTGCAGCACACACTTACTGAACACATACTCTGCCGGCTTTGTGTTGGGGGTAGCGCTGGTACAGTGGGATGAATCTCCGGATTAGGATGGGGCCTCTTGAAGTGAAGAATAAAGAGAAAGGGAAAATAACAAAGATTTTAAGCAGCATTTTATAGGTTAAGGGATGTGCATCAGAATTAGCCAGACAAGAGGGAGGTTTTGCTCTCAAAAAGCAGAAGCTGCACAGAGTCAGACATGACTGCAATGGACTCAGCATGCACACAAAGGCACCAAAGGTGTGCAGTGAACAGTTTATCCCCACTTACCACTTTCTGTAGTGGTTTTGTATTTTATTCCTATCTTTCCTTGACTAGATCAACCACTGATTTAAGCTCTTTTCACTCCCCCACCCCACCCCTGCATCACGGGGCATGTGGGATCTTAGTTTAGGGATCTTAGCCCTGACCAGGACTTAAACCCTGGGCCCTCTGCAGTGAGAGCCTCCAGTTCTAACCACTGGACCACCAAGGAATTCCTGCTGTTTTCAATGCAAAAAAATTATTTCTATTGGATTTGTTTTACTTGAAGTAGTTTTACTGTGTTTTTTTTTTCTTCAAAGTCATTTTTACACTTTTATCTTTAATTTCTGTCCTTGTGTTTCTTTTGGATTTTGTGGGTAGTAGTGTTCTTTAACCTATAGCCTGAGTTAGAGACTTGGTTCATTAATTTCTAGTCATCCTTATCAGTAGAAATATTTAAACATATGTATACCTGTGGCTGATTCATGTTGTTGTGTGGCAGAAACCAACACAATATTGTAAAGCAATATTGTAATTTTTTAAATTAAAAATAAGCTAAAAATTAAAAAAAAGTATTTAAAACTCCCCACAAAAATGTAGAAGCTAATAGAAAAAGATCTATTTAGACAGATCTACCCCTTTAGGATTGTACACTGGATTTTCCTAAAGTAAAATGAACCGTTCACCTGGTTGATAGGTAGTAAAATGCGTCCAGGAGTGACTTGTTCTGAGTGAGCTGCATGTTGCTGATTTTGCCTGTTTGGTGTTGTCACTCCTTGCAGTTGTGTACTGTCAGCTACGGAAAAGTCAAGCTGGTCCTGAAGCACAACAGGTAAGGGACTCTGTGACAGGCTCACCAAGGCGTTTTCACCCGTTGCATGTCAGTGGCAGGAAGCTAACGTTTGTAGACTGTCTGCTCTGCACTCACACCTTCTCCCCAGAGAGTAAGGGACTCAAGGGAATGAGTGAAGCTGTGTGGCCAAAACTGTTCGTTCACTGACCACTGTATTTTCCTAGTAGTGTAGCTGGGGTTCAGATCCCTGCTAGTTTGTCTTCAAAGTGGGGCTTTGCCAGCAACCCTTCTGTGTTATGTCATGACCAATAGCTCACCACTCAGCTTTGGCAAAGGGATGGGGAAGGGTGAATGTGGAGAGAAGCCGGAGGCCACTGTCCCCAGACCATCTTATGAATGCTAAATGGACTCTTCTGCAAATTCTGTCCTGGTCAGTAGGCTTCTGCTTCCTCCCCTTGTATAGATACTTCGTTGAAAGTTCTCACCCTGACGTCATCCAGCATCTTCTCCAGGATCCTGTGATCCGGGAGTGCCGCCTGAGGAACTCTGAGGGGGAGGCCACCGAGCTCATCACCGAGACTTTCACAAGCAAATCTGCTGTATGTGGGCTCCTGGGTCACCCTCAGGGGTTGGACACATTTAGGATTCTAGCTCTCGGGTGCTTTTAGTCCAGCATTTGCAGCCTAGTAGTCCTGCAGCTTTCCTGCAGCTTTGACTGTTGCTTGGTAGCAGTAGGGTTAAATGTTCTGTGCAAGTCCAGATCCTGCCTTTCTCTTTCAGATTGCTAAGAGTGCCGAAGGTAGTGGTGGGCCTTCCACTTCCCGAGTGACAGATCCACAGGGTAAATCTGACATCCCCACAGACCTGTTTGATTTTTATGAGCAAATGGACAAGGATGAGGAGGAAGAAGAAGAGACACAGACAGTATCTTTTGAAGTCAAGCAGGTTAGTGAACACAGCCCCTCCTGGTTGCTTCTCTAAGCTCGTGTCAGTAGCTGGTCTGGCCCTGCCTGGAATGTCCATAGTTTGTGTGACAGGAAGGAACCCCTATCTATCTGTCTCCAGTGTGCTGCGGCATCATTCTTCCTGATGGAGTTATATCTGAGTCCCATTCTTCCTGCTGGTGGGTGAGTGAGAAGTGGTATCTGGAGCATTTTGGTAGCTGATTGGATTTAGTTTTGTTCATTACCTTAGTTTGGGGTGCTTTTCTATGCTTTATCCCAGTTGTTATCAAGTAAGATCTGAAATTGCAAAAGTCTAGGTAGACTTGTTTTTTTATTGTTAGGTATCTTAGGATATGTGTTGCTTCTGAGCACGCTTTGGAGTTAACAAGATTATAAAATCTTCATGCTCACTTTCCAGGAAATGATTGAAGAACTCCAGAAACGTTGCATCCACCTGGAGTACCCTCTGTTGGCAGAATACGACTTTCGGAATGATTCTGTCAACCCTGATATCAACATCGACCTGAAGCCTACAGCTGTCCTTAGACCTTACCAGGAGAAGAGTCTGCGGAAGATGTTTGGGAACGGGCGCGCACGCTCTGGGGTCATTGTCCTCCCTTGTGGTGAGTGACTGAGTGAAGGAGATGGGAGGCTGTGCTCTCTGCATCTGCCCTGAGTCGTGTCTGGTCTGGCCTAGGTTCTTGGCCCGAAGTCATAGTAGACTCAGCTGGATCCCTGCCCCAGACTCTAGAAGGTGAACTCTCTCAGGAAAGGGCCTGCACCTTCATTTTCTTTTTTTTTTAAGCCCCATGGGTTACTCTGAAGCACGTCCCTGGTTAAGGAAGAATTGCTTTTCAGAGGAACAGCTTGCTTTTTGATCTTGCTCTTCTAACGGTGGAGGTGGTGAACTCAGAGGCCCCTGGAGTCTCACCTTCCTGTGTCTCTGCCAGTAGCAGAGAATGACAGGACATGTTCACACCACATTCCCGAGCTCAGCCCAGTTTGCTGTGTGATCATTGTAGCCATCTTTTACTCAGTCCCTCCGAAGGTAGTCCATGTGTTGGGTTCACTATACCCTGCAGTGCTGCTGTCCCAGGGTCTTGGGCAGGTTGCACAAGTTTTCCCATCTTTAAAACGGCAATAGTAGAAGTGTCTCTTATTCATAGTTTGTTTTGACAAATGTTGCTTTTTAAGATTTAAACAAGGTGCATATATGGTGCTTTAACAGGGCCTGGCATTTGTCTCTCAATTTTCACATTTGTGTGTGAAGTGGGCATGCCTCCTTTTCTGTAAAGAAGGAAACAGGTTTGGAGCAGAAAAAAATGCCTCAACAGTGTCAGCTGTGAGGATCGTTACGAATAATTTGGGCCAGACTGGTGTGCCGACGAGCCTTTTTGTCTGTCCCTGTCCCTCATTTCAGCCCGGCTTGGGCGGGGTTGCCCTTGGTGTCTTGTAGGTGCTGGGAAGTCCCTGGTTGGCGTGACAGCCGCGTGTACCGTCAGGAAGCGCTGTCTGGTGCTGGGCAACTCAGCCGTATCTGTGGAGCAGTGGAAAGCTCAGTTCAAGATGTGGTCCACCATTGACGACAGCCAGATCTGCCGCTTTACCTCCGATGCCAAGGACAAGCCCATAGGCTGCTCCATTGCCATCAGCACCTACTCGATGCTGGGCCACACCACCAAAAGGTCCTGGGAGGCTGAGCGGGTGATGGAGTGGCTCAAAACTCAGGAGTGGGGCCTCATGATCCTGGATGAAGTACACACCATACCAGGTGAGCAGGCTGAGAGCTGGGATGCCTGCTGATCGTATGGACAGAGTAATTTCAAGTTCTTGGCTTGAGAGAGGGGCTGCTGTGTAACACATCCATCTTGCTAGAGAGACTTGCTTGGTCTCTCATAAGTCGTGAGCATGTGTGGAGTAGGGGTTGGTGGTGGCTGGGCGTGCACACTGGCAGTCTCCTTACACTGGCCCAGAGTAATCATTCAGAAAGGGCTGCTTTTCCCTTCTCTGTTGTTGCGGCTCAGCTTGTCCACTTATCCTTAACCCTCCCCTCCTTGTTTTACAGTCCCACAAAGACTGTACTAGGAGCGCAGAATAGTTCTTGCAGGCTTTGTTTTGTTTTGTTTGAAGACTGAAGTGTTGACCCTTATTATGTTATAGAAGTCGTACTTCTATAACATAATAGAAGTCGTCCAAGTATTGCAGGCAGCCATATTGATATAGTTTATGAGACATAAATCCACCCATTTTAAGTATATGATTCAAGATTGCTGGTAATCTTGAATTTAGTAAGGCGTCTGTGCAGCCATCACCATGATCCAGTTTTAGAACATCTTTCTCATACTCACCATCACTGTTTTCATCCTTAGCCCCAGGAAATCACCGAATTGTTTTCTGTTTCTGGATACATGCCTTTTCTGGAAATATATTAACAGAATCATATAATATATATTTTCTTATATCTCGCTTCCTTCACTTCACATAATGATGTATCCATGTTGTGACATGTACTGATGATGTATTCCCTTTGTAACTGAGTAGTAGACCAGGCAAACCTTTCTTGATAAAACAAATTAATGGTTCTGATCAGTTGACAAGTGGAAATTAGAGCTGCTGCTGCTGCTAAGTCGCTGCAGTCGTATCCAACTCTGGTGCGATCCCAAGGACTGCAGTCTACCAGGCTCCTCCGTCCATGGGATTTTCCAGGCAAGAGTACTGAAATGGGTTGCCATTGCCTTCTTCGGGAAATTAGAGATGACACTGAATTAAACGAAATCAGAGGCATTTTCACATAGTGTTTTCAAAATATTGTGAAGATGGTCTTTCCATCTTTTTGTTTTCTCTGTAACGAGAACTCCTCCAACCCCTCTGGATGTCTGAAGATGCCTGGAGATGTTCACAGCAAGCCAAGTAGGGATGAGGGTCTCTCAGTCGGAAGGAAGCAGTCCTGAGATGGGGAAGTGGTACCAGCATGGTCTGACCACAGTGTAGTTCTGTGGCTGGGGAGGGCATCGGGGGGGAGAGCAGTCAAAACTGCGTTCAGAGAGGCATTGGGGCCAATCCTGTAGGGCCTGAAGGCAGGCCTTCAGCTTGTACTCTGGCTGAGATGCCTTTTGAGAGGTTTGAGCCGGGGGTGACATGATCTGACTTAGCTTTCTACAAATGTCACCCTGGCTGCTGTGCTGGGGAGAGACTGCAGGAAGCAAGGGATGAGAGCATCTAGACGCTCGTTTGTGGAGTCCCGACGCAAGGCCTGGAGCCAGTAAGAGTGAGGGCGAGCTGATTCTGGTTATGCCCTGAAGACAAAGTGCACAGGTTAGATACGGTTCTGAAAGAGAAATCAAGGATGACTGTCAGATTTTGGCTTGAGCCATCAGAAGAAAGGAGTGGATATTAGGGGGGAAGGCTCTAGAAGGAGCAGGTTTGGAGAGAGGAGATTGGGATTAGGCTTTAGACATGTTGATTTGATTGCCTTTAGACAGACAATGGCAGAAAATGTTAGAAAACAGGCAAAAGACATGAATAGACTTCACGCAAGAGACACACTGTTAGAGTGGCTGTATATATTTGTATATAAAGTACCAGGTACTGACAAGAGTGCAGAGCAGCTGGAACTGTCGCGCATGGCCAGAGGAATTGCAAAATGTACAGTCACTCTGGAGGGGTTTGGCAGTTTTATTAGAAAATCACCATATGAGCCAGCAGTCCCACCATGGACATCTGTCCTGGAGAAATGAAAACTTAGGTTCCCACAAAAACTTGTGCATGTTTATAACAGCCCTGGTTGTAATCTCCAAAACCTATGAACCATGGAAACGCCTGTTGGTGAGGGGCTGGATGGACAAGCTGGCATGTCCTCAGCCGTGGAAAGGAAGCCCAGAGGCATCATGCTGAGTGAAGTCAGCCAGTCCCAAGAGGCTGCAGAGTGCGTGATGCCTTCAGTAGGACATTCTTGAAGATACACAATTGGTGACAGAGACTAGAGCAGTGGTTGCCGGGGCGGAATGGGGGCTGTGCCGAGGGAGAGCATAGGGGAGCTTTCGTGGTCGCGGGCTGGCTCGTAACCTGATCATGGTGGTGGCACAGTCTGCCCCCGTGTTAACATTTATAAAACCATGCTCACTTACCCACCCTCAGGAAGAGTTCAGTGTGCAGTGTGCTAAGTCGTTACGTCATGTCCGACTCTTTGTGACCCCATGGACTGTAGCCCACCAGGCTCCTCTATCCATGGAATTCTCCAAGCAAGAATATTGGAGTGGGCTGCCATTTCCTTCCCCAGGGGATCTTCCCGACCCAAGGTTGGAATCTGGGAATCTTAGATCTGCTGCATTGGCAGGCAGGATCTTTACCACTAGTGCCACCTGGGAATCAAAAACTATAAAAGAAAAAAAAAGCCTTACAGAGAAGGTGAGTATCTGGTCTGATGGATTGGAAATTGATTAAAAAAAAACCATTTTCTATAAATAAGTTTGAAGTTGCTTTGTAGCAGTTTAGTTGGAGGCTGTGTTTGAAGCATTCATTCTGGTCAGCAGGCTTCGGGGTGAACGAATCCTCGTGTGAGTCAGAGCTCAGCGGCGTTTTAATGTCCTGGATCGCGTTTGCAGTTGCCGTTTATGCCCCTGCTTAGCTGTGTGAGGGGAGCGCCGGGGCTCCCTGGCTTGGGCCTTCCTCTGAGTCATCTCCTCTTCTGAAAAGTGGAGTTGAAGCTTTCTCACCTAGTCATTCTTGACTAGAGCCAGGTTTCTGTGATCCTGTGACCCAGGGGTTAGCCATGTGGTGTCCTGGACCAGTGTTAGGTCAAAGCTGTCTTTGGTACTTAGAGCATTTAAAAAGTGATGATGTGAATGTGCCAATTGTTTCCCCAGCCAAGATGTTCCGACGGGTGCTCACCATTGTGCAGGCGCACTGCAAACTGGGTTTGACCGCAACCCTTGTCCGGGAAGATGACAAAATCGTCGACTTAAACTTTTTGATTGGGCCGAAGCTCTATGAAGCCAACTGGATGGAGCTGCAGAACAGTGGCTACATCGCCAAAGTCCAGTGTGCTGAGGTAGCTGTCCTCTTCCTAATGGTCCCTGAGGGCGGGGTACTGCCCTGTGGAGGAGAACTGGATCAGGGCAGTTCCTCGCAGGCAGATATGAGGGTCAGGACCTGAGCAAGAGTTCTGCTGCCTTTGCGGTAGCCTCAGCCCTCCTGTGGGGTGGGCGATCTCCTGCCATCTCAGATGTGTGAGGCAATTGCTTGTCCAGGGGCACACGGGAAGTGGTCTAATCAGGAGGCTAATCCAGGCTGGCTGGGCTCCTCGTCCTCCCTTCTGGGAGTGAGCACCTCAGGGTGCTCCAGCCCGCCTTCACCCCAGAGGGATTCTTGGTTCCGTGGGAACAGCCACTGGCCACCCCCAGTGCCAGAGTCTGTTGGTTTCGATACCCACAGAGGGCACACGTGACCAACATTCAGTATCTGAGACCACATTTTCCCAGGATTGTTCTGTGATGAATACCTGCACAGGTATGTGTTAAAAATACATGTTCAAAGGAATAGCAACAGAAGGCCTTTCTGGCATTTTAACATGACCGTCACTTAGTGGCTAGAGTAGGGTGGGCTGTGTCCTGAAAGGGCAGAGATGGGCCTCTTGGGTGAAGGTGAGTGTGAAGAAGCTGTGCGGGTGGCCTTGCTCTATCCAGAAGCTTCCTTACCCTCTGGGTACGTCTTCATAAAAAGCACCCAAGTTATGCACAGCACTTCTGGAGTCTTTGAGGTGCCTGTTCCTATCTAGTTGCATCTCCTCTCCCTCTGCCACTGTCGTGGAGCTTAGATTTATCATTTTCTTGCTTTTCTTTGTTATTTTACTTCCTATGTGCAATTCCCTAAACATTTGTTTAGCTTTGCTTTTTAAAAATATTTGTTTAGTTGCTAAGTCATATCTGACTCTTTTTGACCCCATGGACTGTAGCCCACCAGGCTCCTCAGTTCATGGGATTTTCCAGGCAAGAATACTGGAGTGGGTTGCTGTTTCCTTTTCCAGGGGATCTTCTCGATTCAGGGATCAAACCCACCTCTCCTGCATTGGCAGGCAGATTCTTTACCACCCTGCTACCTGGGAAGCCCCTTTAACATCTTTATATATATACAAAAAGAATCAGGATATATATATATAAATGTTCTTGCAGGGTTTCTGATTTTTGCTTAGTATTTTTATTCCTTGCATAATGCATAATTTTTAATGATTCTTATAGCTATAATTCATTACTTTGAATTCCTCTGTAATATTCCACTGGACAAATATACCACAATTTGATAGCTAATGGAATATTACACAGCAGTAAAAAATAGTCTTTTTTAATGTTGAAAGGGGCTTCCCTGTTGGCTCAGTGGTAAAGAATCCGTCTGCCAGTGTAGGAGATGTGGGTTTAATCCCTGGGTGGGGAAAATCCCTTGGAGGAGGAAATGGCAACCCACTCCAGCATCCTTGTCTGGGAAATCCCATGGATAGAGGAGCTTGACTGCTACAGTCCATGATGTCGCAAAGCAGTTGGTCGTGACTTAGTGATGTTGACAGACATTGGGTTTGCTAAGTTGCTTTTTTTAACAGGTTTATCAAGGTCTAGTTTATGTTCCATAACATTCACCTACTGTAAGTAAATGCTGTTGATTTATAATTTTTGTGATTTTAGTAAATGTAAAGAGTTGTTCAGCTGTTTCCTCCAATCCAGTTTTAGAACATTTCCCCCACCCTCAGGAGTTCCCGTGTATCATTACTGGGATGTCATTTCTAGGCTAATTCAACACATAGACCTGGCAAGTGTGTGTGCAGCTCTCTGTCCAAAGGGGGACAGAGCAAGTCCCCCTCTGTTGTCAATACATTTTAAAATCGTTGTTACTAACATGTAAGAAGGTCTTGGTTCAGCATTGGGTCTCAGATTTTGCTTTATAATGTGTGTGTTTACAATAGTTTTGAGATGTAATTCACATGTCATTGGTTTTGTCTTGGTTTGTTTTAAAGCTGATTTGCCAGTTTTCACTTGTGTGGTACTTAAGCTTGCATACTGATCCCTAATTCTTACCATTTCACAGGTTTGGTGCCCAATGTCTCCTGAGTTTTACCGGGAGTACGTGGCAATCAAAACCAAGAAACGGATCTTGCTGTACACCATGAATCCCAACAAATTCAGAGCTTGCCAGTTTCTGATCAAGTTTCATGAAAGGAGGAATGACAAGATTATTGTCTTTGCTGACAACGTCTTTGCTCTGAAGGAATATGCCATTCGACTGAACAAGTAAGAATTGAAAAGTTAGAGTTGGCCTCAAAAGCCCATTTATCTTCCCCATGTGAGAGTGCAGAAGGTGACTGTTTTTTTCTCAAAATTCTCAGGAACTTGTTAGTATCTGAAGGCCTGGTTTTATGTTCCCAGGGACCAGGTGAGACAGAGGAGCAATGGTCAGAGTCAGAGGCTGGTGTGTATAGAAAAGAGGGCCTGGTCCCTGTGAGGCCGAGGGAGCAAGTGCTGCTTTGGAGCTGGGCTCCAAAGGTGGGCACTAAGTTGGCATCTGGAGTTTCAGGTTAGTGGCACTGTGATTGGAGATGAGATCAGACGATATGGACTAGGGGCTGGGAAGGCAAGGCAGACTGAACCCTCATCCCGGGTATGGCCCAGCATCTAGAAAGAGCCTCTTAGGAAACAGCCAGCAGAGTCCTTGTTACAGCACCACCCAGATACTACTGAGAACCTGAAAGTTTCCTGCCAAGGAAAGAGGAAGAGGCCTGTGCTTCTTTACACAGTGATACAGGGCTTCAGGTGCTGTGAGTATAGCGGAAGGCAAGATCCTCGGGCCTGAATGTTTATGTTGCTGGGGAGGGATGGATACAGACAGCTGCTCTTCACAAGCTGTGATTTAATCATCAGAGATGATTGTATTAGTCTCATGTTACAGACGAGAAAACTGGGAAACAGACTGAGTTTCTCAAATTTCTAAAACTGTACCTTATTTTAATGTAGGAAATATTTTATGTTTTATCAAAGTAACATAGGCTGTTAAGAAAACCAGCAATTCCTTGCACCTGTCTTCCTAGTCAAAATTCCTTGTTCCTCAAAGATGGATACTTTCAACTCTTCTCTGCTGCTAAGTCACTTCAGTCGTGTCCGACTCTGTGTGACCCCATAGATGTCAGCCCACCAGGCTCCCCCACCCCTGGGATTCTCCAGGCAAGAACACTGGAGTGGGTTGCCATTTCCTTCTCCAATGTGTGAAAGTGAAAAGTGAAGTGAAGTTGCTCAGTCATGTCTGACTCTTAGCGACCCCATGGACCACAGCCTACCAGGCTCCTCCGTCCATGGGATTTTCCAGGCAAGAGTACTGGAGTGGGGTGCCATTGCCTTCTCCACCCTTTTCTCTATTTACCTTCATATTTCTAAGTAATAGTTTATATAGCACTTTCTTGATGATTGATTTTAGGAATTGCCTGTTAATTTCCTACCATGGGAGTTGTGGATTTAGCTCTCTTACGTATGTCATTCCATCCCCTCCCCCACTCCATCCCCACAATATTTTTGGGACCAAGTTAGTTTCAATGTTACATTTTTACATTTTTTTTTATTAGTTCTCTTTTTTTAATTTATTTTTTATTGAAGGACAATTGCTTTACATAATTTTGCTATTTTCTGTCAAACCTCAACATGAATCAGCCATAGGTATGCATATGTCCCCTCCCTTTTGAACCTCCCTCCCATCTCCCGCCCCATCCCTCCCCTCTAGATTGACACAGAGCCGCTGTTTGAGTTTCCTGAGTCATACAGAACATTCCCGTTGGCTATCTCTTTTACAAATGGTAATGTAAGTTTCCATGTTACACTTTCCATACATCTCACCCTCTCCTCCCCTCTCCCCATGTCCATAAGTCTGTTCTTTATGTCTTTTTCTCCACTGCTGCCCTGTAGATAAATCCTTCAGTACCATTTTTCTAGATTTCGTATATATGCGTTAGAATATGATACTTACCTTACTTTTTCTGACTCACCTCACTCTGTATAATAGGGTCTAGGTTCATCCACCTCATCAGAACTGACTCAGATGTGTTCCTGTTTATGGCTCAGTCATACTCCATTGTGTGTGTGTACCACAGCTTCTTTATCCATTCATCTGTCGATGGACATCTAGATTGCTTCCACGTTCTAGCTAATGTCAGTGTTACATTATTTTGACTGTGTAAGTATTGTTCAAGCCAAGGCAGGCAGTGTACTGTGATTACATTTTTTCTTAACATTTTGTTTTTTCCTAGATTTAATAGTTGCCTTGTTATTACTTTTGCTTGGTTTTCTATGTAATTATCAAGTTATCCCTTTTCAGACTCCTCATAAAATTCCCTCTCAGAAGGGTCAGATCTTTCTCTGGTCAGATCCCTTCAAGTGCTTCGTCTTCCTGTCTTGCTCTGGTCTGCTTGCTCTCTAGGACTCGAGATGCTGCCTGTCACCTTTGGGCATGCCTCTGATATCATCCTGTGAATTCCTTGTACCTCTTCCCTGTGTTGAAGCCCCTGTTGCCGCATCTCAAGTCTCCCCTTTCTTGGTCACTCATTTTGATGGAGTGTATCCTTTCGTATGGAGAAGGCAATGGCAAGCCACTCCAGTACTGTTGCCTAGAAAATCCCATGGATGGAGGACCCTGGTAGGCTGCAGTCCATGGGGTCGCTAAGGGTCGGACACGACTAAGCGACTTCACTTTCACTTTTCACTTTCACACATTGGAGAAGGAAAAGGCAACCCACTCCAGTGTTCTTGCCTAGAGAATCCCAGGGACGGGGGAGCCTGGTGCGCTTCCGTCTATGGGGTCACACAGAGTCAGAAACGACTGAAGTGACTTAGCAGCAGCAGCAGCATCCTTTCGTAGATTTCTGAGAGAAGGTATGTAGAGGAAAATTTCATAAGAGTTTGCTTACAGATGTGATTATTCACTCTCACACTTGGTGAGTAGTTTGATGGGACCTCAGAATGTCAGAGGTAGGGCTGTTTTCTCAGCTTCCAGTGCAGCTGCTTGCAAGCCTGCTTGATGCCCT
The DNA here is from genome assembly GCF_049115385.1 of Moschus berezovskii. Classification (NCBI taxonomy): domain Eukaryota; kingdom Metazoa; phylum Chordata; class Mammalia; order Artiodactyla; family Moschidae; genus Moschus; species Moschus berezovskii. The sequence goes on along the minus strand of NC_142461.1, from coordinate 134,705,869 downwards.
TCTGACTCCTCTCTGTATGTGATCTAGTGTGGTGGTCATGGGTTTTCCTTCTCTCAGGAGGGTTTTAGAATCTTTTTTTCATTTTTGGAAGTTTCAAAACAGTGTGACTAGTGTGATCTTTTTTTCTTTCATTACAGTACATGCAGTAGACACTTTTCAATCTGAAAACTCACGTCCTTCAATTCAGAGAAGTTCTTTCTGCTTTTTCTTTGTTACTCATCTTCTCTGTTTTCTCTTCTCTCTTTTTTTTTGAGGGGTGAGAGGGCCGTGCTGTGTGGCATGTGGGACTTTAGTTCCCCAACCAGGGATAAAAACCATGCCCCCTACATTGGAGTCTTAACCACTGAACTGCCAGAGTTTCTTTTCTCTCTTTTTGAATTCCTACTGGTCAGCTGTTAGATCTTCTGGGCACCTTCTCCAATTCCTCCCCACCCCGTCCGTCCCGCCTTTTTTTTCAGTCGTGCCATGTAGCTTATGGGATCTCAGTTCCTTGACCAGGGATTGAACCCAGGCTGTGGTGGTGAAAACACTGAGTCCTAACCACTGGACCACTAGGGAACTCCCATTTTCTCTTATTTTTTATCCCTTTGTCTACCAACTCTATTGACGCTTTTGTTAATTTCCAAGAGTTCTTTATTGTCAACTGTTCTTGTTTTTTTGAGTAAGTACGGTGTCTTCTCTGTGGCTATTAAAGCTTTCGAAGTTTTCTTCGCTTCCCTATACCATTTCTCTCTTCTTCAAGTGTTTTGTTTCAGCTCTGTCTTTCGAGCCCATGTTCTGATTTTTGTTGATCTTTGGCTCTATTTTCTTATGTAAGGGTGAGTCACTAGAAGCTGATTGGCCTTTCTGTATAGCTTGGTGGGTTTGCCAGCCTGTGGACCTCTCCATGATCAGGCACGGGCCTGGCTAGTTTGTCAAGAAGTTGCCAGATGCCAGTATCTCAGGGTCTTTTCTTTAGGGCTGGAAAGTTTCTCTAGAGAGGAATCTCTTACCGTTTCCTAGATACCAGCCTGTGGCAGGGGAGGGAATGGGGAATCCCTGTCTTTCTTCACTTTTACTCTTGCTTCACCTTCAGCTCTGCCTGAGAGCAAAGGGTCTCCCTAAGTGTGTTCAGAATCTAGAAAGTACATCTCCAGTTTCCTGCCAGGTGGGCAGAGGCATGCTTGGCGGCGGGAGTTGGGTTCTGACACTGTTCCTTATACATACACTCTGTCAGTCTTCCTGTCTGTAATCCTGCCCTGACACCTGCCTTCTGAGGCAACTGGTGATTAGATCTTGAACCCTTTTGTGTTCCGTACAGAAAACTGGCTTGTTTATGTTGGCTCTTCTTTCCTGCCGGCCTGGGCTCTACCCTTTTGCTCTATTATCTCTTAGAGTTACCACCACCTGCCTCAGGATTCTTAGATCTAGTAGGAGTTCAACAAATGTTAGGTCCTTTTTCTGGAGGATGGTTACCCTTCTGTTTCATTCCCTGTATGAGGGAACCTTCCCTGTGACTCAGACAGTAAAGAATCTGCCTGTAATGTGGGAGACCCAGGTTTGATTCCTAGGTCGGGAAGATCCCCTGGAGAAGGAAATGGCAACCTACTCCGGTACTCTTGCCTGGCGAATCCCATGGACAGAGAAGCCTGGTGGGCTACAGTCCATGGGGTCTCAAAGAGCTGGACACAACTGAGCAACTGACACTTTGACTCAGGAACTGAGGGCTTGCCACTATATGAGTTGTTTTTCCTGATGATGATCAAGGAGAAAAAGAACCACCTAAAAACCTAGATATCAAGAGACAGGCTGTCCTGAAGAGTGCAGATTCCCAGACTTTTTCACAGCATGAACACCCAGAAAATAATAAACTTGTGGGGTGCTCCAGGCACTCTGGTAAGCCAGCCTTGCAGGATTGGGAAAGCATCCAGCTGTCCCGGGCCTTGCCCAGCTTCCCCATAGGCCAGGGGGCTGTTCTCTCGGTATACCTGTTACCAGTTTATAGCACAGTATTGGGAAGTGTGTATGTAATACCAAAAGCAGTGCTTCCTAGGCCTTCCAGGGAGCTGATGGGCCTGAACGGCAGAAAACAGCCTCTTGAGTTCGGCGTCCTCTGGCTCCCAACCTCAGGTGTCAGTTGGGAACATGGAGCCCGCCTCTGTTTGGCGTGGGTGGGCCCTGCGTCCTTGGTTGCTGTCCTCGTCCTTGTCGTCGTCATCGTCACTCTCACCATCGTTACCCACCCTGTGGAAGCTACAAAAACCACGCCGTTGTGGGAAAAGTAGAGGAGTGGCACTGCCAGATGCCAGGAGGCGATAACCAGTGAGGTTGTCAGGAAGGGCTGTGCCCTTTGGCGGCTGAGACTAGCGAGAAGTGCTTTGAACATGGCATCACAGGGGGTCAGTGGGGAGAAGTCTGGAAGGGCTTCTTTTCTCCTTTCTTGGAGAATGCCTATTTCTTTTGGAAATGGTTCCTTCCAGACTTTTGTTTGCAAATAGCAATGTTTTCTTTTTTTCCCCATTGTGCTTCATGGAATCCAGGGGATTCTCCTAGTATAGACACTAAGCTTAGAGTGAGAGATGTTGAAAACAAAAGAATGAAGGGAGAATCTTGAAGAGAATGGTGACCTGCACCTTGGCTCAGAGGGGAAGGGGTGGCGGCAGTGGGGGCGTGTTTTTTCTGGGTCTCTTCCTGATGTTTTTCCATGACAGAGGTCTTCCTGGGAGAGAGAAACCTTGCAAGAGCTTCCTCTCCCTCCGACATGCTTTCAGGATAGTCGAGGAGTGCTTCTGTGGTCTTAACATAGCTTTGTTCTTCTCTAGACCTTATATCTATGGTCCTACATCCCAGGGAGAAAGGATGCAGATTCTCCAGAATTTCAAGCATAACCCCAAAATCAACACCATCTTCATATCCAAGGTCAGTGTGCCATGCAGCAACCCTGGGGCCTGCGCGCAGCTGAATGATTTCTGGGCAGTGCATTGGGGATTGTTGAAGGAGCATCACGTGTCCGTTTTCATTCCTGTGTGTCCAATGTCTAGGGACATGGGAATGTTGTTTGGCAAGTAGTAGAAGAAGCAGATGTAGAGTTTTAGTGTATACAGTCTATTTTCCTAATTCAAGGAATATACACCCTAGCAAGTCCTTTTGTATGACCTAAGCTTTTTCTGCCTCTTTTTGGGATACAGGAATTTTAAGTTGTATTTTTTTCGTATAAAGGGGAAAGTTCACCAAATACTCTGACAAAGGGAGGCATGTGGATGAGGTTCTCTCTGTGGGGTTGGAGATTCCTGCGGGTCGTGGGCAACCTTTGTCCTGGCTCCTGTGTGCCTTGGGGGTGAGTGGTGAAAGTAAACACAGTACAAGGTCATGTAGGCCCAGCTTGCTGATGGTTTTAATTTTCAGTTAGAAGTGGTAGCCTGACAGGTCAGAATAGTCGTTTAGATTAGAATGACCCAAAGCCCCAGAGAAATGAGATTTACCTATAAAGTGATCATAGATGGATCGGTAAGTATCAAGCTTTGATTTCTGTGTCTGGAGACTTTGATGGTAGGACCTTCCCCCGTCCCCCAGGCTAGGGCAGCTACCCTGAGCCAGAATCCAGCCCACTGCAAGCAGTGGCCCCTACCAGGTGTTGGGTCCAGCTTGTGCTGTTGGCCTCAGTGGCCTCAAGATTGTGGATGGTTTTGTGCAGACCTAGTTCTGTTGCAAAAAATGAAAAGCATCACTCAGCGTGTTGATCGGGCCCTCTTGTCTCTGGGCCTTAGCAGCTCACACTGGGACTGTTGCTGAGACAGATGGTTAGGCCCTGGGTCCTGATAGCTTCTGTAAGACAGCTTTCAGGAAGCACATTAGGTCCCAGAGACCTGCTTGCGTCTGAGGGACCCTGGTATAGACTGAGATGATAGTGACTGTGTTTTCTAAATCATCTGCAGAGCTTATTTAAATTTGAGGCTTGTTGAATTTTTTTTCCTTTTTGTCTCACATATAAAAACCTTCCGAAGCTCACAGCTGTCTCCTTTATGCAGGTGGGTGACACATCGTTTGATTTGCCAGAAGCAAATGTCCTCATTCAGATTTCCTCTCACGGTGGCTCCCGGCGGCAGGAGGCCCAGAGGCTAGGGCGAGTGCTCCGAGCGAAAAAAGGTGCCTTCTCCGGGGCTCTCTTCCAGCCACTCTGCCCGGCGCCTGGGTGTCGGTGAGGGCGCGCTTGTGCTCCTGGGTTAGGTAGGCTCTAAAGGCGGCGGGGTGCAGAGGGTTCCGGAGCAAGGACCAAGGTCTCCTTGGCATTGTTATTTCTTAGGTGTTGGGAGCGAGTATCTGGACGTTTTCCATGGCAGCTGTCTGGAAGTCACACTCTGACCTGAGTGCTTATGTTCATGGAAAAGGGAGCTGGGAAGCAGTGCTGAGTGGTGTGGTTGTAGAGGGAGAAAGCAGCGCTTTGGCCACCAGTGGATGTTTAGGAGCTGGAAGGTGTCCTCTGAACCTCGAGTTAAGAGTAAGGGGAGAGCTTGGCAGGAACAGCCACAGGGTGGTTACCTCACTCATAACCTGTGAAGAATGGTCCCCTGAGTGGCAGCTAATAGAAGCTTAGCAAATGAGGAAGCAAGAGGCATGGAGTTTCTGCTTGTTAATTGCAGTAAAGAGGCCTAGACCCCCATCATGGGCAGAGTAGAGACCAATATTGCTGGCATCCTCCAGCATCCTCCTAAGGCCACGTAGGTCCTACGAGAATGAGACAGGCCCTGTCCTCAAGGGAGTCATTCATCTCAGGAAGAGCTTGGACTGTTAGGATTTTTGAAATTGATAAGATTGATGAGCATGTGTTAACATTATACTGCATTTGAGTATATCTAGGAAGCAGCTAATTGATTGTGATTAAAATGGAGACAGGGCAAGTTGTAGGAATAGCAAACGTGGACTTGGGCACCAGACCAATTGTGTGACCTTGGATAAGTAATTTGCCCTTCTCAGCAAAGCAAATTGGTTTCTCATCCAAAGCAGGATTGACAGTCCTTATTTTTCTGGGCTGTTGTGAGGAATGAGACTGCATTACAGAATACAGTAGTTGTTGTTTAGTTACTGAGTTGTGTCTGACTCTTTTGTGACCCCATGTACTGTAGCCCTCCACGCTCCTCTGTCTGTGGGATTTCCCAGGCAAGAATGCTGGAGTGGATTGCCATTTCCTTCTCCAGGGGCTCTTCCTGACCCAAGGATTGAACCAATCTCCTGTATTGCAGGTAGATTCTTTACTGCTGAGCCGCCAGGGAGGCCCCAGAATATAGCAGACTCTTGAATAAATCTGACTAATATATGTGAAAATGACTCTTTACTTACTTGTTACACTTCATCACACACAATTCTAATTTGAACAGCTCTTTGATTTTGTTTTTAAAGTACTGTTTGACTCATTATACAAAGCTAGTATTACCCTGATATCAAAACTAGAAAAGTTGACTACAGAAAAGAAAAGGACAGGCCAAATATCCTATGAATACAGATGTAAAAATCCTCAAAATAATACTAGCAAACCAAATTCAGCCCCACATGAAAAGGATCATTCACCATGATCAAGTGGGATTTATCCCTGGGATGCAAACACACACAACATACACAAATCAATAAATGTGATACCTCACACTAATAGAGTTAAGGGGAAAAAATTCATATGATCATTTTAGTAGATGGAGAAGAAACTTTTGAAAAAATTCAACATCTGTGTGTAATAAAAACTCTTAACAAATTAGGTATAGGAGGAACGGGTGTGCATGCTCAGTCTCTCAGTCATGTCCGACTCCTGGGACCCCACCAGACTGTAGTCCACCAGGCTTCTCTGTTGGTGGAATTTTCCAGGCAAGAATACTGGAGTGAGTTGCCATTTCCTCCTCCAGGGGATCTTCCCGACCCAGGGAGCAAACCCAGGTCTCTTGTGTCTACTGCATTGACAGGTGGATTCTTTACTACTGAGCCAGCTGGGAATCCCATAGGAAGAAAGTACCTCAGTATAATAGAGGCTGCATATGATAGGCCCACAGCTGACATCATACTTAACAGTGAAAAGTTTGAAAGTTTTTCCTTTGAGATCAGAAGCAAGACAAGGGCACCCACTGTCATGTGTTCATTATACTGGAAGTCCTAACCAAAGCAGTTAGGTATGAAAAAGATATAAAAGGCATCAGGACTGAAAAAGAAGAAGTAAAATTTTCTCTATTTGCACGTGACATGATTTTATAGGTAGAAAACCCTAAAAGCTTTATAAAAAAACTATTATATTCAGCAAATTCAGTAAAGTTACTGGATACAAAGTTAACATTCAAAACTCAATAACATTTCTATACACTAAACAAATTGTCTAAAAGAAAAAAGTAAAATTATTCCATTTACAAGAGCATCAAAAACAATAAAATATTTAGAAGTAAATTTCACCAAGGAGGTGAAAGAGCTCCAAGACACTGACGAAAGAAGTGGAAGAAAATACAAATAAATAGAAAGTGTCCTTTGTTCATGGATTAGAAGAATTAATGTTGTTAAATCTATATTACCCAAAGCCACCTTTAGATGGAATGCAGTCCCTATTAAGTCTTCACTGGCATTTTTAAAGAAGTAAAAATAATAGTCCTAAAATTTATATGGTACCACAGAAGACCCTAAATAGCCAAAGTAGTTCTGAGAAAGAACAAAGCAAGAGGCATCACACTTCTGATTTTTTTTTAATAAAGCTTTGGCTATCCAAAGAGTATGTTACTGGTATAAAAACAGATTATAGACCAGTGGAACAGAATCCAAAGCCCAGAAATAAACTCATGCAAGAGAGCTGAGAATACCCAGTGGAGGAAAAGACAGTCTCTTTAATAAATGGTGCTGGGAAAATTGGATATCCACATATAAAGAGTGAAACTCGACCCCTGTCTTTCATCACTAGCAAAAATCCTCGCAAGATGAATTAAAGACTTAAGTGCAAAAACCGTGAAACTCCTAAAGGAAAACATAGGAAAAAACGCCCCCTTGACGTGGATCTTGGCAGTGTTTTTTTGACTGTCAAGTCAATAGTTGACTACATGAAACTAAAAAGCATCTTCACAGCAAAAGAAATAGTCAACAAAATGAAAAGGCAGGGACTTCCCTGGTGGTCCGGTGGTTAAGACTCTTCTTTCCAATCAGGGGCCATGAATTGGATCCCTGCTCAGTAGTCTTGCCTGGAGAATCCCATGGACAGAGGAGCCTGGCAGGCTACAGTCCATGGGGTCGCAAGAGTTGGACATGACTTACTGACTACTCCTACTACAGGGGACTAAGGTCCTATGTGCTGTAGGGCAAGTAAACCCATGTCCCAGTGGGGAGATCCCTCATGCCACACTGAAGACCCTGCATGTCTCAACTATGACCTGATGCAGCCAAATAAATAAATATTTTAAAAAAAGAATGAAAAAGCAATGTATGGAATGGGAGAAAATATGTACAAATCATGTATCTAATAAGGAGTTAATATCCAATATATAAAGACTTCATACAACCCAATAGCAAAAAAAACCCAAATAATTCAATTAAAAGCTGGGCAAAAGACCTGAAGAGACAGTTTTCCAAAGAAGATATACAGATAGCCAACAGGTACATGAAAAGGTGCTTATCATCACTAATTATTAGGGAAATGCAAATCAACACTATGAGATCGCGTCACACCTGTTAGTTAGAATGTTATCAAAAAGTCAGTAGTTAACATTTGTTAATCGTCAAGGATGTAGAGGAATGGGAACCATTGTGCACTGTTGGGAATGTAAATCGGTACAGCCATTGTGGAAAACCGTATGAGTGTCCCTTAAACAATTAAAAACAGAATTGCCATATAGTTCAGCAGTTCCACTTCTGGATATATATCTGACAGAGGTGAAGTCACTGTGCCAAAGAGATGTTTGTACCACCATGTTAATGTCAGCATTATTTTCAATAACCAAGACATGGTACGGGTCTAAGTGTTCATCATCATGAATGGATGAGGAGAGTGTGGTGTGCATGCACATGTGTGTCCATATATTGGGTTGAACAAAAAGTTCGTTCAGATTTTTCCATAAGATGTTACGGAAAAACTGGAATGAACTTTTTGGCCAACCCAATATAATAATCAGCCGTAAAAAAGAAGGAAATCCTGCCATCCATGACAGCGTGGACGGACCTTGAGAATGTCGTGCTAGTTGGAATAAGTCAGACAGAAAGACAAATACTGTATGATCTCACTTACATGAGGAATCTACAAAAAAACAAACTTAGAGAAAAAGATATCAAATTTGTGATCACCAGAGAATGGGGATTTGGGAGTGGGGGATTTGAGTGAATGTATTCAAAAGGTACAAAGTTTCACCTGTCCGGTAAATACGTACTGGAGATGTGAAGTGCAACACGACGGCTGTAGTTTCCACTGCTGTACGTTATACTTGAGGTTGTTCAGGAGTACATTCTCAAAGTGCTCACCACAAGGAAAAAGCCGTATGTGTGTGACTGTGAAATGATGGATGTGAGCTAAAATTATAGAGGTAGTCATTTCACCATATGTGTCCGTCATATCATTCCGTGTGTATAGCACTGTCAGTTTTATCTCAGTAAGACAAAAGAAAATATTTGTTATAAGATAATTAGCCCTTTGCATCTCTGCGCTCTTGAAAGACAAAGAAACAATTGAATTCAGAGGCAGTACACAAATAATTAACTTACACTGAACTGTGAAGCAGAAACATTCAGATTTTCCTGCAGGACCAGGTTTTTAGGTTACCATGTATCTGTGATTATTCTGTTGGTGTCTTTTCTCTGGGCTGTTTATTTTTTTAGTAGCTTTAGCATAATATTTTCAGAAGGGTTATCCATATTGCAGCACCTATTAGTACCTCATTCTTACTTACTGCTGAGTAATATTCCACAGTGTGAACTTCTAAAATCCATTTATGAATATTTGGATTATTTCTACTTTTTGGCTCTTGAATAGTGCTGTTATGAAATTCATGTGCAAATGTTGTATGGACATAAGTTTTTAATTCTCCTGGGTGTATCTTGGAGTGGAATTGTGGGTCATGTAGTAACTGTGTGTTTAACACTTTAAAGAGCCAGGCTCTTTCCCAAGTGGCTGCGCCATTTCACGTTCTCACCAGCAGCGTGTGAGGATTTCAGTTTCTCCCCAGCCTTGATGACAGCTGTAATCACCCTTTTGTATCCTCGCTGTTCTGTGGTATTCGGTAGCATTTTGTCATGGTTTTGACTTGCATGTCCCTGATGGCTAGTGATAGTGAGCTTTTTCCATGTGCTCATGGACACACGAATCTTCTTTGGGGTAATGCCTGTGCAGATCTTTTTTCCCGTATATAACTGGTTTGTCTTTTCATTATTGAGTTGTAGTAGTTTTTTTATGCCTTAGGTGCAAATCCCTTATCATATGTATGCTTTGTAAATGGTTTTTCCAATTCTGTGAGTTGTTTTTTCACTTTTTTTATGGTGTCCTTTGAAGCACCAGCATTTTTAATTTTGTTGAAGTTCTTGTACAGAGTCTGGGCAGTGACCCCTCTGACTACAATGCTCTCCCACTGCAGGACTCACTTTTTTTTTTTTTTTGCCACTTTATGTTTTAATTGAAGGATAATTGATTTACAGAATTTTGTTGTTTTCTGTCGAACATCAACAAGAATCAGCCATAAGATACCCCTTTGAGCCGTGGACCCTTAGTTCCTGGCATTCTAACGGCTCATGTCATCCTTTTTCATGCCCTCCCCCCAGGGATGGTTGCAGAGGAGTACAATGCCTTCTTCTACTCGCTGGTATCCCAGGACACACAGGAAATGGCTTACTCAACCAAGCGGCAGAGGTTCTTGGTAGATCAAGGTTACAGCTTTAAGGTATGTATCCATTTTGGTCTCTGGTCAGAGTCGGACCGAGGCTTTTTACTACCCAGTCCTCCATGAGAAGTGGAGGCCACTGTCAGCACAAGCATGGGACAGGTCTCCAGTAGGCACAGAATATTAGGGGACTGGGGGCCCTGCCTCAGTCTCCTGTTCTCCTTGCATGGACTACGGGGAGCTTTGAAGGAAAAACCTTGTGCAGACTCCTCTCCTGCTTCCAGCCTCTCAGGGAACAGGGCCTCTGAAGCAGGCAACGTGTGGAATCTCAGCTTGTTAACTTTTTATAGTCATCTTGCAAAAAAAAAATCCCATTAGATGTTGGTGGGAAAAATGTGCTAACCTAGCAGGACTTGAGGTGCCAAGGAACTGTGGCCACCACTGTTTTAGCATGAGCCCCTTGGGTTTCCTTTCTCAGGGGTCCCCTGGAGAATCCCAGGGATGGGGGAGCCTGGTGGGCTTCCGTCTATGGGGTCACACAGAGTCGGACACGACTGAAGTGACTTAGCAGCAGCAGCAGCAGCAGCAGTAGCTGGGAGAGCTGTGTCCTTAGCCATCTGGGGAGCCTTGGCTTCCGTGAGCCTCAGACCTCAGGCGCCATCCATGTTCTATAAATCTGTTTTTCTAATAACTTGGGGAACTCTGAACCTTTGGCTGACTTTCATTGGTGAAAGCATTTGCTTTCTTTCCTCTCGACACACATAGTAAATTTATGCCAGGATTTAGTATCCCAAAGGGTTTTTTTGTTTTCTGTGGAGGGTACTGCAAGCAGGGGACTGAAAGGGCATCTTAGAACATACAGGTTCCCAGGTTCCTGATTTGTGGAAGACTGTAGGCTGCCTCTCCAGCTACTTTAAATTGTGTCCTTTTCAAATTGGTTTAGGGTAGAACTCATCAGGGAACTAACAGGGTTCCCTTTATCACCTTAGACAAGAGGACACGGTTGTCCGACCCTCCTCTTTGAGTCAGAGGCAGTGACACTTTTCAGACTTCTCATGCTGAATTCTAGTTTAGGACACTTGGCACAGTTTTTCGAAGGATTTTCACTACCACCTTTTTATCCGTCTGTATAACATTTGTGGCAAGAATACACAGAAGAACTGTACAAAAAAGATCTTCACGACCAAGATAGTCACGATAACGTGATCACTGACCTAGAGCCAGACATCTTGGAATGTGAAGTCAAGTGGGCCTTAGAAAGCATCACTAGGAACAAAGCTAGTGGAGGTGATGGAATTCCAGTTGAGCTATTTCAAATCTTGAAAGATGATGCTGTGAAAGTGCTGCACTCAATATGCCAGCAAATTTGGAAAACTCAGCAGTGGCCACAGGACTGGAAAAGGTCAGTCTTCATTCCAATCCCAAAGAAAGGGAATGCCAAAGAATGCTCAAACTACCGCACAATTGCACTCATCTCACACGCTAGTAAAGTCATGCTCAAAATTCTCCCAGCCAGGCTTCAGCAATATGTGAACCTTGAACTCCCAGATGTTCAAGCAGGTTTTAGAAAAGGCAGAGGCGCCAGAGATCAAATTGCCAACATCCGCTGGATCATGGAGAAAGCAAGAGAGTTCCTGAAAAACATCTATTTCTGCTTCATTGACTATGCCAAAGCCTTTGACTGTGTGGATCACAATAAACTGTGGAACATTCTGAAAGAGATGGGAATACCAGACCACCTGACCTGCCTCTTGAGAAACCTGTATGCAGGTCAGGAAGCAACAGTCAGAACTGTACATGGAACAACAGACTGGTTCCAAATAGGAAAGGGAGTGTGTCAAGGCTGTATATTGTCACCCTGCTTATTTAACTTATATGCAGAGTACATCATGAGGAACGCTGGGCTGGAAGAAGCACAAGCTGGGATCAAGATTGCCGGGAGAAATATCAATAACCTCAGATCTGCAGATGACACCACCCTTATGGCAGAAAGTGAAGAGGAACTCAAAAGCCTCTTGATGAAAGTAAAAGAGGAGAGTGAAAAGGTTGGCTTGAAGCTCAACATTCAGAAAACAAAGATCATGGCATCTGGTCCCATCACTTCATGGGAAATAGATGGGGAAACAGTGGAAACAGTGTCAGACTTTATTTTTTGGGGCTCCAAAATCACTGCAGATGCTGATTGCAGCCATGAAATTAAAAGATGCTTACTCCTTGGAAGGAAAGTTATGATCAACCTTGATAGTATATTAAAAAGCAGAGACATTACTTTGCCAACCAAGGTCCGTCTAGTCAAGGCTATGGTTTTTCCTGTGGTCATGTATGGATGTGAGAGTTGGACTGTGAAGAAAGCTGATCACCGAAGAATTGATGCTTTTGAACTGTGGTGTTGGAGAAGACTCTTGAGAGTCCCTTGTACCCCAAGGAGATCCAACCAGTCCATTCTAAGGGAGATCGATCCTGGGTGTTCATTGGAGGGACTGATGCTAAAGCTGAAACTGCAATACTTTGGCCACCTCATGCGACGAGTTGACTCACTGGAAAAGACTCTGATGCTGGGAAAGGTTGGGGGCGGGAGGAGAAGGGGACGACCGAGAATGAGATGGCTGGATGGCATCACCGACTCTGTGGACATGGGTTTGGGTGAACTCCGGGAGTTGGTGATGGACAGGGAGGCCTGGCATGCTGTGATTCATGGTGGTCGCGGAGAGTCGGACACGACTGAGCGACTGAACTGACTGAACTGATAACATTTGTGGTGATAATAGCATTCATACCTTCTGATTCCCAGGAGAGTCATAAGGGCACGAGAAGCACTGAATCAGGAAGTGCTCTGGGCTCTTTGACAGGTGAGCTTGACAAAGTGCTGAGCACGTGGTGGTCTGTGTTGGCTGGAGCTGCCTTTGCGTGCCTCACCTTCAGGTCTCCCCACCGAGAGCAGCCGGGCTAGGGGGTCCCAGAATCATGACCCTGGAGAAGCGGCCAGGGCAGAAGTGTCCCACATCTATACTCCAGATCTGTGGCCACCTGAAGGGCTCAGCCAGGTCTTTCCTTCTAGGAATTTTCTTTTAAAATTATGCGAAAATTAGGGGAGAACAGAAAAGAAGTTCCCTTCATGTAATCGAGCCTCGCTTTCTGCAGGGATAGGTAGGCCTTGTAGTGAGTTATCCCCAAGGAAGTGAAAACCAAATCTCCACCCTGCTGCTATCTTTCTCTTTTAGAAAAAATATCCAATCATTTTTACATGCCCCTTCTGCTGGAAGCCCTGGGTGCCAGGCCTGGAGGTTGGACACCTTCTTGAAGGGCAACAGTCTGTGCCCTTCAGTTCTTGCTCCCTCCCTTTACCTGGTGCAAGATGGGAAAGCTACTAGAATGGTTGCTTGGAGGTTGCCAAGATCCCTGGAGATCTTCTGTAAGTCGTCATTTGGGTGCCATGTGTTGGGAGCAGATTTCCCTAGAATTTGCTCACCCTTTCCTGCCTTGCATTTCTTGGCTAAGCTCCTTGTTGAGGTGGCTCCTGAGGCTGGGCTCTGCACTGCCAGAGAGGAGCTCTCTGTTATCAGGCAGCTTCTCTGCTGGGCCTGAGTGGGGAGGCGACCAGACCAGATGAACCCAGGAGAAGGTGGGATCGGGCCAAGGGAGAGAAAACAGGAGGGTTCCACTCTGCAGGTGATCACCAAGCTTGCTGGCATGGAAGAGGAAGACTTGGCATTTTCAACGAAAGAGGAGCAACAGCAGCTCCTACAGAAGGTCCTGGCGGCCACTGACCTGGATGCTGAGGAGGAGGTGGTGGCAGGAGAATTTGGCTCCAGATCCAGCCAGGTGAGTGAGTAGGTGAGGCTCCAGATGTCAGTTCTCCTGAAGGACAGTTTTAGACACACATACAGCTTCACAGTTCTGTGTGTGTATGTGCCTCTGTGGTTTTTTAAAAACTTGGAATACATGGGAAATTGTAGAGGAGGAAATAATAGAAGTCATCCCCATTAGCCTTTCTGTGTGTCTGTCTTATTTTTTGTGTCTGAGCCCATGGTGGGTGTAGTTGTCTCCTGCTGTGTTCACGTAATAGTATGGCATAAGTGTTTTTAGTATTTGGATGTTGGAGCCCAGGCTCTCGCTAGGGAAGTGGTGTGACGGACCTGGGGCTGCCCCTCTTGGCCTTGGGTGAGTCACCTCACCCCAGCTTCCTCCTCAGTAAGAGCACAGCCTTCCGGCCTGTAAGACACACCTGAGAAAGAACTCAAGTTATAGTTTCAATACGTATTTTGAAAAATTCAGAGTTCTCTGCAGGTGTTCAGCTTTTCAGTTATTCTGCACATACTTACCAAATGCCTGTTGTCGCACCAGGGAAATGTAATATGGTATAACTAATGAAAGTGTCATGATCAGAAATTCGTATCTGGCCCTTCCAAGGAGGGAAGTACGGTTTGATCAGGTGCTTTTGAAACTAAGTTGGTGGTAGAGCTGAAAGGTGAGTGATAGGAGGGAAGAAGGAAGCTGTGTCACCTGGAGAGGTGCTGTGTGCCCTGAGACCTTCCTGTCCCAAGAGGCAGCGGTTGGGGGCTGGATCTTCTCCAGGGCACCCTCCATGGGTGCCCAGGGAAGCTTCCTGTCCTGTCTGAAGGTGGTGTCAAGTCAGTTCCTCTTCACAGTGGGTCACCTAAGGTCAGGCTGTGGAAGGCGTGGCTTCAGTGCCTGTCTGCGTCCTTTGCTTGTAATCTGGTGCGAGTTGTGTGCCAAGCACTGGGTCAGACCCTTGACCTATGTGATCTCTGTTCACACCACATATGTCAAGCAGATGTGGTTATCCCCATTTTTCATGTGAGTTCTTTAAGTTACAGACATTCAGTATTTGCCCAAGGCCACTCAGTGAGACACAGAACCAAGATTCAGGCCTGGGGCTTTCTGAGTTTCCACTTGATTCAAGCCTTGTGGTAGGGTCTCAGGAGATGTGAAGGACTCCTGCCCTCACTGTTAAAATCTTGTTTAGAAATTGCCATGAAGAGAGGCAGTGTGGTATTACGGTGAGGGACAGGGAGTCTGAAGCCTGGGTTCACGCCCCATCTCTTAGAGTTGTTCGCTCTTACGAGTTACTTCATTTCTGTGTTTGTTCCTCTTCTGTAAAATGGGCATTAGAATGACTGTGAGGATTCGGTAAGTTAGGACACGTAATAAATAAGTATAAGCTGCTTAGAATAATACCCGAGACATACTAAGTAGTCAGTAAATGTTATTTTAAAAATAATAAAGTCTATGAAACTTATACATTTATAAACCTGACTGTGATTGTAAACATAGCAGTGTTCCACCTCTGAAACTAACAGCAGCTGGGTCCCCCTGCAGGTGTCCCGGCGCTTTGGCACGATGAGCTCCATGTCCGGGGCTGACGACACGGTGTACATGGAGTACCACTCATCACGGAGCAAGGCTTCCACAAAGCACGTGCACCCGCTTTTCAAGCGCTTCAGGAAATGACGCCCACGGGGCGTGCGGCTGAAGGCTGGATGCCCAGCACCAACATGGGGAAAGGAGTTTAAACGTAGCATTTTCTTTCTGCATCCATGTTCCTTCCAATAGCATTGACCAAACCAGTCTAGATTCAAGTATCTGTTAACTGTATTGAAGAAAATGCAGCAAGAGCTTGATTCTGTCTTCCTGGGTCATCCAGGGTTTAAAAGTGGGAGTGGGGAGACTATATTTTTGGGGTCTTTTTTCAGACCACTTTTCAGAATTTGGGGGGAGTGTTCATTCTTGTGTATAAAAAATTTGTAATATTTAGGTGTATTTATCTTAATGTTCTCCTGAATAAACAGAAATGGCACGTTTAACCAGGCTTCATTATAGATGTTCTTATGAAGCCTTGCCATCAGTTATGTCTAGATGACAAACCTCCAGCAGGGCTTCAGTTGGTGGCAGGCCCAGAGGAGTAAGATGGGGCCTGTCTGCAGGGAACACTGGAGAGACGAGAAGAGAAGACCTTGCCAGTTAGTGTACTGTGTTGCCGGGGAGGCCCTGTGAGCCTGGGGAGGGTGGTCCAGAGCGAGCGAGGATTTGGAGCAGTTTGCAGTGCTGCCTGGCCCCTGGTCAGCTCACGTGTGTTCCACGGGAGGAACCCACAGCTGCAGGCCCTCTGGGTCGCCCGAAGGCCATCACCCGCTTTGGGATCCACAGTGCACACAGGTCCTGGTGGTTGATCTTCGCTGAGAGAATGATCTCTTATTTCTCCCTCAAGATACATTGTTGATGTTGTTGGAAGACTGATTCCTCTTCTAACAGCACTTTAGCACCCTTGGATCTTTTTAAAAAATTATTTATTTTAATTGGAGGATAATTAGATAATTACTTGATAGTATTGTGATGGTTTTTGCCATACATCAACCTGACCCTTAGATCTTTAATGGCTGGTTCCTTTATTCTGAAAAATGTGTCTGGGCTTTCTTCCTCTTATTCCTAGTATGAAAGAAAAGGTTTTCTCTCACACCATAGAAGACACTGGCAAGCACAAGGTCCTGAAGAGCGTGTTCCAGTGCCCTGAGGAGGCTCACTCCATATGACTAAGGCTCCTCAAGAGCCCTGCCTACCCCTTGCCACTCAGCAGCAGCGTTTCCATTTCTCAGTGCCCTCCTGGGGCGAAGACTACATTCATTTTATAAAGGGTGCTTTTAAGCAAAAGCCACTTTCCCTGAATTCCACTCCTCTGAGCTGACCTTTCGGGACAAACACACTGTTACAATCTGGCCGGCAGTTGGTGCTGACCCACAGAGAGCCAGCTGCTTTGTCCGTTCAGACCCTGGAGATGGCCCCGAGCAGCCAGACCTTCAGGCCCTGTGAGCCAGACCTGTGCTCGAGCACAGCTGTGCAGAGGCCGCAGACCAGCCCATCACTCACCGCAGTGGGTGGCTCCAAGATGTCTCAGGCTGGACTTTAACCAGTATTATTTCCAGATTCTCCTATCCTGTCACACCTTTATGATGGAGGTGCTCAAGCAATAGCAAACACTCGTGTTTTCATTTCTGTCCTTGCTGCTTCCTTTTTTCTTGTTCTTTAACGTATCCATGGGTGATGTCAAGTTTCACCCAAGCTCTGTGATCCTGGGAGACACAGACAACATGTTGAAGAAACACCCAGTCTTTCGTGTTCTGGAAAACAGCTTACTACAAAGAACCGCTTTTCCTCACCTGTCTTACAACTCAAGGGTGCTCTCCTCGTTTACCAGTGACAAGGCCAAACACAGACCTCCCATTCTTTGCCTCAGGTGACTAGCTGAATTACTTGTCCCCACTGATCAGTTGGAACAAAATGCTTACACCTTGAGGGAAGTTGTAAACGAATGATTCACTGGCAACCATTTACCCTGTTATCCCTTCCTGCTGCCTTTTCCCTGAACCAGCCCTTACACCCCACCACAGGTGGAGTTTACAGGGCAAAGTACCAAATAGGAGAGCTGCACAAAGAAGTACCGAATGTGCTTAGGGGCCTTGAGTCTTCCACTGAGCACCAGGAAGCACGTGCATATGAAGAAGCTACTCAAGGCAGGGGGAGGAAACACCTGGAAGGATTAGGGGGAGCTTAGGACAGGGAGGCCTGGCGTGCTGTGATTCATGGGGTCGCAGAGAGTCGGACACCACTGAGCGACTGAACTGAACTGATCCAGGGTCTGGACTATTCCTGTTCCCA
The DNA here is from genome assembly GCF_049115385.1 of Moschus berezovskii. Taxonomy (NCBI): domain Eukaryota; kingdom Metazoa; phylum Chordata; class Mammalia; order Artiodactyla; family Moschidae; genus Moschus; species Moschus berezovskii. The sequence goes on along the minus strand of NC_142461.1, from coordinate 134,688,401 downwards.
CCAGCCTGGATGAAATTCCTCATCTCACAGGGCATCAGAGTATTCAACAAGGTTTTGCTTCAATATTGTGAAAGTTAGACCTAAAGTAATGCTATATGAGTTCTAATAAAGTTTTGAAAGCACAACCCAAAAGAATCCAACTATTTCCAAGTAACTACCATATTCCAGAACAAAGCTACCTATTATAGTATGAAAATATCTAGCAACCAATAAGGTGAAACTTTGGCTCAGACAGTAGAGTCTGCCTGCAATGTAGGAGACCTGGGTTTGATACCTGGATTGGGGAGATCCCCTGGAGAAGGAAATGGCAACCTACTCCAGTATTCTTGCCCAGGAAATCCCATGGATGGAGGAGCCTGGCAGGCTACAGTCCACGGGATCACAAAGAGTTGGACATGACTGAGCAACTGACACATATATACAGTGTCTGACATCCAATCCGAAATTACCAGGCAAGCAAAAAGCCAGGGAAAAAATACAACTCATAATGGAAAATCCTTATTCTCTGACATTTGATGAAATATGACGGAAGTCCATATTCCCTGACATTTCTCATTTGCTTGCTTTGACCCGGTAAGTTGCCCAGTGGAGAGGCCCACATGGCAAAGAATGGAGCCCAATGGCCTCAGTTCAGTGGCCCTCAGTGGACTGGATCCTGCCAACACTCAGAAGTGAGGTTGCAAACAGATCCTCCTTTGGTTGAGCCTGAGATGATTACAGCCCTAACCTACCCCGTGGCTGTATCCTGTGAGGACCCTAGACCAGAGGACCCTGCTAAGCTCTTGCATTTCTGGTACACAAAGCCTCAAAACTACAATTTTCTTTCTTTAAAAAAAAAAAAGAATTGATTGCTAAGCTCTGGAGAGGGATAGTGGTCATGGTTGCCCATGGCTACAAAGCAATGGATAAATAATACAGGTTTTGGTACCAAGAGTAGGATGTTATTGTAATAAACACTCAAAAATGTGGGAGTGGCTTTGAAACTAAGAAGTGGGCAGCAGCTGGAAGGATTTTGAGGACCATGTTAGAGAATGCCGAAATTGCCTTCAACAGATTATCAGTGGAAAGCCAGACTTTGAAAACACTGCCGGCGAGTGCTTAAAAAGAAGCAAGCTGCTCTGGGGAACTGGAGGAAGGGGGATCTCTGTTGCACAGTGGCCAAAAATTTAGTGGCACTGTGACCTGCAGCTGTGTGGAAAGCAGCATGTATCTAATGGACTTCGTGCAAGATTTGCAAGTGAAGTTTCAAGGAGCCACTGGTTTTCCTCTTGCTGCTTAGTAAAACACAAAAGGAGAGAGTAAAAATGAGTGCAGAAGTATTTTAAAAAGGAGCCAGAGAGTACGCTTTTTTGCGCAGGGAAACACATAAAGATGGCAGGCAGTGGAATTAAGTGTAAAATCAGTAAAAGAAACCTGTCAGAAACTCCCAGTTGTTTGATGAGATTTCTTATTAAAAATCATGCGATTGGGACTTCCCTGGCAGTCCAGTGGATAAGACTCCACATTTCCAAGTGCAGAGGGCATGGGTTCACTTCCTGGTTGGCGAACTAAGATTGCACATGCAACGTGGTATGACCAAAAACAACAAAAAAGAAAACAAAAAACCATGTGATCAAAAAGACTATGGAAATACATCTTTAAGTATTTAAGGAAAAGAGAAACAACTTAGAACTCTGTACCCAGGAAAAAGATCTTCCAAAATTAAAAGTGAAATTCTTCACATGTAGGAAAAAGTTCATTAGTAGCACACCTATACTAGAAGTCATGTTGAAGGAAGTCCTTTGAGGAGAGGAATATAATACTAGTTATACATTTGTATCTACACAAAGGATTGAAGACCACTACAAACTACGTTGATAAATATAAAGGATTTTCTATTGCACACATCAATGTTTAAAAAGGGAGAACTGATCGCTAACTTCTGGAGCTGGACAGTGGTCACAGTTGCACAACAGTGTGAGTGTACTTGATGCCACTAAAATTGTGCACTTTAAAGTGGTTAAGATGGTACATTTTATGTTTCTATATTCTACCACAACAAAACAGACAACTTTAAAGAAAATGTGGGGTTTATAGCATGTAAAAGTAAAGAGTATAACAACAGTAGCACAAAAGCCAAGAGAGCAGACATGGGTGTTTCTACTGCTGTAAGTTTCTTGTGGTATATGAAGTGGTATATCACTTGAAAACAGCGTCTGATGCTGATGTAACCACTGAAATAACCAAGAATGGCTAAAAAACTATGTAGGAGATAAAATGAACTCAAGAAAAATACTCAATTCTAAAAAAGTCAGAAAAAGAAGAAAGAAGCAGGAGCAGAAGAAGTGAAGCCACTCATTCATGTCCGACTCTGCAACCCCATGGACTGTAGCCTACCGGGCTCCTCTGTCCATGGGATTCTCCAGGCAAGGGTACTGGAGTGGGTTGCCATTTCCTTCTCCAGGGGATCTTCCCGACCCAGGGATCGAACCCAGGTCTCCCACGTTGTAGGCAGACGCTTTACCGTCTGAGCCACAGGGGAAGCCCAGGAGCAGATGGGATTAATAATAAATAGGAAAAGATCTAAACACCCTCAATTAAGAATCAAAGATTGTCAGATTTTTTAAAGAAGAACAAAATTATGCTGCCTACAAGATTTAACATTAGGATGCAAGTGGGTTTAAAGAATGGAAATATATATACAATGCTAACATGAAGCAAAAGAAACCTGGGGGAGTTATATTAATATTGGGCAACGTAGATTGCAGAGCAAAAACATTACCTGGGTCATTTTATAAAGAGGTCAGTTAAGAGGAACTAATAATCCTGAATATTTATGTCATTAATAATAGCTTAAAAAGACAGGAAGAAAAAACCGATACCTTTGCAAAAAGAGAAAAATTCACATTTCAGAGATTTTAGTATTTTTCTTAATAATTGATATTTAGACTAAATAGACCAAAAATCAGTAAAGATTTGGAAGACTTCAACACTATCAACCAGGTTCACCTGATGGACATTTATGGAATACCACCTAGTAACTGCAGAATATACATTCAAGTTCACATAGATCATTTACTAAGATTCAATAAATTTAAAAGGATTCAAGTCATGCAAACTATATTCTGTGACCAGAGTGGAAGTAAATTAAAAATCAAAAAAAGAAAGATCTGTGGGAAACCCCCAAATATTTGAAAACTAATATAATTCTAAAATAAAAATGATCAAAGGGAAATTAGTACTTCGAATTGAGTGAAAATGAAAACTCTTTTAGTTTTCTGTATATTATTTTGTTGACACCTTAAAAACTGTTCTGGGTGGGGAGAGACAGCCCTTGTTGAGGCTAGCCAGTTCTCTCTTTTTTTTTAATGATAGTTGATTTATTTGTTTTGATTTCTTTTTTTTTTTTTTTTTTTGGCGGTGAAGCATATAGGATCTTAGCTTTCTGACCAGGGATTGAACCAGCACCCCCTGCATGGCAAGGTGAAGTCTTAACCACTGAACCACCAGGGGAGTCCTGATAGATGATTTACAATGCTGTGTTAGTTTCTGGTATACAGGAAAGTGATTCAGTTATGTGTGTGTGTGTGTGTGTGTGTGTGCGCGCGCACACACACACGTGGGTGAAAGAGGAGAGTGAAAACGATGGCTGAAAACATTAAAAAACTAAGATCGTGGCATCCAGTGCCATCACTTCATGGCAAATAGATGGGGATAAAGTGGAAACAGTGACAGATTTTATTTTCTTGGGCTCCAAAATGTTGCAGACAGTGACTGCAGTCATGAAATTAAAAGACATTTTCTCCTTGAAGGAAAGCTATGACAAACCTAGACAGTGTATTAAAAAGAAGAGTCATAAGTTTGCCGACAAAGGTCCATATAAGTCAAAGTTACGGTTTTCCAGTAGTGTACTGATGTGAGAGTTGGACCATAAAGAAAGCTGATCGCCGAAGAATTGATGTTTGATCTGTGGTGCTGGAGAAGACTCTTGAGAATCCCTTGGACTGCAAGGAGATCCAACCAGTCCATCCTAAAGGAGATCAGTCCTGGGTGTTCATTGGAAGGACTGATGCTAAAGCTCTAATACTCTGGCCAGCTGGTGGAGCTGACTCATTGGAAAAGACTGATGGTGGGAAAGACTGAGGGCAGGTGAAGGGGATGACAAAGAATGAGATGGTTGAATGGCATCATCGACTTAATGGACGTGAGTTTGAACCAACTCTGGGAGATGGCGTGGGACAGAGAAGCCTGGTGTGCTGTAGTCCAAGGGGCTGCAAAGAGTCGGACACAACTTAATTACTGAACAACATAGTATATTGAATAATTAAATATATTTCCCTGTGCTATACAATAGGACCTTGTGTTTACCCGTTCTATTTATACTAGTTCTCATCTGCTAACGTCAAACTCCCAGTCCATCCCTCTCCCCTTCCCCTCCTACTTGGTAACCACAAGTCTATTCTACGTGTCTGTGAGTCTGTTTCTGTTTTGTCGGTCAGTTCATTTGTATCATATTGTAGATTCTACCTATAAGTGACATCATATGATGTTTGTCTTTCTCACCCGGCTTCATGTGATATGTGATATGTTCACCCATGTGGCATTACTTCATTCTTCTTGGGGCTGAGCAGTACTGCAGTGTGTGAACCACGTCTTTATCCATTCATCTGTTGGTGGACATCTACGTTGCTTCCTTGTCTTGGCTCTTGTGAATGGTGAGACTAGTTTTTGACAGCAAAGGGTTCAGCCAGGAGAATGTCTTTGACCTACAAACTAACCAGTCCAGAAACATACCTCCTTTATCTGATCCGTACACCCTAGGAGCAATATTCCTCTGTCTTAGTCATGCCAGGGTCAGGTACTGGGCACTTAGGGACCACTCTGACATTTGTAGAACCTGATGAAATTATTCAAACTAGCCAATTCTAAATTGTTCCTTTTGCCCTGCCTTGTCTGTCCCACAGAGATGCCAACAAAGATTCTAGCCTCCGCTTTCCCCGCATTCCCGCTTTCTGCCTGCTGACCACTCTGAGGCTTTCCCATGTAGCCTGCATGGCATGGTATGCTCTGCATCCAATTCTGGGACTTGGGAGCTTAACACACTTGTCTTCCTGAGCCTCTCCCATGTTGCCCTGACTGACAATCACATAAAAGAACACAGAACAAAACCCAAGATGTCAAAATTTGGGGGATACAAGCAGTGGTGTGTGCGTGGGCTCAGTTGCTTCAGTAGTGTCTTGATTCTTTGTGACCCCATGAACTGTAACCTGCCAGGCAGTAGTACTTAGAGGGAAATATATAGCATTAAGCTGTATTAGTCAAGAAGAAAATTATGAAATTAATGACCTCAGCTTCTAATTTAAGAAACTAGAAAAAGAAGAGAAAATAGAAAAGCAAAAGGAGATGAAACAAATGAGATAGAAACAAAACAATATAGAAAACTGGCAAAAATGGCAAACTGATTCTTTGAAAAAATAAATAAAATTGATAAACTTCTAGCCAGACTGATCAGAAAAAAAGACACAAATTACCAATATCAGGAATGAGAGAGATGACAGTACTACAAATCCCACAGATATTGAAAAGAGAGCAAGTGAATATTATGAGCAACCATACATGTTCCTCCCCTCTAAAAATCATTTTATGAAGACAGTGTTACTCTGATAAGGAAAGCAAAGAGTTCGGGGGAAAAAAATGACAGTTTATCCCTCATAAACATAGATGCAAAATTTCCTAACAAAATTTTAGCAAATCAAACCTGAAAGTCTATAATAAGGACAATACATCATGACTAAGTGGATTTTATCCCAAGCTTGGTTTGTTTAACATTGGAGTATCAGTCAACGTTATTCCCCATATTGAAAAACCACCTGATTATTTCAATAGATACAAAGGAAGCATTTGATAAAATCCAACCTTTCATGAGAAAACATCTCAGGAAACTAGGAATAGATGAAAAGTTTCTCAAACTGATACAGGACATCTACAAAAAACCTACAGCTAATGGCATACTTGGGATCCATTAAAGTGGCTCAGATAGTAAAGAATCTGCCCACAATGTGGGAGAACCTGGTTTGATCCCTGAGTCTGGAAGATCCCCTGAAGAAGGGAATGGCAACCCATTCCAGTGTTCCTGTCTGGAGAATTCCATGGCCAGAGGAACCTGGCAGGCTACAGTCCATGGGGGGGAAAAGTTGGACACGACTGAGTACACTTTCACTTTCAGCAGTGTACCTGGCTTCCCAGGTGGCTGTAGACATAGGAGTCTGCCTGCTGATGAAGGAGATGCAAGAGACGTGAGTTCAATCCCTGGGTCAGGAAGATCCCCTGGAGAAGGAAGTGCAACCCACTCCAGTATTCTTACCTGGAAAATCCCATGGACAGAAGAGCCTGGTGGGCTACACCCTGTGGAGTCACAAAGAGTCAGTCAGACGTGACGTAAAACGTCAGCACACACATGCAAATGCATACTTAATGCTGAAAGGCAATGCTTTCCTGATAAGGTCAGGGACAAGTCAAGTATGTCCATCCTCACTTTTTATTTGACTTTGTATTGGAAACTCTAGCCAGTACAGAAAGGTAAGGAAAAAAAATCATACAGGTTGGAAAGGAAGGAATAAAATTATCTTTATTTGCAGGTGACTTGACTCACTGGAAAAAACTCTGATGCTGGGAAAGGTTGGGAGCGGGAGGAGAAGGGGACAACAGAGAATGAGATGGCTGGATGGCATCACCGACTCTGTGGACATGAGTTTGAGTGAACTCTGGGAGTTGGTGATGGACAGGGAGGCCTGGCGTGCTGTGATTCATGGGGTCGCGGAGAGTTGGACACGACTGAGCTACTGAACTGAACTGATTATCTATGTAAAAGTTTCATAGAAACTACAGAAAAAGTTCCGATAGGACTAATGAGTGCGTTTAGCATCGTTGCAGGGTATTTTAACATATGAAAGTCAATTACATTTTAATCAACTAGCAAAAAAGCAATTGGAAATTGAAGCAAATATATTGTATATAATAGCAATAGTTCAGTTCAGTCGCTCAGTCGTGTCCGACTCTTTGCGACCCCATGAATCGCAGCACGCCAGGCCTCCCTGTCCATCACCAACTCTCGGAGTTCACTCAAACTCATGTCCATTGAATCGGTGATGCCATCCAGCCATCTCATTCTCTGTCGTCCCCTTCTCCTCCCGCCCCCAATCCCTCCCAGCATCAGAGTCTTTTCCAGTGAGTCAACTTGTCGCATGAGGTGGCCAAAGTATTGGAGTTTCAGCTTTAGCATCAGTCCTTCCAGTGAACACTCAGGACTGATCTCCTTTAGGATGGACTGGTTGGATCTCCTTGCAGTCCAAGGGACTGTCAAGAGTCTTCTCCAACACCACAGTTCAAAAGCATCAATTCTTCGGCGTTCAGTTTTCTTCACAGTCCAACTCTCACATCCATACGTGAACACTGGAAAAACCATAGCCTTGATTAGACGGACCTATGTTGGCAAAGTAATGTCTCTGCTTTTTAACATGCTATGTAGGTTGGTCATAACTTTCCTTCCAAGGAGTAAGCGTCTTTTAATTTCCTGGCTGCAATCAGCATCCGCAGTGATTTTGGAGCCCCCAAAAATAAAGTCTGACACTGTTTCCGCTGTTTCTCCATCTATTTCCCATGAAGTGATGGGACCAGATGCCATGATCTTTGTTTTCTGAATGTTGAGCTTCAAACCAACCTTTTCATTCTCCTCTTTCACTTTCATCAAGAGGCTTTTGAGTTCCTCTTCACTTTCTGCCATGAGGGTGGTGTCATCTGCATATCTGAGATTATTGATATTTCTCCCAGCAATCTTGATTCCAGCTTGTGCTTCTTCCAGCCCAGCGTTCCTCATGATGTACTCTGCATAGAAGTTAAATAAGCAAAGTGACAATATACAGCCTTGACGTATAGAAAATATGAAATGCTTCAAGTTAATCTTCCAAAAGATATCAGTTCTGCTTATATTAATCTATAAATCTTTAAATCAAATTCTTTACCAGGTTTTTCAAGAGAATTTATAAACTTATTATAAAATAAACATCAAAAAAAATAAACATCAAAGATAAATAGTATAAACAGCTCAATATTAAAAAAAAAAACAATCAAATAATGGGTTGAAGACCTATAGACATTTCTCCAAAGAAAGACAAACGGCCAATAGACACAGGAAAAGATACTCAACATTGCTAATTATTCAGTTCAGTTCAGTTCAGTCGCTCAGTCGTGTCCGACTCTTTGCGACCCCATGAATCAATAGGTGTCAGAATGGCCATCATCAAAAAGTCTGCAAATGATAAATGCTGGAGAGGGTCTGGAGAGAAGGGAGCTCTCCTACACTTTTGCTGGGAGTGTAAACTGGTGCAGCCACTATGGAAATCAGTGTCGTGCTCATGCTCAGTCGCTCAGTCGTGTCTGACTGAGACCCCATGGACTATACCCACCAAGCTCCTCTGTCCATGGGATTCTCCAGGCAAGAGTACTGGAGTGGGGAGCCATTTCCTTCTCCAGGGGATCTTCCCGACCCAGGGACTGAAGCCAGGTCTGCTACATTGCATGTGGGTTCTTTACCATCAGTATGGAGTTTCCTTAAAAAAAAACAACTAGCAATAGAGCTATCATATGACCTAGCAAGCCTAGTCCCAGGCATATATCTGAAGAGAACTCTAATTCACAAAGACACATGCACCCCAGTGTTCATGGTAGCACTGTTTACAACAGCCAACACATGGAAGCAACCTCAACGCCTCAACAGATGAATGGGTGAGGAGGACGTGGGGTGCATATACACGTATCAGTGGAATACTAATCAGACGTAAAGAATGAAATAACGCCATTTGCAGCAGCGCGGATGGACTTAGAGATCATCACACTAGTGAAGGAAGTCAGAGAAGGGCAAACATATGTGACGTCACGCATATGTGGAATCTTAAAGAGTGATATAAATGAACTACTTACAAAACAGAAACAGACTCACAGACATAGAAAACGAATTTGTGGTTACCAAAGGGGAGACGAGAAGAAGGGATAAATTAGGCGCTTAGGATTAACAGATACACACTGCTTTATATAAAATTGGAGACGGAAATGGTAACCCACTCCGGTACTCTTGCCTGGAGAATCCCCCAGACGAAGGAGCCTGGTAGGCTACAGTCCATGGGGTTGCAAAGAGTCGGACACGACTGAGCGACTTCACTTTCACTTTATATAAAATAGATGAATGACGGAGTTCTGTTGTGTAGCATAGAGGACTATATTCAATATCCTGTAATGCCCTACAATGGTAAAGAATTTGAAAAACCATGTACATGCACACGCATAGGTATATGAATGATCACTTCTCTGCATGCCAGAGACTGACAGCATTGTAAATCAACCATACTTACACTTAAAAATAAAAAAATATTAACAATAGTTTACAAGCAGAGTGCTGCAGGCACAGGAACAGAGAAATACACCAACTAGAATGACACAGGAGACCTGCAAGAGACTTAGTATCGAGAACTTGATCTGTGCTAGAAGTAACGTACACTTGCTTGGACACACCTTCATCCAGCTATATCCATTTTAATATTCATCTGCTGTCTCTCTTCCTTCCCTCCCTTCCTCCCCCTCTTTCTTCTATCTGGTCTGACAGCTATCCTCTGTCTCTCCATGAGTTCACAGTGATAACTATAATTCCAATTCAAGGCACAGGTTTTATTTTTATCCTTCCTTTCATATTTACAACTTCTTTCTCTGACATTGAGATAACTGGCTCCCATTACACAATATTTTTTTAAAATTTACTCAGTCCTAGAATGTACATAAAGTAGTTACAGTGTTAACTTCTGCCTCTGAAAAATAAGCCTCCTGATAATGAGAATTCAGTGTTTGTTTAGGGATGGTTTGTGTTTTTAGCCTGAGGGCATGCATTCAATAGTTCTAATACTGTGTTCAAACATTATTCACATCTTCTTTAACCATTCATCTCTTGAAGGACATTGTTTCCATGTCTTGGCTTTATCTATTGCTTTGCAAACCATGGGCAACCATGTCCACTATCCATCTCCAGAACCTGGCAATCCATTCCCATGATCACCACCAGGGAAAACATCCGTCAGACTCTGGTAAATTTGTAACTCTTGAAAGCCTTGTTAAGAAGAGTCTTCTGGTGTATTTTCTCTTTCCCTTCTGGAAGTATGAGATTTTTCCCTGGTGGTTTAGATGGTAAAGAATCTGCTTGCAATGTAAGAGACCCGGTTTTGATCCCTGGGTCTGGAAGATCTGCTGGAGAAGGGTATGGTAACCCACTCCAGTATTCTTGCCTGGAGAATTCCAGGGACAGAGGAGACTTGGCGGGCTACTGTCCATGGGCACTGACTATAAAGGAGCGTAAGGAAATTTTTTGAAGTGGAGAAGTTATTTGATAGATATCAATAAGATATCACTGTGGTGATAGTCACACAACTGCATGTGTTTGTCCAGACTTATAAAACTGTACACCAAAAGGAGTCAGTTTGGAATCATACCTCAGTGGACAGAGCACGTGGGAATCGGTGTCCAGGCAGACAAGCCACATTTTAGTTAACTTCTCCTGGTAGCTCCCATAGCTCCTGGCCTGCTGACATCCACACAAGAGGAGCTCAACAGTCACAGACCACAATAAACTCATAGCAGCCTCATCAAATTCTGTGGTGGATGAAATACATTGTATGATATTTCCAGACCTGACTCTGATTGCTGGCTTCCAGGCGGTGCTAAGTGGTAAAGATGCCTGCCAATGCAGGAGACATTAGAGACGCATGTTTCATCCCTGGATAAGGAAGATTCCCTGGAGAAAGGCATGGCAACCCACTCCAGTATTCTTGCCTGGAGAATTCCGTGGACAGAGGAACCTGCAGTCCATGGGGTCACACAGAGTCAGACTCACTGATGCGACTGAACATGCAGGCAACTATGATTGCTCTCAGTGCGTGTACGGGGAGAGGCAGGGCGAGTATGTGGAGAGTCTGGGACTGGGGGTCAAGAAGACTAGAATTACCCTGGTCACCAGCCTGCTGGATGACTTGGGGAAAGCCACTCTAATAACCTTCAGCAATCAGCCACTGATCTGTCTAGCCAAAGCGCTGTCGAATGGATAAAATGGAAATAACATATGTTGCAAACTATAAAGTATTGCATACAAATCAGATGTTAATATTGTTATTGCGACTGTATTTTCAAATAGGGAATATAAGTGTCAGAATTTAAGTGACCCATCCAAGAAAAGAATCCTAAAGTGAAACCCCATTCTCTGCTCTTCTCAAGTTAAATGAAAAGTTGATGCTCTTAAAGCCCAGTGGAAAGCAAGCCTTGAGTGAGCTATCCTACACAGTTTAGAAGCCAGTGATATGAAGCTTGAAGCTACTTAACCTATGTGAGCCTCTGTTTCCTGTCTATTGTAGGAAAGCCGCTTGTTCAACAACAAAATGTTAATATACACAGTACCTGTGTTCTGTGTGCCGTGGCTCGTATGAGGCTTCAGGACCCACACAGAGCAGACGCCAATGGGCCCACAGAGCCCTCAGGACTGAGGCAGGGACGCAGTCATCCTAGAGGATGACAGAAAGAAGTCCCAGGGCTATGGTGGCTTTTACCATAGTCTTCATCAGTGGACACAGGGTCATGGATTCATCTAACTACCGGGAAGTAGCCTGGCTAACATCAAAGTCATGTGTCACCATTGCAGGCAGTTTTCATCTGATCAGTAGATGGTGTGTGGTTTGTCTCTCACAGTAGTGCTGATGAGGTTTCGTTATTTTGCTGATTGAAACAGACGTTTGGACATTTTGGAGTGAAACCATGTGTGTTAGCGCTATCTTAGGCTGGGGGGAATCCAACTGTGAGTGAGACCCAGTCCCAGCCCTCATGAGGTTTACAGTCCTAGACGCAGGCTAGGGATCATGTGTTTAGTCCTTCAGTCGTGCCCGACTCTGCGACCCCATGGACTGCAGCCCGCTAGGCTCCTCTGTCCATGAGATTCTCCAGGCAAGAATAATACTGGAGTGGGTTGGCACGCCCTCCTCCAGGGGATCTTCCTGACCCAGGGATTGAACTTGGGTCTTCTGTGTCTCCAGCACTGGCAGGTGGATTCTTTACCACTGTACCACCTGGGATCTCGGAGGCTTGGGAATTGTTATATAAACAAGCACACTTTGTCCAAGGGTAGAGGCTTAGGGATCCATGAGGGACACCAGGTAACCTGCTGATAATTTTACTTCTGATGTCTACAAGGAGAAAATAGACTGGTAAGGTCAAGTCAAACGTTTGATACTTTCAGAGCTCACCCTCTTATTCTAAATTGATCATTTAAGTTACTCAGCGTTTAATCACATTGAAAGTCCCTACTCCTAACAATGAGGTATTCTTCATAAGGCTCTGTTCAGGGAACAGAATCTCCAAATCTGCAAGACTGAGGACCTCACTGTGAGCCATGATTAATTCACCAGGTAAACGCCACTTTGTAAAGGGGGAAAGAGTGCCGACTCACCTGAGAAGTTAGGGAAGAAATGATATGGCCCTTTTGGGAAGCTGAGGTCCAGGGTTTCTCATAAGAGTGTCAGGCCTCCCCATCTTTGTCTGCACCCAGTTGGGAGCCTCTGAGTGTGACAGCCAGCTCACAGGTTGCGATCCCAGAGAAGAGAGCATTCACACCGATTGCTCTAATAAAGTCCATGGAGGGCTCTGGCCACTCTGGAATCAGGGGCCCCCAGGCAGCTAACACCATCCAAACTGAGGTAGGAGATAGACAGGCCCTAGGCTGAGCAGCTGGAGTTTGTGGAGCAGAGTAAATTGGAGCTTTGTTTTCCCTGACACTCCAAGGGCAATGTTAATGGCAGGAGCTGAGCTCTGCTGGAATAAAGAGACTGGAGCACCACATCTATTACTCCGGAGCTCAAGGAGACCTCTCTGACTGCACGTGGGCAGGAAGGCTTCTCTGGGGTCAAACAGGGAGGGGGCGCCACCCCATAGCAGTGCAGCCAACCTCCTGTAGGCCTCTGCTGGAGCGGCACCCGCACACGCGGGGAGGGGCCCAAAGACAAGTCAGGTGTGGGAAAAGAAGCGAGCCAGCGGCCAGAGGAGAGCAAAGACCCCATTCAGGCGACTTAAATCACCGCTCTGCAGGCTCCTCACTCAGGAAACCCACACTCTTCTCTGGTACGTATCTCTGCCCTGCTTCTGTCTTGAACAAACTGTTTCTGTGCGTGCGCTCCCACGTGTTGTGCCGAGTTTCTGATGATAAACTGTGTATTGGGTTTTGCCTCCTTGAAACAGGGTTCCTGAACAATCCCTGCGCACGGAAATAAGATCCTACTTCAAGATCGCTCACTGCTGTCGCTCTGAGGACAATACCTCTTGGAGAAAGCAGGGCAGCTTTGAAACAGGGAGGGGCTGGCTCGCCGAAAAAGAAAAAAGGAGGAAGGTGAGAGACCACTCGCCTCCTCCGGAGGCCTTCTGCCTTCCGCAGGATGCACTACAGGCTCCCTCTCCGCTGTCTGCTGCGGGACCCCGAGAAATGGCGAGCGCCCTGAAGCAACACGCCCTACCGCGGCAACCCGTGCGGCCGGGCCGGCTCTCCTCACTTGCACGCAGAGCAGGCGCCGTGAAAGGAAACGCCGAAGCTGACTTGGATTCCAATGTTAACTTTGGTCCCACTAAGCCAACGCTTTTTAGCGAGGCTTTTAAGCCTGTTTCCTCAAGCAAATGAGGCTCATGTGCCCATGGTCACAGGGTAGTCATGAGAATGAGATGGGTTAAAGGCGGTCGGAGCGCTGGGAGAGTGGCTGATGCTCGGTACAAGTCTGCTGAATATGCAAGTGCTTAGTCTGCTTTAAATACTTGTGTTTAGCACAAATATTTACATGTAAACACATCTATTCAATAACAATACTACACATATTACACTTGTTTTTGGCAGCTTAACAAATGCTTGAAAGCCTTTGCTGGATGATGAACCCCAGAGGAGAATTCCCACATACTTTTATTTTTTAGCTGCATGACCTGACTTCTGGGGTCTCTGTTCCGTGACTGGGCTTTGAACTTGGGCCACCACAGTAAAAGCCTGAAGTCCTAATCACTGGACCCCGGGGAACTCTCCCCACATAGGTTTCTAAGAAGAGGAAGTTTTTCCTCTTGGCCTGAACTAACAGGGATTTTTGTGGCCAGATGTCAGCAATAGATTAAATAGCACTATCTTACTCACAGGAAAGAGGATTTGAGAGCTCTCAGTTCTGGAATAACTTTGTCTTATTTTCTTTCTGTTCTGTTCTTTTTATGAATGGGTCAAGGAGAAGGAACAATATCATACCATTAATTCTTTTTGTAAAAATACCATTAATTCTTCAAATGGAAAATAAAACCAGCCAATGGCAAGGACTCAAGAGCACAGGAGACAGTTCACCCAGACCTGGGGGAAGCTTGGTAAATTAATCCTGCCCCACCATGACCAGTGTCCCAGGTGGCTCTGTGGTAAAGCATCTGCCTGCCAGTGGAGGGAAGGCAGGAGATGCGGGTTCGATTCCTGGGTTGGGAAGATCCCCTGTAGGAGGAAATGACAACCCACTCCAGTATTCTTGCCTGGAGAATCCCATGGACAGAGGAGCCTGGTGGGCTGCAGCCCATGGGATTGCAAAGAGTCAGACATGACAGAGCACACATGTACCATGATTAGCAAGTTTGGATTTTGGAATTCAGACTCTTGTTTTAGAATGTCTTGTATGGTCGCTATCTTTTCTGAGATCCAGTTTGATCATCCTTGTTATATTTTAGGAATATACTTTGTTGAACTTTGCTTAACTAACAGGCCCCACGTTCCAGTTCTGCATCCTGAGATGTATCTGAGGTCCCCTTGATTGGAGTTTTGAGAGATGTTGAAGACCATATCTTAGTTTTACTTCCACAGATGGCTAATTATTTATGTGTTTATTTGTCTAACTTTCAGAGGGCAATCTTATTTTCCTGTTTTTTGTTGGGAAGGGCAACTCATTGTTTCCCAATGTACTGCCAACAGGCTGGTTTTCTTGAGGGAAAACATCTGTACAAAGTCTGGTTTCAGGTCAGATGGGGACAGATGGTGCTGTTCTGTCTCCTGGAAGTCAGAGTTTCATTTCTGTTTCTCTTGCTCACTTGGGGAGAAGGGGACAAATACATGGATGGTATTTTCCTATGCTGGAATTTTTTTTCTGTTTTTTTTTTTTTTAAGATTCTTTTAACGTTCCATCCTTTATTTCCTCCCCACTAGACTTCCCCACAATCACCAGAATCATTTGTTTTAAATAACCCTTTTAAAAAAAATACAAAGCAGGGACCTCCCTGGCAGTCCAGTGGTTAAGATTTCACCTTTCAAAGAAAGGGGTGCAGGTTGGATCCCTGGTCAGGGAGCTAAAATCCTACATACCTTGGGCCCCAAAAGCCAAGACATAAACAGAAGCAATATTGTAACAAACTCAATAAAGACTTTAAAAATGTTCCACATAAAAAAAACCTTTAGAAAAAACAACAAAGCAATATTCATTAGAAGAAACCTGGATACATCAAAGTAATAGTTACTTTTATAATTACTTTTGATTATCACACAAAAAATTCTCCCAACCCAAGTGATTTAGTCTATGTCTGGATTCTGATGTGTTTCCCGCTATAACGATTAGCTACAGGATAGTACAGTTCCACTGCAGAATTTCAGCTTGATAATTTATAACAATTAACTGAGACTCTAAAATAGGCTTTTGCTTATTTTCACTGAGCTTGAGCCAAATATCAAGAGCAGACAACTTTATTTGTATCTGCAGTTATGAAGCTAGAAGACACGAAAGCAAGGACGTTCAATGGAAACCTGTGTCTGCGTACAGTTAAATCTTTCTTCCTTCCCAAATTTCTTTATTATCTCTTACTCTGTTACTTTCCTCTCTTTACTAAAGTCTTTATCTTAATTATCCTAATAGAGAACTGGCTGTGTTTTAAATCATTGTATATATAAATCTGTCTTAGCAGTTCTTTATCTAGAGTGGACTGAATCACCTTTTATATATATGGTTCTTAAATGATTTCTTTGTTCCTGAGGAGCAGTAACCCTCAAAAATACTTCAAAACATCTCTAGGAACAAAGCAATTGTGCCATTCTTCATACTCTGCCTTCTAGCTGAATTGCTACCCCACTTCTGCCTGTTAAAGTTGAGCCCTCTTTTCAAACCGTGCCTAAGACTCCTTCCTTCAGAAGGGCTCTCTCCTGCATTACTCTTTCCTACCCTAGTAGGAGGTGTGATAGCTCCTCCCCACAAATTCCAATCATATTCTGTATCAGTTTCATGTCACTTATGCTAATCTGGTGTGTATCTGTGTACGGTTTCATTCTTCTTGTGGGTTATGAGCTCCTTGAAGGCAGGATTAATATCTTACACTTTGAGTCCCTTACAGCAATAGTGTCTTATAAATAAGAGTTGTTAAGTACTTCCTAAAACTGGAATAACTAAGTACTTGTTAGAAATGGAATAACTATGGTCCTCTTTGTTTCACTTACCTACTTATGATTATTTAAATGAAATGCACATTTAACGGAGTTGTAAAGGTATAAACTGCCAATCAAAAAGTAACAATATTTTGTAGGCTTAAAAAAATACATTTAGATGTAGGAGAACAAGCTGCATGAAATCTTTGAATAATGTTCTCAGTTTTCAGGGTAAGTTGTTGAATAACTAGTTCAGAATCTGGGCTGCCTTCCTGAAACCAGATGACACATTTCTTGCCCCTCCTATGCCAAGCGCCTCCTTTACGGCCACTTTGCTGTGCAGCCTGGCATTGTGATCTGAACTTGTGTTGGCAAAGTCCTCTTCCTTCTCATTTCCGCCTGGAGGTGTGTTCGTTTCTCTAGGCATTGTGCAACAGGACCAATCCTTGCTGGGGACAAAAAACACCAAATGTTCAAAAAGTCACTCACCCCTCACCACAGGTCCTTACTAGCACTTCCAGTCTGTACTGTGTGCTGGGATAAAAAATTAAGGAGACCCATAAAACCATAAATAGAGACAGCATATTTTTCATTATGAAAACTTGCTAAAGTAATTAAAAATGTGGTCATTTTACAATACTGTGAGCGATCGCAAAGTCATCAAACATTTTTGTTCTTATTTCGGGATCGAATTATAATTGCATAACTTGAAATCACAAAGAACAGTTTTTAAAATACAAAAGGAGCAAATTAGCTTGCTTTCGTCAATAGTAATTTTTAAGGAAGGAAATAATGTAAAAAATCTCAGTCGACTTCTTTTTTTGGCCATGCTTGGAAGTGGGATTGACTTTAAAACTGCAGTCTCAAGGAACGCTTAATTAATCGATGTGAAAAAAAAAATCTCTTCATTTCTGTTGCAGGCTAATTACAGACCATCCCCTTTCCCCAGCCTCAGGGGAGGGAGCGTTCAATAAAAGTCTGTGTCAACTGATGCCCAGGCCGTAGTACTTCGAAGGAGCGCTGCTCGAACAAGTTAAAACGGAGCAGAGAGTAAGCTCAAAGAGCAGCCCTCGAAACAGGAAAACTGCTCAAACCGACCAGCGCACGGGATCGCGATGGCTCTGCTGGAGCGGATCCTGAAAGCCCGTCCGAGCCCGGCGGCCGGGCGGAGCGGGCTTCTGGGCGCCCGGGACGCTGGGCAGCCCCGGCCCGCGGGCTCCGGGCTCCCGGCGAGGGCGCGGGCCGAGGACAAAGGAGCGCGGCGGCCGGGGGCGTCGCAGGCCGGGGGCCGGGCAGGGGCGCCCCGAAGCCTCGCCGCCATGCCGGGGCCCCGGACCCTCGCCAACCTGGTGGAGTTCTTCGGGAAGGACGGCTTCGGCCGCATCCACGAGATCCAGGTAGCGGCGCGCGGGGCCTCTCTGCGGCGGAGGGCGCCCGGGAGCGAGCGCCGGGAAGAGGATCCCGGGGAAGCCGCCCGCGGGGGAAGCCCGCGGAGCTGCGGAAGGGGAACCGCGGGAGAGCGTGCGGGGAGCGCGCCGGGGAGGCGACCTGGGGAGGGCGTGCAGCAGGGCCGGCCGAGGAGGAGCCGCCGGGAAGGGCTCCCCGGGGCGCGCCGGGAGGGGCTCCGCGTGCCCCGAGGAGCGGCGCCCGGGACGGGTCGGCAGCCGGGGGCGCCCGGGAGCCTGGGCCCGCGCGCCGTGCGCTCCGGCGGCCCCCGCGCGCGGGCTGCGGCGCCGAGCGGGAGCGGGCAGCCGCCGGGCCGTCCGCGACGGTCCCCGGGCAGGCCAAGAGGACCGCCTCTCCACGGGGTGGGCGAGGAGCCCGGTGGGTCTTTTCGCGGCCGAGGACTTGTTGCATATGCGTCTTTTTGGTGTTTTACAATTGAAAAAATCCCCCAAATAGCGGGGGTTCGGAGGCTCCTGGTTATGTAACCTCTAAGTGATGAGAAGACAGACGAAGGTTCCTGAATCTCGGCGTCAAGCCAGGGCTGGGCAGGGCCTTAGGAAGAACCCAACCGGTCCAACAAGCCTGTCGGAGTGGAGGGGAGCCCGCTCATTCTACGGTGGCTCACGTTGACCGAGTTTTGCCCTTCCCATGCCCACCTCAGACCCTTAATGGCGAGGTGAGCCTCACGTTTAAGGCCGGCAGATCCGGTCTCTCCCACTTGCCGCGGCAGCTGCTGCCCACTCTGCCCCCGGCGTCTTCTCGGGGCTGCCACCTCAGCACCGGCTTCACTTCTGGGACCTGGGCCTTTTGACCTCTTCTGAGAGCACCCTCTACCCCCACTACCCCCTTCCTTTTGTCCAAAACTTACCGTTCAAGCTTCAGAAACTTCTCAGGAAATCTTTGTAACCATCCACCTGGGTTTTGGTCATTCATCCATTCCCTCAACCGTTAACCTACCAGATGGTGCGGAGGCCAGGGCTACCGCTGGAGGACCAGAAATTTCATTGATAGAAAAAGACTGTGGAGCAAGGGGAGCAATTTTAATTTGACTAAAATTCCAGTTGGCCCCCATCTTGCCATCTGCCACACGAGCCCTAAACAATTTCTTCCCAGACATGTTTCTAGGGGTCAAAAATGATTTCCTCTCTTTTCCATGTGGAATCTCAACATAAGATATCAGGATCAGTTCAGTTCAGTTCAGTCACTCAGTCGTGTCCGACTCTCCGCGACCCCATGAATCGCAGCACACCAGGCCTCCCTGTCCATCCCAACTCACGGAGTTCACTCAAACTCATGTCCATCGAGTCGGTGATGCCATCCAGCCATCTCATTCTCTGTCGTCCCCTTCTCCTCCCGCCCCCAACCTTTCCCAGCATCAGAGTTTTTTCCAGTGAGTCAACTCGTCGCATGAGGTGGCCAAAGTATTGGAGTTTCAGCTTAAGCATCAGTCCTTCCAATGAACAGCCAGGATTGATCTCCTTTACAATGGACTGGTTGGATCTCCTTGCAGTCCAAGGGACTGTCAAGAGTCTTCTCCAACACCACAGTTCAAAAGCATCAATTCTTCGGCGATCAGCTTTCTTCACAGTCCAACTCTCACATCCATACATGACCACAGAAAAAACCATAGCCTTGACTAGACAGACCTTTGTTGGCAAAGTAATGTCTCTGCTTTTTAATATACTATCAAGGTTGGTCATAACTTTCCTTCCAAGGAGTAAGCATCTTTTAATTTCATGGCTGCAATCAGCATCTGCAGTGATTTTGGAGCCCAAAAAAATAAAGTCTGACACTGTTTCCACTGTTTTTCTATCTATTTCCCATGAAGTGATGGGACCAGATGCCATGATCTTAGTTTTCTGAATGTTGAGCTTCAAGCCAACCTTTTCACTCTCCTCTTTCACTTTCATCAAGAGGCCTTTGAGTTCCTCTTCACTTTCTGCCATGAGGGTGATGTCATCTGAATATCTGAGGTTATTGATATTTCTCCCAGCAATCTTGATTCCAGCTTGTGCTTCTTCCAGCCCAGCATTCCTCATGATGTACTCTGCATATAAGTTAAATAAGCAAGATGACAATATACAACCTTGACGTACTCCTTTTCCTATTTGGAACCAGTCTGTTGTTCCATGTACAGTTCTGACTGTTGCTTCCTGACCTGCATACAGGTTTCTCAAGAGGCAGGTCAGGTGGTCTGGGATTCCCATCTCTTTCAGAATGTTCCACAGTTTATTGTGATCCACACAGTCAAAGGCTTTGGCATAGTCAATGAAGTAGAAATAGATGTTTTTCTGGAACTCTCTTGCTTTCTCCATGATCCAGCGGATGTTGGCAATTTGATCTCTGGTGCCTCTGCCTTTTCTAAAACCTGCTTAAACATCTGGGAGTTCACGGTTCACATATTGCTGAAGCCTGGCTGGGAGAATTTTGAGCATGACTTTACTAGCATGTGAGATGAGTGCAATTGTGCGGTAGTTTGAGCATTCTTTGGCATTGCCTTTCTTTGGGATTGGGATGAAGACTGACCTTTTTCAGTCCTGTGGCCACTGCTGAGTTTTCCAAATTTGCTGGCATATTGAGTGCAGCACTTTCACAGCATCATCCTTCAGGATTTGAAATAGCTCAACTGGAATTCCATCACTTCCACTAGCTTTGTTCGTAGTGATGCTTTCTAAGGCCCACTTGACTTCACATTCCAACATGTCTGGCTATAGGTCAGTGATCACGCCATCGTGATTATCTTGGTCGTGAAGATCTTTTTGTACAGTTCTTCTGTGTATTCTTGCCACCTCTTCTTAATATCTTCTGCTTCTGTTAGGTCCATACCATTTCTGTCCTTTATCGAGCCCATCTTTGCATGAAATGTTCCCTTGGAATCTCTAAGTTTCTTGAAGAGATCTCTTGTTTTTCCTATTCTGTTGTTTTCCTCTATTTCTTTGCATTGATCACTGAGGAGGCTTTCTTATCTCTCCTTGCTATTCTTTGGAACTCTGCATTCAGATGCTTATATCTTTCCTTTTCTCCTTTGCTTTTCACTTCTCTTCTTTTCACAGCTATTTGTAAGGCCTCCTCAGACAGCCATTTTGCTTTTTTGCATTTCTTTTCCATGGGGATGGTCTTGGTGCCTGTCTCCTGTACAATGTCACGAACCTCCGTCCATAGTTCATCAGGCACTCTATCCATCAGATCTAGTCCCTTAAATCTATTTCTCACTTCCACTGTATAATCATAAGGGATTTGATTTGATAGTTTTCAAATATGGGAAAAGCATTATTGATTATTTGTTGACATGTTTAATACAGCTTGCTCTAGACTGGATAAGGTCTAGTGTAACCCTTCCACAGTGCTCTCCAGATCACCCCTACTGCCCTTCTAAGGAGGAAGAGAATTACTCTGTCATCTCAGCCCTACTTTCCTTTCACTTGACTTGTAATCACAGAATGCAGCTCACAGGGGTCAGAGCACCCATCTACAGGGCCCAGGTCTTTCTCTTCACATGGGGCAGACACTCAAAGTCTCGGGTGAGTGACTTGGCCACTGTCACACAGCTAGTTAGTGGCAGAGCAGACAGTGAGCAGGGTGCCTGGTGTGACAGAGTGGGAGGGTCCTTAGTTCCGTACCAGCGATCTGCAAACACCTGTGGAGTCTTGGCCAGTCAGTTATTCTCCCTGGACTGCGGTTTCTGCCTCTGTGCAGACGTTTAGCATTCATCATCCATCTCATGGGTTATTGTGAGGCCGTGAGACCAGGGCTGTGGAAGGGCTTTTAAGCTGTGATAATAACCAGTACATAAGAAGAATGAACACTTCTAGAATTCTTTTCATGGTTGCCCGGGCACAGTTCCAAGTCCTCTCCGGGAGGTAATTTCTATTATTTCTCCATTTTGCAGATGAGGAAACTGAGGCACAGTGGAACCTAACTTCCCAAGGTTACCCATCTGTGACCTGAGATGCCAACTCCAGAGTTTGTGCTCCAGCTGGCTAAACAAACTGAGTGTGGCTGTCTGTATCATTCCATGGCCCACCACTAACAGGGCCATAAGCTTGTGTCCTTCATCTAGTTCTTTCTGCCCCTTGGTCAGTTGCTCCCTTGTCTGACTGTGCCCATTCACTAGCTGGATTTCCCTGACGAATGGCCCCTCTCCCAGCACTTCCTACAACAGCTATCCTATCAGAGACCTGGAGAAACGCCCTTCTGGGGTCACCTGTTAGGCCGAGCGATCCTTTGGCACCTGACACATCCCAGTTGAGTCTGAGTGTCTTCATCTCCAGGCGGCGGGACTTCAACCAGGTCCATAAAGAAGCAAACAGCTTCTACCTGAGAGCAGAAGAGCGGAGAGATGACACTCTCCGGCCTGCCATTTCCGTGGTTGAGAATTGGGATGACAAGAAATGTTGGCACAAAGAGAAGTGTAGTCATTTCTGCCATGCTCAGCCCTGCCTTTGTCATGCCGAGCGTGCTTGAGGGTACTTATCTTTCATCCTTTCTCCTTCCTTCCTTAGGTATTTAACTGGACAGATTAACTCATTTACATTTATTGTGATTCTTTTTTTTTGGTAACAGCTTTATTGAGATATAATTCACGTATCATACAGTTCTCTCACTTGAAGTATACAACCATCACCACAAACAAACACAGAAAGTTTTCATAACCTTGAAAAGAAACCCTAAAGAATACAATATAGTATTCTTTAGGTATTACTCACCAACCCTCCATTTCCCCCAGCCTTAAGCAACTACTGATGATTTACTCGCTATCTTTATAGATTAGCCTATTCTGGACATTTTATATAAATGGAGTCATGTAATATGTGGTCTTTTGTGTTTAGCTGCTTTCACTGAGCATCATGTCTTCAAGGTTCACCCGTGTTGTAATATGTATCAGTACCTCATTCCTGTTTATGGGTACATAATATTCCAGTGTATGGACAGACCACATTTTGCTTATTCATTCATCAGCTGATAGACATTTGGATTGTTCCCACCTTTTGACCATTACAAATAATGCTGCTGGGAATATTCAGTGTAAGTTTTTGTGCAGACACATGTTTTCATTTCTTTGGGGTCTATTTCTTGGAGTGAAATTGCTGTGTCAAATAGTAACTCCGTATAGACTGTTCTAAAGTAGTTGAATTATTTTACTTTCCATCAGCAGTACAAGAAGGTTTTGATTTCTTCACATTCTTGCTAATATTTATTATTACTTGTCCTTTGATTATAAGCATACTAGTGCTTGCCAAGTGATATCTCATTGTGGTTTTGATTTGCATGTCCCTAGTGACTAATGATGTTGAGCTTCTTCCATGTGATTATTAGACATTTTGAGACCTTCTTTAGAAAAGTGTTCATTCAAATAATTGCCCAGTTTTTTAACTGAGTTATTTGTTTTCTTCTCTGTTGGGTTGTAATAGTTTATTATATATTCTAGACATAAATCTCTTATCTATATGTACTTTGCAAATATTTTCCCCATTCTAGGGATTGTCTTTCACTTTCTTGGTAGTGAAACATTTAAAAATTGTGATGATGTCCAAACAGCTATTTTTTCTTTTGTTGCTCATGCTTTTGGTATCGTATCTTAAGACACTATTGCCAAATCTTAGGTCATGAATATTTATCGCTGTGTTTTCCTCTTAGAGTCTTGTGGGTTTGGCGCTGATGTTTTGGTCTTTGGTCCATTTTGAGGTAGTTTTTGTATGTGGTGTGAGACTAGTGTACACCCTATTTTTCGTTTGTCGCTGTCCAATTTCCCCAGCATCATTTGTTAAAGAGTCTATTCTTCCACATTTAATTGTCTTCACACCCGTGTTGAAAATCAATTGACCATAGATGTATGGGTTTATTTCTGAGCTATCAATTATTCCAATGATTTAGATGTCCATCCTATGCCAGGTTAACACTGTCTTCATTACTTTCATAGTAACCTTTGAAACAGGGAAATGTTAGGCCTTCAACTTTGCTTTTTTAAAAAAGATTGTGTTTGCTGTTCTGAGTGGCTGGAATTCTGATAGGCATTACGCTGAATTTATGGATTGGTTTGAGAGGTATTACCATCTTAATAATATTGTTTTTCTTTCTTTTAACATGGATCATCTTTCCATTTATGTATGTTTTCTTTAATTTCTTTCAACAATTTTTGTAGTTTTCAGAGTGTAAGTTTTGCATTTCTTTTATTAACTGTGTTCCCAAATGTTTTATTCTTTATGATGTTATTGCAAATGGAATTGTTTTCTTAATTTTTATTTTTGGGTTGTTCATTGCTAGTGTATGGAAATACAATTTTATTTTTGTATATTGATCTTATAGAAGATCAATTCTTGTATATTCTGTAAGATTACTGAACATATTTATTAGTTCTGATTTTTTTTTTAGCAGGTATCTTAGAATTTTCTATATGTGAGATCATGGCATCAGTGAATAGTGATAGCTTTATTTTTCCCTTTCTAATCTGGGTGCCTTTTCTTTCCTTTTCTTGCTGTAGGTGTTTTCACAGGTTCATTACACTCTGCCCACAGGGAGCTTTCTTCGAGGGGGCAGGCTGGGTGGGCTGCTGAGGGCCTAAGGGAAAGGAGCCGGCAGAGCCCGTTTGACCAGGACAGTTTAGACCCTGAAGTTAGTTCATCTACAGCCCCATTCGTGTCTTGTTGCTTCACACACTTAAGGTATTTTTAAACACACATCTTTAAAGAATTAAGAAAACTTCCGTGAATATGATTAATGACGTGAAATATGCTTGTCTCAGGAGTATTTCAAGCAGCCTTCTATTTTTAGTGGTGTAGAGTTGAATTACAGTGCTGTGTTAGGCTCAAGTGTGCAGCAAAGTGACTTAGTCAGACATATATTGTTACCCACTCTTTTTCAGATTCTTTTCCCTCACAGGTCATTACAGAGCAGTGACTGAGTAGGGTTCCCTGTGCTATACAACAGGTCCTTATTAGTTATCTATTTTATATTTAATAGTGTGTGTACGTCACCCCCAATCTCCCAGTCTTTCCCTCCCCACCCCTTCCCCCTTGATAAGCACAAGTAAAGTGGCCACTCTGATCAGTTCTGTGGGGTGTAGAGCCTCCCCCTGCCCCAGTGTTCTGCTCCGCTGACACCCAGGACTGTCTGTATTGAAGGCGTATCATATCTGTGCCTTTTTTTTACTTGTTTGGTTTCTCCTTGGTATTGCAGCAGAAGCACACACGGGACTATGGAAAGATCTTCAAGTCTCACTTTGGTCCTCAGTTTGTAGTGTCTGTTGCAGACCGAGACCTGGTGGCTCAGGTGCTCCGCGCGGAGGGCGTTTCGCCCCAGAGAGCCAACATGGGGTCCTGGCGGGAGTACCGAGACTTGCGGGGCAGAGCCGCTGGCCTTATCTCCGCGTGAGTATGTGGGGCCAGGCTGAGCCTCGGCAGGAGCGGGGAGCCCAGGGAGACTCCCCCCCACCCCCGCATTACTGAGCTCCTAAAACCAGCTATTAATAAAGCACAGAACTCCCAGGGGAACAATCTCAAAAGAGCCTCTTGTGTGGTCTCCTGAAATCCTCTGGGAAGAGGCTTGATGGCAGGGACAGGTGGAGGTCCCACTGATCGAGTGATGGAGAGAAACTGTTTCTCAAGCATCACTTCATGGCTTTAGGTGTCCACGTGATGACCACCAAGGTGGCTGAAGCTCACAGAGCCCGTCTGTGGACAGGGGTGAGGGTGGTGAGCTACTGTAGGAGACCTCCAGGAGGGTCTCGGAACTTCAGCATTTATTGCCTTGTGATATTCCTGTCTCAGAACCGCTATGGTTATTACTTTGTTTCTATACACCTTTGTGTCTTCCAAGAGTGAATTGGCACAGCCTCAAGCAGGGAGGAGAGCACAGCATCTGCCGATCCCCTGGTCCAATTCCCATTAGTTTAGAGATTCTATTCCTGACTGTTTGTCCTTATGTGTATGTCCTTGTACATGAGCCGGGGAGTAATACCATCACTCCCCTCTCTTTGCGGTGTCTATCCTATCGTCATTCCATTTGCATTGGCAGATCTTGTTGACTACTGCTAGGAAACTTTTGCAGAGATATTCTGAATTCCTTCCCAGAATATTGATATAAGTAAGATTATTTGGAATTCACTTTATTCTAGGGAGGGTGAACAGTGGCTCAAGATGAGAAGTGTGTTGCGACAAAGAATTCTGAAACCGAAAGATGTAGCCATTTTTGCAGGAGAAATCAACCAAGTTATTGCTGATTTAATTAAAAGAATCTACTTCCTCAAGAGCCAGGTAGAAGATGGAGAGACAGTGACCAACATCAATGACCTTTTCTTCAAATACTCAATGGAAGGTGAAGTGAAGTCAGGTGGTGGCAAAGATGGAAGAATGGACGTTTGCCAAAATGTGTTTGTTATCATTGAGCATTTCCCGCACCCCAAACAATGTGCTAAGCCCCATATGTGTGTCTGTGTAATCCTCACAGCGCTAACGGAACCAGATTGACCAACACTGCTTTTACAAATGGGGAAACTGAAAAAGCTACTGTCCATTTTTAATGGCAGAAACTTTGTTTCAAATTCAGGCCTCTCTAACTCAGGAACCATGCTCCTAATTATACACATTTTGTTTCAGCACAATTTAAAAAGCAACAGAGGGAATTCCCTGGTGGCCCAGTGGGTAAGACTCTGCGCTCCTAATGCAGGGAGACCCTGTTTGATCCCTAGGCAGGATGTTAGATCCCACATGCTGCAGCTAGTATCTGGCATCCCAAACTTAAAAAATGCAGCAGAAATTGAGAGGGTGTGTACTACAGTCATTCTAGCTTCTAAAATCCTTGTTAGATGGGTAGTACATTCCCATGGTTCAAAAGCCAAACCCAAAAGGTACTCATGGAAAAGTTTCCTTCTCTCCTGACCCGGCTAGGTCACCAGTTTCTTCAAGGGATATTCTACTTATGTACAAAGAAATACAGGTGAGTCTTTTTTTTACTTAAAAAAAAAGGTCGCATACCAAACATTTTTTCTGAGCCTGAGTTTTTTGAGAATTCTATTAGCTTTCCCACTTTTTCTATTTATTCGAAGGCTAAGGATTGAACCCATGTCCCTTGCCTTGAGAGTGCAGAGTCTTACCCACTGGACCACCAAGGAAGTCCAGGTTTCCCATTTAAAAAAATGAGTTTAGCTTGCTTCAAATTTAATTTTTAAGTTAACTTTTTAAAGTTCTGGCAGTAATGTTCTCTAAAAATAGTCACAAAGTCACAGAGAAGTGAGTTGTAAATACACTGAGAAATCCTGCTCTTCCCTGGTTCTTGGCGGCCCTTTCCTCTGCCCCCTTAAATCTCGGGTCTGGGGCTCCCTGATGTGTGGCCAGGAAGAGCCACCTTTTAACTCCCCAAACTTGAGCAACCGGCTGAAAGGTTGGGAACTTTGCTTTGTGGGTCTTGAACAGATTGCTGAACTGAGGGCGTGGTGAGGCCGAGGGTCAGTCACCACCGAACGCACAACGTCCTGAGGATCAGAACCTGACAGAGGAAAACCTCAGGGCTAGGCACTTGGACGCCTTTGGGAGTGACTTTAATGGCCAGGTGTCTCGTGTTGATTCTGTGGGTGATCTGGCAGAGGAAAAGCTGTACCTTCTCCCCTATGCAGGAGTGGCCACCATTCTTTATGAAAGTCGTCTGGGCTGCCTGGAAAACAGCGTCCCGCAGTCGACGGTGGACTACATCGAGGCCCTGGCGCTCATGTTCTGCTCGTTCAAGACCTCCATGTATGCCGGCGCCATCCCTAGGTGGCTCCGCCCACTCATCCCCAAACCCTGGCAGCAGTTCTGCAGGTCCTGGGATGGACTCTTCAAATTCAGTAAGAGAAGAGTGGGGGCACCTGCTGTAGAGCCGGGTGGGCCTGACCTCCCTGCTACCTCACACTCACACAGATGGTGGGATCACTGCAGGGGATGCCCTGGTGAAGTCATGTGCTGTTTGGACTCAAGAACTTTTAGCCTGGTTTCCTGAAGGAGCAAAAAGCGTGTGGGTTGTGACCACAAGTAATGTGATCAATTTCTCATTTTTAAACTCTTAATTTTAACAAACATGCTTACAGGGATAGGTGCAAGTAAGTGTTGTCTATGGAGATGATATCTTTAGTCCAATCATTCTGTCATAGCTTAAATCATTGAAACATTCTCAATAGCGGCTTTTTTGGACACAGATAAATTCATTTGTTGCTTCCTGGGTGAAGACAAGCTGGGAGAAACCATTTTGTTCCAACCCAAGTTGAGATGAACAAAGTAAGATTAGTTTTCTGATATGGTTAAAAATTTTAGTATAAAAGAACTTTCAAAGTGCAAGATTTCCAAGCTGTCTAGACCAATGTTTTTAGAACAATATTAACTTTGAAAGAAGTGTCTTGGAGGTCAGCATTCATCTGATTTCTTTTTTTTTTTGGCCACACTGTGCTGCTTGTGGGGATCTTAGTTCTCTGACCAGGGATCGAACTTCATCCCCTGCAGTGAAAGCTTGGAGTCCTAACCATTGGGCTGCTAGGGGATTCCCCCATTTGCATATGTAAGTTCTGATATATATAATATGCTAGCATCTTTCTGCAGTAATTCGGCCCTTTCCCTCATTCATTCTCCCTTCTGGAGAATAGTGGGGAAAAAAGGATCTATATTCTTGTTACTCCACAGTTTTTTTGGCTATTACATTAGAAAAAGGAACATTTGCAAATACTTTATAAATTATTTTACAAAAAGAAGAGATATTTATCTTTCTTTCTTTGGAGTATATGTAAGTACCTAGTTGGGTTTATTCAACAATTCATGAACCAGCAGCATCCCACCTTGCAAATAGAAGGGAGTTCCCAACCGTTATTCGTTTATACAAACAAGCATATGGATGAAGTTCCAAGGTTGGCAGTAACCAGCGGGGGCTTGTCTAGCCACTGAACCTGCCAAACATTGAGAGAAGTTATTGGAGGGATGGAGAGGGAATTGAGACTGAAGAGGAGATTCTTTTTTTTTTTTTCTTTTTATTTTGTATTGGAGTATAGCTGATTAGCAGCACTGTGTCAGTTTCACGTGGACAGCAAAGGCACTCAGCCACCCACAGAACATGAATCCATTCTCCCCCAAACCCCGCTCCCTTCCAGGCTGCCACACGGTATTGAGCAGCGTTCCATGTGCTAGACAAGAAGTCCTTGTTGGTTGTCCATTTTAAATGCAGTACTGTGTACATGTCCATCCCCAACTCCCTAACTGTCCTATCCTCCCATCTTGCCCTAGTCGCCCTCCCCCACTGTAAGTCCTATGAGTCTGTTTTGTAAATAAGTTCATTTGTATCACTTGAAGAGGTGATTCTTAACCAAACTTCTTTCAAAAGAAACACTGTTTTCAAACAGGCCAAATTCACGTTGACAACAAGCTGAGGGACATACGGTGCCGGATGGAAAGAGGGCAGAGAGTGCGAGGCGGGCTGCTCACCTGCCTCTTCCTCAGCCAGGAACTGACGCTGGAGGAAATCTACGCCAACGTGACTGAGATGCTGCTGGCCGGTGTGGACACGGTGAGCTCTCACGGTTCCTTCTTTCTCAACAGATGCAAAATGGTTAGTGTCTAGGACCTTTCTAAGAAATCCGACGGCTAGCAGATACTTTAAGAGGACTGTGCATGTTTATACTGGCTGAACGTCTGCTTCGCTGCTGTGCGTCTCCAGAAGAAAACTCCACTTTTTCTCTTTTCTTAAATATATGTAAAATGTAAAACTAAGGTGCACAGTGAGTTCTGTAAATTCCCAGTTCCACTATCATGCACACAGAGTAACAGTATTTTATAAACTTTTATGACTTCTATTGGAGTACAGTTGCTTTACAGCGTTGTGTAGTTTCTGTCGTGCAGCAAAGTGAGTCAGCCGTGTGTATAGGTCCATCCCCGCTTCCTTGGGTTGCCTTCCCATTCAGGGAACCAGAGAGCATTAACTAGAGTTCCTGTGCTAAATAATACGCTTTAACTTTAACATCCTGATCTGCAAACATTTCTCCATTGTTTCATAATATCAGAAATGCAGAGGGCACAGACAGAAAAGTCCTCTTATTTATCACTTAAAATATTCTGGGTTATGGAAAACTCCCCAGTTCATTTGATAAGGCCAGCATAACTTCAAAACCTGCTAAAGGAAGTGTAGGGAAAGAAATGTATAATAAGCAGTTTGCTTTAATATGTGTTTGTATCAATTTAAAATAAAATTTGGGTGAATAGATTCAATCAGTGTAGCAGATGGATAATATACTATGACAGAGGAGAGCTCAACATCAGGATGAAACAAAGCGCTGACCACTGATTTGGAGGGAATTCTGTACCCTGTGGCTAAGTGAGAAATGAAGGTGCAGAAAAGCGAGCACCCTGTGTTCACGTCAGTAAAAGCAGCACTGGCCCCGCCCGCTGTCCCGCGCAGGTGCATCTCTGAGCGGTCCCTGGGCTTGGAGGAAGAGTGGAGCCTGCACACTGTATGGGTACCACGGGCTCCGTGACTGCGGTGGGGTGCTACAGGGATGTTGAAAAAGAAAGTGCTGAAGTAGGAAAAGGGAGGGCCAGGCTTTCAGTAATGTGGAGGCAAAGTCAGTTGCGTGAAATAATTCAGATTAAGCAGTAAATGTGGTGACTGTGCGTGTCTGTAAGTATCCTTCTGTTCTCACAGAATCTTCTGAAGTGGGTGTTATTGTCTTTGATTAACGGGTGGAAAGATGAAACAGCAAAACCTACCTCACGGTTTTTCCTTCACACGAGTGCTTCCTGGACTTGAGAAAAGCATGAATCTCCCTTTTAGAGGGAGAAAAAAACCTATGGTTGACATTTTTAGTGACATGATGTCACTTAAGTAAAAGCAGAAACACTTCACATAAATTCATTACTCTTATGGATCATCTTCAACAATAAAAAAAAGTGTATATATACAAAATGCAAACTAATCAATGCAGTCAGCTCCAGCAATGAATTCTAATTAACGGTGTGGGTGTGCCTGTGTGGCTCTGAGTGGGGAATGAATGTTGGAATGCACAGCCCAGCCCTGAGCTGATTCAGATGTGTGGCACTCTTGCCCCCTCATGGTAACTAAGAGTATTACCCCGTGATGGAGGTGGGGGTGCAGAAAGGACCCTTTCCTACCTGAAGGAAACTTCCGGAGACAAAACTTGCAACGTTATGGTCATTTGAAAAAACAATGTTATTTTAAAAAGTTGACTTTGTTGTAGCACAATTTGTGCACAACAAACTGTCCATTTAAGTGGTACAATTCACTACAGAGTGTTGACAGATACAGTATGAGTACAAATGCTATCATTTTTTAAACCAACACCACAATCAGGATCCTGGACATTTTTATCGTCTCCGCAAGTCCTTCACCCTCATTTCAGTCCATCCCTCCCATACCCCCACCCCTGGCAACAGCAGACCCTGTACATCAGTTTGCATTTTTCTGGAAATGTATGTAAATGGAATCATATGGTATGTATTTTGTGTCTGGCTTCCTTCACACAGTGAAATGATTTTTGAGATTCATGCATGTTGTTGCCTATAAAGATATTTATTTTTTTTTATTATTATTGAGTAGTTGGCATCACTGATTCAATGGACCTGAGTCTGAGCAAGCTCCAGGAGATAGTGAGGGACAGGGACACCTAGCATGCTGCAGTCCATGGGCTTGCAGAGAGTCAGGTATGACTGACTAAACAGCAACAATTATTGAATAGTATTCCGCTGTATGGAGAAGGCAATGGCAATCCACTCGAGTACTCTTGCCTGGAAAATCCCATGGATGGAGTAGGCTGCAATCCACGGGGTCTCTGAGTCGGGTCGGACCCGACTGAGCGACTTCACTTTCACTTCATTTTCTTGCATTGGAGAAGGAAATGGCAACCCACTCCAGTGTTCTTGCCTGGAGAATCCCAGGGACAGGGGAGCCTGGTGGGCTGCCGTCTATGGGGTCGCACAGAGTCGGACACGACTGAAGAGACTTACCAGCAGCAGCAGCATTCCATTGTATGGCTATACCACATTTGGTTTTTCCATGAAACTGTGATTTTAATAGAAATTTTCTGTTCTCTTGATAGGAAGCATCTAATTTATTTCCTTAGCATTTATAAGAGGAACTTGCACATTATATTATGTATTACAGTAGAGCTTGTCCTATAAACACTTATGGACTATATCCTCTAAAAATCCGTAATATCTATTGGAGGGAAATAATGTCAATAACTTACTTAAGTTAGTCTTTTTTGTTGAAAGAAAGGGATCTTTACTGTGGAATGTCCTTGTTTACAAGCAAGTGAAATATAGCCACGTAGATAATAGTTTTGATGTTAGTGAAAATCTTGGAACCTAGGATATAGAATAGAATTATTCTCAATAACCAGAAATTCAGTCTCCAATCTAAGAAGTGGTAGAGACACTGACACTGCTTCATGCAAATGCCGCCAATCCTCGTATGGTAGTTTGCTTGATAAGCACACGGGGACAATGAACGGACCATTAATAGACCCGTGGCTGCCCCCTCCCCACCCCTACTCCCTGACTCCCACATCTCCTCTAGATTAGGGTGACCAGAGCAGGCCTAGCCCAGCCACGGGCCTGAGGCACGCCGTTCTCAGCTTGACGGGCAGCCTCAGGCCCTTCCTAGCAAAACCCAAGTGACCCTTGTAAAGAAGGTTGCAGAAAGTTCTAGGCACAACCTCCAGGCTTAACCAGCATTCCTGTGGGCTCACAGACTCCAGTGAAGAGGAGGAGAATTGCTCTTCAATCATTTTTTAATATTATTTTTTATTTTTGGCCACGTCATGTGACTTGCAGGATCTCAGTTCCCTGACCAGGGATTGAACCCAGGCCCTCGGCAGGAAAAGCACTGAGTCCTAACTGGACTGCCAGGGAATTCCCAATCTTCAGTGATTTTTAAAAAGTTCTAAAATAATGTTTCCTGTAGCTCTTTATTGAAGAAAGCACTTGGATCCCATA
The DNA here is from genome assembly GCF_049115385.1 of Moschus berezovskii. Classification (NCBI taxonomy): domain Eukaryota; kingdom Metazoa; phylum Chordata; class Mammalia; order Artiodactyla; family Moschidae; genus Moschus; species Moschus berezovskii. Next base: position 134,655,530 of record NC_142461.1, on the reverse strand, counting down.
GCTGATACTACTTTCCCAAGACATCTGGAGGAGTTAGGGGGATCGTCTCCTGTTTGGGTGCGACATGCAATGCCCTGACAGAGTTTCACCTGCACTTACTCTCCTGCGACCTCACGCCCAGTGTCTCCTGCTGCGGACATCCTTGGCTTCACTCACGACACGCGCCCGTGTCTGCCGGCTTCTTTCTTAGACGTCGTTCACGTTGTCCTGGGCAGTGCATCTCCTCGCAAGGCACCCAGACGTGCAGCAGGCCCTGTACCGAGAGATTGTGAGGAATCTGGGGAAAAGGCACGTTCCTACAGCCGCGGATGTCCCCAAAGTCCCGCTGGTCCGAGCTCTGCTTAAGGAAACCTTGAGGTAAGAGGCCCACCGAAATTTATGTCAAAAACCATGTCCATTAAGTCTGATTTTTCATCATGATGATTGTGCCTTTGACTTAAAAACCGGGTCCTAAACCAACGCTCCAGTGACCCTTGGTGGCTGAAACGTGTAGGAAGGAGGGACTCATGACCATTTTATTTCCTCTCTGCTCTCTTCAGAGCAGGAGAAAGATGTCCTGTTTTAGAGTTGGAAATATTCTTTTCTTCATTAAAACCTTTATTACTCTTTTTTTTGTGGCCACCCCACATAGCATGTGAGGTGGAGGTCCCCCGCCAGGAACTGAGCGTGTGCCCTGCATTGGTTGTGTGAAACGTTAATCACTGGACAAGGGAAGTTCCGTGAAGATCTCTAGAGCCACGCTCAAACTTTGCACTCACTTTGGACATTCGTTTCCCAGTGTGCTCCTTGAAGGATAAAGCAGAACCAGAGGGATCGTCAGAAGAATGTACTGGGGTGTTTGGCCAGTTACCACGTGTGTTTCCAAGATCCTGTGGTCTTGTGTGACTCTCTGAGTTGGGTTGGAGACACCAAGTAGTGAGGCTCATCTGCTCCCTGACAGGGCTTTACCGACCTGGGGAAGGCCAGAGTGTGAGGGATATAAGTGATCTTGGGCAGCCTTGGCTGGGAGGAGGTGGGATTAGGTGCCAGTGAAGGTTCTTCCTCCTGAGAGGGTCAGGATCCTGACTTCCTCTATGGAGGGAATGCCATGACAAGGAGCAAAGGTTATTCACAAAATACTCACTAAAATAATTCTCTTAAACCTGAATTGATACTGATGTTTCAAGTTGTATTGCATCCTCAATCTTCAGCATGCTATTTAATCTTAAAAAAAAAAAAGCCAGTTGTGTATTAACTGGTATTTGTCAATTAAAATTATTTATATTCAATTTTCATAGGTCACCTTTCAGAGAGTCTGAAAATTGAAGTATATGTCTCGGAATTTATTTCCTGGAACCCTGAGTCCTATGAATTATTCCTTGATAAAGAGTTCCCATGCATGCATGTATTTCAGAAATGGGGAATTATTCCTCTTGGGAGCATAATAGCACATTAGAAACTTTGCTTTGTGTTTTGTAATCTTTTTTGACTGTGAGACCTTTTAAAAAAATTTTATTTTTAACTGGAGGACCATTGCTTTACAATGTTGTGTGAGGTTTTTTTGGGTCCTTCTGAGGACCACAAAGGTCCTTGCAAGATTTTCCAATTTATTTTTTAGAAAATGAAAATGGCATTATATCCAGACTTTTAAATGTTTAATAAACTATTTTGAAAGTCATCACTCCTTTCTGATCCCCGTTGGCTCTTTCCAGGCTGTTTCCAGTGCTGCCGGGGAATGGCCGGGTCACCCAAGAGGACCTGGTTGTTGGCGGGTATCTGATTCCCAGAGGCGTGAGTCTGGTGGACACAGTGGGGCTGGCTGAGCTGGGGAGGCTGAAATGGAAATTTGCTTCCACGTTTAGGATGTCCTTGTTCCTATGTGAATATCTGTAGATTTCCTTTTCTTCTGCATGTATTTTTAGGATGAAGATGGAGCTTTAGGAGAAGGAGAGGTGGACTGTGTGATATTGCTCTGGCAAAAACAAAGTCAGATATTTCTGTAGCTCATATGACCATTTCACCCTCCCTCCCCTGGAGGCTCTGTGAAAGCAGTAGGTCCCTCAGGGGGAGTTTCTGAAGGGCTTGAATTGCCTTCTTTGTGGTGGCATTGAAGTTCATTCAGGGTTGGGTGTGCTTTGAAGGGGGACCTACCGTCCTGGGTCTACATGGCCTCTTGCGCCCCTACATGGCTTGTCCCAGCCCAGAGCATCTCTGGAGGGTCCGTCCAGCCAGGGCTATGGCCTCTGCTCTGCTTTCCCTGGATTCTGTTCTTTATTCCTTCTCTTACGGTTTGCACAGACCCAGCTGGCCCTCTGCCACTATGCCACATCTTATGAGGATGCGAACTTCCCTCGGGCCAAGGAGTTCCGGCCTGAGCGCTGGCTGCGGCAAGGAAACCTGCGCAGGGTTGACAATTTCGGGTCCATTCCCTTCGGCTATGGGGCTCGAAGCTGCATCGGGCGGAGGATTGCAGAGTTAGAAATCCACCTGCTCGTGATCCAGGTAAGACTTGGGGGCTCAGTGGCCCGTGGGCTTGGTCTAGGTGACTGGGCTCAGCTGGATCAAGGCTTAGGTGGAAAAAAAGAAAAAGGAATTTTGAAAACTTTAAGAGCTTCCTGTTAAATCTTCTTCATGTGTTAAAATGCCTCCTCCCTTCCCGCAGGAGCCATCTCTGGTCACATGGCCACCTGCCTTGTCCTTGCCTCTTTCCTCCTTGGAGTCACGTGGGCAGAACTGGGGTGGGTGTGTGTGGGAGGGGATTGGAAGCTCCCATGGGAGCCCTGCAGATGGGTGCGTGGGAGGTGTTCAGGAGTGGCCCTTAAACATTGTGGGTCATCCTGTCACCAGGAGCTCCCGGCCACAGAGAGAGTCACTTAGCGGGTCTGGGGTGGGTTCCAGGTGATTCTGAGGGCAGTGCCTGTGGGCTGCACTTGGTCTAAGAAAATGCACGTGCTGGGCGTGGGGGCAGCTCCACCGCTGTGGATGCTGTTCAACTCCCAGCCCCCAGAGCCCGCGGCAGAACACGCAGGGATTGGGACCTTTGCAGATGATGGCATCAGAGAGCTTAAGGGATGGGGAAGCCTGGCCAGCCTGGCGGGGATTCTGGGTGGTTGGCATGCTTGGAGGTTGGCATGCTGGGAGGCAGGCTTGGGGGAGGTGAGGGGCCACTGCCAGGGGAGGCTGGTGTGGAAGGGGTGGCTGGACCGTCATGCAGTCATCCCGTCTCTATGGGCATGCGAGTGGCTGCAGCTCAGCAGGGCCGAGTTGTGTCTCTTCCCGCCATGAGCCCCACAGACACTAGCCAGGCTCAGTCGTGGGCAAAGTGGAGACAGGTGCGTGCAGAGGGGATGGCGGCTCCAGGCAAACGGACTGCAGCCCCACTTCTGCCAGTCTGTGGTTCTGACGCCGTGGGCAGGCTGCCCCGCAGCTCTCTGAACCTGTTCCTCACCCACACAGTGGGCCAGACACCTGCCCCTTGGGTGTGTGAGGGGTGACGGTGGTCTGTGCACAGAGGCTGGGTGGCAGCCTTTGGGGTTTGCACAGCTGCTGTCTGTGTCTGCTCCCAGGGACTGGGAAGGCGCTGGCTCCCTCAGCGATGCTGTGGGCTCCACCGGCACATCTCTGACGGCAGAGTTCATTGCTTGCTGAGAGCCGTTCAGACAGCTGGCAGGGAGCTCACTGCCTCCTGGCTCTGGTGGCCTGGACAGTTACAGGGGGCGCCAAGGGCAAGAGGCCGGCCAAGGGCCCAGATGGGTGGACTGGGGAGAGGGTCAGAAAGGGCGTGTTTGGTGGTGGTGACGGGGGTTGTATTTGCTTCTTTTAACATACTCGTGTACCTGATGAAGTTCTTGCTTCAAGAGTTCTCATTTCTACTGCAAGTGTAGAGAGGGAAAGTCATTATTTCTTATTGCCAAGAGAACAAAGGAAAAGAAAAGGCACAGATAAACAGCACTAAGAATGAGGAAAAAGACACACCTACAAATGCAGTAGGAGCTGACTGTGGCTCAGATCATGAACTCCTTATTGCCAAATTCAGACTTAAATTGAAGACAGTAGGGAAAACCACTAGACCATTCAGGTATGACTGAAGTCAAATCCCTTATGACTATACAGTGGAAGTGAGAAATAGATTTAAGGGACTAGATCTGATAGACAGAGTGCCTGATGAACTATGGACAGAGGTTCGTGACATTGTACAGGAGACAGGTATCAAGACCACCCCCAAGAAAAAGAAATGCAAAAAAGCAAAATGACTGTCTGAAGAGGCCTTACAAATAGCTGTGAAAAGAAGAGAAGCAAAAAGCAAAGGAGAAAAGGAAAAGATATAAGCATCTGAATGTGTGCTGTGATTCATGGGGTTGGAAACAGTCAGACACGACTGAGCGACTGAACTGAACTGAACAAATGCAGTAGATGATTATTTTTAAATCAAGAAAAGTCTTCAAATAGAAGTTTTTCTTTTTTGTTTTACAGAAATGCCCTCTCACCAAACCAAGTATGTTCAGGCATGCAAGGATGGCCCACCTCAGGATAGAATTTATCACAATGGGAGAAATTAAAGGACAAAATTTTATGACCATTCCCAAAATAACTGATAAAATTCAACACCCATTCATGAAGAAAATCTCTTAGCACAACAACAATGGAAGGACTTTCTTTCAGCAAATAGTGTCTATCCCGACAGAACAGAGACTGTGCCTGTGGCCTGTGGGAAGGGATGGATTGGTTTTAATGCTGCAATAATAACATGTTTTCTTGAAATCAGGAACAAGACATTCACGTCGCACAGAGAATGTTTAGGAGATACACCTCTGCTCCTTGGGAGCTGGAGTCTTGAAGTGGAATGGGGGCCTTGTTTTTTGCTTTTATACCTCCTGCATAGCTTTGCTTTTTCAGTGAGCATGCACTGCCATTCAGAAAGGTAGAAAACCCACTTGGGGTGTTGGCCTTAGAGTGAGATGTGCGATTGCGTCCTCCCACTGCTGCAGGGGGATGTGCCAGCAGTTCTGTGAGGTCAGAACAGAGAGTCAGAGGCTCAACGTGCAGGTGATGGCATCTCGATGCCAGAGCATTCTTCAGTTCAGTTCCGTTCAGTCACTCAGTCGTGACCGACTCTTTGCGACCCCATGAACCACAGCACACCAGGCCTCCCTGTCCATCACCAACTCACGGAGTTCACTCAGACTCATGTCCATCGAGTCGGTGATGCCATCTAGCCATCTCATTCTCTGTCGTCCCCTTCTCCTCCCGCCCCCAACCCCTCCCAGCATCAGAGTCTTTTCCATTGAGTCCACTCTTCGCATGAGGTGGCCAAAGTATTGGAGCTTCAGCTTTAGCATCAGTCCTTCCAATGAACACCCAGGACTGATGGACTGGTTGGATCTCCTTGTGGTCCAAGGGACTCTCAAGAGTCTTCTCCAACACCACAGTTCAAAAGCATCAATTCTTCAGAGATCAGCTTTCTTCACAGTCCAACTCTCACATCCACACATGACCACGGGAAAAACCATAGCCTTGACTAGACGGACCTTGGTTGGCAAAGTAATGTCTCTGCTTTTTAATATGCTAACTAGGTTGGTCATAACTTTCCTTCCAAGGAGTAAGCGTCTTTTAATTTCATAGCTGCAGTCAGCATCCGCAGTGATTTTGGGCTGGAAGAAGCTCAAGCTGGAATCAAGATTGCTAGGAGAAATATCAATAACCTCAGATATGCAGATGACACCACCCTTATGGCAGAAAATGAAGAGGAACTCAAAAGCCTCTTGATGAAAGTGAAAGAAGAGAGTGCAAAGGTTGGGTTGAAGCTCAGCATTCAGAAAACGAAGCTCATGGCATCCGGTCCCGTCTCTTCATGGGAAACAGGTGGGACCAGAGCGTCCTAGGCCTCGATACAGGTCATGCGGCTCGGCTCTCCAACAGTGACAAGGGAGTAGCTCAGTCTGTCTTCATTGCACCCCTGTGCCCTGCCTGACCTCCGCCCCAGCTCACCTGAAGGGCCCATCAGTGCTGGAGAGTCGGGGTGGAGCGGGTGGGGGCGTCTGCATCCCACGTGACGATCAAGGCTCTCCAGCACCTGTGCTCTGTTAGGTGGTTGGAGTGGGGGAGGGGAGAGTGGCTAGTCTGCCCCCTGCACTGTCCCCATGGGCTTGTGAGCCAGGCCCTGCCTCCCCCCAGGGGCCGGTGCAGTTCTGGCAGAGGTCCATAGAGGAGATTGACTTTTTCTCTCTAAGCCTAGAGGTGATTTTGAAAATCAGGCCATGGCCAGTTTGTGGGGAGACTAGTGCTTAAGGCTGATGGATACTTAGGTGCTCTTTGCTGCTGCTAAGTCACTTCAGTCATGTCCGACTCTGTGTGACCCCATAGAAGGAAGCCCACCAGGCTCCCTCTTCCCTGGGATTCCCTAGGTGCTCTTTAAAGCTGGTCATTTAGATACTTTGCAGTTTCACCCTGAGAGATAGAACTACTTCTGCTTTGGAACCATAGAAGTGAGAAATGGAATCAAAGATGCAAATGAAGACTATTTAAAGAAGGATAGTAATGGATGAAGTCTGGATGCTCTGCCTCCTCCTGACAGCTGCGTGTGTCCCAGCACTGAGGTGGCTGCAGATCTAAACCTGGGAGTTTCACTTTGTTCTTTTCTCCTTTCTCCTTTGATTCCTTCTTTTTCTAGACCGACAATGGAACCAATAGCGCTAGAATTTTGAACTGGCTAATAAAATATAAGTTATTTGAACATTTTCTTACCAAGCAAAGTTCATGTGCCCAACACACAGTGAGGCCAAACAAGCCAAAACATCAGACTTTGGAGCAGTAAAAGGTTTATTACAGAGTCAAGCAGGAAGAATGGGTGGCTTGTGCTCAAAACCCTTGATCTAGTCAATGGTTTGGGGAGAGAAACTTTTACAGGCAAGATTTGGGGTGAGGCTGCAGGGTGCATGACTTTCTTCTGATTGGTTGATGGTAAGTTGACAGGGCGGTGCTCCAGGAATCTTGTGTTCATCTTGAGTTTACCCGCTTCCACCTAGGTGGGGTCCTTAGTTCTGCAGAAAAGCTCTAATATACTGTTTTGTGTATCCCTTGACGAGGAATCAGGACTCTGACTGCCCTCCCCTTGCTTCTGCATCCCCTTCCTTCACTAATTAGTAACTGGGTGATTCCCCTCTTTGGAACTCAGGGAAGGTCAAGGAGGCCTAATGAAGCCTATTTCTTTCAAGCAAGAAATGGGGGACATGAAGGCCTTTGTGCCCAGGAACCCCACAAAATCCTACTCAGTTTCAGCTCTGCCTGCAGACCTTTGTTCCATGCACCTCACAGCAACTCATTGGATGTGCCAGGCTCCCGAACGGGACGTGACGCTGTTTCCCACATCTCTTGTTCCCTTGGTTTCCTGCAGCTGGAGCTTTGATGAGAGTGCAGGTACTGCAGATTTTCTGTCTGGATTTTAAAACCCCTCTCTCTTTCTCTTTTTAGTTGCTTCAGCATTTTGAGATCAAAACGTCTCCTTGGACTAAAACTGTTCATGCAAAAACCCATGGGCTTCTGATGCCGGGGGAGCCCATCCACGTGCGTTTCGTTAACAGAAATTGAGCCTGGTGTTTTTCACCCAGCGACCAGACCGACACACAGCAGGTGTTTGTGGGCCATGGATGACGGCAGGGGAGGAAAGAATCCCTTCTCGGGCGATCTTGGTAACAGACTGGCCTCCTCGGTCCTGGGAAACTTTGAAATCTTTTTGCAAAGTAATGTGAGAAGATTACTTTTGCATTCCAGAGTTGCCTTTTTTTTTTGGTTTGTTTTTTGAGTAACAGCTGTTGAGAAGCCAGTGGCACTGAATTCTCATGCCTCATAAGGTGTCTTGCACTTGGACTTACCCATAATCTCCTCTGCATTTGGGCCAGGAAGTGTTGGTATGCTTACAGATTCAGTGTTTGAACATACCTTCTCTGATACTGCATCAGGACTGCATCTTAGGACAGAATTCCAACTTCTTATTTTGAAGAGGAACCATTAGAGGCTTCTGTAGAACAGACCCGTGGTTGCCAAGGAGGGTGGATGAGGGAGAGAAAAGTTGGGAATGTAGGATTAGCTGTATAGTACAGGAAACTGTATTCAGTATCCTGGGATAAGCCATAATGTTAAGGAATATGAAAAAGAATGTACATATATGTATAACTGAATCACTTGGCTGTACAGCAGAACTTAACATTGTAAATCAACTATAATAAAATCAATTTTAAAAAGAATGCTTCTGTAATACCATAATTATGGGAAGTGACTCGTATGGTATTTGAGCCCACATGCCAGGACTTGAACACAGCGTAAATCTGATTGGAGCTTGAACCAATGGTCTTTTAATTAGAATCACTCACCTGGGGTCTGGACTTACTGAGGCTCAGGTCCTTTGTGTCTCAGTGTAAAAAGAATTCATTGAGAGACAAAGTAATAGGTAAGAGGCGGGTTTGTTTAGAGAGATACACTTTGCATAGACAACATTCGGTCTATCTCAGCAGGCAAGAGTGGCCTGGGGAGAAACACACTCCCTATTCTCCTCCTGGCCAGAATCTAAACCTCCTGCCTAACTTCCTGTTGTCCCCACCCTCGTGTGTGCAGTTTCCTCCCTGTGTGTCCAGTCCTGTGTGGGGATTTTTTCAGGTGACGTGAGCTAGGCTCTGGTCTTTGGACCCTGCAGACTCGGAGTGGGGGATGGGATCAGGGTCCCTCTGAGAGGCTCCAGAAGGCTGCCCCCCGCCCCAGCACTCGTCTGGCGAGGGTTGTAGCCCCCAGTCTGGTGTTAGGGAGGAGAATGTGGGGTCCCTGCCATGCACTGTTTGCAGTTTGCTCTGTTTGCAGCCATTGCACCCTTACTGGAAAAGATACAGTCCAAGGGGAAGGCCTTGTCCCTCAGTCGCCGCTCCTGTCCACAGAGCTGGGTTCTGGCCTTTGCGCTCACACTGGAGACAGGACCTGCAGATGTGGATATCTGTGCTTGGCTTTCTCATTCTTTCACACCAGAGGCAGTGCTGGTATAGAATGGACCCTGAACCCTCCCTTGAGTGGAATGGGATTAGGGTGGGGAGCAGATCCTGACAGACACTTAGAGCCCCACCATGTCTTCTAGTTCTGCAAACCTTTTATTTAAAGTGCTAGTTTAATGGTACTGGGATCTGTATTCTTGCCCGGGAAATCCCATGAACAGAGGAGCCTGGCAGGCTACAGTCCATGGGATTGCAAGAGTTGGGACATGATTTAGTGACTAAGCAACAACTGTATGATGTAGAATCTTGCTCTGTGGCTTCATACAGGGTTAATTTATGAAAATGTTCTGTGATGCTTGCTGGATGAAGGGCTCCATGTCTGTCTTATGATCCCAGGCTTGCTATTGTGCTGTTGAAAACATCTGTATGCTTCCTCATGTTTGCCTCTCCATCATTAAGAATGGGGTATTAAAAATTCGCACTCTAACTGTGGAGTTGTCAGTTTTTGCATAATATACCTTCAGTTCATGTTTATTAGGTGCATCTGAGTATTGTTTCATCTTTCTGGTGAACTGTTCCATTTATCATCATGAAGTAACTCTCTTGATCCCTCCAGGTACTTTGGCCTTGGAGTCTATTTTTATCTGACAGTGATTTAGGTATTCCAACTTTATCTTATTTGCCTGGCACTTCTATGCCTATTAGTTCCCTTTCCCCCCAGTCTTTTACTTTTAAGCATATTGTCTTCTTTTTGTTTTAGATGTGTCTCTTGTAAACAAAATGTAGCTGGATTTAAAAAAAAATCCCACTTGGTGATCTCTGTCATTTAACTCTTTTTTTTTTACTATTTAATTGAAGTATACTTGATTTATGTTGAATCACAACAGAGTGATTCAGTTATACATATCTCTATATACACTGTTTTTCATATTCTTTTCCATTGTGGTTTATCACAGGATATTGAATATAGTTCCCTGTGTTATACAATAGGACCTGTGTTCATACATTCTATGTGTAATCGTTTGCATCTGCTAACCCCAAACTCCTACTCCATCCCTCCCCCACACCTCTTGTTATTTAACGCTTTTTTTTTTGAAGGAAAAAAATGTAATCCTGCCTGTCTTAGTGACAAAAATTTCAGAGAAGACAAAAATGGCAACAGACCTCTAAATAAAGATATTGTCAGAGTTATGATTAAATCATTACATTCCCTTGAACATGAAAGTGTTAGTTGCTCAGTCGTGTCTTACTCTTTTCGACTCCATGGACTGTAGCCTGCCAGGCTCCTCTATCCATGGGCTTTCTCAGGCAAGAATACTGGAGTGGGCTGCCATTTCCTTCTGCAGAGGATCTTCCTGACTCTGACACCTATTGATGACAGCAGCTCCCAACAACAGTGAGGATGTGGTTGGTGGGCAGTTTGCAAAGCCTCTCAGGGTCAGCTGTGCCCACCCCTGCTTTGAGAGGGTCTCTGCTGACCAGTTAAGTGCTGGCTGCTTACATAACCTTCTAGAAAAGGGACCCCCAGAATGACTTTCCTGGGCCTGCCAAGCCCAACCAGCCTGCCAGCCCAGCAGTGCAGACCAGATAGTGCCAGGGCTGAAGACTGTAGTGGAGACAGCACAGGAGGGTCACCTTCATGCCCTGTGTGGGCCGCCCAGTGCCCAGGACTTCTCCTTGGGGAGGGAGCCAGGCCAAGTCCCTAGCCCCACTCCTAGCCCTCCTTTTCATCTCTGGTGATCCAGGCAGGGTCTGCCTTCATGGAGCACCCCTGAGGGCCATGGTGATTTGCTCTCGATAAGATGGGAAGCTCTTGGAAGACTCTGACCTAAGCATGGCATGATCAGATTTTGGCTTTGCAGAGTCCCTGGCTCTGCTGGTGGAGATGGCAGGGGAGATAACCAGAGCAGGAATCCTCTCCAGTAGCTTAACGGTGCATGGAGTGGAAGTCAGGTGCTGTGAGAAAATCAGGTGCAGGTGCTGGAGAAAATCAGGGCACCAGCTGCTCTGTCTGTTGCCCTGTAGATTTGCCCAAAGATACCTGTTCTTCAGGGCTTTCCTGGTAACCCAGCTGGTAAAGAATTCACCTGCAATGCAGGAGACCTGGGTCTGATCCCTGGGTTGGGGAGATCCCCTGGAGGAGGGCATGACAACCCTCTCCAGTACTTTTGCCTGGAGAATCCCCATGGACAGAGGAGCCTGGCGGACTACAGTCCATGGGGTCTCAAAAAGTCAGACATGACTGAGCGACTAAGCACAGCACAGCACTCCCGCACGAGACATAAAGCAACAGACCACACAAAGTGTAATGCTTCTAAGAGGATTCATTACCCCATCTAACTATTAACGCATTAGCCAAGAGGTATGTTTCCACTGAATTACTCAAAAATGCATTCCTTAGTACAGCCGAGAGATGAAAACACAGCAGTGGTTATCATCAAAATAGAAACACGAACACATCCACGTACAGCCCTCCCTTCATACTTCCTCTGTCCCTCTGCTGCCAGCCTAAATGAGCAAGTCCTGACGAACATTTCTCAGAGATTGTATAACCAGCCCCATGACCAAGATGCTTTTTAAAAAATCAATTATGACAAAGATATTTAAAAATTGGTTAATTCGATAGCTCTATTTTTTAATCATACTTTGTCACTTCAGGATGTCTAAAAAGCCTAGATGTTGCAAAATAATGACATTTATCCACAGTAAACATAGGTACTTTACAAAATGCACATACAGGCATATGGTTATGACCTAAAACTATCTTCTAGATAATGGAGATATTAGCCAAAAGCCCTTCCACTCACCTGTCTTCTTACCCTCCTCCAGGATTTTGGTGAAAACGTACTAGACTACATCTAGCTCCAAGAGGTGGATTAGCATAGGCACTCCCAGAAGACACAGCCCTTCCTAAGGACCAACAAAAGGGCATTTATTAAGTGGTTATTTTACTACCTCTACTTTTTATATACTGTGGGCATTATGACTTGCTTATTCTTCACGGCACCGCATTAGTAACTAAAATGCACAAACAGAATAATGGCTCGACAGTCTGAACTTGTCTAAAGATTGATGGGCATTGAGCCCTTCTCTCTGCACATCCTTCCCTGTCCCCTCCCTCCATCCCCACCACCCAGTGAAGAGTCAGCTTACTCTCCAAGACTCGTTTAACAATTCCACTCCCCAAATACAGCCATTCCTATAAATTAACAGAATAAAGTACTTAAAAGTGTTACTTTAACTCTCTGCTTTCAAAACAGGTGTGTACTTCTAAACATCTAGAAAGGCTGGATGTTTCAAATAAAGAAAGTCGTGTCTGACTCTTTGAGACCCTATGGACTGCAGCCCACCAGGCTCCTCTGTCCATGGAGATGCTCCAGGCGAGAACATTGGAGTGGGTTGTCATTTCCTCCTCCAGGGAATCTTCCCAACCCAGGAACTGAACCCTTGTTTCCTGTGTCTCCTGCATTGCAGGTGGATTCTTTACACACTGAGCCTCTGGAGAGATGTTTCAAATAAGGACTTAAGTTTGTCCACTGTATACACAGTAGTGTTGAATAAACCGCACACATGTGACAATGATTCTCTCCGAAAGTGTTTTCTATGAAGAAACGTTATGGTCTAGAACGTTTCATTGCTCCAGTTCCTCCTTTTTGCCATCTGTCTAACAGTGGGCAGTGAGTAGAGGCACATGTGTCACTTACCTGTGATTGACAATTTCACTTCCAAAGGTCCTTTTCAGAAGATGGCCTTCCAATGAATTTTAACACAAAGTGTAAGAAATGTGTTAATTTACTAACCCTACTTTTGCCAGACATTGGCAACCTCTTTGTTATCTAAAGAGTAAAGACTAGATATTATAAAACTGGGACCCACTTGTCCAGTATGTACATAATACATAGAGTAAAGTTAAACAAAATGCATTTAACATACAGAGCAATGGTAAGGTGAAATGTTCTAGTACACACTAACAAATAATTATTTGCAATTTTCCCTCCAACCTCCCTCAACCCAATGAAAAAGCACAGTATACTGTTCAGAGAGGAGGTTTAATAATTTCATTTCCAAAGACAGTGTGTGTGTGTGCATGCTAAGTGGCTTCAATCTTGGCCGACTCTTTGAGACCCTATGGATGGCTTCTCTGCTGTCGGATTCTCCAGGCAAGAGTACTGGAGTGGGTTGCCATGCCCTCCTCCAGGGAATCTTCCCAACCCAGGGATCAAACCCATTAGCAAAGTCTAAAATTGAAAGGAGAATCCAAGTTCTTGTTTGCAGAGCTGAAGAATGAACTTCACAAACATGCAAACACTCTTGGTAGCAAGCAAACAGAATTTATTTCAGACAGAGAGAAGTAAAAAACTCTCAGCATAGACCCTAAGAGAGGGTGAAGTGCCTGAAAAGGCAGGACTTACAGCAGTTTATATTCTTACTAGTACTGATTTGTACACTTTTGATTGACTCTTACTTTTAACATATGTCATTTCTAACCAATCAGGTTAAAGGTCGCAGTGTTTAACTTGACATCTTTATGGCTTCTTTAGTTCCTCAGATTCTTAGTTTTCTTAGACATTAAGTCATCACCCCTTGACCTTTTCTCATGACCTCTGGCTATTTTACAGAGGACCAGATGTATGGGCTAAAGGTTAATGATCACCAATTTTTTTTCCCTCAGGCATATGGAACAGAAATTAATGACTACTGTTTCCTGGATCTGAGTGCTGATAATTTATCAGACCAAGGACACACTCCTCTGACAGCCAGGAATTTGGGACAAAGAGTGTAGCTTTAGGTTAATGGAGCGGGATGTTTATTGAAACAGGCTGAGGTCTCAGAGTTCCCCACACTAATTGCTAACAATTTCTACCTCAAAATAATTCTGTATTTGCCTTCTTTAAATGAAAAGACCTCACAAGGTTTAGCCCTGGCCACCTTCTTCTGTCTTATGTGTTTTTGTCATTCAGTATTTTGGTTTCACCTTTTCTATCCTCTGTATTATTCATTGTTGTAATTATGGTTTTATATTGTATATAGTCTATTTCCTGCATCTCAGATCTTTCTTCTGGTTTTAATTTCTTTCTTCCTGAAGAACATCACTTAGAAGGTCTAGCAATAAAACTCTATTAGTGGCAAACTCAGTTTTTGCCTGGAAATGTCTTTATTTCCTGCTCATTTTTTGTCAGGTTTTCAAATTTTATGCAAATAGTGCACACTGTATTATTACTCCTCAGCCTGATTTCCCCCCTCAACAGTCATTCTAAGTGTTATTCATGTTGTTACATGTAACTGTTTCTTTCATTTTAACTCTTACAGTATCTCGTTATATTAATACAGCACAATTTATCTACCCGTTCTCTTGGAAGAAGAGTTTCAAGAGAATTTATTTTATAATTTATATAATTATAAAAATTGGTTCAAAATCAGGAAGGGAGTACGTCAAGACTGTATATTGTCACCCTGATTATTTAACTTATCTGCAGAGTACATCATGTGAAATGCCGAGCTGGATGAAGCACAAGCTGGAATCAAGATTGCCGGGAGAAATATCAGTAACCTCAGATATGCAGATGACACCACACTTATGGCAGAAAGTGAAGAGGGACTAAAGAGCCTCTTGATGAAGGTGAAAGAGGAGAGTGAAAAACCTGGCTTAAGACTCAACATTCAGAAAACTAAGATCGTGGCATCTGGTCCCATCACTTCATGGCAAACAAATGGGGAAAAAATGGAAAGAGTGGCAGATTTTATTTTCTTGGGCTCCAAAATGCCTGTGGATGGTGACTGCTGCCACATCCAGCACAGCAGGTGAAAAAGACCTGAGGCGGGGCGAGTGCACAATGAAAAGAGACACAGGTAACTTGGCATCGGGGAGTCAAGGGGCCTCCTCTCCACGGCAGGAGGACAGAATGGCTCCTTTCAGCCTGCTCTTTTATTGGCAGAAGTCACATGAGGTCATTAAGAAGTAGCTATACTGGGAAGTCTGATCAGTGCGTCATAAAGAGGGAGTCAAGTTAAGGCTCTGTTGTTGATCAGGAACACCTTGTTTTGTTTCCACTGGGATGGACGCAGGGGCCCGCAGTGAAATGGAGCAGAGAGCACGTCCCGCCCCAAAAGTGTCTGTTTGGCATGCTTACTAGGACAATCACGAGGGCACAGTTTGCTGCATCCTCAAGTCATGGGGCAGGTTCTGGTCTCTGGTCCGCCAGGCTGCAACAGACTGCAGCCATCAAATTAAAAGATGTCTGCTCCTTGGAAGAAAAGCTATGACAAACATAGAAAATGTATTAAAAAGCAGATATATTACTTTGCTGACAAAGGTCTGTATAGTCGAAACTATGGTTTTTCTGGTAGTCATGTATGGATGTGAGAGTTGGACCATAAAGAAGGCTGAGTGCTGAAGAATTGGTGCTTTCGAACTGTGGAGTTGGAGAAGACTCTTGAGAGTCCCTGGGGCAGCAAGGGGATCAAACCAGTCAATCCTAAAGAAAATCAATCCTGACTATTCATTGGAAGGACCGATGCTGAAGCTCCAATACTTTGGCCACCTGATGAAAAGAACTGACTTGATGGAAAGGACACTGATGCTGGGAAAGATTGAGGGCAAGAGGAAAAAAGGGTGACAGAGAATAAGATGGTTAGATATCATCACTCAACGGACAAGAATTTGAGCAGACTTCAGGAGACAGTGAAGAAAAGGGAAGCCTCGCATGCTGCGGCCCGTTGTGTTACAGAGTTGGACATGACTTAGCAATGGAACAACAGCAACAACGATGACTATAATTATTTTATAACAAAATAATCTATTTATTTTATAATATAAAATCTGTTTTATAACTATTATTATAATAGCTTTTTTTGTGAAAAATTTCAAACCACCACCATATATAGCATAATGAAACCTGATGTATTCAACCTCAACAATGATCAACTCATAACAATCTAGTTTTATGCATATCTCCACTCTCTTGATTATTTGAAGTAAACCCTACACATAGCATCATTACATCTGTTAACAGGATAAGAATTATTAAAAACCCCATTATACCATGATAACACTTAAAAGTTTAGCAATGCCTCATTATTACTATTAAATATCCAGTCACTATTCAAAATTCTAGTTGTTGCATGACTATAATTTTTTAAAATAGTTTGAATCAATTCAAGTGAGGCCCAGTCACTGAGACTGACTGGTTCGTCTCTTAAGTATCGTTTAGGGTTGTCTTTTTCTTCCTTTTTAAACATTTCCTTACAATTTATTTGTTGAAGAAACCAAGGTGTTTGTCCTGTGCCAGTCCCCACAATCTGAGTGTTGCTGATCTTGTCCAGCACGTCCTATCCCCTGTTTATCCAGTATATTTGTGGCTAGAGCCAGAAGTCACCTCATCCTCAAGTCATTTAGCTGAATATAAAACTATTAATTGTTTTAATAGAGAGACTATTAATTGTCTCTCAGCATTTTGAAGATATTCCGTGGTCTTTAGGCACTGGCTATTATTAAGAGGTCTGAGTCAGTCTATCTGTACTTTGTAGAGATTTATCTTTTTTTCTCTGACTATCCATCCTTGTCCTTAGAGTTCTCCAATTTCATTATTTTTATTTCTCTTACAGCTCATAATACTCCCTAAATTGGAAGATTCATGTCCTTCTTCAATTATGGAAAATTCTCAGCCATTATCTTTATAAGAAAATGTTCTTTCTCCTCTTCTTTCCATACACTCGGTTCAGTTCAGTTCAGTCGCTCAGTCGTGTCCGACTCTTTGCGACCCCATGAACCGGAGCACACCAACCCACCCTGTCCATCACCAACTGCCAGAGTCCACCCAAACCCATGTCCGTTGAGTCAGTGATGCCATCCAACCATCTCATCCTCTGTCGTCCCCTTCTCCTCCTGCCCTCAATCTTTCCCAGCATCAGGGTCTTTTCAAATGAGTCAGCTCTTTGCATCAGGTGGCCAAAGTACTGGAGTTTCAGCTTCAGCATCAGTCCTTCCAAAGAACATTCAGGACTGATCTCCTTTAGAATGAACTAGTTGGATCTCCTTGCAGTCCAAGGAACTCTCAAGAGTCTTCTCCAACACCGTAGTTCAAAAGAATCAATTCTTTTGTGCTCAGCTTTCTTTATAGTCCAACTGTCACATCCATACATGACTACTGGAAAAACCAAAGCTTTGACTAGAAGGACCCTTGTCAGCAAAGTAATGTCTCTGCTTTTTAATATGCTTTCTAGGTGAACTGTGGTGTTGGAGAAGACTCTTGAGAATCCCTTGGACTGCAAGAAGATCCAACCAGTCCATTCTAAAGGAGATCAGTCCTGGGTGTTCATTGGAAGGACTGATGCTAAAGCTGAAGCTCCATTACTTTGGCCACCTCATGCGAAGGGTTGACTCACTGGAAAAGACTCTGATGCTGGGAGGGATTGGGGGCGGGAAGAGAAGGGGACGACAGAGAATGAGATGGCTGGAAGGCATCACCGACTCGATGGACATGAGTTTGAGTGAACCCCGGGAGTTGGTGATGGACAGGGAGGCCTGGCGTGCTGTGATTCATGAGGTCACAAAGAGTTGGACACGACTGAGCAACTGAAATGAACCGAACTGAACTGAACTAGGTTAGTCATAGCTTTTCTTCCAAGGAGTAAGCATCTTTTAATTTCATGGCTGCAGTCACCATCTGCAGTGATTTTGGAGCCCAAAAATATAAAGTTTCTCACTATTTCCACTGGTTCCCCATCTATTTGCCATGAAGTGATGGGACCAGATGCCATGATCTTAGTTTTCTGAATGTTGAGCTTTAAGCCAACTTTTTCACTCTCCTCTTTCACTTTCATCAAGAGGCTCTTTAGTTCTTTGCTTTCTGCCATAAGGGTGGTGTCATCTGCATATCTGAGGTTATTGATATTTCTCCTGGCAATCTTGATTCCAGCTTGTGCTTCATCCAGCCCAGCGTTCCTCATGATGTACTCTGCATATAAGTTAAATAAGCAGGGTGACAATATACAGCCTTGACGTACTCCTTTCCTGATTTGGAACCAGTTTGTTGTCCCATGTCAAGTTTTAACTGTTGTTTCTTGGCCTGCATGCAGATTTCTCAGGAGGAAAGTCAGGTGGTCTGGTATTCTCATCTCTTTCAGAATTTCCCACAGTTTATTGTGATCCACACAGTCAAAGGGAAGACGTGTTTGTTATTATCACAGTGCCTCCATGCATGCATGCTAAGTCTCTGCAGTCACGTACAACTCTTTATGACCGTAAGGATTGTAGCCCTCCGGGCTCCTCTGTCTATGGGATTCTTCAGGCAAGAATACTGGAGTGGGTTGCCATGCCCTCCTCCAAGGGGTCTTCGGACCCAGGGATCGAACCTGGTCTCATGTCTTCTGCATTGGCAGGCAGGTTCTTCACCACTAGCGCCACCTGGAAAGCTCCTATTATCATAATAGTACACATTCAGTTTTACTTGGTACTATTTCTGGATTTTTTGTTAATGAAAAAAAAGCACGGTATACTTAAGCAGCAGGGGGAAAAGATTCTATAGTTAATGGAAGTTTAATTATTATGATAATGGTGGAGATAATTATTCTGATAAAATATGAAAGGTAAGTCTTTTGCACAGCATAACTTCTTGCATTTACTCCTTTTAGGAGCATATTTCTACTCTGGTGGAGTCAGGTACTTTTCTTAAAGAACTTTTTATTTTGCCTGGACAATCCTGTGGACAGAGGAGCCTGGGAGGCTACAGCCCATAGGGTCGCTCAGAGTCAGACACGACTGAAGTGACTTAGTATGCATGCATAACGAATTAATAAACAGTGTTGTGATAGTTTCAGGTGAACAGTGAAGGGACTCAGCCATACATATACATGTATCCAATCTCCCCCAAACTCTCCTCCCAGATAAAAAGTCATTTTAAGCAGTACCCACTGAAGGAGACATGAAAGGGACATCTATTTTGTGTACTGGATTGTACAAATTTACCTTTTGTGAATTCCTTTATTTAGACAACCATTTATTATTTAATCAATATGAATTCAGCATCTACCACACCCAGGCATTATTCCAGGAACATGGCAAAGTAGATAATGAGTTTCATCCTTCTTGGAGCCTTCATTTTAGTGTTTGCTTCTTGCTCTCTGCCTCCTGGAGGCCACTGGCTTGCTGCCCGTTTTTGTTCCTTCACACTGACACACGATCCAGCCTGTTTCAGTTTGAAACCTCAGCTTCTCTGTTTTCTCTCCTCTTTCTTTTTCACTTTTGTATAACATTGGAGAACTTCCAGAGTAAGACCTAGACTTTCAGAGGTGCTCCTGTTATGTCTGAGCCTTCCTGATCAACAGTTTCAAGTTGGTCTCAGCCTCCCGGTGAAAGTCAGTCAGTCATGTCTGACCCAAGCCCAAGACCTTGTTAAGGACTGGGGAAAAATCACTGGTAATTAGCCTAGTTTATTTTAAACAAACCAGTGATGATGTCGATGAACTGACCCTAAGGCACAGTAAGGATTTTCTGTGACATAAGTAGCGTAATCCCCACAAAGTTTCCCTAGTCCATTAACTCAGTGCCTCCTCTTCGATGTTGTCTCCTCGGTTGAAATAAAGCAATAACCAGAGAGCCATCGTGCAATTTTATTATTTTATTGCTCTTTCGTAGGAGGAGCAAATAGTGATGAAATGGATCCTAATGTTCTCTGAATTAAATTATTTATTGAAGCTGAAATTTTTAATGTAATAGTGTACAACTCCAAGTCAAGATAGGTCCCAAAGTGATAGAACGTATTATCGCACTTTTATCTTCTTGTATTCTGGTCTATCAGTGACCTGCATGAACATTTCAGGAGAAGCTCTGAGCCAGAGTCCAGTGCTGATAGCAGAGCAGGTACCTCAGGGCTTATGAATCCTGCTGTCTGCTGGCTTGATTTTTGGAAATCAGTGTTACCGTGGGCTGACTGCACTGGCATCTACAATGTCAGATATTTCACTGCTTTGCCTGTAGACTTGCCTTGCCCACAAACTTCAAGGCGTGATGAGATAAAGAATCCACATGGTGTTCGTTGACAGGACACAGCATTTGCCTCACTCATTCAGTGGATTTTCTATTACTTGTGGCAAAGAAGCTCTCATCGCAAAGAGAAACTTGAATGCAACTATGTTAATTTAGCTGAAATATCTTAACAAGTTACATAAAAATATTCTAAGTAATAGTGGGCATGCCAAGAAAAATATTTATGAGAACAAGAAATTATATTTCACTTTCCTTTTATAAAGGAGATAGTTTCTTCTATAAATCAAGAACACATTCCAGGATAAAATGTCTGAGTGTAACAATTAGCATCTTCCGAATCTTCGCTAACAACAAAGAAAGGTGGCGCAGGGGTAAAGAATCTGTCTACCAATACAGGAAGCGAAAGAAATGAATATTCAGTCACTGGCTTGGGCAGATCCCCTGGAGGAGGAAATGGCAACCCACTCCAGTATTCTTGACTGGAAAATTCCATGGACAGAGCAGCCTGGCAGGCTATGGTCCATGGGGTCGCAGAGAGTAACAAAACGCCTTTTAAGTTTCTTTTTCACAGTGGGCCTTGTTTTCTCCTTTATAGCCAAGATCTGTTAGTTAACAATAATGTTTTGTGTACGTTATTTTTATTGGGATATAGTTGATGTACAATATCATGTTAGTTTCAAGTGTGCTGCATAATGATTTTGGACCTCCCATTCTGCCTTCTGTCTCTTATCTTTTCTGACAAAATTTGCATCCCCATCTCGCCCTAGTGGGACTCTTGGGAATTGCTTCTGACTTATTTTCCAAAGTCACACAGAGTCGGACACGACTGAAGTGACTTAGCAGCAGCAGTAGCAGCAGCATTGGAAAATAAGTCAGAAGCAATTCCCAAGAGTCCCACTAGGGCGAGATGGTGGACTTGTCCATTGAGTTTTCCATTTCAATAACCATTGTTTTCCACCCTATAAATACTTTTTGGTTTACTTTTGAAGCACGCCCAGTAACATATTTTAATAGTGTCTTTCCCCTTTATTGTGTTCTGACTCCTTCCTTTATTCGTAGATAATCTTAAATGTAATCACTTGCCGACCTGTGTCTGCCTGTTCCGTCATCTGCAGCTCTTAGGAGTGTGGCTCACAGTCTCTGTTGGCGCCCGCTCACAATGGCTTGCTCCTCGCTTGCTCTGTGGGTCTGGAGGACACACCGCTGTGTGTGGGGCTGCAGCTGTAGAACATGCGCAGCCCAGACTGAAGCTCTTTACAGAACCCTCCACAGGAGTGTTCACAGCGCAGAGCTGCTAGGTTCCTGTTTCTCAGCAATGGGCTCCCGGACAGTCAGTGCACTGGGGTGGGCCTGTGGCTCTGTACGTTCGTGAACACATTTTAAGACAACTTGAGGCAAATTGGTTTATAACTCGTGCACACATTTTAAGACAACTTGAGGCAAATTGGTTTATAACTCCACCCCCCTTTATTTCCACTGGACATATTTTTGTGTATTCTTTGACAGTGAAAAACTTTAAAGGCTCCTGGCTTTTTATGGGGGCAGGGCTCAGTTCTAATGCCCTCTTTGTCTCTAGATGTCTCTTGCCTTCGTGGTTGTTAAAATGCAAGCCCTTTGGAAACTGCTATGCTCCCCCATCCAAGGCAGCTGAACTATTAGCCGTACTTTTTTTTTTTTTACTCTGGTTTTTCTTTCTGTGGTAGGTAGAATAATGTCCCCCACCCTAAGATATCTGCATCCTCATCTCCAGAACCTGAGAGCACACTAAAGGACACGGCAAAGGGGAATCGAGGCTGCCGGTCATCTGGGGGGCCTGGTGGGAGGGGCCACAGGGTCCCCATGAGTGGAGGAGGCGGGCAGAAGGGGGTCAGAGGGAAGTGTAGCTATGGAAGAATGGTCAGAGGGAGGCTGCTCTGCTGGCCAGGGAGGTGAGACAGGCCACAGCCAAGGAAGGCAGGTGGCCTCCCGGATCTGAAAAAGCTACAGAAGTGGATTCTCCCCTAGAAAGCCGTCCAGTAAGAAGTGTGGGACTTCTGACCTTCAAAACTATAAGTAAGTAAATCTTATGTCGTCTTCAGCCACTAGGTTTATGGCCATTTTTTGTGACAGTGATAGAAAATGAACATACCCCCCAAAATATTTGTCTGTAAGCCTTTTCACTTTTCTGTGGACCCATCCATATATTTAAAAGGATGTTTATTATATTTCTCATGGTGTTTCTGGGTATTTCGTAGCAGAGGGTTTTCACTTTGCAGTCTATCACATTGCTGTAAGCGGAAGCCCCTACCTTCACTACTGAAAGATTCATTATATCTTTATTTCCAGGCCTGTTTTGTTTGGGTTCTTGAATTGGTTTTTGTTGTTGTTGCTGTTTGTTGTAAAACTATGTATTTATGGGACTTTGCTGGCGGTCTAGCGGTTAAAAGTCTGCCATGCAATGGGGACACAAGTTTGATCCCTGGTCAGAGACCTGAGATCCCACATGCCTTGGCGCAGCCACTGAGCCTGGAGCCCATGTGCCACAACTAAAGAGTCCATGAAGCACAGCGAGAGATCCTGCCTGCTGCAGCTAAGACCCGACACAGCCAGATGAATCAATACTTGATTTAAAAATATGTATTTATTTATTTGGCTGCATCGGGTCTTAGCTGCGGTGTGTGAGGCCTAGTTCCCTGACCAGGGGTGGAACCCGGACCCCCACATTGGGAGCATGGGGTCCCAGCCACTGGACCAGCAGGGAAGTCCCTGGGTCCCTGCATCATATTACCCTTTCTCAGTCCTCACGTGTGTCTTGTCACGGGAGCATAAGGAGGAGGAGGAGGACCAGTCCACTCTCTTTGTTGAGTGCCCTCTGAAACTTTTACGGGCGGTGAGGCTGTGAACCAGAATGATCTTGACAGGTCTGAAGGTCAGTGTCACACACGACAGCCCTGGTTAAAGGCCCATCCCTGTTACAGGGTCAGCTGTAGAGGGGAGGAAGATTGCAGTCACTGCCTGATGCTTTGCATCAAGGCTCTAATTTGGCTCTTGGATAACAAAAACCTTCTCTAGAACACTCTGGTTTATTTCATCCTTGGACTCTGCGGAGCCACCGGTTCTGTTCTGGCCATCGTGTGGGTGGGAGGCAGGAGCAGAGGTCTCTGCAGAGAGAGGGAGTGAGCAGTGGCCCTTGAGGTGGGTCGTTTTGTGAGTGTAGTAAAACCACAAGGGCTCCTGGTACCCAGCGTGGGTTTAAAATGTCAGGCATGTGGCAGGTGATTCTGTTACTATTACCACGCATGGATTCTAAATTACAGCCTCAGTGAAAGCCTAGGATTACAGTGTGGCCTGCAGAACCCACCCCACCCTTCCCTGCTTCTCCAGGGTTCAAGTAGAACCAGAGAGGCAATGTCCAGGGTGCCCGGGTTGGTGTGTGACCTCAAAGCAGTCCCCAGGGACCTCCAGGGGGTTTGAAAGTGCCTTCTGTGTGAAAGAAAGTCAGTCCAGAAGATTTTTCATTCGAAACTGTATTTTAAAAAAGGAAACAAAACGGGGTTTCTGCTTGCGGTGGACATGGAGAGGAGTAACACCCTCCTCCAGGGTGCAGAAGCAATTTCCATAAACAGATGATTCCCGAGGGTCCCTGAGCACAGAACCCTGACTCAGGGAGGGAGGCCTTGAGAGTGCCGGGAAGTTGACCCACTTTGGGGAGCAGGTAGCCTCTGCTCAGCCAGAGCTCACGTCCCCTCTCACCTGCCTCCTGAACATCACTGCCACATGGGTGTCCCCCAGCCCTGCTCCTATCCTCACCCTGCCTAAAGTTCCTGGGATGGGAAGTTAGAGCCCTGAGATGCCTCCCAGCTTTGATGCAGGCAGATGGGCCTTGGGTCTGTCTGGATCTCAGTGCTGTCCAGCGCTTGACCTTGGTGAGCACTCAAGGACCTCGAGATCTTTGCATAAATATGGGGAGAGGAATTGCTACTCTGCTTGAGAAGGGTTACGATCATGTCCACAAAGCATCTGGCACACAGCTGGGCTCAGGAAAGCCTAACTCTTCTTAATGGAGAGGCCTCACAAAATCAGCTGCTTGGTATGATTTCCAGTGGATTCCACGTGAGGTTGGGAAACAGTCTGAGTTCTGAGTCCCACGGCGTGGTGGCTGAAGACAGGAACCGTGTGTACCATTAAGGTTGGTCCTGGGGCACTGAGCTGTTATGGAGTCAGGGTCCAGACGGGAAGTGAGGCCCAGGTGCGGCTGGAAACCACTTGCAGTGGGGAGATGCTCAGGATCGTGCTTGGGCTGGGTATTGGACAGCTGCCTGGCTTGGTCCTGGCTGCCCCGCTGACAAGTTGCTGGTCTGGGAGAAGTGACTGGAACTCCCCAGCTGGTGGAACATTGACTTTGAGATGTGGTTCTCAGCTGCTGTCTGGTCCACGGGGAGACGTCTGTGCTCCCACAGCTCCCCGTGGCCCGTCCTTTCTCCACTGCAGAGCCTTCTCTGACTGGCAGCTCCTATGAGCTGTCCTGCCCTCCTCTCCCCGTGGTCCTGATGCTGCCCCCTGCCTGTCCCCTCTCAGGAGTCCCTCCGCTGGGGCTGCAGACAGCTCAGCTCTGGCTCCCGCCTGGCTCCACGTCTCACTGCCCTGCTCACAGGAGCTGATCATGAGTTCTGAGGTAACTTTGAAATTAGTCACAGCAGGAGTATTTATACAGTGGAAACCGGCAAACACTATCGCAATGGCTTTTTTTGTTGTTGTTGCCCTGCATGGCATGTAGGATTTTAGTTCCCTGGCGAGAGATTGAAACTGAACTCCCTGCTTTGGAAGCTCACAGTCCTTTTTAAAGTCTTAAAAAAAAAAGAAGATTTAAAATTTAAAAAAATTTCTAATTGGAGGAAAATTGCTTTACAGTGTTGCGCTGGTTTCTGCCGTACGCCAGTGCAGGTCAGCCGTAGTTGCACACACATCACCTCCCTCTCAAGCCTCCCTCCCTTCCCCACCCAGCCCCTGTCAGCACAGAGCGCCAGGCTGGGCTGCCTCTGTTGTACAGCAATTCCCACCAGCTATCTATTTTACATACGGTAGTGTGTATAAGTTGATGCTAATTTCTCCATTTGAGCTGCTCTCTCCTCCCTGCGCTGTGTCTGCAAGTCTGTTCTCTTTATCTAAAAAGTTTTAAATTTTATTTATTTTTGACTGCACTAGGTCTCCGTTGCAGAGCAGGCTTTGTCTAGTTGCAGGGAGTCGCGGTGCAAGGGCTTCTCATGGTGGCAAGCTCTCTTGCTGGTGAGCACAGGCTCTAGGACAAGGGCTCAGGAACTGTGTGTGGCGCCTGGACTCAGTTGCCCTGCAGCACATGGGATCTTCCCGGACCAGGGATTGAACATGTGTCCCTTAAATTCAAGGTGGACTTTTAACCGCCTGACCACCAGGGAAGTCCTGGCAATGTCTTCTGATGCTCCCTGGAGTTAGGCCAAACTTCACAGGTCAATTCACCCTCTCCACAAGGTGGGCTTCACAAGTTCAGAACAATTTACTCTGGAATGGAAATATTGCCTGAGAACGGGCTTTTCAGACAAATTAGATGGAACACTCAAGATTCACAGAGCAATGTTATGTTGGAGTTGGAAGACATAACCCTATCTCCTCCCTCACCGTGCCCCTGACCCCCTCCAAGCACGTGACTTGACTGCCATCTTTGAGGCTGGGTCCTGAAGCCTGGGTTGGGGTAGGGGAGCCAGCTCCTTCTCTGAGGACCAAGTCTTGACAGAAAATTCTTCTTAATCCAGGCCTGGATGGATCATCACCTTTTCCACAAGCTGCCCTTCACCAGCGCTCTTCCACTCCTGTGCCTCGTCCCTGACCAAATTCACCTTTGTTGTTGTCAGCCTCTTATTCTATCAAGAGGATCATTTTAACACTCCGGTTTTATTATCGTTGATGGTTTTTTTCTTTAGACAATGAGCAAGTTCAATTATTGAATGTAGGATATTGAATATAGTTCCCTGAGCTATACTCTATGACCTTGCTGTTTATGCATCCTACATAAAATAGTTTGCATCTGCTAACCCCAAGGCAATGGCAAGCCACTCCAGTACTCTTGCCTAGAAAATCCCATGGATGGAGGAGCCTGATAGGCTGCAGTCCATGGGGCCGCGAAGAGTCGGACGCAACTGAGCGACTTCACTTTCACTTTTCACTTTCACACATTGGAGAAGGAAATGGCAACCCACTCCAGTGTTCTTGCCTGGAGAATCCCAGGGACGGGGGAGCCTGGTGGGCTGCCCTCTATGGGGTCGCACAGAGTCAGACACGACTGAAGTGATTTAGCAGTAGCAGCAACCCCAAACTCCCACTCCATTCCTCCCCCACCTCAGAAACCACAAGTTTGTTCTCCACATCTATGAATCTGTTTCTGGTCTTTAGATCAGTTTACTTGTGTCATAGTTTATTTCGCTTTATTGATTACACCAAAGGCTTTGACTGTGTGGATCACAATAAACTGTGGAAAATTCTGAAAAAGATGGGATACCAGACCACCCGACCTGCCTCTTGAAAAACCTGTATGCAGGTCAGGAAGCAACAGTTAGAATTGGACATGGAACACAGACTGGTTCCAAATAGGAAAAGGAGTACGTCAAGGCTGTATATTGTCATCCTGCTTACTTAACTCATATGCAGAGTACATCATGAGGAACACTGGGCTGGATGAAGCCCAAGGTGGAATCAAGATTGCCGGGAGAAATATCAATAACCTCAGATATGCAGATGACACCACCTTTATGGCAGAAAGTGAAGAGGAACTAAAAAGCCTCTTAATGAAAGTGAAAGAGGAGAGTGAAAAAGCTGGCTTAAAGCTCAACATTCAGAAAACTAAGATCATGGCATCTGGTCCCATCACTTCATGGCAAACTGATGGGGAAACAGTGGAAACAGTGGCTGACTTTATTTTGGGGGCTCCAAAATCACTTCAGATGGTGATTACAACCATGAAATTAAAAGACGCTTACTCCTTGGAAGGAAAGCTATGACCAACCTAGATAGCATATTAAAAAGCAGAGACATTACTTTGCCGACAGGTCCGTCTACGGAGGTTCCTCAAAACTAGGTCTAGTCAAGGCTATGGTTTTTCCAGTAGTCATGTATGGATGTGAGAATTGGACTATAAAGAAAGCTGAGCACTGAAGAATTGATGCTTTTGAACTGCGGTGTTGGAGAAGACCCTTGAGAGTCCCTTGGACTGCAAGGAGATCCAACCTGCCCATCATAAAGGAGATCAGTCCTGGGTGTTCACTGGAAGGACTGATGTTGAAGCTGAAACTCCAGTACTTTGGCCACCTGATGCGAAGAGCTGACTCACTGGAAAAGACCCTGATGCTGGGAAAGATTGAGGGCAGGAGGAGAAGGGGACGACAGAGCATGAGATGGTTGGATGGCATCACCAACTCAATGGACATGAGTTTGGGTGGGCTCTGGGAGTCAGTGATGGACAGGGAGACCTGACGTGCTGCAGCTCATGGGGTCACAAAGAGTCGGACATGACTGAGTGACTGAACTGAACTTAGATTCCACATATAAGTGATGTCATACAGTATTTGTCTTTGTCTGACTTCACTTCATATGATAAACTTTGGGTTCACCCATGTTGTTGCAAATGGCATTATTTTGTTCTTTTTTATGTCTGAATGGTATTCCATTGCATATATGTACCACATCTGCTTTCCTTTCATCTGTCAGTGATCATTTAGATTGCTTATGTGTCCTGGCGATTGTAAATAGTGCTGCAATGAACATTAGGGTGCATGCATCTTTTTGAAATGTGGTTTTCTTCAGATACATGCCCAGGAGTGGCGTTGCTGGATCACACAGTAACTCTACTTGTAGTTTTTTGAGGAACCTGCAGTGTTCTGCTTGGTGGCTGTACTAGCTTACATTCCCACCAACAGTGTAGGAGGGTTCCCTTTTCTCCCACATTCTCCAGCATTTGTTATTAGTTGACTTTAAAAAAACAGTGTTTTATTTATTATTGGAGTATGGCTGGACTTCCCTGATGGCTCAGACTGTAAAGAATCTGCCTGCAGTGCGAGAGCTGCTGCTGCTGCTAAGTCGCATCAGTCGTGTCCGACTCTGTGCAACCCCATAGATGGAAGCCCACCAGGCTCCCGTCCCTGGGATCCTCCAGACAAGAACACTGGAGTGGGTTGCCATTTCCTTCTCCAATGCATGAAAGTGAAAAGTGAAAGTGAAGTTGCTCAGTTGTGTCCGACTCTCAGCAACCCCATGGACTGCAGCCTACCAGGCTCCTCCGTCCATGGGATTCTCTAGGCAAGAGTACTGGAGTGGGGTGCCACTGCCTTCTCCGATGCAGTACGAGAGACCCTGGATCAATTCCTGGGTTGGGAAGATCTCCTGGAGAAGGGAATGGCTACCCGCTCCAGTATTCTTGCCTGGAGAATTCTGTGGACAGAGGAGCCTGGCAGGCTACAGTCCATGAGTTTGCAAAGAGTCAGACACAACTGAAGTGACTTGGCACACACAGCACGTGGCTGCTTTAAAATGCTGTGTTAGTTTCTGCTGTACAGCACAGTGAATCAGCTACACCCATACATGTATCCCCTCTCTTTTGAGTCTCCTTCCCACTTAGGTCACCGCAGAGCCCTGAGTAGAGCTCTCTGCGCCGTAGGGCAGGTTCTCCTTGGTGATCTGTTTCACGCAGGGCGGTGTGTGTGTGTCAGTCACAGTCTCCCCAAACCCCCCACCCGCCTCTCCCGTGGGGTCCATGTGTTTGTTCTCTATGTCTGCGTCTCTATTTCTGCTTTGCAAACAAGTTCATCTGTAACATCTTTCTAGATTCCAGTTTGTGGACTTTGTAATGACTTCTCGTTGAAGTGCTGAACGGCTCTGCCGGCATCGTGTGCTTCATGACTTGGCAGCCACAATCCGTGCGTGTGAGTGAGTCAGTGGCAGAGAAGCACACTCCACTGCTGTGCCCGGCCCGCTTCCATCGCCCCCATTCCTGCTGCAGGGAGCGCCCTTGTCCTGCTGGAGCCCCTGGCTGGGCATCAGCCGCTCTTCCCAGACTCTCAGGCGGCCCGCTTGTGCCCGTGGTCTGTTCTGGGGTTGCTGCTCTCCTGAACCCCTGTCTGGGTAGCTGCCTATGGGGAACCATCTCTGAAAGTGGGGGCCTCACCGCTGATGGCTCATCGTGTGTAGCTCAGCCAGGTTTGGGTTTAAAATGAGGAGAAGGCCCCTCCTCCCACTCTGAGCGCCTCTGTCCCCTCATCTTGAGTCTCGGCAAAGAGCTTCCCGCCTTCCCGTCCCTCCCGCCTAGGCCCAGCGACCTGCCAGCTTTCTCCTTAAGTCTCTGGCAGTCTCCAGCTGCATCTTGTTGAGGACAGGCACAGCTAGGGGTGAATTTCCTTCTTTCTTTGGCTCTCTCAGTCTTCACCACAGCCCCCAGGATGCTCTTACTGCCCCTCTTCATGTGAGAAAACTGAGGCTCGGAACAGCATTGCTCACTCAAAAATCACGATGAGCTGAGTCTCAGGTCATGTTGTTCATGTAGTCCATAGGGATTTATTGAGCGCCTACTGTGTGCTGTCTGCCGCCAGAACCCACACTCTTTCTACACTTCCTGCTGCCCCTCAAAGTGCTGCTCAGGAGCAGGTCAGAGCAAGAGGCTTGGGGTGGGCATGGCGGGGAGGTGGGCGCCAGCGCCGCAAATAGGACGGAACCATGCCCCGTTCAACCACTAGATGGTGCTGCTGGCCCGGTCACCACGCCTCCTCTGGGGGCGCAGACTCCAGCCCAACAGCGCCTCTGCGCCCAGTTATCCCTGAAAGCAGGGCCGCCCCGGCCACACAGGGAGAGCACTTTAAAGAGGCCAGGAAGCCATCCTGAGGCATCCTCACCGGTGGAGAGCTGGAGCCTGAGGGGCCTTGAGACTACCCAGCTCGCGTCCTGCATGTGGTTTCTCAGGAGCTGTGGCTGTGGAAGGCTCAGGAGGAGCAAGAGATGCCGGAGGAGAGACCCTGAGCCCCGCCGGCGGGAGGCTGTGGGGAGAGTCCTGGAAGCAGTAGGACAGTGTAAAGGGACAAAGTAGGTGGTTAAATAGTCTAATTCTTGATAGCTTGTAAGTAAGTAGAAAAAATATGGGAGACCCCTGTGAATTAATGATCACTCAAGAAAGCAGGTTTGTTTAAGCAGAGAACCAAGCAGGCTTGCTTAGCAACAAAATCATGCGACAGAAGCATGAGAAGAAAACAATAAAACAACAGTGGCCTGAGGACCACATCCTGCTCAGTAAGTGAATGACCCTCAGGACATGCTCTCTGCACACATGAAAAACGGTTGATTTGTGGACCTAGCTTGAGCATGTAAGGTCAAGAACCCGTCCCTGCCCAGCCTGGAGGAGGAGCTGACGATGGAAGCATGATGTCTACTCGAGAGAGACAAAGCAGGTCTTCTCCCCCTCCCCACTTTTGCCTTGATTATGAAGCTGTGGCCCAGTGAGTTCCTGGGGCACCACACCCGCTCGTCCACACCCTGGTAAGCCTCACGAGCGACTTATTCTAATAAATCACTTCTTACCTATCACCTTGCCTCTCAACAAATTCTTTTCTGTACTGAGACATAAAGGACTATGATACCAGTCTTCAGAGCCCCTGAAATGACACCTTAACGATTTTAGAAGCATCGGGTTAATTATTAGGGCTTTTTTTCTGCCTGTAAACTTAATTTTGAAAATTTTCAAGCCTGCAGAAGAGCTGAAAACATAGTACAATGAACACCCATTTCAACATGATTTAACATTTGGCCACAGCTGCTCCACCTCTGTCTCACATATGCATGTGTGTGTGTGTGTGTTTGTGTGTGTGTGTGTGTGAACCATGTGAAAGTCACTTGCTGACAGGACACTCCCTCCCTGCCCCATCAATTCAGCCTGCTTCTCCTAAAAGCCAGGCCATTCCCTCACCTAACCATGATGCTGTTCTTCATGGTTTTACTTTTTAAGAAAAGAAGGGAAGGTGTATCGGCTTAAGAAACGGAGAAATCTCCAGTGAGATATGGTTGCCGAGAGTGAAAACACTAATATGCCGAATGTTTAAAAGATTCATTCTTGGGCATTTCCTGGTGGTCTAGTGGTTAGGATTTGGCACTTTCACTATGGTGGCCTGGGTTCAATCACTTTGTTGTACAGAAGAAATTGAAAAAAATTTCAATAGAAGTATAGTTAATTTACAATGTTGTGTTAATTTCTGCTGTACAACAAAGTGGCTCAGTTACACAGGTATACACATTCTTTTTCATATTTGTTTCCATTATGGCCTACCCCAGGATGTTGAATATAGTTTCCTGTGCTCTAGTGGACCTGTTGTTTATCCATTCTGGAGGTAACAGTTTGTACCTGCTAACCCCGAACTCCCACTGCCTTCCTCTCCCCTCCGCACCTTGGCTGCCAAGTCTGTTCTCTATGTCTGCGCGTTTGTTTGTTTCACAGCTAGGCTCATTTGTGCCATATTTTAGATTCCACATATAAGTCACATTATAATGCATTTGCCTTTCTTTGTCTGACTTAGTGTGATAATTCCCAGGTCCTTCCATGTTGCTGCAGATGGCATTCTTTCATTCTTTTTTATGGCCAAGCAGTATTCCATTGTATATATTCTATACAGCAGAAGTTAATACAACATTGTAAATCAGCTATATATCAATAAAAAAAAATTCAGTCCTCCTTCATTTGCTTTGAGAGAAGTTTTCAGCTTGATGGTGGATTAGGCTTGGTGTTCCTAAGGACAGGTCTGTGTCTGACCCACTGTCAGGGGGTGAATTTGAGGACAGCACAACCCCAGGGGCACAGGCTGGGTGGGAACTCTGTACTGGCCCAGTGCCAAGCCAGTGCCCAGGACATTTTTGAATGCAAGCCCTGCCCACAGCTGCTTCCAGGAGTCAGCTGCCCCCAGGATTCCAGCAAAAGGCCTGGGAGGGTGATTCTCAGAGTTAATTGTGGCTGGCACACAGCACTGAGAAAATGTCCTTTTCCATTCGGAGAGCTGGGGTGAGGGCTGGGGGCCAATTAAGCACTGCCCTTGCTTAATGGAAGTAGAGAGAGGGTATTTGGACCCAGACTTTCCTTTTGTTAAAGATGGGGACAGGGCAGGGCATAGAGCTAGGTGGAGGCCCGGTGTTCCAGACCCCAGGCTCAAATGGCTGCATGTGACAGGTGATGAGGAGCCGCTGCTTGCTGAAAAGAAAAATTTCCATTTAGTACACATGGATCCCAATTTGGGTGGAATCTTCTAGAGTCAGCTACCCTAAGCATTTCCCTGGCCACTGGCCTGTCTGGCACAAAACTGCAGCCTTCATGGAGGACAGGCGGGGCCTTGAGAAGTTGGGGACCCTCTCTGCATGGATGGTCACGTATTCAGTGACCTCTGAAAGGAGTCTCTCGAGTTTCTGTCCCTCTAACCTGTCCTGGCCAGTCCCTCCAATCACACACCAGACCACACTGGGCTTTCTGTCCTTATGATATCTGAGTGCGGCCGGGGCTGAGTCTGGCCTCACCTAGCAGAGAACACACACCCCCACCTCACACACACACTCTCTCTCACACACAATGTTCTAGGAAAAGAAGAAAAGAACACACAGATACATCCAGGCATGTACCCCGGCATTGTAAAACTTCTAGGAATTCATTCTAATGAATTGGGCATGGCTCTGGCACAGATTGGGAAGGGACCTTGGTGGTGTTTGGTCCCACCCAGGGTGCAGGTGTCAGAGGGGTACTGGTCCACATGATTCATCGCACAGCCTTTTGGGTGCCCCGACTGACCTTTCCCTGGTGGTCTCTTCTCTAGAGTGAGGGGAGAAGGGGCCACCTTTGCCTTCTTCTGGGTGGGGCTGTTAGGACCAGGCCTCCTGGGTCCCCTTTTCAGCTTAGTGCTCTGAGGCAGGGTTATTTCTGGGGTCATTTAAGAAATAGCTGGGGACATGGAACAGTTGATTGCCTTTCCTTCCTTTGCAGCCCAGTCCTAATTTCTTTGCAAATTAGAAATTGTCATCCACTTCTGTCCGCCACATGTGAGGCCAGTTCAGTTCAGTTCAGTTGCTCATTCATGTCTGACTCTTTGCGACCCTGTGGACTGCAGCACGCCAGGCCTCCCTGTCCATCACCAACTCCTGGAGTTTACTCAAACTCGTGTCCATTGACTTGGTGATGTCATCCAACCATCTTATCCTCTGTCGTCCCCTTCTCCTCCTGCCTTCAGTCTTTCCCAGCATCAGAGTCTTTTTAAATGAGTCAGTTCTTCGCATCAGGTGGCCAAAGTATTGGAGTTTCAGCTTCAGCATCATACTTCCAATGAGTATTCAGGACTGATTTCTTTTAGGATGGATTAGTTGGATCTCCTTGAAGTCCAAGGGACTCTCAAGAGTCTTCTCCAACACCACAGTTCAAAAGCATCAATTCTTCAGTCTAAGCTTTCTTTATAGTCCAACTCTCACATCCATACATGACCACTGGAAAAACCATAACATTGACTAGACAAACCTTTGTTGGCAAAGTAATGTCTGTGTTTTTTAATATGCTGTCTAGGTTGGTCATAACTTTCCTTCTAAGGAGTAAGCGTCTTTTAATTTCATGGCTGCAATCACCATCTGCAGTGATTTTGGAGCCCAGAAAAATAGTCAGCCACTGTTTCCACTGTTTCCCTATATATTTGCCATGAAGTGATGGGACCAGATGCCATGATCTTAGTTTTCTGAATGTTGAGCTTCAAGCCAACTTTTTCACTCTCCTCTTTCAATTTCATCAAGAGGCTCTTTAGTTCTTCTTCACTTTCTGCCATAAGGGTGGTGTCATCTGCATATCTGAGCTTATTGATATTTCTCCCAGCAATCTTGATTCCAGTTTGTGCTTCCTCCAGCCCAGCGTTCCTCATGATGTACTCTGCATATAAGTTAAATAAGCAGGGTGACAATATACAACCTTGACGTACTCCTTTTCCTATTTGGAACCAGTCTGTTGTTCCACATCCAGTTTTAACTGTTGCTTCCTGACCTGCATACAGGTTTCTCAGGAGGCAGGTCAGGAGGTCTGGTATTCCCATCTCTTTCAGAATGTTCCACAGTTTATTGTGATCCACACAGTCAAAGGCTTTGGCATAGTCAATAAAGCAGAAATAGACGTTTTTCTGGAATGCTCTTGCTTTTTAGATGATCCAGTGGATATTGGCAATTTGCTGTCTGGTTCCCCTACCTTTTCTAAAACCAGCTTGAACACCTGGAATTTCACGGTTTACATACAGTTGCAGCCTGGCTGGGAGAATTTTGAGCATTACTTTGCTAGCGTGTGAAATGAGTGCAATCGTGAGGTAGTCTGACCATTCTTTGGCATTGCCTTTCTTTGGGATTGGAATGAAAACTGACCTTTTCCAGTCCTGTGGTCAGACCAGGAGGGGATTCAGTAACAATCTTTCTTGCATCCATGTCTTGGTCTCTCCCATGTTTGGCCTGGCCAAGATGGACTCCCAGGGGCAGATAGGCAACTACCTGTGGGAACCCGGGAAGGTCAGTCCTCCCTTCCTTACACACTTGAGGTGAAGCTGATGAGTAATCTGGTGCCAAAGAGAAACCCAAGGGCACCTGGCTACTGCCATGGAGGACCGACTCTACTGTTTGGGTATCAGGGGCTCATTAAACTCTTACAAATCATAATAGACCCAGAAGAGCTTTAGCAGGTATGGATTATATCTGTATTATTTTCATCTTAGATGTGAAAACAGAAAATTTAAAACATTAATTCCTTTTACTGAGTGCTTAGCAACTTAAGACAATCCTGTGCATACATAGACTGCTATACCAAAACCTCATGGTAACCGCAAACTGAAAACATGCAATAGATAAACACACAAAACAGAAAAAAGCGACCCAAAAGCAACACTACAGTCATTAAATCACAGAAGAACAAAAGAGGAGAGGAAAAAAAACCCTGCAAAACAAATCCAAAACAATTAACAAAATGGCAATAAGAGCATCCGTATCGATAATTAACTTACATGTAAATGAATTAAATACTCAGACCAAAAGGCACAGACTGGCTAAATGGATCAAAAACAAGACCCACATATATGCTATCTACAAGAGACCCACTTCAGACCTTCCACTCAGTGCTGTCATTCTCTGACCCTCAGAATCTTTGGCTGCTTTTAAGTGTGTCCACTGTCATTGATCATTTCTGCTCTCCTCCTGGAAGCTGCGGGCTTTAGGACCCTCCACCCTGCAGATGAGAGTTGCACATGCAGTAAAAGGCTTGCCACTCTGGTGTACTGGTCTCAGTGAGAAAAGACCGTGAGGAGGTCACCAAAGTGTTTCTCACTAAGGTGTGAATGACTGCCAGCCCCATAGCCACCCAGAGAAACCTGATTGGAAGAGGGGTCACGCTTAAACACATAATTCTCTCCCTCCCTGACTTTTCTAGCCCTGTGACAATAGAAAGAACATTCTACCCCTCTGTGGGAGTGACTGTGGGGTCCTTGTTCTCCAATTTCCTGGATTCTTTCTGCCCCACACAGCTGCTTCTCCTCTTTCACTTCTAGGCCTTTAATACCACTCTTTCAGCTCCATATGGAGAGGTCAGTGGGGTCTGCAACAGTGTGTGCGGGGGCCCAAGAAGTGGGGCTTCAGGACGGTCTCCAGAACCTCAGATTCTAGCTCCACTGTTTCCTTTTGGGGGGCTGTGCCCCAACCTGTTCCCCGATGGGTCTCACTGTGAATCAGTATGCAGAATTGGCATCCTGCTTGGCACCTGACACACTGCCCCAGAACGAAGGAGTCAGGTGCCCGCTGTCTGCGAAGACTTAGCAGGCACCATGGCCCATGATGGATCTAGGTGTGTGCTGAGGCTGTAGGCCTCCAATGATTTGGTCTTTACAATTACTGAAGACCCCAGGGAGCTTTTGTTTATGTGCACAAACATCTATCCACATTTTTTTCCATGTTTAAATTGAGAAAGTTTAAAGTATTGATTAATTTATTAAAACACAAAGCCATTCCATGTAAACACGAATGACACATTTTTCTGGGAAAGAAAACTCCATGCTCAAAAATCAGTTTAGTGAGGAGAATGGCCTTGGTTTACATTTCTGCAACCTCTTCGGTATCTGGCTCGACGGGTTCTCTGGCTGCTCTGCCATCAGCATGCTGCTGTAGGTTGGGTTGGGCTAAGTGTTTGAAGAAATACGTAGCTGGAATAAAGAGGCATCCGTTCCCTCATAGCTTTTTCAGGTAGTTCTACACTGCTTCTTTGTTAACTGCTCCAGAAGGTGATAGGTAGTGGTCTTTTTTTCTTTTCTTTCTTTTTGTTTAAAAAAAATTTTATTGGAGTATAGTTGACTTACAGTGTTGTGTCAATTTCTGCTCTGTAACAAAGTGAATCAGTTATACGTACACATATATTCACTCTTTTTCAGATTCTTTCCCAAATGGGTCATTACAGAGTACACAGCAGAGTTTCCTGTGCTATATAGTACATCTTTATTAGTTATCTATTTTATACATAGTCGTGTGTATATGTCAATCCCAGTCTCTCAGTTTATCCCTCCCCACCTTGCCTGGTAACCACAAGTTTGTTTTCTACATCTGTGACTCTATTTCTGCTTTGTAGATGAGTTCATCTGTACCACTTTAAAAGATTCCACATCTAAGCAATATCATGTGATATTTGTCTTTCTCTGTCTGACTTACTTCACTTTACATGATAATCTCTAAGTCTGTCCATGTTGCTACCAATGGTATTATTTCATTCTTTTTTTTGGCTGAGGGGTATTCCATGGTGTCTGTATGTACCACATTTTCTTTATCCATCTATTTGTTAATGGACATCTAGGTTGCTTCCATGTCTTGGCTTTCACAAACAGTGCTACCATGAACAGTGGGGTTCATATGTCTTTTTGAATTATAGTTTTCTCTGGATTTATGCCCAGGAGTGGAATTGCTAGATCATATGGCAACTCTACTTTTAGTTTTTTGAGGAACCTCCATACTGTTTTCCTTACTGACTGCACCAGTCTACATTCCAACCAACAGTAGGAAGGCTCCATCAGGGAGAATGGTAAGAAGACTTAGCATATGTGATGGAGAATCGCGTGATTACTGCTGCTGGAGCCGTGCAAAGGCCCTCAGGTTTACCCACCACTGTCTGTGCTCCAGCAGCACGAACACAAAACAAAACTCAAGTGGCGTTTCAGTGGGACCCTGACAATGTCTTTCTCGTCCTAGACTCCCTCAAGAGTCTCGTGGTTTCCAGCTTGCCTGCTCTGTGCTTTGAAGCCTCATGGGCAGGAGCAGTCGGTACGTCCCCTCGGTGTCTTCTTAGCACAGCTCCCAAAGCCTCATGGGCTGACGAGCTGGCAGAAGCTCCATAGATACCTCCTGGCTGAAGCCTTGGCACTTCTGTCACGCAGGTTTAGGGGACAGAGTCTCAACAAAGGGGAGGTTAAGGCCCAGAACCAGGGGGCTGCCCCCACGGAGACCGACAGGCTTGGGGCAATGTTCAGGCACTGGTACTTTTTAAGTATTTAAATGATTTAAAAATTCTGCCACAAGAAAATCAACTGCAGGGCCTTGAGGCCAAGAGCAGAGAGGCAGCCCAGCTGCAAGGGTGAAGCCACAGGCTTCTCTTCTCTTCCCTGTTTCTCCTTAGAACTATCTAGATGGGCCAACTTGCCCTTGGATCACAGGCTCTGGGCTGTATTGCTGGGTGGCTTGTAGGCCCCTCCTGAAGAACATGCACTCAGGGGCCCGGGGCTGGGGGGTGTGGTGGTGCTGGGGTCACTGGAGCCACTGGATGCCTTTGGGATCACAGGGGAATGGGGCCTGACCTAGGACGGGATGTGGCCACAGAACTTTGGAGCCCCACGCAAGGTTAGGAGGCCAGGGAGCTGTGAGTGCAGCCCTGCCCTAGGGGCCTCCATCAGGGTCTTCCTGCAATTCTCACTCTGAGAGAGCTCTCACCCTACTCCCACCCCAGCCTTCCAGCACCCTATTTGGCCCTGCTTCTCCCATTAGTAAGTCACCACTGTTTCCACAAGTGACTGTGATTATAATTCTGAGCCCACGTCCCACCCTGGGACAGGCTGACCGGCTCCAGCTTTTATGACCCCTAGTCCTGGGTCCTCTGTCCAGGCACGGGGTCAAGTCTAGAGCCCCATGGGCCCCACCATCCATACATGGTCCTCCCTCCTGGAGATGTATTTGTGGCTTTGTGGAGGTGGCAGGTGCCATGAGCACAAGGCTCTTCTGGTTCTGGAAAATACTTTTTATTTCTTTTTTCCAAGTGGCCTCTGGCCTCCAGAGAGGAACCCCTGGATTATTTGTCTGAAAAGCTTCCCAGGTGATTCTAATGAGTGGCCTAGGGAGAACTTAGTTCTAATTATTTGTTTGTTTGCTTGTTTATTCCTTAATATTGACTATTCAGCAGGGAAATTGGAAAATATATTTTTGAGGTCTAGGTAGAAAGCAGAGATATGTACCCCACTTGAGGTTATGCAATGAAAATAAAACCAGCAATATGTTCCTACATAACTTACATGCATAGATTATTCATCCAGAACTGTATTTGAAATTTGGTTAACACTTTCATTGATTATGTTCATATTCCTATAGTCAGTTCCAAAGGGGTATTTGAAATCTTGAAGACTAAGTTTCTTTTTTTTTTTTTAAGACTAAGTTTCTTAACAGCACTACGAGCTTATGAGAAAAAGTAGTATTATTTTATAATGTCATGGAGGGTAAAGAAACCAGTTTTGCGTTTCTGCAGGCTTACTGATCAAATTTTCCTGAAACTTGGAATCGTGGGTATCTTAGTCTGCTCAGGTTGCCATAGCAAAATACCATAGGCTAGGTGGTTTAAACAACAGAAATTTATATCTCACAGTTCTGGAGGCTGAAGTCCAATATCAGGTGCTGGCTGATTTAGCTCCTGGTGGGAGCTCTCTTCCTGGTTTGAGATGGCCTCCTTCTTGCTGAGTCTTCGTATGGCAGAGAGGGAGCAAGTCCTCTGGGTGTCTTATTATAAGCAGAGAGTCGGACACGACTGAGCGACTGAACTGAACTGAAGGTGGCTCAGATGGTAAAGTATCCACCTGCAGTGCAGAAGACCCAAGTTCGATCCCTGAGTTGGGAAGATCCCCTGGAGAAGGGAATGGCTACCCACTCCAGTATCTTTCATGGAGAATTCCATGGACAGAGGAGCCTGGCGGGCTACAGTCCACAGGATTGCAAAGAATGGGACATGACTGAGTGACTAATGCTTTCTTTCAATCCCATCAGGAGGTTGCCCCTCCCATTTCCTCATCTAACCCCAATCATCTCCCAAAGGCCCCTTCATACTGGGGGTTAGGGCTTTAACTTTGAGTTTGAGGAGGACACAAATATTCATTCTATAAAACTGGGCTAAAAGGAAGACTGAAAAATTAATTTATGGTAAACTTAGTAAGAGAACTCTACAGTTTACTTAACTCTGAAGTGTGTGGTTATATATGTCATGGGGAGTAAGGCCTGGGAGCTTGGAGACAACCAACTCTAGGTTATCTGGCCCTTCCGTTCCGTTCCGTTCTATCGCTCAGTCGTGTCCGACTCTTTGCGACCCCATGGACTGTAGCCTACCAGGCTTCTCAGTCCGTGGGATTCTCCAGGCAAGAATACTGGAGTGGGTTACCGTTTCCTTCTCCAGGGGATCTCTTGGAGGGCTATATTTACACTGTAGAAAGTAAGCGTGAGAACCCAAGATCCAAGGAGCAAGTGTGTCCTCCCCCCCCAGGAGCTTCTCCATTCCTTTTCTCAGGAGTCTTCCTCTTGTGGCAGATTTTCCATTTGCTCTCGTCACATCACCTGGGTAAGGGCCTGAGCAAAGAGGGCCACCAGCTTATTATTTACCACAGGACCACTAGTGAGAAGTCTGTCTCAGATCCAGAACACATCATATATACATTTGGGATAAAATTAATAAAGAAGGTTATCAAAACCTAAAAATGTTAAGTAAAAAAAAAAAAGCACCAAAAAAGCAAGAGGTGCTTATATACAATGGAATATTACTCAGCTATAAAAAAGAATGAAATAAAGACATTTGCAGCAACGTGGATGGACCTAGAGATTGTCATACTAAGTGAAGTAAGTCAGACAGAAAAAGACAAATATTATATGATATTGCTTATATATGGAATATAAAAAATGGTACAAATGAACTTATTTACAAAACAAATAGTGTCACATATATAGAAAACAAACTTAGGGTTACCAGGCAAGAAAAGGGAGGGATAAATTGAGAGATTGGGATTGACATATATATACTACTGTATATAAAAGAGATAACCAATAAGAACCCACTGTATGGCACAGGGAAAGTCAAAGTCACTCAGTCGTGTCCGACTCTTTGTGACCCCATGGACTATACAGTCCATGGAATTCTCCAGGCCAGAACACTGGAGTGGGTAGCTTTTCCCTTCTCCAGGGTATCTTCCCAACCCAGGGATTGAACCCAGGTTTCCTGCATCGCAGGCGGATTCTTTACCAGCTGAGCCACCAGGAAAGCCCATAATACAGGGAACCCTACTCAGTACTTTGTAATGACCTGTACGGGAAAAAAAATCTTAAAAAGTGTGGATATAAATAATTGTATAACTGATTCTCTTTGCTGTATACCTGAAACTAATACAATATTGTAAATCAACTATACTGCAATAGATATTTTAAAAAAACAGGTAAAAAGTTATATATGCTGAATGATTATAACTAGACAAAATACCCTCTAAATAGAAGAAGATATATAAGAATAGCTGAAATGATTAATATGATAGCAGTTGCAAGGTGACAAATTTGGTGATTTTAACTTGTTTTTCCTCCCTAAGTTTTCTTAAAGTGTGTATATTAATAGGACAATGGAAAACAGTGAAAAGAAAGTCTTCTAGAATAGTTTTTCATTTTTGGCTGGGCTGCATCTTCACGGCTGCTCAGGCTTGTCTCCAGCTGCGGTGAGCAGAGGTTACTCCCTCCTTGTGGTGTGTGGGCTTCTCACTGTGGCTGCTTCCCTCGTCGCGGAGGACAGGCTCTAGATCCCCGGGCTTCAGTAGGTAAGGCACATGGCCTTGGTGGTTGTGACTCCTGGGCTCTCCAGCACAGGCTCAATAGTTGTGGCACACGCTCTGGAGTATGTGGGATC
The DNA here is from genome assembly GCF_049115385.1 of Moschus berezovskii. Taxonomy (NCBI): domain Eukaryota; kingdom Metazoa; phylum Chordata; class Mammalia; order Artiodactyla; family Moschidae; genus Moschus; species Moschus berezovskii. The sequence goes on along the minus strand of NC_142461.1, from coordinate 134,614,393 downwards.
TTCCAGGACCAGGGATCGAACCCAAGTCTCCTGCCCTGGTAGGTGGATTCTTTACCACTGAGCTCCCAGGGAAGCTCAAAAAGAAAATATCTCACCGGAAGGTCACAATGATTCTGATGTCGGAGTAACTAGAAGAAGGATCTCGGTCCTCATCTTCTTTGAGGAAAGAATTTAGCAAAGAGACCAAGATTGTGAAATAGAGATGCTGTTTATTAGAAGCAAATTACATGTGGAAAAGCACATGGGTGAACTTGGAGTGAAGTGTGTGCAACGGGGGCAACTTGGGCTGCTTACCTGGAGGCAGTTTTCTGGGTTGTCTCTGGCCAACCAGCTGGAAGTGTCAGCAGGAGACTGGTTACAGCTGCTCAGCCCGGACCTTCTCTGTCTCCCGCCTCAGCAGCAGAGAATCTCTCTGTGTTAGCTGTGTTATAGGTTAAGGTGAACCACAGCAGCTTCAAAGAGCACCCCTTCTTATCTCTTGGTTTCTGCGGTCAGGAGCCCAGGCCTGGCTGAGCCAGTCCCCCAAGCCCACGGTATCAGAAGTAATTATTGTAGACTGAACTTATAGGTTATACTAAACTCATGAAGCATGTTTGAATGTCTTGTTTCTCTTTCTGTTTTTCGGTTTAGAGTTTCATACACAATTTCTAAAGTTTCTCATGATGACCACGCTCTTCCTTTGCTTGCGTGAATCCAGACCTCACAGACCCTGGGGGTTTGCATCATGGGCCTTGGTCTTCTTGGCAGCATTTACAGTGTGTTTGGAATCAGTTCCAGCAGTGGCTAGAGAAGAGGTTGCAGAATTTCTTGGAAGCAAGGGTCTTCCTTAGGGAAATGCACCATCAAGCAGGATGACATGGGGTTGGTGGGGGGACCATGGCTTGGACTTTTGAGTAAGATGAGAATGAAATAGAAGACCCATCATTTGGAAACACAAAAGCTAAAGCTAACCATACAGGGATGTGCGCCCTCATCTTGGGGCTCTCCTGGCCTCCACTGGTCACCTTTCTTTCTGGGACCACAGGTTTCTGACCTTTACCCACAGGAGCAACTGCTAAGAGGTCCTCCAGGTTCCTAGCAAGACTGCCAGGAATTTATGACTCCTGTCCCCCCTGCCCAGTCCTGGCTTGGCTGACCTGCCCCTGGACTGGTGGAAGAGCTGAGCAGGGCCACAGGGAGCTCACTTCTCCAATGATCAGCTCCTTTCCTCTCTGGGGAATCCCATGATCAGCCCTCAGGACCTCGGAGAGCTGCCTCCTCCTGCCCTGGGAAACCAGCCCTCCTCCATGCCTCCCCCAGAGGAACCCCCCTGCCCCTGCCGGGGCCCCAGTCCCTTAACAATGCAAGGATCACCCACTGGATGAATGAGGTGATGTTTGTGAGGCTTCCTAGGGTGGGACTTCAGGCCTGAGCCATGAAGGAGGGTTCCAGGAAAAAGGACAAGCTGAGACTGGTCTCACCAGCACGTGGGGGTCCTGAAGAAAGCTTTCGGGACTAGAGATACGTGTCATTGGAGCCCACTTTTTCTCCAAAGTCTCAAAAAGTTACCGCTTAAACTTTGGGCCACAAATCCTACGTCAGTGGATTCTTCAATCCCAATCAGTAGGGACATTTTTATTATAAGCAGTTTATAACAAAAATGGGGACTGGCTGAAGGTCTGAGAGGGGGTTGTAGTGCAGATGCCCTGAGATGCTGAAACACAGCTTTGGTGTGTTTGGAGGGCACCACAGACTGTGGGGGTGCACTGGGAGGCTGTGAGCCGAGCCGGGCAGGAACCGCAGGTGGTCTGATCACCACCCAGGCCCTGTCCCAGAGGCCATCTGGATGCCCACAGCCACCCTCTCTGTGTCCTCGGGTCCTCTGCTGAAAAGATGATCCCACCAGCATGGTGA